>NC_138063.1:8044101-9244101 GCF_964194185.1 Rhinolophus hipposideros
TGCTACCATCTCTCCCAACTTTCCAAGAAATGTTCATGAAGATATAGAAAATTATCTAAAATACTAGAATGGACACTGGAAATTGATGAAACATTGACCAGACTTGGGGAAATTTTCATGAACTTCAACTTGAAGTGATTAATTGTGAGATACAATCCCATAAAGCATCAAGCAGAAGGCAATAAGACCAGAAAGATGGACAGATAAGGCTTTGTTTACAAACCACTGTCTGCTAGACTCTGGTTCTAAAGAAGAGGCAGATGGCCAGAAACATAACCAGCTGACTACATCAGAATTGCTAACAGGGAGATAGCTTCTTGTGTTTTCATTTTAGTCACTTTTGAAGGGACTTGTCTTTCCAGTTACCAGTTGGAGTTCAACTGTGACAATTGTTGCTATATAAATAGAGGGAAGTAGTAGAAAGGAAAGGTGATGATGCAATGCATTATTTATTATGAAATCAGTTTAAGACAAATATTGATGATAGAGATGGACACAGCATCACCATTTCTCTTCCCACAGTCAATCAAGACACTAGATAGTTAAAAATAAATAACTTACACTGGGTGAAATAATGATGTAAATATTTTACAGATCTTTATAGTAATTTCAAATATTTTTCAGATATATAATGAACTTCGTTTTTTTCCACCAAGATTCAGTATAGACCTCTGGGTTTGCAGCTGAGCCATGAACCATTCATTCAAAATGAAAAGAGATGTTTTTTTATAGCTGTTCCCATATATTTACATATTTTATGTTATGTTTTTTTTGGCATTTTATTTATGCTGTTAACAGATGCTTGACTTTAAATGTGGAGATCATTTAATATACCCAAAAAAGGCATTATTTCCCCATTGCATTGGAGAATGCAAGCTCTTGCAAGAATGGATGTGTTACAGTTGTGCATCTTCACTCGTGATTTTCTTAATATTGTCTCTAGTTATAACTTGGAGAATTAAAATTCAAAGCAAGAGTACATGAGGTAAAAATGTCTTGTCAATTTAATAGTGATATTAAATTTAATGATGGAGGCTGGATACGGGAGTATTTGCAACATGATTTTTATTTGTTCGTTTGTTTGATTTTACTTTCCCTCTCATTCAGCATACTGAGCACTCTTTGTTGGGTGAGGCCTAAAATGAGAGAGAATGCCGTGGATTTGGACTAATGTTGAAATATTTTTTGAAGGAAAGTCAGTTCTCTGATTCTCTGAGCTAGTAGGAACATGTTATAAAAATTAGGTAGCTGCAAACTGGACAAAGTCAGAGGTTGACGATATCTTTGTTTTGTAGAATAATGTAATTTTATAAGGATAAGTTATACACGGGTCGTTTGTATCTTGAAGACCATAGATGTTATAGAGATTGTTCCAAAAGCAGTCAGTGCCTGTTTATGAAATACACACAACCACAGTCTTTCCTGGCCATCTCTGAGCCAGGCATTGTGGAGTTATTTTAACAGAGATGTTATCAGTAATAATATTTGCCTTACTATGAGGTTGACAATTTAAATAGGTACATTCAAACATGATTTTATGTGTCTTATTCCATAAATAAATCTGTGAAGAATGTTGTCTCTATTACCCAAGTGCTAGATTTTATAATTGTATTTTTGACCAAAAATCTGGAATTAAACTATAAAAAGGACAATCTGTGCATAATAAAACCAGAGTTTTAACAAGTTTTCTATGATTTCATGACTGTAAGTCCCTCGATCTCTGGAATCATCCACAATATGAAATGCCTTTTTAGGGAATCAGTAAAATATACATGATTGTATATCAAACAGTAGATTCATAAGCTGGACCCTGAGACCGATGGGTGAAGTTAACATTAGACAAGAGGACTAGTTAATTGCAAGCATGCAGCATGTATTGTTTCTCCAGCACAGGACCCTAGGCCTGCGTGCACACTTGATCCTATACATACATTTATTTCTGTTTTGTCCATGTGCCCAAAAATGTTCTATGGGAATATTGTGGGTAATGAAACATAAGAGAGTCTCATTTACTCTAGAATGAACAATGAGAGCCAGAATTCAGTGCGGCAACTCTAAATGAAAATATATAGTATTAGTTTTGTAAATAAACTAAAAATAACAGCCCTGACACGCCTCTGTGGGAAAATAAATGTAGCACGTGGATATCTTTAAAATTCATGCTAGGAAATACATAAACAAAAAACTTTCTTAAGGGGTGTTTGATTACATATATAACATGTTTCTTATCTGTTACTTGTCAGTATATTTTCTTCATGGTTCTTAGATTTTACTTTTAATGCTGTTTGAGGGACTGGTTTCTAAAACCACCGCAAAGTGATTTTACTGTAATTGTTCCCTTTATCTCTCCTGAGATTCAGCCTGATGTTTCATCTGCTTTCCCAATTTCCTGTTGTTGTTAAATAGAGAAATGTGTTCTGATCTTCTAAAAAATGCATGGAAATCGACTTCACCAAATGGATAGTTTTGCAGGATATAATCCATCTCCTAAGGAAAAAAAGATAAAGAAGCTAAATATTTTAGTAATGATTTTGTAACGGCAGTGCCTTTATATTACTTTAGAGAAATGTTGTTAGACAGATAGTTGAATAAATAAGTCTATTTTATAATGCTGAAATGAATTATTGTTTAAGTATTTGATCTGGTACGTGATCTACCAGGTAATTTCTCTTAAAATTATGGGGCTAATTATTAGCATAATGATTTATGATAGTAAGTGATATAGAGACATATTTTTAATCCAGGAACAGTCATAAGTATTTAGCACTTAATATTCAAACCTCCCTGTATGAATGTGGTAAAGAGTTTAAATAACTTACCCAAATTCATAGTTATTAAAAAGCAGAGTCAGAATTCAAAACCAAGCAATTTGAGTCCTGATCCCATGGTTTAAATAACATCCCAGGTAGTCTCCCCAAAACATACTGATTTAATACAAAATCATTATTTTACACAAAAGGACATTAAAACAAAATAGTAAATATGACAAATCTAAAAATGAGTAACAATGAAATAAGTTTGTTCCTTAGAGCATTTCAGTAGATCTAAGTATCCCATAAAATAAACTTTAATTAAGGATTTCTTTATTTAACAAAATATTTTAAGTCATAATTTAAATAAAATACTTTTCAACATCTGCTTAGTGAAATGCAGTGTGGAAGATGGGGTTAAACTATAAATATGTCTAATACCACTAATTGCACTAGAAGCATATAGTTTACCATAACATATGCAGTGAAATGTATAATAAGATAAAAGGATTTAAAAAAATGGAAGGTAGGAATTCACATTTCACACAGTGAGTCCACAGGAAAGGTTTCACTCGTTGTATTCACATTATGAATGGCTTGTGTCAATACATCATGTCCAGACTTCCATGTGTTTGTCTATTACAGAATATCTTTATTTAGAAATAACCAACTCGAGATTTAAAAAGAATAAAGCAGAGAAAAATATTATTACCACAAAAATTATATGTTTTTCTCTGGTGTCTATACGATATTTCTCTCTTTAATGTCTCTTCTACTGGGAAAGTGCAGGGGACATCAGATCCATTGCCTAAACAGACATCTAGCTGGAGATGAGTAGGCAATAACCCCCTTTAAAGCACCTCAGTACATACACATGATTCTATTATAATCTGTTTTTTGTTGTTGTTTTTTTGGAACATTGCACATTTATTCAACAGGTGAACAAGTTGAAAAAGTTGCAGTATTCTCAATTTTGCCAAAATGCACGTCTCCAAGTCTAACCATCTATTTATCCAGTCTCGTCTCTGCAAACTAACTGCTCACATGCATGGGTTCAGGGGAAGAGCTCCATGATGGTCAACGTAGCAGAGGTAGTTAGCCTACCTGTTAATAACCCTTGGAAGACCTTTTAGTCCCACCTGTTTGCAGCTCTATTTAGGACGTAGGATTGGAAAATGTATTTCAACTTAGTCGAGTGTCCCCTTTGCCAGTTACCAAAGCCACACAAATATTCACTTTCAAGATCTTGTTATACTTACTTTTATAAGTTATGATAGATCATCTTTTTTTGAAATATAATCTGAGATCCATATTGAAGCCACTCTAATTTTGGAGGTTGAAAATATGGCTACTTTTAATGTGGAAAATCTATATGTTCTTTCCCATCCATATTCCGGGCATTTGTTGTGTACTTGTCCTTGTTATTTTCACCCTGCAAATGCAAATAAATCTTCATGTACAGTTTGGTTTACATGTTGAGACCTATTATGTCACACGAACCCCAATGTGCATGAAAGGTATATTGTGTACATAACCGAGGTCTCTGCAGAGAATAGGGCAGGACACCAAAGCAGGCCCGAAATGACTGAAAAGGGCAAGAAAAAACACTGCCTGGAGTTTTGGTTATGCTTAGGGAGGAAAGTTGGGCGAGGTTCCCACACACAGAGACTTTCTGTTTGAACTCCCCACCTGCATCAAAGGAGGGAGAACCCAGACTTTCCATCTGCTTGTCCAGATGTGGGGCAAAGGGAAGAGGGAAGGATGAGGTTTAAAATCTGCCAGCAGACAAGCAGTCAAGAAATGGAGTCAGACCCCTTATTACTTCCTTTTATCATTTAAGCAAATGTGGAAAGATACAAGTACTCTTTATGGTATCACCATTGATGGACACAAGCGTGTAAATGGTAGGTGATAAGTTGGCACTCAGAGCTGTGTTCTGGCAAGAAGAATTGCCCTTAATCTGGACATGCAAAGGAGGCCTGTAGGTCTGGTGCTTAGATAGGTGACCCCCTACAGGAAAACTTTGGGGAGACCCACCAGAACACCACATGTCCCTGTGTCACAACCACAACCACCTCTTCCCATCAACACACTGCCTGCTTCCTTATTTTAACTTTTGAAAAGTGAAACCTTGGCTTTGGGGGGTGGGAAGTGGCAGAAAGAACTCATGAGGTTAAAATATGTTCCACCCGCTCATTCTCTCAGACATCATCACCATTGATCCCAGCTTGCTTTCTCAATCATCTTACCTCAGTCACGGTAGTGGTCTGAGCTTGCTGGGTCCATCGTCATCAGATGAATTTGTGTGCCCATGCTATTAGGCAATACTTGATGGGACCTCATCTCCAATGCCTCACTGAGGCTCCAAAATCTTCCGCTGTTCTCTCTCTCAACTCACAGTCTCTAACTTGCAAAACTCCCTCTATCTTTTCTTCTCTATCTTTCTCAGAGTGAGTTATATTCTGCTTCTTTCTTGCACTGAACCTAACTACTCCCTGTGAATATAATATCTCTCTTATAGCTCAATCAAAAATACCCTTTAAATTTCCTCTACGTTACATCCCATGCTGCATGGTTTATTGGCAGGTAGGTCAATGTCTTACCTGGTCTTCTGTGGTGTTCCAGGTGAATGTATGTATTCCCTGCCACCCACCAGCGCGTGCGCGCGCGCGCACACACACACACACACACACACACACACACTCCAGCATCTATGCCATATGCTAACCCTTCTAGAAAGGATAATGTTCACTGTACTAAAGATGGTCATTTTTGTGTGGTGGAAAGTGGCTTGATACACATTTTTTTTTAACTTTCTTCTGCCTTTACATGTACTTCTGATTTTTTAAATTTTCTAATAAACTTTTATCTCTTAAAAATCAACACATTTATATTATCTTCAAAAATAGTATAAATTAAAGCTAACTGATTAACTGCATGGTCCTTTTATGTGCACGTGAATCACATTTGGCTATAATTATTTTCAGTCTGTCTGTTTTGAACAAGTGAAATGAAATGAAAGGCAAAATGAAAATAAAGATGAATTGCCTTAAAATTTGCTGAAACTTCAGAGAATTTACAAGTGCTATTGATTTATCCTGTGTGTTTTTCATAAGTTCTAAATGTAAAAGAGCTACATTTGAAAAGTTGTATTCTGCCTTAATCCTTAATTGTGTATATGGCATGTTTCTATGTCACAATGGAAATACATGCATTGTAAAACAAATTTTAAGTTCTGATGTGCTTTACATAAGAATGTGAATATCCCACATGTGCTCACTTTGTCAGCACATATACCGACCATTCCAAGCGCATAACTGACAGCTGTGCTGTGATCACCATATGTGCAGGTTAAGTTGTTGAACGTGAGGCTTTTAACCTCTCCTATGCTTGGAACATGCGTTAATATATCTACGCCTGCTGGAAGAGACCCTGGCTCATGTACTAACACTGATTCAGATAAACACACAGTTCCCCACTGCTGTGCCTCAGGAGCCATCCAAGCAATTTTAAAATCAATTTGGTATTTGACAGGGAGCCATTGCAATTCCCATGGGAAAACAGTGACATGCTGAGGCCATTTAGTGTGAATAAAATTCTGACAGTTGCATTTTGCTAAAGTTGAGATTTTGCAGCATCTTTTTTACTCAAAGATCATTTAAAAAGGGGCATGATGATAGTCTAACCTGCAGGTTAAAAGAGAAAAATCTATTGTCTCAATATCAGCAGGAGGGAGTTGGTGGATGCTTTCTGACTTAAAGGCAAAATTAAATTCTTACCAGAGATCTGAAATTATGATACAAAGACAAAGGTGGATTACAGATTATCAGTCAAGTGTTTGACATGATCCCAGTGACCATTGCCATTAAATTTAGCAAAGACAGGAAGCTTCAAGAAATAACGCATATCAGGCAGCAATTTTAATTTAACCATTCTGGCATCGTTGTCTGTAGGATTTAATATGCAATGAATGATAATGTTAAATCAATATATTTCATTCTACCTATATATTTTTAAATCAATATAAATTTTGTTTGAATTTAAATCACCAGCTACATATTTCATAATCAGTATATCAGTTGTAGCAATACTCCTACTGAATATGAGAAATTAGCATTCCCTACCTTAATCTCCATGATTCTAGAATATATAATATATCCTTTCCTCCTCATTTCTCAGAAAACCATTGCTTTTCAGTGCAATAATGCCACAACATAAAACCTTTTTCTCTATGTTTATGAAACCCTTAACTGCCATTCTAAATGGTCTGAAATATTTTTAGGATGTAATTGTCTTTTGCAGGCAATTTTTGATTTCTAATATAGATCATCAGTTTTCACTCCATAAACTAATGTTAATCAGTAGAATAGAATAAGCATAAATGTGTGTGGGTGTGTGTGTGCATGTGTGTGTCTGTGTGTGTAGCTAGCTAGCTAGCTAGCTGGAAAGATATGAAAGTTATTAGAAAGTAAGATCTTTTAGCTTAAAAGATGCAGAAAACAAAGAACTTATCAGAATGAATTTAATTTAGCTAATGTAGGTACTGTACACATAAATAATTTTCCCTCACATTTCTCTTTCATGAAGGCAAATGGAACCCAGTGGGAAAAGTTTAAAAGCAGTGCAAGGGACTTTCCTCTAAAACACAAGCAACCCAATTTAAAAATTGTCAAAGGGTTTGGCTAGATATGTCTCTCAAAAAGATATACATATGGCCAGGCAGCACATGATTTGCAAACAAGTGCTCAAACGAGATTTCTTTATATATTCTGGGTACTAGACCTTTATCAGATATATGACTGTCAATATTTTATCCCATTCAGTAGATTGTTTTTTCACTTTCTTGATAATGTCCATAGATATAGTCATAGTGCTTGTAAATAGTAGCCCACAGACAGGTAGAAACAGACAAACGTGATTCTTTGGGAATAAGGTCTACTCTGCTTCCTCCAGACTTGGGACCAGCATCTCACACAGGGTACAAGGGCTGCTTTCTTCAATACCACTACAAAGCCGGGGAGAGTTTAGGGCAGGGGCAGAAAAACGACCATACACACTCACCTTTTATTTTTTTTTCAACTTGCCTTTAAAAAACAATATACACTTGTGTGCTGTAAACCTTTGACTATTTGTTATAATTCTGCCAAAGTTAATTCTGACAGCATTGCTCAAATTTGTAATGTTTCTACGGAAACAGTGGTCTTCGAGCTTCCTTCGTACGTTTGATTTTTTTCATGGCAATCAAAACCAGTTAAAATTGGGTAACATTACATGGTTTATATAAAATTAATGGTTAATCAAAGGAAGTATTCTGTGGAAAAATGGATCCCACCAAATCGAGAGAGAGAGAGAGAGAGAGAGAGAGAGAGGGAGAGAGAGAGAGAGAGAGAGAGAGAACAAACAAGTAGCTTTAGAAATCTTAGAAGCTGACAACAGCTTCATTAGGAGGGTACTGCCACCATAATGATTCAGATCCAACTTCTATACACTGAAGTGTGCCTGTTAAATATTCAAATTCTAAAGACTGAAGATCTTGTTGAACTGTAACCCTAGACTCGGTTGAGTAATGTTGGATGATTTACTCCTAGCAATAGCAAGGAGAGGAAGATGGAAAGTTGTTTAAAAGAAAGGGTGACCCTCAGAAGTAAAAATAAAATGTGTCCTAAAGCCCAGAGGGCTGAGGATACGGAAATACAAGCTGAGCATAAACCCCCCCGCCACTCTCACCCTGGGATCTTCTGAGTATATGTGCACAATAACGTATTGTTCCAGTGAGCAGAGCTGCAAATCCATTTCTATTCAATTTTAAAACCTTCTTTGGGTACCCAAATGGTGAAGGCTATTGTCCGATTAGATTCTAAAGGCAATGATGCTGTGGTCCTCAGATTAAGTGAGTGTGTCAAAGCTCATCACAGGCTCACTCAGTGATGGTGCAGATTTGCAGCATTATCTAGTCTGCCCCAAAGACATCATTTTTTTTTTTTTGAGTGTGAAATCCACGATGGTAAACCAAACTAGTAAAATCTTGTCTACATGTTCCTTGAAGTTTTATTTTACTTAAATTTTCCTAAATTTTGTTTAAAATCACATATGTGAATCTCAAATGTTTTTGTTATCAATATAAACCCGTTCTGCTAGTGTACAGGTAGAAAATAAATGAAACTAGAAAATATACTCTTACAAAATGACTGAGGAATAAGAAAGTAAATTAAGGATGCAGTGTCGATTTTTACTGTTTTCATATATGAGGCCAAGCAGATGTGTTTTTTTTTTTCATTTTTAATACATTTCTGTTTACGCTGACAATTCCAAGTGAAAATGTGTTTCTTTGTCATAGAGAATAAATCAAAAATTTCAGTTTTTATATGTAAAATCTACAGATTTATTACAGGGAAGAAAGTATATTAGTGTCATAATATCTGGCTTCAATATTTCCTGTGTGTATTTTCCCACTCTGGATATTCATAATCACATCCCTCAAAAAGAACTGGAGAGAAAAATGATATTATATTCGGTTTTACTTTGACTGTATATGCCTTACTCTAGTCTCTGTGTTTAGAAACATAACCACTAGCCAATCAGTTGAAACAAAATGAAAATCTAGAAATAAGTTCAGTAATGTTCTCTGCAACAGGGAACATAAATGTCACATATCTCATGTGTTACTGCATAAGGGTAGAGTATTAATTGTCCTTGTATTAAAGGAGGAAATGTATTCCGTGGAGTCAACTTTTAATTTAAGTATCTCAGGATGAAGGAGTTTTGTAGAGATTATTTTTGATTCATTTCTTCATTTTGTTTGTTTTGTTATACCCATGGAACAAGATTCAGTGATTTAACTGTTTGGTCTGATAGAAAGAGGGTGATCTCCTTAAAAGTGATAGAATATTTAAAGTAAGAATCTCCACAAAATTATCTTCTTCCATAAATACAACTCTTGAGATGCCTCAGATGTGAAAGAGAGCTTTATATATCTGAAAATAAAGGAATGCCTGTAAGAGATTCCTGACATAGGCAGATAGAGTTAAACTGATTAAAAGACCTAATCCTATGGAAGGCTCTTCTTTGTTATGCTTTTTTTATTGCTGCCTTCTTGGATGATTGCCAGACCCTTCTTCTTGGCATCTGGTCTGCAGTGTAGGCCTGGAAGCTTTCCCTGTTAGCTGACACTCCTTCTCCCCTATATCATTCACAGGAGTGAATACCAATACATCTACTGCAAGTCTAGCTGTGTTTTGGGACCAGCAATCCAGAGGCTACAGATGACACAGTGAACATTAGAGAAGTTCAAGGCCTCAGACAGGACTAAGGGACTTTGAGATTGGTCACTCACTTTCCACCTAGCTAGGAGAATCATCTCAAGTGGAATGTGGAACGCTAATGTCACCCTAAATGACATTATGTGTTGCAAACTCCTTGAGTTTGGTGTTTGGACCCTGACAGACTGCATTTGGGATAACTGGTATCCTGAGTCAAACCAATTCTCACAGGAACTGACTTAAAACGTTAAGTTATCTGATTGTTCTTAACATCCTGAATCCTAGATATTGGATTCATATAATTCTATGTATTGTACTTTTTTCTTTCTTTTAAAGAACATATCCTGGAAAACCTCAAAGATAATCATAAAATGATATAGAAGAGATATGCCACGTGTTTTATTTCTTGTACTGGCTGGTAAATTCATGGATGTTATTATAATTTATTAAGCTATATATTTATTTCCTATATTGCATGATTTTGTTTCATATTTTCTCAACAAAGAGTTTCAAAATAATAATAATAAATTGAAGGTGTGGAAGGAAACAAAAAAAACACATTTTTTTCAAGTGCTCCTGTATAATTTATAAAAATGGATTATATATTTGCCTACCAGAAAATTCTCAGTAAGGCCCCCAAACTAGGAGTGACTCACACAAAACTACCTTATAGCAATAAAATAAAAATTGAAACCAAAACATAAATGTGGAAGCAATAGTAATTTCATTTTGAAATGTAAAACCTTTGTATAAAACAGACCAAAAAAAAAAAAAAAAAAAAAACAACAAAAACTGAGAAACCTCAGGTTCATGGGGAAATGCAAGCTAAGTAGCATGATGTCCAAAAAAATGATAATAATGAAAATGTCTCATATTAGAATCTATGGTTAGAGCTAAAGCAGTACTCAGAAATAACTGGCTTTAAACAGTTATATCATTATGCATGCACATATATGTTGATAGCTTTAAAATCTTTTAAAAATAAAAATACATGAATTATTCATCTGAAGTAAGAAAATGTTTAAGAAAGCCAAATAAACAAGACATAAAAATAAAATAGTAATCAATAAGTTAGAAAACAGAAAAACCATAGACCATGTATAAAAGTGTGTCCATAGGGCAAAATCGGTAAAAAGAGATATATTTCTCAATGACCTAATCCAAAGACACAGGAAGAAAGTACAAACACACAAAATAAGAAATAGTAAGGGGGAAAAACCATCAAAACAAATGAAACTCTAAGAAAAATAACAAATTTCATCTTTACACAAGTCTGTGCAAATGCGTATGAAACCTGGGTTAAATTATAACTTACCCAAATGAATCTCAGATAGAATAGAGAAGTCTGCATAGATCAGTTTCCAACCATGGAACAGAGAAAGCTTTCTAACATGTCCCATAATTCCAAGCTCACAGAGTTCCACAGGAGAATTTTTCCATAACCTTAAAGAAATTACTTAGAATTAACTAAATTATTTCATAACATACAAATTTTTTTAAAAAAAATTCTAATTAAGTAAATATAACATAAAAACTAAACTATTTAAAGTTTGGATCAAAAAAGAAGACCAGTCAATCACACTTACAGATCTTAAGGAAACTTGAAACATGCTCACTTATAAATATCATTGTAGAAATCCTAAGAAAATCTTTGTGAACAGAATCCAATGTCATAACCAAAAAGTAATACATCATATCCAAGTAATTTGTGAGAATGCACATATATTATACAAATTGGGAAACAATTTGTATAATTATTTCATTGCTTCTAAGAGAAAATGTATCTCCACGTATGCTGAAACAGTAAATAACACAGAAACAAGTGAAAGCATGCCTATTTGACAAGTTTTCTATGAATATAAATATGTATAAACATCTGCAATCTGCTATTTTCCCTATGGGGGAAATAGTAAACATGTTCTTTGCATGACCAGAAACAAGAAAATACACTTATAATTATCACTAGTCTTTAATATTTAATTGGATTTATCTGTTACCATCAGTAGATAGGAATTTGAAAACAAATGGCAAATAAAGTGATCCAGTGAAAACTATTGTAAGCAATAAGAAAAAAGTTTAAGTAGCAGGATATAATAATACACAGACATAGACTTCACATATACTAACAAAAGACAGAATACATAAAATACCAAAGAATAAGTCAAGTTGTAGGTGATACAATTTCAAAGAAGGTTGATAAAAATCATTATCATTTTGTCTGTATGATGGGGTTACTTTCCCACAAATCTGTCACCAGGGCTGGAAATTTTATACACAAATTAGGACTAACTTTCTTCCTGCCATTGGTGATATTCTGCTATTTCAAAGGTCTTGGTGTGTTCAAAAACTAAATCATGCAGCCATGAAAATGAGCTTATCCCCAAGGAAATGGACTAGTGAGGATAGTGGTGAGAAATTGTTTTTTTTTTTTTTTTTTTTTTCCAAAAAGTCTGATTTGTTAGCACAGATTCAACCATTTATTTGTATTTTTAAAGTGGAAATGATCTGGGTCAAGCTGAGAAACAATTCTGAAAGATCCACCATTTAATTTGATTTATATGCTTGATTATTTATCTTGTGGGACTTTCTGTATGTTCTGATCAAATTCACCTATAAAATTAAATCGATTACTATAGGGCATTGTACACTTTTCTCAGTGAGTGGACGTCTTCACAAAGGCAGGCAGCCTGAGTTAGTAAAACTATACCTCCTAAGATTTTAGAGAACTCATTTAGTTGGAAAATGGTAAGGCAAGTGAGTCTGCTAATGACAGGCAGGGTCCGCTGACGTTCTTGGTACTAATTAGCTCTGCAAAAGGATATATGTAAAACATTAGTTCTTGGTATCTTCAGTCTGGCCAGTTATTGCCCTATATTTAATGCCAGCCATTTGACTAAAGGCATCTGTATCCAGGGAAATATAGCTCTGGGAAAAAAAATATAAACATCAAGAAGCCATTGAATAAATATGTTTATAAGATCACTGATGCAGCACAGAGAAACAATTCAGCCAATCCCCATTTCATCAAGGAAGAATGAGTCTGCCGATTTGAAGCCTGGAGTCTCTAAGAAAAATAGTCACGTGGAAAATCACTCCTTAGTAGAAAAACCACTCTAGTTCAGTTTTGTTTACTTAATTCCATAATCCACCATCTCTTTGATGTATCGAAACTAGACCCAATTGCCAAGAAGTAGCTGATAACCAAAATTAGTAAGGGGCCTGGGAATATTTTTTGAGTTACATAAATCAGAAGATTCTACATGGTGCACAAGTTACAACAATAACTTATAGCATAGTTATTAATGACATAATTTAGGATGTTCTTTGGAATAAGAATTGATGAGGATAATGTGCTGGGATTTTCCACTTATGATTTCGTGTGGCTCAGATGAGTTTCCCCTGTTGGGAGTTTCCTTTCATACTCACTAAAGCAAAGGAATTGCCTCGGGTTACGGAATGGCACATTCTTTACCCAATGTATATTTCATAACTTAATTTCTCATTTATACTGTATCTACACTCTGTGATGATAGAAACAGATTAAACAGGGTGGGAAAATAAATAAGAAATTTGTGATTCCTTTACGAACTTTACATTGAAATGAGTGTCTGAATTGCTTATATGGAGAAATGTTCCCATTCTACAAAGAGCCTAGACAATTTTTGGGGGTAGTGGACCTGGAAACAAATACTATTATTTTTTAACAGCATAGATTAGTTAGCCTAATGTCCATTTACTGGTATGCATTTTCCCTCCGGAAGAAGTAGTTCTGTGTTCTAAAAATACAAATAGAGGGGAGTGTAAGATAGATTCTGATTCCTAGACTCTGCTAGAAGTGTTCCTACTGACTAGTCCTTTTTCTTTTTCCCCTAAGAAGAGCTTTTGGGCGTGCTTGACAGAATCAATTAAAACACTGTTTTCTTGTGTCTTTACTGCCTAATATAGCATTGACACTGCAAGAATAAAATCCCAAGAACCATTTTCATTTTTATTGAACCATTTTCTCATTTCTGACAGTTCTTTCCTTGATCCTAATGGTCCCACATTCTTTTAATTTATAATTTAGGAATGCTAAATTGAGGGCCATAAATTTTAACTCTGTATCTTTCCCATTTTTTTGACTGGCAGTTTATACCGTAATCAGTCATTTGTCTCAGTCTGGACAGATTCTCTGCATCTCATCTCTGCTCACAAAAGTGATTTAAAATTGCTTTTGAACTTTGGGGTGGAGGCCACACACAAATATGGCCCTGAAGAGCATTCTCCATGGTTTCAATTCCCAAATGGTATTCAAATCTATGAGTCACTCTCCCAGGTACTCACCTACTCTTTCACCTTTGCTCAGTTTACAAATGTTGGTTTTTGTTTAGTCTGACCTTCTGGGCAGAATGCAAAACTGCCTCATTCAATTTCTCTGAGCCTGCCTTTACACAGTCTTATCTTCTAGACCACTTGCTTTGTCTGTGCGGTCGGCCTGTGTGTGCATTTTATGGAGTTTTTCTGCTGCCAAGACAACCCCAAATAACTGGTTGAGATCCTGCCAATAAGTTGATAACAGTAATAAGCATGGCAAACAAGCAAAGAATCTCTGTGACTGTATCGGGGAGGACACTGAACTGTGGCTTCTCGGTTTTTACTTAAGTAATTTACGCGTGTTTGTGAAACTGTTGGCTGACATATCCACCTGTGTCCAGGCCTTTCTGTGCATTCCCTGGACCAGAATTTGGGCTCCTGTTTCTCAAAGAGTCTATGTGGGGAGGGGTGACTCTGGAATAGAGTCCTGTGACCTGCCACACTGAAAGGTGCAGAGCTGGGCTTCGTACAGAGGGCGGAGCCTTGGCTCACTTTACAATTCTTCTGAGAAGTCCAGGGCTTCCACTTTAAGTTTAAGGTGAAGAAGGTTGGACAGATTATGGCTACTAGGTGCTACAAATGCTTTTAAGGTGTAAGAACTCTATCGTTTTCTATGAACCTTTTACTTTCTAAAGTTTGAATCTTTGTGTCTTTAACTGAGTATCTCCTAGCTGAACAGCACATAATACAACCAATATTTTATTTCCATAGCTTTCACAAAGCCTTGGAGGTGGGCTTATTGAATTAAATCAAATGTGCCAATCAACAAAAACAACTGTTTAGTTTTCTTTACTGTGTTATCCCAGGTATTAACTTTTTGATAGCACTTATATGTATGTTTTCTAAAATTCTAAAGGAACCTGGCAGGTATTACTAAAGGGAAAAAAAAAATATCAATGACACTTGTTATTGATGGTAAAGCAGACTTACTCAGGACCATTGTGATAGCTACAGAGACCACTATGATGCAGTTTGACAATGGGGGATTTATAACTAAGAAGCAGTGTGCGAGGTTAGTGGATGGAAAACTACTAAGAGGAAATATTGGAGATAAGTAAAGGGATTTCAGCAAAACCAGCCTGACAGACTCCTTTGCTCAAGACAAGCCAGAGTGAACAGACCTCACATGAGGTATGATGGAGTATGAGGAGCCTGATCAGATACTGAGCATGATCAGATATTGAGGCAGGATGGGAGGAGTTCTGGTTAAACTGCTTTTTAGCAGGGTTCTTGCTAACACTGGATTTTATAAGAAAACACACAGATGTGCCTAAGAGAAGTTTCAGGAAGCTAACTAAAGTTTGAATCTTTGTGAGTACTGCCTTATACAAAACTGTAACATATGGAGAATTATTCTGCATTTCATGTATCTTTACCTGCATATAGTTCATTATGTATAATTAATTCAGATATCTTTTAGTTTTAACTGAAGTTATTTTTTAAAAGATTTTATTGGGGAAGGGGAATAGGACTTTATTGGGGAACAGTGTGTACTTCCAGGACGTTTTTCCAAGTCAAGTTATTGTCCTTTCAATCTTAGTTGTGGAGGGTGCCATTCAGCTTCAAGTTGTTGTCCTTTCAGTCTTAGTTGTCGAGGGTGCAGCTCAGCTCCAGGCCCAGTTGCTGTTGCTAGTTGCAGGGGGTGCTGCCCACCATCCTTTGCAGGATTCGAGGAATTGAACTGGCAACCTTGTGGTTGAGAGCCTGTACTCCAACCAACAACTCTGCCATCCGGGAGGCAGCTCAGCTCAAGGTGCCATGATCAATCTTAGTTGCAGGGGGCAGAGCCCACCATCCCTTGCAGGATTTGAGGAATCGAACTGTCAACCTGTGGTTGAGAGCCCACTGGCCCATGTGGGAATTGAACCAGCAGCCTTCGGATTTAGGAGCACGGAACTCCAATAGCCTGAGTCACTGGGCCGGCCTGGAAGTCATTTTTGTAAAAAGGATGTTCACTTTCTATCCAGGTATGCTTTCATGGATAACCACCCATCATGGATTAATACCTACTTTTGAGTTTTTCTACTTCCAGTCATAAGGGTATAAATGCAATTACTTACTTGATAGCGCGTTGAGCCTAAAAAATAGTGCTGAAATATGCCATTTCTCAGTGTTCATTAGAAACTATTTTAATATCCCTCAGCACTCTTTCTTTACAAGATTCCCTGAATCTGAATGAATGCACAAGGTTGACAAATACACTAGGTAAATTTAGAAACTTTCATTGAAATTAAAATCATATGGCACCGTGGAGGTAGGATCCTCCACTAAGTACTTCCAGTCCATGAAAGTGGCAGCACGTCACACAGAGATGTCCTCCTTGACTTCTTCCAAAGTGTACTTGGAGTTTCTATAGAAATTCAACATCCATGTTTGCTAGCAGTGGGCACTAACAACATGAGATCATGGGCCACACGATGGATCACACATGACGAAAGAAACTGCACGCTCAGGTAAACTGTCTCAAGTCTTGGCATTTATTGTCACGGCATTGCCAAAACGTCAGGGTAAACAGCATCAAACATATGGTGATGGAAGGAGAACTGACTCTGGGTGGTGAACACACAATGGGATTTATAGATGATGTATTACAGAATTGTACACCTGAAATCTATGTAAATTTACGAACCATTGTCACCCAGTAAGCTTTAATTGAAAAATAAAAAAAAGTCAGTCATTCTGGTCCCTTGGACCTCAGCTGCTTAATGCATTACTTTATGAAAGTGGATATACAACTTTAGATTTCACACCATATTCATAATAAATTAGTGATTGAAAGACTATCTTCAAAATCAATGTTTCCTATTCTTTTATTAAAAAATGAGGAGTTTGTATGATTGGTTGCTCAAAATATTTATACTTATTTCACTAAAGATAGAGCAGACTACACTGAGCTCAAGATACATATTTTTCACAAATTTACATATCAGAAATTGAGAAAGTTCTTTCCATCAACAGTTTGTAATTATAATCCTATCTTGCACATGGCATATTAGCAAAAACTACAGTCATTGCTAACCTGGATTTGATTACATATAGTATGTTTTACTGTAAAGACAGAATAATACATTTTAGATTATTACAGAAATAAATCACCAACTAAATGGGCTTTGATATGGAATATAGAGTATAATAGCAAGGAAATCCTAAAAATAGGTGAAAGGAAACTTCTTGGGCATTCTAAACTTTTTTGTGGAGCATTTCAAGTATCTCTTCTGTAGTGTACAAGGATCTCTCTGGTTCCTATATCCTCTCATTTTAACAGTGTCTATTATGTCAGATTTCACATATATGGGAAACTGTGAGACAGAGTTACGCCTATCAATCATAGCACCTCTTCACATTAGGTGTTTTGGCTGAATCATTCATCTTAGTAAACTCAATAAGCTTCTCCAACATTTTAAACTAAACAAGCAGAAATACGATCTTGGGATGACATAGATATGTCTTCCTTGACACTGACAGAAGCATTTTAGAGACACATAAATTCAAGAGGTGGTCTCATTTGCATAAGGACTTTAGGGTCCATTCTAGAGTGGAGAAAGGACCTGGTTAGAAAAACCAAAGACTCACCTGATAAAATTCTGTATTTCTAACAATTTTCAGGAAAAGATCCTGGGAAAATCATGACCTACTATAACAGAAATATTGATGTGGAAGAAGGATTGCGTTATCACTTTGGATATCATTAAAGTAACAGAATCCTGCAAATTATAAAAGCAGTTTGGGCAGCACTTCTGGTACTGCTTCTGATTGAAGCCCCAATACTAGTAATGCACAAGTAAAACAAAAAATCAAAGTAACATCAACAAAAGAATGTTGCTTGGTATTTGTATTTTTTAATGGAACACCTGTCATTAAAAAAAAAAAAATCAAGGAAATCTTTTAGCAAAAGATATTATGAAACATAACACATAGGAGGTAAAAGAAAAATCATATATATGTTACTGAATAATTTGAATTATGATAATGAAGTATGAAATAGATTAGAACATATCTTTCTTTTTTATGTCATACCTTCCTTGGTAGATATTTCAGTAACTGCCTCTGGCTGCTGTTCTCATCTGGCGTTTGTTTGTTTGCTTCTGTAGTTATTATGTATTTTCACTCTCCCTGTTGTTTGATGGGTTGATTTTTCCTTGCTTTCTTTTAATAATGTAGACAGGCTCACAAACTACACAGATGCTCCTCTTCTCCCTGGAATTCTGCTAGACTAAGACCAACCCCTCACCAGGAGGTGCTCAGTGGCTGGGGTTCACAAATAAAATGCAGATAGAAGTGAGGCAGTAAAGAGTGGGTGGGAAAATGCTACACCCCCTCTTTCCTCATCTACTGGTTAGACACAGAGAGATTCCCATGAGCAACTCTGAGCACCTAGGGTTTCAGAGAGTAGCAGTGTAGAAATAACGATGACCTCTGATTCTAAAGAAAGTTGTCTGCTGAACATTTGCATTAGAATTTACTATGTGAAAAAAAAAATTGATTTCTTTAGGATAATGAAGCTTGGAAGGTAGCTGATGTAATACTAGCTTACTCCAACTGTATTACAATCAATGATTTTAGGTAAGGCAAAAATTGCTATTAGTTTAAATTTTGGTAAACATTTATTTCCTGAGATGCCACTTTTTAAAGATTTCCTTTTCAATGTTGTTTTTTGGATGTAACATTGAAATGTACATAGGCCTACATTAACTTAGGGGCTTTTTGATAAAGTGACATCTTGATGTATAAACAAAAAGTTTTTAGACACTTGAACTACAACTCAGAAGTTTACATATAATCACTTCCTATAATTTCATGTATTAACACTTAGCTCCTTCTTCTCAAACTCAGAAACGTATGTTATAAAGGTGCAAAAAAAAAAAGAGGTAACCATGTGAGGTGATGGATATGTGAATTAACTTGATTGTGGTAATCATTTCAAAATGTATATGTATATTAAATAACAACTTGTACACATTAAACTTATACAATTTTTCTTTGTCAAGTACATGTCGATAAAGCTGGAAAAAATAAGATAGTGAAAGAATTTGATGTCACATAATTGTTCTGAAAATTTGAAGTCAGATAATTAAATCCAACATTCTTATTTTTTTATACTTATTGAGATATAATTGACAAATACAATTATAATACATTTAAAGTGCACACCATGGTGATCTATGTATACATTGTGAAAGGATTTTCATCACTGAGTTAATTAACACATCTATCACCTTACATATACGAGGTCTGACAATTAAGTCCATGAACTTGTTGCACTGGTGTTGCTAACCTTTTCTTGATCAGAGGGATTATTCATTAGGAATTTTTACCAACTGGACAAACAGTTAACTAAGTTTACTATTTGGAAGTGCTAAAAAGGCTGTGTGAAAAAGTTAGACGACTTGAATTTTTCACCAACAATTTGTGGTTCTTGAATCATGACAATACACGGCACTGTCTGTGAGGGAGGTTTTAGCCAGTCAACAAATAACTGTATTGGAACACCGTCCCTACTCACCTGATCTGGCCACCAATTACTTCTTTCTTTACCCAAAAATAAAAGAAATATTGAAAGGAAGACACTTTTATGACATTCAGGACATCAAGGGTAATATGACAACAGCTCTGATGGCCATTCCAGAAAAAGAGTTCCAAAATTGTTTTAAAGGGTGGATTGGGGCTGGCATCGGTGCATAGCTTCCCAAGGGGAGTACTTAAAAGGCGACTGTAGTGATATTCAGCAATGAGGTATGTAGCACTTTTTCTAGGATGAGTTCGCAAATGTAATTGTCAAATCTTGTACTTTTTTTTTTTGGTGAGAATACTTAAGATCTACTCTTATAGCAAATTTCAGTTACAAAGAACAGTATTATCAACTATAGTCACCATGTTACACAATAGATTCTCAAGGTTTATTCATCTTATACCTGAAAATTTGTACCCTTTTACCAGCCTTTTTACCAGCCTCTTTCTGTTTTCTCTACACCACAGCCCCTTGGCAATGACCATTTTATTCTTTGTTTCTGAATTCAACCTCCCCCCCCCCCCGGATATCTTAAATAAGTAAAACCAAAAGTATTTGCCTTCTTTGTCGGCCAATTTCATTTAATATGCTGCCCTCCAGGTTCATTTTTGTTGTTGAAAATGGCACAGTTTTCTTTTCCTTAAGTCTGCATAATACTCCATAGTACGTAGATCATGTTTTGTTCATTCATTCATATGTTGAGGGACTCTTAGTTTGTTTCCATATGTTGGCTATTGGGGATAATGCTACAATAAATGTGGTGGTACAGATATCCCTTTGAGATAGTGATTTTATTTCCTTTGATTGTACACCCAGTAGTGGATTTGCTGAATCATATGGTAGTTCTATTCATAATTTCTTGAGAAACCTTCATTTCATGTGGTACAGCACATTGATTCATTTGGAATTGTTAAACCATCCTAGCATCCCTGGAATAAATCCCACTTGATCATGGTGTATGACCTTTTTACTGTACTGTGGAATTGTTTAATATTTTACCAACCAGTTTTATATTGTCATGTGTTTTGACATTACTAATCAATGTCCTTTCATTTCCACTTGAAGAACTCCCTTTAACATTTTTTGTAAGGCCAGTCTATGTAGTGATGAAATCCTACATTTTTAAATTTCTTTTTGTCTGGGAAACTCTCCTTCAATTCCGAAGGACAACATTGCCTGGTAAAGTATTCTTGGTTGGCAGTTTTATTCTTTTAGTACTTTGAGTATATCATCCCACTCTTTTCTGGTTGGCCAGGTTTTTGTTGAATAATCTGCTAGTTGTTTTATAAGTAAATCATTTATCGCTCTGTTTCATAAAGATTAGATTTAGATTTTGCTTTTTATTTTTATTCTTTTTCTTTCTTTTCTATATTTTTATTATTATTTTTTTTAAATATATGTCCCTATTTCTTTGTCTTCCTTGACTTTCTGTGTTAGTTTCTGCATATTAGACCAAACAGCCATCTCTCCCAATCTTGACGTACTGCTATCATATGGGAGATGAACCTCATTTATCTGCAAGGTCCAAGCTCCTGGCTGCTGCATAAATCTTTTTGATTGTTCATGCTTCTGTCTTTATTCTTAGTGACTCATGATAGTAGAGAATGTGCCAAAACAGGCAGTTTCCCTAAAAGGGAGGACCAGTCTGCACCTAGATGCAAGCTGATTAGAAACTGGACCCTCACTCAGTACCTGGGAAAATATGCACTCCAGCCCCTTCCAGGAAAAGACTGGAAGGTCGGCATTTTGGGCTGTTCCCTGTGTGCTGAGCTCTGAGTAGATTGCTATGTACCTATTAAGAACTATCTATTAATTTGCTATAGTTTGATGGTATTTCTGAATGTAAGCCCCACTGCCTTGCAGAGCTAAGTGATTTGGCGGGCCTGCCCTAAAGTGTCAGCCATAAAAGTTGAGGTTCTAAAATATGTGGTCCAAACCCTTTGCTCCTCGGGGGTAGCTGGGAGGTGATGGTGTCTTCCCAATTGTATGGCACTATGCTAAGTGTGGGGTTGTTTGTGGCGAGAACGTGTCTCAGTCTCCGCTATCCATTCTGATGTGGGTATTTTCTCAGTCGCCCGACGTGTAGGATTCACTCAGCTCATTTCGGAATTTCTTCCAAAGGGGATTGATTCACGTGTAACTGTCCCTTCAGTGTGTCCTTTGCAGGAGGGCCTCCTGTGTCACCATCTTGGTCAGAGTTCCAAAATGTAATTCCATTGTTTTGAGTCATTTGTCTCTGAAAGGGAGCTTGTATTCCCAGTCTGCAATACTGGATAGTTAAAATTTAGAAAATTATTCTGAAAGCAAAATAAGATGGTAGACATAAAATGGCAAGCACAGTGCTCAATAAATAAATTCCATTTAATAAGTTTACCTGCTTGCTTTGAATCAGCATCTCTCTCAAAGTGTTAAATATAAGTATACAAGCAATATTTCAGCCTTTAATCATGTAGTCCATTTTCTTTCTGAGTAGCACTATTAACATCTATTCAATTTTACAATTATTAATTATGATTATTCTCATCTGGATTTTGTTTATGTCAGTGACCTGATTAATTTGGAGATACCCAGAGATGCAATTTCTTTTAACGTGTCTCCAAATAAGAGGAAGGAACCCAGAGTGCTTGGGACACAGTGTATGTTTTGTAGTATATAAAGATAATAATACAATCTGTGACCTTCCAAAGTCTGGCATTTGTTCCCCAATCCATGTTTAAATAATGCTTCCTACCTGTCATGTAATTTAGAATTAAGAAAACTGCAAAGGTTTAGAGCTCACAATTCACCAAATAGGCTTTTCTCCCTGCCTGCAGACTGTCCTCCTTTCAATCCATCTCTCATGTTGCTGTAAGAAATATCTGCTAATCTCCATTTAAATTATATCAACATGTGCTTTTTGAGTCACAGGTATGTTTTTCTGCTTCAGGATAATTTCTGGTCATTTTATCGTAACATCAAATGCTATTGAGCATGTTGTCCACCAATGTTCAGTATGTTGTCCACCTACTAATGTCAGTTCCCTGGTTACTTGAAGCATGATTTGCTCTTTTAAAGGTTTGATATTGATCAAAATATACTGGAACTTTTAAGGGCCAAATGTTAAGAAGAAACGACAGAACACATTGCTTGAGAAAGCTCCAGGAATTCCAACACATAACCTTCTTGGATTCCTGGAATTCCACAACAAGGAAAGTGATATAAGTTACAAAAAGGAACCAAGAAGTCTAGAAAGTGTGTGCAGGAAGTATTTTAGTGAGGGAAGTAAATGTATAAGAGCGTATCATATGTTTTGAAAATTTTTATAATCCAAAAGACCAACATATCTGTCCCAAAAATTAATGTACATTTTTTTTTTCTTTACAGATTTTCTAGAAATAGTAAGGCATTGAATGAAAATTTGCTAGAATTTACTTAAGGAAACTTTCAACCTACACATGCTTCTGCCTTCACTCTAGAACTTTGGGTACAAAACCATGCTGTTATACAGTATTTTTAATCTTTGCCCATGTTACCATAATAATTCAACAGAACATATAATAAATAGCTTTCTGTACAGTGTGAGCAGAGGTCAATTGGTTATTCATCTGCATATCAGAGGTCTAAAATGTATTTGCTGCATATCCCATGTGTTAGGTTTCTCTCCTTGAACTTACCTATTGTCTGAACAATGTACAGAAGCTCTCACTCTTTCAGAAAGACAGTCTGACCAGGATACAAGCAGAACTGTTTATAGTCAAGGCCAAATATCTACTGTTATCATTACATGCAATTTATAAGTGACCGTATGAATCATTTCAGCTTTTTAAAGCTATTTCTCTATTATTATTTTCTGTTCTATTTCAATTTCTGACCATGAACAGAAGATATTAATACATGCTTTGCTATCTTTAATAATTTTCAAAGGTTTTAATGTTTTAAAATGTATTGTTGTTTTGTTTTCTACAGAGACATACTTAATTTCCCTGACAAACTAATTTTTTATAAATCGCATTGTAACTTTTTCTCTCTATTCCTTACTTCTAGTAACTCTTTGAGTTGTGAATTTGCATGTTATAATATGGACTTGTCTCAGTTGCAAGTTCCCAAAATCACTAGGACTTGAACACTTTTATTTACTGTTGTTTTACCAGTGTGCATATATTATTAAAGGAAAGCTGTTGTAATCAATTTTAAGCATGTCTCTAATAATATAAATTATTTTTATTATTTCTCCATCAATATGTTCAATAACATATGTATTAAGCAAAATAAGAAATATTGGTGACATAAACATATTTATGGAGTAATGGTGTTGGAAATAAAAAAAATGAATAAGATATAATAGTTTCCCCAGACTAAAGTCATCAGAGTTTCCAGAATGTGTCATCAGAAGGGGTACTAGGGAACAGACTGCTGGATCCCCTGATGAGGAGATAGAGCTGAGAGTTTAGAGAGAGCAAGTTGAACATTGAAGGAGACAAATCTAAGTGGAATCTGCAGGTCAAATTACCCAGAGAACCAAAATTCAGAGGGAACTCCAGAAATATACAGAGGGTTCACCTAAAGGTTTCAGCTGAATAGTGAACAGCATTTACATGTATGTTAACTACACATACTAAGGGAAGAATCACCCCCAAAAGATTAGAGGGTACATTGTCTGACATTTCCTCACACAAGGTCAAAAATAATACCTGTTCCCACCAACCAGACTGGAAAACCTCAAGCATTATGGGATGTGACATGATGTACAGGCATGCCTCTTTTTACTGCACTTTGCTTTATTGAACTTCACAGCTGTTCCATTTATTTACAAATTGAAGGCAACACCCCCCTCCCCAGCAAAACAATGACAACTTGCTTTATTGTGGTCATCTGGAACCAAATCACAATATCTCCAATGTATCCCTGTGAACACATAGCCCTTGCCTCAGTAGGTTGGAAAAATTAGGCCTAGACTGAGGGCTGCTCCACACCTGCCTGAATCTGAAAAGAAAGACCTGAAAAGATCAACCTATTATGAAGTAAGTAACTTAACTACAGCCCATAACAAAGCTCAATGATAGTTACAGGAAAACAAAACATCTAGTACCCACTAAGGTAAAACTTATTGTAGCTGATACCCAATTAAAAATTACGAGGCAAGCAAAGCAGTAAGAAAATCTGACTCACACTCAAGATAATAATAAATCAACTGAAACTGTTCCAGACTTGACTTAGATTTTATAATTAGCATTCAAAGACATTAAATATTTATTAAAATTTTATCGCAAAGTTACAAAGGTATTCAGGGGAAAAAAAGAGTTGTCACAATACATTTGTATTAATCCTTTATATTTGACTGCTCATTTGAAAAGTATAAGCTAAATTTTTAGAACATGAGACACATTAATATATCTTTATTATTTATATTTTAACATGCAGTTTTATACTTGATAATTCAGTTTTCAATCTGATTCTTGTTGCGCAGATAACTTTTTCTTTTTATCTACCTATCTATCATCTAGCTCTTTATATCTTTGGGATTTAACTTTAGTTTGCATAAATTTGATATTCTGATAATTTTGAAGTAAACTTTTCATGCTGTGGTTATTTTTCCACTGATATTACTCTAAAGTTAATAATCACATACATTCTTTGGTTTCAGGAAATCATCCTGTCTTTTGGCTTTGGAAATTTCTTCATTTGTCTATTTTCTTTGTCTATTCTGGAATTATTAAATGGAAAATAGCGCTTTCTGATTGATCTTCCATATTTTCTAAACTTTAATATAGCATTTTCTAACATGTTACGTTTTATTCTCTATTTTGAAAATATTTTCGACTTCCTCTTACAAGACTTTTTCTTTTTAAAAATGTTTTATTTTAGTATTGATAATTAGTTGTCATAAATTGTCATTTTTATGATTCTTCTATTGTATACTAATTTTTTCTTTGTCTAGGCTAATATATTCATATTGTCTAGAAAGTGTACAAACATGACATTTTAAATTCTTACAAGTCTGGGTGGGAATACCATTCTTCAATCATAGATTAGAGAAAGTACTGATCAGGGTCAAACTGACTTAGTTATAAATCAAAGTAGAAAAGATGAAACCTGTTTAGACTCATATTTGCCTGGAAACATGTTTCCAGGCAAATATGATCTGCCTGGAAAAGGGAGGAGGGGATCTCATGTTCCTGATCACAAAAGATCCATTAGCAAGATTACACAAGTGCTTGGACCACGTATCGTCACCCTTGAACTATTGTTCCACCTGAATGTAAAGTGATACTGCGAATATTAACTTCCAACTATTCTCATGGGTCAGATTAGTCACCCTCCCTATTATCTTCTCCTGCAGGTCTGTGATTAACATATTACATAGATAAATGAATGTTAACAAATAAATGAATAATACAATTGTGTTCATTATTTTCTACCATTTGAAATGCTGTCTTGACTCTTAGAAAATAGTGTAGCTTTAATTATATTGTTTATATAGGGAGACCCAAAAGCATGCCAAATAATAATAGTTATTGACTATTTGTGTATTGTTAACATTGCTTGTGACACACTTTTGTCCAGAGACATGTATCAGGAAGCATTTATACATTGTAAAAGAGTAAGAAAAAAAAAAAAAAAAAAAAAAAACTATATGTATATAACATCCTCCATACTAGTAGTAGAGATGTGAAAAAGTCCACCAAGAAAACAGCTATTAAAACTATATTCCATCAATCAGTAAAAAAAAAAAAAAAAAAAAAAAAAAAAAAAAAAAAGAATGAGATGCTCCTGAAAAAGGGCTATGAGAAGACACATTATAGCAGCTCAATAGGTTATGGTACGTAGCTGCTCAGAATATGTCATGAACATGTTTCAAATATCTCTGGATACATCACGATAGACATGTGAACTTCAATTTTGAAGCGTAGTCACAAAGGACAAGTAATAGAAATGTCTCCATTGAGAAGTAAAGTTCAACCTGCTAAAATAGGGACAAGGGAATATATGGTTTTTATACCTGATGAATGCTTGGTGGACGTAAAAGTGAGGACAATTTCCAGTCACCGTATGATATTAACACCAATTGATACAGGAATATTTGCAACCAAGAGGTCAAATTGACTTATGGGGCACAGAGCCCATGCACCTACAAGAAAACATATACCTGTGAATGTCCTCATTATTATCACAAAAGAAAGTTCTATACTGTGTAACTTGCTGTTTAAAATTGTATGTTAGCTTGTGTGTTAAGAGATGGAGGATGCTTCCTTTAGTATCCAAAGAGTAATTCAAGAACGGTGAGTGAAGAGCTGTCTCTCAAAGATTGACCTAAAGTCAGTAGCAATGTAGAATCCATGCATCAGACATTTAGTTTCCCAAAACAAGATGTGGTTTGTGTAATAAAATATAACTAATCTTATGAATTGTGCTTTATGTAGTTCTAATATATTAAGTGGTATACGATTTAACCTAAGATGTTCAATCTGTAAACATGCAACACTCCTTGAAAATCAATGAAACCATTTTTTTTTTCCCCTCTGGTTACTCTTCCCATAGGGAGTTCCTTGTTATAACTCTAAACTGGATACATTTATTTTAGTTCTTCATTGGTGATGGTGTAATAGTTTATTAGGTTTTCATTAAAATGTCGAAACTCATATAAAATAATATAAATCTATATTTCACCACACAAATATTATGGCTTTCCTTATAACATTTATTTTTATGACATTATTTATAAAACCCCACTGTTTCTTACAAAAGTTGTCATTATTTTTTGTACTGAAGAAAACTACAAAATATTTAAAATATATAGAAAACCCAGAAATGAATGTAATAGCCCTTGTGTAGCCATCAGCCAAATTAATGAACATTGATATTTTATCATGTTTATTTCAACTATTTATTTTAAAAATACATATCATTTGTGGTATAGTTATAGCAATCCTTAACCCTTTTTCTTTCATTCCCTACAACAAACCTAGGAATAATATGTATCTTTTGTTACGTAGAATTATTCTTTTGCGTTAGATTCTGGTACTGATAATTTGGGGAATCTTCTTGTATTTTCTTTGGGACACTACATTAAATCCTTAATTTAAAATATTTCTTTAATTAATAATACATAGAGATAATACTTCTTTATTTCTCCTTTGTTAAATTAGATTGCTTTTTCCATTAAATAGAATCTTACATCCTACATATTTGAGAATTAGCTGAAGAACTTTTACAAAAAGTTGCCTTTCCATTACACATGTTCAAAGTGTCGTCTTGAACAAGTACCATTGTCCTATGTCAGATTTAATAGATTTTCCTCATCGCCCCCTGGTGAATGTTTGGCTGAGACAAGTTTTCCTTCCAGCTGTTAATCCACCACTGATGAAAACTCAAACCAAATTGACAACCTAATAGAAACAGAGATAGATGGTGAAATTCTCATGTCTTCTTTCTCTGCAAAAGTGACTGATAAAAAATATATAGGCTTCTTTTGGAGTTAAAGGAGACATGATTTGGTGTTTTATTTCCCAGGGGTCAGCATGTTATGGGCTAGATATTTTTTTCCCCTTTGAGGGACTCTATCCTATTTATGAATAATACCTTTAGAAACCCCAGCCTTCATTTGATATAAAAATAAAGGCAGCACAGTTACAGAAAGGTTATGCGTGTGTCACAGAAATCTGCTGGCCTATATTCTATCCCTTTAAAATCAGCGCTGGTTGAATGAACGTAATTCATCCAACTTTATCCCACACTACAAATGTATTAAGAGCTTATTACTAAGCCTAATTCCCAATTCTCAGCTACATTCTGAGCAACAGAAAAGGAAAGTCTCGTCAGTTAGTAGCTTCATTTCCTCCAAAATTGTGGAATACTAAACACTGATGATTGTTCTTCTTTCTCCCCAGTGATACATGATATATCTGCCTACTTGACCGCTTGCGTATTTCTATTAAGCCTGGATAAATTGTTTACTTAAAACAATTAACACCAGAATAGTTTGAGACTGTAATATTTTTAGCAAGTGCTTGTCATTTAACATTTCTTTCAAAGATCCTTTAGCAATTGGAGTTATATGAGAAATTATTTCCAAAAATTAATGTACATCTCTTCCACTATAAGATACCTTTCATGTGAGTATTCTGGACTCATGTTTTATCAGCCTGCACTAAAGTGTACTTGGTCAGTGTAGCAAAGTTTTTTATTTATTGAGAAATAAAGTTTGTGGCATAAATATATCATCAGAGCAGGAGAGAAATAATAAATAAAAGGAATCACATTTAAATTAAGAGGTAACAATACCTAATTTAGGTTAAGAAATAAACAGCAATAGATATATTTAAGAAAAACATTTCAGGCTTTCACTGAAATTGTAAGACTGTAACAAGCCCACCATTGATTAAAAGAAAGATTTTTACAAAGCTATACATTATAAAAATCTATTCCAATCTTTCTCCACTGAATTTTCATGAGATTTTGAACGTTTATTATAGTCTTCATGTTGTATTATTGCTATTTATAGCTAAATACCACATTAATGTCTTACTTATTTTCTATTTACAACCAAAGCTTATGTAAGGAAGAACCAGCTAAGTAACTACCTACAGCATCACCTATTAAGGTGTACCAAACAATTTCTAGAATAAATTAGAAGTATTATCCCAGCTAACTCACCTCACCCATATGTCACCCCTGTCATAAGAGCAAAGTGTACTCGTATATTGGTTTTGTTCCTGCATTGTCTTTGAGGGGCCAGCGCCAACTGTCTGGTTTGAATTTTGCTACAAACAAATGCTAATTAAAGGTTGTGTTTACAGGCAGAGCCATCAAAATTAATATATATATATATATATTAATATTAATATATTTATATATATACATTATATATTATATATATATAATTAATATATATATATATACATATATATATTATATATATATATGTAATCAGCCCCTTGTGTGTAATAAGTAATAAGTAAATTCTAAAAGGAATCAGCACTTGTTGCTGCATCTACTGAAAGAATGAAGACCAAGGCCAGAAATAGACTGTCGATATTCCAGAAAAAAAATCAACCTCACTCTGTAGGGCCACACAGTTATTGTAAAGGCGCTGAGGACTTCAGTCACATAAACGGAGAACTCATTCTCCTTGGAAAGAGAAAGAAGCTCCAGGTTGACAAATGACGGGCAATTAGACAGGCTGTGGTTACGACCTTCTGTAGTCAGAATGTCGATGACGGGGGGTGGGGGGGGGTTACACTGGGCTTCCTTTACAAGACGGCGTCTTCTTGTGCTCTCTTCCCCATCAATGTCATTACTTGGGAAAACGGATCTCTTGTTCAAATCTGAAATTTCGTGAATAAAAAAAAAAACAGTATCTGCAGGGTTTAGATGGGACCAGATATTGTTTGTTCAGTATCTCAAGCTCAACAAGATGAGTTAAATCTTGAAAGAAATGACACTATATTTGTATCAAGTTCAGATGCTTTGATTCAGCAAGCCACGACAGTTAAAAATAAGGATATCAGAAAATTTGGGGATGGTAACTATGTATTTAGGATAAAAGCAGTTCAGCAGGCTGATGGACATAATATCTGAGTTGCCCAGCTATGGAAATAACAAGATATCCCATTATTCCTAAGATCTAGGTGATATTTTAAAGACGCAATAGCAGTCCTCTGTTGGGGAAAAAAAAAGAATTGATATCTGTTGTTTGCTACAGTACTATTGATCAAGAATAAGTTATTCATTACTTAATTTAAAAATGTATACACTTGTTCTTTCATTTACTAACCAGATATTATTGAATACACATACTCTTCTGGACACTTTTCAAGAATCTGGAGATGTCAGAAAACAAGAAACAACACATGTAATTGGCTGGAAGCAAACATATGAGAAGCCTATTAAATATTTGAGAAACTATTAAATATTCACACTGTCTCATAGACATGGACTGTCAGAAATAAAAGATGTTTTCTGAGATAGTATCCTGGTATGTGGGAGGAGAAACTGATAGAAAAGATCAACTCCAGACTAAACCATTAAATACCTCCCTTCAACACACTAGGGAGCAGCGAGAGCCTAGGTTTCAGAACATCCTTCACGAGTGGATAACCATAGAGGAGTATGAGCTACATAGAGAAGTAACTAGAAAAATGATGAACATATCTACTATGCAAAAAATAGCACAAGTTAAACTGAATAACCTGCAATCACAATAAAATCTGACAACAAAAATATATCATCATGTCAAATTAAATATGTAAGTATTCTCAGTGAGAACAGATACGGTATATGTTACAGAAAAATTAAGTGACAATACATAGTTTGAATATATAGATTGATTTTAAAGATTCAATAGATCATAAGAAGTATGCATACAGAAAAGTAATAAAGACCCCCAAAATTAGGCCAAAATAATTAAAGGAGGAAAATAATAGAAAATAGTATAGATAATTTGAAGTGATGGACAAAATTAAAACATCAACGTCTGAATAATGGGAGTTAAAAATACAAACAGGTTAAGCATTTAAACAAGAATACCGAGAATGTAGAAAAATTAAAAGAAAAATCTTTTCCAGGGAACAGATCTTTTATATAACTTATAAAATTGAATGAATGCAAAGCATTGTGGCTGCCATGACTTTTCATCCTGTTGGATAATTAATGTGCATTTAAATATAAATCAAACATTTTATTCTTTCATAGCTATATTTCAGAGTGCAAGAAATGGAATTACAGTGGCAGTAGACATAGCACATGCATGCTCTGATTATTTGCATATAACATTTGAAATATGAACATATTCAGCTTAATGTGCATGCATTTTTTTAATCTGAAATGAATTGATCAGATGTTAAAGGGAAGTACTCATTTTCCTTTTAGAGACCATTATTTTTCTTTCAAATGTGTGCTAATTTGCCTTGAATAAGATTACATTGACAGACATAGAGGCAGGAGTTTTCTATTCAGCCAGAAGAAAAATGGTGGGATTGTGAGGATGGATTCCAATGTATTGATGGAAAACTCTAAATGATGTCAAATTGCATGTCATTTTGATACCTACCATAATAGCCTGGTGACAAATTTCAAAACAATTTTTGGCATATACTGTACAGCAGAAGTAGAGGTTGTTTTGTTTTGTTTTGTTTTGTTTTTTATTTATTGTTTTTGCTTCTAAAAAATGATGCCCAATATATCTAGTTGGGTTTTTTAAATTTCTTCCAAAATTGTTTTGCATTTTTTAACCATGCAGATCCTACAAGGAATGTATTTTTTAGATTTATATCTGAATATTTGATGTTTTTGGTGTTATTTTAAATGGTCTTTTTTTCAAAAAAACTTGCCATTTACAGTTGCCGGTTGTGTTTGTAGAATCAGTAGGTCCTGCATATTGACATTGTATTCTGTGAAAGTGCTGAACTTATTTATAGGATTTAGTAAGGTTTTAATAGATTATTTGAGGATTTCTATGTAGGCAATTCTGTGGTCTGAATTTCTAGAGGTAATTTTACGTCTTTCTTTGTGGTATTCATATGATTTTTCTTCCTTTGTGCTAAGATGAGTTTTCAGAGGAATGAGAGGTCTATGTGTTTGTCTCGGGTCAGGATAATGTTAGGCTGTTTAAATTAGTTGACCAATGTTCTCTTCTATTTTTGAAACTTGTGATAACAATGGATATTATTTCTTTCTTAAATATTTAATGGCATTCACCAGAGAAGCTATGTGGACATGGGCATTTCTTTGTAGGCGTACAGATAGCTATCTATCTATCTATCTATCTATCTATCTATCTATCTATCTATCTATCTATCTATCTGTCTATCTATCTATCAATCATCTATCTATCAATCATCTATCTATCCATCATCTATCTATCTATCATCTATCTATCTACCTATCTATCTATCTATCTATCTATCTGTCTATCTATCTATCTAATTATCTATTTTTTAATAGTAAATTTTCAACCATTATATGCATTTGTATTTAAAGTGTGATTCTTATAGACAGAATATAGTCAGGACCTATTTTTTAATGCAATTTAGTATAACTAAATTACTTAACTCTTCATGGAGTTTTTTAAATGGTTAGATTAACATTGATCTTGAGAGTTGTATACTATTGATTCCACTTTTTTTTTCTTTTTTCCCTCTTTTTACAGATCTTTCATGATTATCTTTATATTTTCTTTATGTAGGTTCACCATATACTTCTATAATGTATCAAAGTGTAGATTTAAAGAATACAACACTTCTTCACATGTAATATATATGTCTTACAACAGCATATTCCCAATTTTTCCTTCCTGTCTTTTGTGCTATTGCTGCTCTACATTTACTTTTCATGTTTCACACAACACATTGGTACTCTTTTTGTTTTAACCATCTAATTTTCATTTGGAGGTGTTGAAAATTAGACAAACGTATTTTATATTCATCTTTATTTAACCACTGATCATCATTTCTTCTTGGAAATTCACATTGCTATTTGGTTTTTAGTTTCTTCTGCTCAATTAACTTCTTTTAACCTTGTTGTAGGGCAGATATCTTGACAATGGGTTTTCTCAGTTTTTGTTTGCCTGAAAAAAAAGTCAGTTTCTGTATTTTTCGTGACATATATTTTCACTATACATAGAACTTGGCATTGGCAGTGATTTTATTGTTCTTTCAGCATTTTGGAGTGTTAATGGATTATATTGTGACTTACACATTATTCCTTTTTATGGATTATGTGTTTTATTCTCAAGCTGCTTTGGAATTTTCTGTCGATCTTTAATATACAATAATGTGAGTGTGATGTGTATACGTGTATATGTGTATGTTGATATTTATTCGTTTTAATTCATCTAGCTTCCTCAATCCATGGTTAGATTTCATTTATTTTTGGAAATGTCTTAACCTTATGTGTTCTAATTTTTTTTTTCTACTTCATTCTCTCTTCTGCTTCTAGGATTCCATTTACTAGTGTGTCAAGTTGTTTGAAATTTCCCGATAGTTTATAGAAACTCTATTTTGTTAATTTGCATATTATCATTTTTATAGTATTTTTCCTTGGCATTTCAGTGAATGCCACTATTTATCTTTCTTCACTGATTGTTCAGCTGTGTCAAGTCTACTGATCAATCCATCAAAGGAACTTTGGAGCTCTACTACTCTTCTTACTTTTCCATTTGATTCTTTCTTACCGTTTCCATTTCTCTGTGAAATTTCCCAACTGTTCTTCCATGTCCAACACGTCTTCTACAATAGCACATTATTCATAGTTATTTGAAATTCCCTGCCTGCTCCGAGATCATATCTGAGTGTGGTATTTTTGCTTTGTATTTATAACTGGAAATGTGTATGCATATTATGCTAGTACGTTAGTGGGGGAGAGTTGAATTAATCTACTCAAGAATTGAATACAGTGTGAGTTTTGTTCTTTCAATGCACTTGGCTTAAAAGTCCACCATTGTTACCTGGTCCTTAGGGTGGCATCTGATTTGCTGAAGAATTTTTCTTAATGACCCCTCCCTGCTTTAGACTTTCTCTGCATGCCTGTCCCTCAAAACAGGTCTCTCTCTATGCATTTTCTTCTCTCTGAGCAGTAGACTGCTGGGGCTTTCTAGCCTGGTTATGGTGAAGGATTTTCTATTATCCTATCTTCTAGGGAGCCACTGTGTCCTGGGTCTCAGGACTGGTCTGAGTGACCCCTCCCCCTCCCCACCCTACTCCCGCCCATTAAAAGACGAACTCAATTTTAAAGACCTTAAATGGTTTTTTGCTCTCCCTATCCCATACTAAAGCATGTTCTCATCTTTCCCCTTATTCAATCTGCTATAGGCCTTCACATATGCCTGGCGGGCAATAGAGCTGCCCATCCCACCATGGCTTAATACTTCCTTTCCCTTCTACTGGGACTGCACCAAATGCAATGCTTTCTACCATCTTTACCACCATCCCCAAGATGTCTCATCATCACCCTAGAAAAGAGCCTGTGAAAAGACCTAGTAACTTCTCTTGTGTATGCAACTCTCAAGGGTTCTGTTCTTTCATTCTGACTCACACTTAGCATTTGCCACTTTGTTAATGAATTTCACTTTCTTTACTCACTTTGTTCACACTGCATGTTAATTAAGCACTTACTCAACACCAACCAGGAGGCTAGAATCAGGGGTATTCAATAATAAGTAAAACAAAGGCGTCTGATTTTAATACCAGCTTTTCTCAATCTTGTCTTCATATTAGAGCTTTTGTGTGTTAACCTAAAAACCGAAAGCCAAAAATAAGAGGCAACATGGATTTATTTGAGATTGCAGCCTTGCAATTAAGGGGCACAGATTCAGGCAGAAACCCAAATTGTGTCCAAATTACAGGGTGAATGCAAGAGGGGTTTACGAGAAAAGGAAGGAAAATAATTACATATTGGTGTTAACAAAATGAGTTACTCTTTAGCTGTACCTGGCTAGTTACTGATTCTACTTTCAGAAGGAACATTCTAAATCAGTAGTCCATGTGGTCAGAATGCCTGCTTTCCTGTTAGGTTTGCAAGCAGATGTTTGTAAGACAATATTGCTTTGGCCCAGTCCAAAGGTTATTTTGCCCAGTTCAAATATTCCACAGATTCAAGGAGCAAGACATGTAGGTAGCTCCTCTGGAATAATTGCTCTGGCTCCATTTTAAGATGGCTTCACTTATGTCAACTTTTCACACATCTCTAGGTATCTCCAATCAGCATCCAAAATAAGGTAAACTACATTTTCTGGAGACAGGAATCTGTGTAATAGTATTTTGGAAATCTCCCTACATTATTCTGTTATACAACTAAGGCTGACCACTTGGCACTTGGCAATCCTACCTCTGGGACTTCTGTTTTTCTTTAATTTAGCACCAAAGGTCTTATCAAACTATGCCTTACTGTGTAATGGCATAGCTGCCTCCTGGTAAAAAAGGCATTTATTGCATTAAAAATAGAAAATCAACTTTTACAAATAGTTCTTTCTCTAACTGTGGTTCAATGTCGTTTACCTGATGGATCAATTTTTATTATCTGTTATCTATTCATTTCAAATTAGAGAAAACTCTACTTCATGTGTTGAATCAATGGGTTGATATTTATGGGATGGAGCATGATAAACAAATTACCAGACACTAACCTTGATTTCCCAAGGTGCGTTCTAGGCATTTCTAGTGAGGAGGCTTTTAAAATGTATTGCATCTAGCTATTTAGAGACAGAAAAGTAGAAAGTGGATTCACAGGAACCCCAATACTGTAAATCCTATTCTTGAGCAAATTATTTCCCTGGAGGTCTTTGGATGACACAGGTTTAGAAGACAAAGGACAACAAAGGCCGACTGTTTCTTGCAGGGATCTGGCCTAAAAGTTCAAAGTAAAATTCTAGTGAGATACAAGACAGTTCTCTTTACTCTGTCCTGTTGGAACAGATTGACCTAAATACAGCATTGTGAGTTCATTGCTTTGTCTATGTTACTGTCTCTGGTTTTTCCATTCAACTGGCAGGAACCAAGGCCTGCGAAGAAGCAACAAAAGTAATGATAGCAAGAGATCTCGTCCGCCTAATACAAGCTGATCATGTATGACCTTTGTTCTTCTTTCTCAGCTTTACTACTTTTTATCACTCAAAGCACCAATACATTAGTGCATTCTATATTTAATACTTTTCAGGAAACTAAAGTTTATAACTGCTCAGATATACACATGCAGACAGGTCACAAGGGATCAGGAAATTCCAATTATTGAGCAAGAATAAAGGGAATTTTGCTTGCAGTATTTCAAAGGGAAGTCCAAGTATGAACCCAAGTATGACCAGAGAGCCCCTCTCCCGTCTGATTGAATCTCATCCAATTTTGAGGGAACAAGTCCGCCTATAGTGTGAACCCCAGGGTAAGATTAAATGACTTCACGGCCATAAGGATACCAGTACATGCACAGTCACAAAAGTATAAAATTTATTTTGAACCCCAGCCCTACCTCAGTAAGCTGCACAGAAGGAAGCTTATGAAGGTCTCTAAGTGAGACTCATGTATTGAATTAGAAAGCTGCCAGATTAACCCCAGCAAACATTTTGTCATCATTATGGAAGCAAAGTAATCTGATCACTCTTCCCACTTTAAAAAAAATTTAATTAAGTGCCAAATAAAATCTTTTTAAAGATAAATATTTTAAGGCATTAAGCTGGAAATAAAGAAATCCTCACATCAAAACAAAGTAAAAAGTAGAAATCTTATCTGTTAAGAAGAGGTTATTAAAAATAACCAAGCAAATGTTGAGACACAACCAAATAGACCATCTAGAAAAAAATATATCAGTGTTGAAATTTAAAATTACCTGGATTATTTAACAACAAATTAAACACAAACATAACTAAACAAAAAAGAATTAGTGAACAGAAAGTAAAAATAAAGAAGTTTTTTCCCTAAAAGCAGAAAGGAAAAGTCACAAAACATATAGGTAAGAAATAGTAATTAGTGTTATAAGACTTTATGTTTTATTTGAATGTCAGTGATGAGAAGAGAGAGAAAAGAAGCGATAATTTAAGGAATGATAAATGAGAATATTCAAGAATTAATTTTGAAATGGACATTGAAGATCATATTAACAAAACTCAACAAATAATCAGTAGGGCATGTTGATACCTGTTTCCCTGAAAATAAGTCCTAGCTGGATCATCAGCTCTAATGCGTCTTTTGGAGCAAAAATTAATATAAGACCCAGTCTTATTTTACTATAATATAAAACTGGGTCTCATATAACATAACATTACATAACATAACATAACATAACATAACATAACACAACATAACAATATAATAAATACCAGGTCTTATGTTACTTTTTGTTCCAATCAGCATTAGAGCTGATTGTCCGGCTAGGTCTTATTTTTGGGGAAACATGGTACATACTTACATACATACCTAGAAAGATAAGACATATTTCATATAAATAAATAATATTTATTCTAATCATAGACTTTCCCACAAAAAAATGGCAGCCAGAAAAAGGGAGAGAAATTTTCTCAATGTGCTAATTAAAAAAATATGGCAGCCTGATATAAGTATAACTACTTCTGTTCTCTTTTGGTTTCCATCTGCATGGAATATCTTTTCCATCCTTTTATTTTGAGGCAATGTGAGTCCTTAAAGTTAAAGTGAGTTGCTTGTGGTCAGCTCACACCTAGCTGGGTTTTGTTTTTTGTAATCCATTGAGCCACTCGATGCCTTTAGATTGGAAAATTTATTGCATTTATATTTAAAGTAATTATTGATAGGTGAGAACTTACTAATGCTATCTGATTGATTTCTGGCTGTTTTGTAGTTTCTTTGCTCCTTTCTTCCTCTCTTGCTATCTTCCTTTGTGTATTGATAATTTTCCATTGTAGCATGCTTTGATTCCCTTCACCCTGTCTTTTGTGTATCTACTGTAGGTTTGTGTACTTGAAATGTGCTAAGAGGGTAGAATTTAAGCATTCTCACCACACACACACACACACACACACACACACACACACACACACACAGAAAGAACAGTGACTATGAGTTGATGGATGTGATGACTAACCTGATTGTGGTGATCATTTCACCAAGTGTAGACATGTCAAAACATCACATTGTCCACTTTAAATGTATACAATTTTAATTGCCGATTATACTTGAATAAAATTGAAAAATAAAAAATAAATTATATACATACATACATGGTGCCCAGCAAGCATACAAAGTGAAGTTATCTTTCAAGGAAAAAAAAGGCAAAAGAAAGATATCTTTAAATGTCAAGGTAGCATTTACCACCACAGGTGATCACTAAGAGCAGGCTCCTTAGGCACACAGGGGTCCCCATGTTCCTTGTGACTCTGAGGGTCTGGAAGGAATCCTAACTCCGCTGTGACTATGAATAAGGAAAGGGAGGTTAGCTGAAGTGGGGACAAAGAGGACGTGCTTCGCTCCCTGCAAGTCACTGGTCAAAAAATGAGGCAGACCTTAGGAAGGGTGTACACTGTCTACTGGGGAGGGCAGTTGGGGAAACAAACAGACAAACAAACAAGCAAATGAAAACGACTTTTACTCTGAAAAGCAACTGGGTCAACACTAATTGTGAGAGTTGAAAAATGCTGGAGAGAGTGGTGGCTGAGACTACAGATGGAACAGCATATAAATGTATTCCACTTTTATCAGACTTATCCAGATAACGAGCTTAGACACTAATCCTCTGCAATTCCACAGAAACCCAGCTGTGACTGCTTCAGAGGCAGCTACAGGAGAAAGAAAAGGGATTTTCAACCCAGATTTTGACCGAAATAATAATCCCAAATGACCAGTTAACCACTGCATTACACCAAACACATCAAGATTTTACTTAAATGACCATACTTTGTACACCAGAAAGCAATCAGACTTTTTAAAAAGAAATTATAGCAATAAAGTTTAACTACTACATTCACAGTTCTGTGACTTTAAATTTTACAGCTGGTATAACTTTATAATATAAAGACAAATTCTATCAGAAAAGTGAAGTTCTGAGCTTTAGTGATATGCTCAAAGGGATAATTCAAGGTATTGGATTGCAAGGGAATAGACAGGGCCTTCCCTTTCAATTTAGGAGTTATCAAAGTTAGAGTTTAACTCAAACTCCACAAAGGGTTTTCCACTCGTAATGTGTAGCACAATCTTTTGCTCATTGTGGGTAATCAATAAATATGGAGGACACAGTTGTAGGGATACCTACCAGGGGTGCCAAAAATATGTATACGCGTTACTTGTATTCATCTTTTGTTATCAGTATATATTGCGTATTGCAATTTTAATACAAGTTTTTCCTTTCTTAATGTGTATACATTTTTTGGTACCTTCTGTATATAAACAGTGAAAACTATATGGTTACAGAAGGAGAACTGTATCTGGGTGATGAACACAAGGCAATATACAAATGATGTATTATAGATTATACCCTTGAAAACTATATAATTTTAATAAGTAGTATCACCTCAATAAACTTAATAAAAATTTTAAAAGAAAGAAAAAAAACAAAAGATGTTATTTGAGAAAACTAATAGAAATTGTAGTTGGAAAAAAAAAAAGTTATCAGTTAAGGTTGAGGCATCTAGAATAATGTCTGGCTATTTTTAATCAGCTGTAAATTGCTATTTGTATACATTTTCTTCCCCAAAAGGTAAAATAATAGGTGAACAAAGTGAACCAGACCAAATTATAGGTATGTCATACAGTATGTTTATTTCAAAACTGTTGTTACTAAAATATGGATTGCTATTGACAATTCCTGAACCGTTATTCTGACTTAGCATTTATGTCACCATAGGCTATTCTTTTGTTATAATCAGAGAGCATATTTAAAAAGTACGTAATCTGCATTCTACCTTTAAGACATAATTTAATAATGACTCAATACACTATTCACGATCTCTATTAATATGTTACATTAAATATCCAAAAATCCTTATGATCACATCTCAAAAAAATATTAGTTAAATAATACACCAAAACAATAAAATGTTGATTTCCTTAGCCTTCTAATTACTGGTAATGCATAACGTGTAAGTTTTTCTTAAGCAAATTGGGAATCACCAAACAAAAAGCATAATTTGATATATATTTTTTTAATTATTCCAGAAATTATTTGCAAAAAATAGTCCTCATTCCATGATAACCCAACCCTGAAAATCACTTACTTTGGGGGAGAGAGTAATGGAACACTTTTGTATGCTTTTTCACCCAAAACTGTTAACCCATTTAAGAATCACCCCAATTGTGTCTTTACAAAATACAACAATGAAAATAATTTACACAAGGGTGTCAAATTTCTTTTATCTTTTTTTAACTTTTACTTTGAGCACCTAGCATTCCAACAAGAAGTGGTTTTAACTAAAAATTCTAAAGAAAACCATTTACAACATCAGCAAAATCAGGTTCCCGATGTAATGAATGATGCTTTGTTTGTAAAATAGGAAAATTCAGCCAAATGGGAGTTACACTAATTAATTCCCAAAGGCGAGTTGTATCATCAACAACAGAAACTCGGAGGAGGGGAGGAGGGAGATATTCTTTTGTTGAATCACTGGTTCACACATATAAAGGATGATGTATGGTTTATGCAGCCACAGGTACCTAATCGTCATTCGGAACATCCAGTACATTTCTAAATGAAAAATCACTCACCTTATTTCTCTAACTAAGCTAACTCTATTATTTCCAGAATTAAATCTTTTTCCTGTTCCAGCCCTCTTAACAATTCTTGCGTTTCTTCATTTGACACCTGACGCAGCTGAAGCTTCAGCACACACTTTCGGTTGTTGATCTCGCATATTGTTTCTGTGATTTCCACGCAATAATAGAGTGTTTGCTTCTATCACTTTCCAAAATTGTTCAAATGCTGAGCTGGATTCACATCATTAGGTCATCAGACTGCTACATAAAATAAATAGGAGTCCTTTTGTTTCAACGGCAACCTAATTTTACAATTTCATTCCAAACCAGCTTGTCCTAGTTGTATGTTGATTGCTTTGTGTTATGTTGTGTTTGTGCTCCATTAGGCAAGTACCAACACTATAATTCATCTGGGAGAGAAGTGGAGGTGAAGAGTGGCCCGTCTCTGGGAAGGTGGTACTGGAAGCATACTATTCAAACGGATCTGGTTAATTGCCATGGAGAGGTGTCCTGCTGATCCCCTTGATAAGTTTTATACTGAGAGAGCATCATAAAAAAATGTTTTGCTTCTGGATGCGTATAAAGGCTTCCTTTTACTATCAAACAGGACCGGTTGTTGAGGGGGCCCTAAAGACAAGGGTATAAGTATTTTTGTTTGAATGGATTCTAGACCAAGCGAAACAAAGTATGAAATGCAGTAGAACAGAAAACATATTTAAAGGGTGATAATTACACCTTTTAGAAATATCCCATTTCTTTCAGTTGATTTCCCTGAGTATTATCTATCTTAACAATACAGTGCACTGAGTAATCTTTCCGATGCATTTTTTTCCCTATGGATGGTTATCATTCTGTCTTCTAAAATGAATAAGACATAGTAACAGATAATAATGATCCAGTCTACTTGCATGAGTTTTGCTTTCATATTACCTTAACTGTTTCTTGCGGGACACCATGACAATTTTTTCTCCATTTTACTATTTTTAAATACCTCTTTTCAAAGTTTTATTTTGTTAAGTAACTGTTATCCAGGCTTGCAATTGGTTTAATAATACATATTTCCTTGGAATTTCTCCATCTATCCAAACCAACCATATACCTCACACTCTTATGTACCCTTTCTTTATTGCTAAAATGAAATACTAATGATTCAAGTAGACAGAGAAAGCAACATGTGATGCAATTCATTTATCAGACAACAAATATTTAATATTTACTCATAACATAGAATACTGTGTTTCTATGGGCAGATGTAGGTAAAAACGTGAATATACCAAAATACCTCTTAAAATAACATATAATGGGAAAAGCAAAAACTAAATAACTGTAGAGATAACATATTAAAAAGTCCTATCTGAAAGGAAAATAAAGTACAATAGTAGTTGAAACACAGAGTTCCCACTTTTGATGAGCTTTAAATGGCACTTGGCATGAGGGTTAGAGTATGATAGGAGAGACGCAGGAAGATTATTCCAAGTGAAAACCATAGTATGAGTGAATAGGTAGGATTATAAGTGGAAAAAGTTACAGAGGGTGAAACATAGTCAAGCGTTCATTGAAACAATTTTCCTTGGAATTTTAAAATGTGTGTCTCCTATATCGAAGAAATATTTATTTCATTTTTCAAACATTAATTCATGTGGTAGTTTTAGTAGAAGAGTGGAAATCAGTCTTTGAAGGGAAGCAGTGTTAAATGGGGCTTAAGCCAAAGACACCACAGGCCATTTCTACACTTCCTTCTTAGAGGTGAATTCCTTTTACTGAAAAAAAAAAAAAAAAAAAAAAAAAAACAAGTAATTTGAGCACTGCACACAGTCTTTTGTTGTCAAGCAGGTTACTTTTCTTTTTTCTGTTTGCACTTATTGCATTGGCTTTGGACTGAAATTCAGATGGGGACTGCTCATGTTACAAGGTCAAATAACTTCCAGTGTTACTAAAGTAAGAGCATCTTCTACTGACACATGTTTTTTAATTAATCCATTTACTCACTGGGTCACTCACTAATTTACTCATACTTCCATTTAATTATTCACTCATTCCGGAAATTGAGCACTTACCACCTGTCAGGAATTGAACATGGCAAAGAAAACATAACACAAGAAGACACAGATGGACCTGGAGTTCACAAAAAGCAGATTCTCGTGCAGTTTACATTAACCTCGCAGGACAAACAAGATATTAGTGTTCTGGGAATAGTATATGAATTAATGATATCATTTCTCTCTCTATTTCTTCAACCATTTATCCTTGAGCCAACCACCATTGTATGATGGATACACAAGGAATCACATTATGTTCTATCTTGATTCATACATTGTTTTTTTTTCATTATATTTCTATGTTGCATTTTCCAAAATTTAAAAGTTAAAAGTAAAAAAGGAAATATACATATTCACAGGCATATTACTGATCATATTTTTACTCAGGATTTGGGGATTGTTATAGACACCTGGAAGACATACTACTTCTCATCCAGTAAGGGATCATAAATAACACTTTATAATATATTCTTTGCTAGGATTTAATGAATGATAAACAACTGATATTTATTGTATGCACATGTATTATTAATTTGGCATACTTTTCTTCCATTTAATCTCCCTAGGTACTCTATCAGAGATTCCCCACATTTAAAATTGAGGAAACTAAAGTTTTAAGGATAATTCATAGAAAAATAACGTTTTAATAGATCGCTAACTCTGCTTCTTATTTGTTGTCATGTGAATGCTCATTTTTTAATCAAATTATATAATTTTGATGTTTGGTTTGTCCAAGAGGAAGTGAAGAGACTTAACACTACAAACTCAGCTTCTAAAAGGAAAACATTAACAATCTCTCCAGATATATCACATCTCTGGACCTATCTAAAAGTTTGAATCCTGGCAATAAGTTAGAAACTGAAAAACATAAGACTTCTCTTTGGCTGAAAGGTTACAATGGATGCATTACATCAGTAATGCCATATAGTAACTAGATGGCCTCAAATTCTTCTCTGCTCTGTAAGCCCAGAGGGGAAATAGAGTGATTTTCAGTAATGCCGCAAAATAATGGACTCAATTCTCCCCTGTATCTCGGGGAATATGGGTTTCTTAAACACAAAGAAATGAATCTCTGCCATTTCCATTCCCCTGGTATATCCCACAATTGAATGATTCCAAAATTAGATTTAGAAAACACCCAGTGTTTCTCACCAAGCAGACGTATCCATTCTGCTCTGTTTTGTGTAGCTTTTAAAAGTGCACTACTGATGTTTCAAATCTACATGTAAATTTGTATTTAAAAGAACTATATTGGAATAAATTTCAGATAATATATTTAATTTTATAAGTGAAATTAGCAAGTCATTTAAAAATATGAGAGAACTGAGAACAAAATTAAATACGTGACCTAAATTTTAATTTATGACATAACTAGCATGAAGATAAAAGGGTAATATCAACAACATTGATGACAAAAGTTCATTGGTCTACTGTTTCTAGCCAATATATTAATTATTTTTGGTCCTATGTCATTTAATTTTTACATAATCCATTTAATTTAGGTTATTAGTATTCCTATGTTATGGATGAGGAAGCTATGCTTGTAGCAATAGAATTAGAAATGGACTCTTTTGCAGCTATATCTGTCTCCAAAGTCTGGAAAGTTGAACATTACACAATAATTGCACAATACTGCATCGATGTATTGTGCATGTATGTGCAACATAGCTTCATCAAATGACTTCATCAAATTATATGTATATATATATTTAATATATATTTATATTTATATTTTATATTTAATATATATATACACACAACTGTTAAATATAAATTTGGTATGTATGTTTTTATATAATTTAAATTATATGTACACACACACACATATAAGAAGTGTTCGAACCAGGTAAATATAAATCAAAATAATACTAAGATACTGAGATATTATCTCACACACATTGCATTGCCAGAAATCATGTGTTTGACAATGCCAATTGTTTTAGAGGTGGCGTACCAGCACTTAGAAGAATGTGAGCCAACAGCATTTATACACATTGCTTGTGGGAGTGTAAATAGGTATGATGACTTTAGAAAACAAATTGGGATTATCTTGTAAAGTGAGTATACCTAATTTAGGAATTTAGATAGAAAGCACTCTTGTATTTATGCACTAGGAGAGATATAAAAGAATGTCCATAATATTGATAATAAGGAAAGAAAATTGAAACAAGTTCATTGAACAGAAGATAATGAAATATGCTATATCATGCAATGGAAGATTATACAGTAGTATAATTGAACATAACACAGCTCCACATTATGACAAGAATGCATCTCAGTGAGACAATACTTAGTAAAAAAAAAAAAAAGCCAGATTATTTCTTTGAGTATAATTTTTTAAAATATTAAGTAAATTTGAAAATAAGTAGAACTAATACTTTGCTTAATTAAACACACACACACACACACATACACACACTGATTTGGCAGAACAGTTACATCAGGGTTGAAGTTAGGGGAACCAGTGCCTAGTTGAAGGAAAGTAAATAATGTAAATAGGTCCATGTAATTTATTGGTAATTTTAATATATTGGGTTGCTTAGTGGGCCTTGCCTGTCCATGTATTAGTAAAATGAATAGTAAATAAATAATATAAAATAAAATAGAAGTGGATAAATGTAACTCAAGGACAAAATGTGATAGTGCTTAATCAAGCAAGAATTATGATATGTGTTCTTTCGTACACCTGATCCAACTCCTGTGATCCTACTTCTAAAAAAATAAAAAGGAAAGGAAACAACAGAATTGTTTTAATCCAAATGCTCAAATTGCTTAGGATTTATTTCATTCAGGATGGATACATAGTGTCTGTGATGGGGTTTAACAGTAGTCATCCAGCTGGATGTGTGAATGATGCCCTGTGAACAAACAATACCTACTTGATTAGCACACAGAGCTTTTTCCTTGTCCTGGTCTCAGATGCTTGACGATCTAGATGAAGTGCTACATACCTCTTTGCTGAACATCACTATGGTCACCTTCGAAGAACTCCCTGTGGGAACCTATGCACTGATGCCAGCGCCTAGTCCACCCTTAAAAGTAATTTTTGGAAATCTTTTTCTGGAATGGCTATCAGAGCTGTCATCGTATTACCCTTGATGTCCTGAATGCCATCCAAATGTCTTCCTTTCAATATTTCCTTTATTTCCTTCCTAAAGAAAGAAGTTATTGGGGGCCAGATAGGTGAGTGGGGGGGTGTTCCAATACAGTTATTTGTTGATAGTCTAAAAACTCCCTCACAGACAGTGCCCTGTGAGCTTGTGCATTGTCGTGATACAAGAGCCATGAATTGTTGGCCAAAAGTTCAGGTCGTTTTCATCTAACTTTTATATGCAGCCTTTTCAACACTTCCAAATAGTAAACTTGGTTAACTATTTGTCTCATTGATACAAATTCATAATGAATGATTGCTCTGATATCAAAAAAGGTTAGTAACATCATTTTGACTCTTGATTTGGACTAATGGAACACAGAACTTGCATCTAAGCTTGCCTAGCAAAAAATGCATAACCACGTGACTGGTCTCACCTGAAAATCATGAGGGTAAAGGGGATCAAATATATGATGATTGAAAGAGAACTGACTCTGGGTGGTGAACACACAATGCGATATACAGATAATATATTGCAGTATTGTACACCTGAAATCTATGTAACTTTACTAACCATTGTCACCCTAATAAAGTTTAATTTAAAAAAAAAGAAAAAAAGAAAAAAGAAAATCATGATCCTGAACCTGCTTCCTAAAGCCTAGTTGCTTTATTTTACAAATTCTTTAATATCCCCCATCTCTCAGGTAGCTATTTCATGCTTCATCTCTATTCACAACTTTATTATTATATACTCTTCCGTCCTCATTCTTTGCTGATGTTCTTGTTTACTATTTTCCTCAAAAAGGAGAATTTACACCGATTTCTACCATCTTGCCTAGTCAACAACCAGCATCTTAACCCATAATCTCTGCCTCTCCTCCTCTGAAGAGAGGTGCATGTTCCTTCTTGCTTTCTAAGGCCAATTGTTCAATTTATTCACAAGAGTCAATCCTTTGTCAAATGTCTAAGAATATTGCTCTGGTAGATCTACCTTCTAAAACTTATATTTTCATTTTTTTAATCTAATGGATCATTTATAGCAGCATAAAAATAGGCTGCTACTGACATATTTTTCTTTTCCTTTGTTGTAAGAATTGTTTAAATAATTTATTTAATGGCTTACATTCCTCTTCTCCCATTTTCTCTTATATGCATTTCCTATCCATTCTAATGGCCAAGTTGTATGTGACAACTCGACTATGCTGTAGTCTCTAATTATTTAATCAAACACTAATTTAAGTATTGCTATAGAGGTATTTTCTAGATTTGATTAATGTTGAGTTTAGGAAAAGGAGACTACCCTAAGTAATCAGAAAGGCCCTGAATCAATCAGTTTAAAGGCTTTAAGAGCAGAACTGAGACTTCCCAGAAGAATAAGAAATTCTGCCCCCAAACTGCAGCTTCAGCTCTGGCAGGAAGGTTCCAGCCTGCTCTTCCTAGTAACCTACCCTATGGATTTCAGATTTGCCCTCTGAGCCCCCTCAATTGCAATCGCAAATTCCTTACTACATATTTCCTACTGGTTCTGTTTATTTAGTTGTACCATGACTACTACATCTGCTATTTACTACAACTTCTTTGAGGTCAATGATGAGTTATATCAGGTCAATTATATCAAGTCAACAGTTACAGAAAAGACAGGATTTGAATCTAGAGAAATTGAGCTCAAAACATGTTTTTTAACCACAGCTCCATTCTGACTTAACTTATTTAAATGATGACTATATTTTAATATGGCATTTATATTTTAATAAGAAAGTTGAACAAAAGGGGTCAGTGTTATTTTTTTAATGTACATAAGAAAACAATATATGTAAGTATAGACGTCCTATAAAAGAATCTCTTTGGAGACAAAAATGTTAATAAAAATATTAGAGTTATATAGTTGTTTTAGGCTACATTACCAAATATAATTAAGCCTATCTTTTTCTCCTAAATATATGTATAATGCATTTAAATGCAAATGAGGTGTTTTGACCTACCATAAAAAGCAAGTTTTAAATTAATGAATACAGGTTACAAAGCTGGATTTTATATTAATATTTACAAAACACATTTGTATTCTAACTAGAACATATTGTAACCTCCAACAATATTGGAATGTCATCTTTCAAAATATAGTAGTTTTTAATTTCTCATATAAATAATTATGTTTGCTAAAAATGTCAATAACCTATCCTATAAGTAATTTTTTCTAAATTCATTTAGGTGATGAGGGTTACTATTATCAATTTATAGGTTAAAATTATTTTGCAGTGTAAGCAAAATTAAATAATATAAACCACTTTAAATAATATAAACCACTGGAGTATAACTCTTTGAAAGTTAACTTTTAAAAAGCAGTTATAATTTTCTTCATATTTCTGACTATTCTCAAGAATCAGTATCTTTGGTATTCATAAAAATAATAGTGTTCTCTCATTTGAGTATTTACAGTCTTTATTTGTGGTTTGTGTATAAGAGGCCACATTTGACTTTTAATTTTCCTCTTTATTTCTCCACATTTTCCTTCTTTTCTTTCACTGTACATACTTATAATTTTATGAGGTAGATTTTAACAGTAGGGAATATAAAGAATAATACATACGTCTCATATTCTTAATACATATATGTGATTCTAAACTAAAACTTGGACATCCTAATTTATGAGGCACATATGATTTTAAATAAAGTAGAGCTATTTTTAGAAAAATAAACAGAAATCTCGTTTGAACAATAATCTTATTAATGTTATGATGATAATTATGCTTGTCCCATAATAGCTTAATATATTTACACGCATTCACTCCTTTACCAAGCATTGATTAGTGTCAGAAATAATGCTAATCACTGGGGGTATAATTATAAGTGACACATATTTCCACCTCTAAGCCTGCAGAAGATTCTTAGTCAAAGGTCTAAATATATCCCAAAATAACTTACTTAATATAATTTTAAAAGGGCCTAATGTGAATATATATTAAGTATAGCTAAAAAGTTTGGTTGGTTTGTTTTAACTAGAAATCAAAACACCATGCCATCATATGTCACATACCACTCCCTTCCAGGGATGACAAGCATTTCATATTCACCAGTTGTCAGATGAATTAGACAAGAACAGTTGCCTAATGCCATCTACATAATGATATGTATGGGAGCCAGATGTTTTCAACTGTTCATAAAAGAGGTCTTGGGAAGATAATAATAAGTTTCTACTCTATTTGTCTCTATAGAAATATATAGACATGTATTTCCATACATAAAACTCCTTTATTATATTACACACTGGCCTTATCTTATACAACTATCAAAATTACAAAAAAATTCTCTTACCACCTGCCAAAAAAGAAAATTTTCAAAGTGCAAAGTCATCCTCGCAACTTCCAGATCCAATGTATCAGTCTCGAATCATCTGGGCCTCAGTCATCAAATGAATCTTACAGGATTTCAGGGGGATGATTTGATTGTTAGAGGAATGAAGAATGCTGTCGGATGAGGGCAAATCTGTGAAAGAGGCATTTGAGTATTTACAGTCTTTATTTGTGGTTTGTGTATAAATATAAAAAATTCCAGTGTTCAATAGCTATATTGTTTTCATATACATTTGAATTATCAACATTAAAACATGATACTTTGCTTGATATTTAATATTAAAATACATATACCTGACTTTTAGTGATACATACATCAGATTTTATTCTCAGTGTTTTGCATGAATTATCCTATTTAATGTTCACAACTACGCTTTGATATGGGTTGTAGTATTGTCCCCAGTTCTCAGATAAAGGAAATGGAAGCCAGAAAGTTGAAGTTAAATAAACAAGGTCACAGAGATAGGGCAGAGTAAAGCCACTTAAAAATACGATCAAGTAGAAAGATGTATCATGAGTAATAAATCATCTGCGTATTTAATTACATGGATGAGAATATATATGTACTAGTTATTCTTCCACAGAGGTATCAAAACTGACCCACAAGTAAATTAGGGAAGAATTACTGAAGAAAATTGGTGTTAGTTCATTTTTCTTTTCTTTCCTTCTTTTCTTTTATCACCAAAAAACATTTCCAGAAATTTATTTTAGTGAGAGACTTTGTCTTTATTTGTCAATGTTTCTCAATAGTCCAGTGGCCAACATAATTCCTGGCATCTAGGACTTCAATAAACGTTTGTTGATCAAATGAAGGGCTTTCTTCAGGAGATATACTAAGGCGATCACAAGAGATAAGCACTATAGTATTTGCTGATTACCTAATTGATATATATATATATACGTACAGTACAGAGAGAGAGACAGAGAGTTAGAGAGAGAGAGAGAGAGAGAGACAAGGATAAACCGCTGCTTTGCATAAAGAGCAAAATAAAAATATTTCAAGTTGTTTATATAAAATATTAATCTTAAATATATTAATTAAAAACAATATTAAGTCTATTTTATCATGATTTCCACCAGACTTGAGTGCTAGTGAGCTGCCACTCACCTCTATGTCTAGGTGTAGACATATTTTCATCATAAAGAATATTTATACCATAAGAAGACATAGTTTAGAAAAGACAACTAAAGGCAAATCAGTGAAAAAAGCCTATTTTGATTATGTAGAATGTTTTTGGCTTTATCATTCATTTGAAAGCAGTTACAAAATTTAAATAAAATATTAATAACAGGTTAAAATTGTTATATGTAACTTATTCTTAATTTTGACGTTGATTTATCTATATTTCTCCCTACAGTTATAAAAATAGTATAAAGCATATTCACCTTAACATATCATTGACATCTTCATAGAGTTTAAAGGGTATTGCAAGTTTATTTGTCTTTAGCTCCAGGTTTTTCAAATACGTTTTGAAAGAAAGGTAAGGGAATCATTTTTCCCCTGTCATTGCCTTAAAGGTTTATGATTATATACTCAGTCAGTATCTTTTTTTTTTTTTTAATTGAAGGCTTTCAGATAAATTAAAAGGAAAAAAATTCTTAAAAGGACTAAAAATCAATGCTACTCACCATCGGGAATGGTGACTAATTCTGGTAATTCCTTGTAAAAGTTCTTATTGTTGGCAGCGGCACTTCAACTTTCTGTCTATTAAGCATTATTTTGGAAAGATTTGGTCACATCAGTGAAAAATAATTCTGAAATCATGCAATTACAGAACAGTTTGAAGCATATCATCAATGCACTTGAAAACAAAGGATTTTCAGCTTGCAGTGCGCTTTGCTATGATACCAATCAATGTATCTTCCAAGTTACAGTCACTCTCTACAGGGCTCTTCAAGAATATGATACAAGTATAAATTCTCCACTTCTGTTGCATCTGGGTGTGTGTTTCTCCATATTTGATTAATCATCGTGGTGTAAAATACTAGATATTCAGAAGATCTCAAGTAACTTAAGAACATGGCCCGCCAGCTTTATGTCTAAAAACTTGTGTATTACATTCTATGCTCTGTTCAATAGTAACCCCCAAGTGAAATGACAAAAGAAAGCATGTCTGTGACACTTATCAGTGTTCATGCCACATAGTAATTGGCAATATGGACATTTAATGCATACTTGAGTAACAAAATGAATTTGTTTTGGTTGCTAAATTCTTACATGCTCTTTTTTCCCTATATGTCTTTCAAGTACTTCCTGATGCAAGACTAATAGAGAAAATATTAAGCATAGGTAACTGCACAGTCACTGACCAATCAAAACGAATGCTAGTATAATCAGAAGCACACAGTCCAAACCAGCAAACCAGTCCATGTGAGCTGCTTCTCATACAACTTTCTTTACCATTTTTGCTCATTATTTTTACCCCATTTTGCTTGTCTATCCTACATTTGTTTTATGTCTACACTGAGCTCTGTCTTGCCATTTATTTCTAATATATTCCTTGTTCTCTGATTATGTGAGATGTCATTTGCTTATGTAGCATTTTCTACTGATTATTGATGCATAATTAACATGCAATAAACTGCATATATTTAAAGTGTAAATCAGATAAGTTTTGACACACACACACACACCCACACACACATAGAATCCATCATCACAGATAAGAAAAGAAAACATTTCTATCACCTCCCAAAGTTTCCAGGAATTGATTTGTCATGCTTCTCTCCAACCCATTCTGTATCTCCAACAAGGCAACCACCAAAATGATTTTGTCACCAAGGATTACATTAAATTTTATAGTGGTTTATGTTATTGAATATGCCATGCATACTTTTTTTGGTCTGGCTTCTTTCACTCTGTGTACTTATTTTGAAATGTATCCATGTAGCTGTGTACATTCATGTTTATTGCTGAATAATATTCCATTTTATGGATATACCACAGTTTTTTTATCTGGCAGTCAGCATTTGGATTTGATTCAAGTTCGTTTGTAACAAATATAGTTGCTATGAACATTCCTGTATATTTTCTTTTTTTCTTGGATAAATACCTAGGAATGGAATGGTAAGAACGTTTATTTTTTAAAGAGGTTGACAAACTGTTTTCCAAAGTTGTTGTGCTATTCTGCATTTCCACCAGCAGTCTCTTAGAGTTTCAGATGGTCTACCATCTCAACAGAACTCTTTATTGTTAGTTTAATTTTAGTCATTCTAGTAGGTAAATAACGGTTTCTTCTTGTTCTAATTTGCATTTGCTCAACAACTAATGATATTTTATATCTCCCATATACTTGTCATTTGTACATTCTTTTGTGAAATATTTGTTCAAATACTTTGGCCATTTAATATTGAGTTGGTTGTTTTCTTATTATTAATTTTTGAGGTTCTTTATGTATTCTTAACACAAGTCCCTTATCAGATGTATGAATTGCAAATACGTATTCTAGTCTGTGGTTTCTCTTCAACGGACTCTTCAGTTATTTCCATGTCTTGGCCACTGTGAATAACGCTGCAATAAGCATAGGCCTATATATATCTTTATGGGTAAATGTTTTCAGGTTTTTTGGGTAGATAACCAGAAGAGGGATTGCTGGGTTGTATGGTAACTCTATTCTTAATTTTTGTGGAACCTTTCTATATATCCTTTTTCTACTCATTTTAGTATTGATTTATATAAGACATTAATGAAGAAACCTCCACCATAGTGCCAGGGAAATTTGAATTGTAATTGTAATATAGACACAAGATCCTATAATCATTCTGTATATAGAGTAACTTCTACCATGTTTTATTGCATATTTTATTATTTGTTACTGGTACTATGGTAAAAGAAACCCTAGATTTCTTGGTACATAAAGGAGCATATGTTTTTGTCACTCTGAAACCTATTTTTCACAAGTTGCCAGCCCACAAATTAGAGTTGTACTGAACATAAATGCTAATGTTACCATGGTGACTCCATTCACATGACAGTTACCAGATTTTTCTTGCTTTCAAGGTGACATTTAAGTAACTCTGAAAATAGTCACACTAGAGCCAGACAAGGCCTATGTGAATTGAAGTGTATTTGACCATACACAGAGTGTCCCAAAACAGTGTATAAACATTTTAAGAAAGGAAAACAAAGACTGTATTAGAATTATTCTGATGGTAACCACTTAGAGCTCCTCTTGTCATTGCAGAAGTCAAACGTGACTCATATTCATCTTTTGTTATCGGTATATATTGAGTATTACAATTTCAATACAGTGTTTTCCTTTCTTAAAATGTGTATACATTTTTTGGGCACCCTCTGTATATCAATAAAACTTACATAAACCCAAGTGATTAAATATCTCCATTCCCCATTATGGATATGACCAGGTTTGTTCATTTGCTAAACTATCCTAAATGTATTAAAGATAACTACATTTTTGTACTATATTAAAATATAAACTTTATTAACAATAATTCTTAAATTATTGCAATGTATTAATAATGATAAATTGCTACACACACACACACACACACACACACACACACACACAGAAATCCCTCAAGAGATGTGCTTTGAACCTAGGATTGTAAACTTTGAGCCTAGGATTGATTTATTTTGTTTGATTCTGTAACTTTAAATACATAAAAAAGTTAAATGAATCATTTATTTTGTTTGATTCATTTAACTTTTTTCTGTATTTAAAGAATTATTTAAATAAATAATCAATGTTAACATTATTTGACCTATAGATGTATAAAAATTACAGAAAGAAGGAAGACTTTTTTGCAAGCATATCCTGACATGTTATGAATATACTCCATACAAATCTGATTTTAGTAAAATATTCATGAAGAAATGTAAACTGTATAGTATTCCCATATTCCTTATCAAATAATTGATTATTTTTTTTTATTTCAAATGTTGAAGAATTAACATTTTAATTTTTAGAAAAAAAAGATTGAAAGGGAATTTAGGAATCATGAAAAGTCATGACAGCTCATTTAGAACTTTGGTATAACAGAACAGAGAATAGTAAACTTAAAGACAATACAATAAAATTATCTAACACGGATAATGGGGAAAAAGGATGAAAAACAAACAGAGAATGAACAACCTATGGGACAATGTCAAAGGTATCCACATACATGTAATGAAAGTAAGTATCAATTGGATAGGAGAGAGAGAAAAGAACAGAAATTATGTTTAAAAAAATAATGGCCAAAAATGTGTCAGATTTGATGAGAAACTTTTAATCCTTAGATCTAAGAAGCTCACAAATAACCCAAATATGATAATCCAAATAGGATAAAGGCAAAACAATTCACATCTAGACATGCTATGTATATCTGAAACCCAAAGAGAAAATTTGGAATATTTTGGAAAAAAATAAAGAATAATTAGTACATGGGAGTAATACAATTACAGCCTACTTCTCATAAGAAGCATAGGAGGGCACTGGGCAATAGAATAACATCCAAAACCCTAAAAGAAAAAAAAGCCATCGACGACCAGGAAATCTATGTTCATGAAGATCTTTCAGAAATGAAGGTGGAATAGGACATTTGCCAATAAACAAAAATGGAAAATTCATTATTAGGATACCTAATTGTTTAAAAATCCAGAATTGCAAGACTAGATAAAAGAGAAAAGCCATTCTTGTGCTGTTTATAAGGCTCTTCAGACTCAAACCACTTTGGTCTAAGTTTTGCCAGGCATCACCTTAAATCAATTCAAAGATCTCATCAAAGGGCCATACGTACACCATATGGTCTATCATATCTCCCTGCAGTCTCTGCAGGGGCTATTTATTATTCATTTTTTTGTGAAAGAAGAATCATTCAAAGTTCACTAACATTTTTGTGTACTGCAATCTGTACTTGTGTACGGCTGTTTAACTCTCATCACAAAAAAAATGACATACAAATATCATGCCAATTTTATGTAAAGAAAATTGTGACTATTAAAAATGATAATTTTATAAATAATAATCACCCAACGTTTGCTCCAAGAAGATTTCTGAGCTTGGATTTAATCTTTTGACTTTCTACCTGTAAATTGTGTACCTTCTAAGAGTAAGTGCATTGCCCTTGTTTGGTAAGAGTTAGAAAAGGCATCTATGTAATATTATTTGTAATCACTAAATTTCTAAACTTATAATATCAATAAATGCCTCACTCCTGAAGTAAGAGCTGGAAGGAGTCCTAATAATAATAAAAAATTATAAAGTATCCATTTGAGGACTATAAATAACAAAGAAAATCGTCTTCAAAATTGGCTGTGCTTTTCCATTTTTAATTTTTCTAACTCCCCATCTATTCATTAGAAAAGTGTTTCAATAAGATTTGATTTGGAAGCATGATGATAATGAAGGTCACTTGTGTAAGTGTTCCAACTTACACCACATATTTCTCTGTATTAAACTGTGATCCTAACATTTGCTTCAGGCCACATTCAAAACTGCGCTGAATAATCATTTCTACCTGTAACACTTTTTCTAATTGGTAAAATATGTCCTCGTCAATTGGGCTCAATCTAAACTATTTTCAATTCATTAACTGAAAATATGAAGTTGATTTTCCCCAAATTGCCATACATTTTCCTTAACTCATTCAAATTTAAAGTTAAACCTGTCTTTCTAAAAAAAAAAAAAAAAAAAAAAAAAAAAAGGGAGTTTTATCACAAACCAATAGAAATCCTGATTTGCAAATCTTATTGAGGACATTTTCAATCTTATTTATTTGACAGTTTGGGGATGAGACTACCACATCGAATATAAAGAAATAATCTAATTACTAGTTGCTGGTAAAATATGGAGTAGGGTTAGAATTCCAGCGGGTAGCTTAGACCTTACACTAAAGTTATTGGAGCAGAAGAGGACGTGCTATGCATATCTTGTCACTCTGCTTGTTCATTTTTTGTTTTGCTTTTGCTGTTTTGTTTGACATAAGAAATATAAACATCAAAATTCAGTTGGGATTTGGTGGTTTTGCCTCAATCCTCTCTTACAGTTTTTTGTCCTATGCAAAATTTTACCATAATAGCTGAAGTTTCATTAGCCATTCTGAGCTTTGAGGTGAATTTGGATTCCAAAGTTATGCACCAGTGTTGGTACAATAGAAATGTAGTAGGAATTTGGGTCCCTGATGACCACAGAACATTAATTGTAGACAATTTTTATTCTTGTTTCTGTGTTAAAGATGGACTGCTTTATCGTGTTGAAGTGATTTTTTTTCGGTTTTACATTATATGTATCTAATCTTAATATGAAAACAGAAGAAGTCACATATGAGGAGGACAAAATAATTTTAGCCCCAGACTTTTTTATAGAAACATTTGATGCTACAAAATAGCATGAGGTTTATGATCTTTAAAGACTTTAGAAAAATAAAATGCAGACTGAGATACATATTTTCATGTAAAATTCAAAGCTATGGAGTCATTTATAATTATAAATTAATTAAAGAATTCTAGCAGTCATCAGGTTTCCTTGAACAAAATTTGTTAAAAAATAGGTGGAACAAAACAAGTAGTTTGGAAATAAAAATAAAATAAAATGGCTGGTGGTTCCTTTAAAAAGCATTTAGCTTTAATTCCCTTGCCTTTGGAGTCAAATTCATAAAATGCTCTTTGAATCCAAAGTCCATAAGTTTAGTACCTATGTTTTATTCTATGCAGTTTATTGTTTCAGGTCTTATACTTAGGTCTTCGATCCATTTTAAATTAGTTTTGGTACATGGTGAAAGATAGCAGTCCAGTTTCATTATTTTGCACGTGGCTTTCCAATTCTCCCAGCACCATTTATTTAAGAGACTGTCTTTTCTCCATTGCATGTTTTTTGCTTCTTTGCCAAAAATCATTTGTCCATTTTATGTGGGTTTATTTCTGGGTTCTCAATTCTATTTCTTTGGTCTATGTGTCTGTTTTTCTGCCAATATCACGCTGTTTTGAATATTGTTGCCCTGTAGTACAAGCTAAAGTCAGGGAGTGTGATATGAATTTGACTCCAAAGGTAAGGGAAGTAAAAGCTAAAATAAATGAATGGGACTATATCAAACTTAAAAGCTTCTGCACAGCAAAAGAAACCATCGCAAAATAAAGAGACAACCAACTGAATGGAGATTTTTTCAAACAGCGCCTCCAATAGGGCGCTAATATCCAAAATATACAAGGAACACATACAACTCAACAACAAAAAAAAACAAATAACCCCGTAGAGAAGAGGACAGAGGACCTGGAGAGACATTTCGCCAAACAGGACATACAACTGGCAAATAGACATATGAAAAAATACTCGACATCACTAATCATCAGAGAAATGCAAATAAAAACCACAATAAGTCGAAGACAGTGTGGAGGTTCCTCAAAAAATTAAAAATAGAATTACCAGATGACCCAGCAATCCCTCTCCTGGGTATCTACCCAAAAAATCGGAAATCATTTATCCGTAAAGACATGTGTGCTCCTATGTTCTTTGCAGCTTTATTTGCGGTGGCCAAGACATGAAAACAACCAAAATGTCCTTAGATGAATGGATAAAGAAGATGTGGTATATATACATAATGGATTACTATTCGGTGGTAAGGAAAGATGAAATAGTGCCACTTGTGACAACATGGATGGATCTTGAGATTATCATGCTAAGCAAAATAAGTCAGGCAGAAAAAGTAGAGAATCAGATGATTTCACTGCTATGTGGTATACAAAACTGAAAACAACAAAAGAAGAAGACAAACGAATGAAGGAACAAAAACTCATAGACATAGACAATAGTTTACGGGTTACCAGAGGGTAAGGAGGGAGGGAGGTGGTAGAGGAGGGTAAACACGGTCAAGTATATGGTGATGAAAAGAGAAGTGACTCTGGGTGGTGAGCACATAATGTGAAACATAGTAATGTATTACAGAATTGTCCACCAGAAATCTATGTAACTTTACTAACAATTGTCACCCCTATAAACTTTAATTAAAAAAAAAAAACACAAAAAAAGAAAGAGTATTACCAAAGATTTAGAAAGATACTTTTTAATGAAGTTATGTATCAAAAGACATAAAATTGTTTATGGACCTAAATATTTATGGACATCAAAGAGAGTGTTTCAAAGTACATAAAAAATAATTAACATGATTAAGGAGAGAAGTAGAAATATCCACCAACATGGTTGGAGATTTTAAAAAATGTCATTTTTCAATCACAGAAATAAGCAGGAAAAAATGCAAAAAAATTGGGAAAATACAGAAAAATCAGTAAAGTTATAGCAAATGTGAACACTATTAACCAAGTTGGTCTGATTTACATTTATAATAGGCCACAGCCAACACTAAAAACTCACCAGCACTCCAGCTTCTGCTTTAAACACTTAGCCCAGCTCTAGAGATATTTGAAATCTGTAACATTTGGAAAGCAAGCATAGCCATAACAACAATATACCATAACAACATCTGTAACAAACCAGCACAATTCCAGACTATATTGGCTCAACTGTCCACCCTAAAATGGTCTGATGGAAGAATACCTCTGTGCCTCACCACGCTTCACATTACTTACCATAGCTTTTAGCATTCTACTACAATAACTTGCACTCAAGAAACATTTGTGAACATAGCAGAGTGAAAAACTAAATCTTTCTGTTTCAAGAGGTAATATGACCAACAAAGTGAGAAACTCAAAAATAACCAAGATGGTGCAACTATCAGACAAGGACTGAAAATAACCATCATTATTGTCTTATAGTATCCAGTACAAAAGAGGGCAATATGAAGGCACAGATGAAGAATTTCATCAGAAAGTAGGAAATATTAAAGATTCAAGTCAAAATTCTGGAAATTAAAAAAAGTAACATCAGATGAAAAAATTCCATTGACTAGCTCATCAGTGGAATTGAAACAGCTGAGAGAAGAATCAATAAACTTGAAGATGAGTTAATAAAGTCAGTAGAAATGACCCCTCTCCCCACCCCACCCCCCCAAAAAAAAACACAAAGGGAAAAAATGAGTTAAAAAAAGAGAGAGAGATAAACTATTATCTTATAGTCTAATATATAGGTAGATAAAATGTCAGGATGAGGGGAGAAAAGCAATAGTATTGGGAAGAAACACATTTGAAGTGATACTGGCTAATAATGTCCCCAAATGGAGAAACGTCTTAGCTACAGTAAGAAAACCATAATTAAATAAAAAAGAAAAATAAATAAATTGGACTTCATCAAGACTTTTAAAATGTACCCTTTTAAAACAGTGTTATGAGAATGAAAACCAAGGCAAAGACTGGGGAAAAAAATTGAGAATCTCATACCAGATAAAGACCTTATATCTAGAAAATATAAACTCTGTAATAGTGAGAAATAAAAATGAAGCAAAGGTTTGAATGAATGGTCCACCAAAGATAATATTCAGAGGGCAAATAAACACATAAAAAGATACTCAGCATGATTGGTCATCAGTGAAATATGAATTTAACAACACTAAGATACCGTCAGGACTGGCTGCAAATTTGGGGGGCGGTGGGGTGCTACACAAGCAGTTACCTCTGGACACAGAGGAAAGGTAGATTGACTGGAAGGGGCACCAAAGGAATCTTCTGGGTTGATTACGGCATTCTCTACCTTAATATTGGTGTGGTTAAGACATGCGTTTGATTTGTCAGAACTTCCCAGTTGAAATACGAGCATTTTAATGTGTCTAGTTTTACCCTTTCCTTTCTCTGTCTTTCAAAACAAAAACCAAACAAACAAACAAACAAAAAATACAAAGCTATAAACCAGGGAGCAAAATATTAAACACGGTCCCTGGAATCAAGTTCTACATATTGAAACTACTTCCAGAGATGAAATGGCGTTCAGTGTAAAGTCATCTCAAATTCCGTTCCATACCTTCAAAACAAACAAACAAACAAACAAAAAAATGTTAATGTTCAAAGAACAGATCCATTAGATACATTTTGGAAACCATTGACCTTGGCCAATATAATCATTGAATTGATAAAATAAATGTTGGGCAAAGAAACATAGTCACAGTGACAATATAATAGTGCCCTGGGAATTAAACAGGTGAGTATGTGAATGTCACAATTACTAAGCAGTAAGAACCAAACAATTTGCCTGAGAGACTGTTGACGAATACTTTAAATTAATTGTACTTAAGAGTAAAATAACAGTAGCATAGCAGCCAGCACACTGTTGAAGCCTAAGACCAAATAATATGCAGCTTACCTCCTTGACCCCTCCCCTCCTTAATTTTCACTGACAATGGAAAGAGCATCCTAAGAACCCTGTAATGCAGCCAACTCATACATCTGTCACGTTTTTGACAGTGCCGTTTCCGTTGCTCATGAAGGCGAAAATTACAATATTTTTCTTTTTCTGACAGTGCATTACAAACATCTACACCTACTTTTAAATAGCAGATCATTAGCATAAACCCAATTATTTAAAAACCTCAGAGAAGAACTTGAATTGAGAATACAGTTATAGAATTTAGAAACATTCCTGATTATTTTAGAAGTGTATGTATCGCCCCCACTGAAAAAAATTAGGTGCCTTTTCCTCCGAATTATTGCAGTAAGTTAGAATAGACTGCCCCAAGTCAAAAATGTGCGTGGGTATGCACGCATGTGTGTGAGTGTTTATGCACAAAAGGAGTATTGTAGTGGATACTGGTATAATATATTTAGAGTAGTTATGGCAGTATCCATCAGATACTCACAAACAGTTATTGAAATATAGGTTATATAGGGGAGGATAAATATTTTTTTCTCTGCCCTTCTGAGTTCTTAGCTGAGACCTCTATAATAAAAGATTAACAAGAAAAAAACAAATAGAAATGTATCAACATGTCTACTTCATATATATTTGGGAAATACCCAGGGGAAAATGCATACCTCCCTGAGGTTGTTTAGAATTCAGGATTAAATGTCTTTATAGGGAAACTGGAGATGGTGGGGGGGGGGAGCGTTATAAGCCTCTTAGGGGAAAGTGAAATGATTGGGGAAAGATGACTGGACCCTGAGAAGAATAGATCAGAGGTGTGATAGTGTTTAAAGATAAACTGAGGCATATTAATAAATAAATACATAAATAAATAAATAAACATCTATTTGAATAAAATGTATTTGAGTGGAGCAGTGCAAAACTCAAGTGGTTAGGAGAACTTCCAGAACAGGAGATAGGGGGGAGACACAGAGGAAGTGAAGAAGCAAACAAAGGCAGTTATTGATTGGCTATAGCTTAGAGCCTCCTTGGCTGTGATTAGTTGTCCTTGGAGCTTTGATTTCCTAAGTAGGAGGCACTTATAGGCTTAGGTTCTTGGTTCACTTAGTTACTTAGGCCATCTCAGCGTTAGAGCCACATCTGTCTAATGGCCTTCTTGTTTAATTAATTTGGCAACCGTTTAAGGCAAAGTTTGCCTGGGTGTGGTGTGGACTTCCAGATCCCTCTCCTGTGAGAAGAGTCATCTTCCCTGGTTGATGAAACTCCCCAGGTCAGGAGGGAGGGATGGGGATGTATGGTAATTGAGTTCCCTTTGGAGGATCTGTGTTTAGGCAGCGATGGGGAGTGCAGAATAAGCCTCTCCTGCTTTGACTGTTTTTCAAGTACCTTCAGCTCCAAATAATAAATATTCCAGAGTATCATTATTTTGAGGTGGCATATTCTGCTACTCTTCAGCCTTTAGCAAAAAGGTAACCTTTTTCACTGGTGCATTAGGTGATAATTTTGTGACATATGTTAATGGCTGATGCTGCATCTCCTGTCTGAGAACTTTCTATGTGAAACATGCAATTGGTCTTAATTATACATGGATAAACATGCACTAAGAATGTTCGATTCTCATTCTTAATTATACCCAAATACCTTTTCTGTTAAAAATCAAACAAATTAGATCTTTTCCCCATATCTGATTCAGAGAAAACAGAGAGAGAGCAATAGGGCTTCATCCATCTATTCATGCGATTAAAAGCTTTTGTCGTCTGTGTGTGTGTGTGTGTGCTAAAGACAGATGACAGAAGGAAGAAGAGAGCAAGGGCTCCTGCCAACTTGGAACTTATAGCCTAGAAAGGAAAATAAACATTAAAAGCAACATTAAAAAAATAGCACCTAATCCATGAAAATTAATAGGAATGAAAAGTAGATACTGCCAATGAGAGTGTAATGACTGGCAAATGCCTTGTTTTAGTGACAAATAAGCAGTGCCTTTCAGTCTGAAATTTGAAGGATGAGCCCCTGTGAGCTGTGCATCCAGAGGAAGAAGGGGCAGGCAGACAAAAGCCCTAAGATAGGAAGTAGAAATGAGTCTTTTGGGAATGAAAGAGAATGGGAAGATTTTCAGGGAGTAAGGGTGTTAGAGATGCCTTTTTGTATGTCAAATAGGTAAGTAGATGGTTAGGCCACTTAGATTAACACTGTAAAATGAGACTATCAGAAAGCAAAGGAGAATTGCATTGCTACAGTCTCCTCTGACCAAGAAAAAAAATGCATGAGTTTACTAAAACTATGGGAAAATGTTATGAAAAAACCTTTTACTGGTCCTGGACCTCACAGAAGGAGATTGCCTTGTGCCCTTTCAAATGTCCCTAAGGAAACGACAACACTGAAAATGCATATCAGCTTTCAATGCTAAAATAGTTTTAAATTAATTTATTGGTATGTTGACACTCAAAACAAACAGACCCATTTTCCTTTTGCAGCATATTCAAGCTTCCAGTGGACTTAGCTAGCAGTCGTCACACATTTGTATTATGTTTGGAAATGTCATCTGAATATTTAGAATCATAGAGGAACTGATAGCGGAAAAATCAAATGATTCTCCCCTGAAAGAAGAACTTGCTGCTGCCAGGAATTTATTATTTTGACTTTAGAATGGATGGATTGGAAATAATTTCTGTCCAAAACAATTGACTGAGAGGTCAAGTATATTCCCTTAAGCCATGGTACCACAGCGCCATAATAAAACCCACTGTATTCTGGGCAAACAAGGTCATGACTTTCTACCTAAAATCATATCCATTCTTTAGTCATTGGCTTAAATTTCACTTAGAAGAAGTAGTGACTTAAAATGGAAACAATAACAGAAGATGGAGTAAGTATGGTTATAAGACATTTATGAGGAAAATGTATGTGTTATCAACATCCAGGGAAAGCATCAAAAATGATAAACCTCAACATACATATGGGAAAAGACAGTATTTATGATGCCAAAGTGACGTAGAAAAAAGCATTATTACACTTTTTGTTTTTCACTGTGATTTCTCTGGTGTCTGCATCAATAAGCATTATTTACTATTACTGTTCAGTTAGCATTATTTCAGGTGATTTGAGGAGAGGAATTGGTCCCTGTACTGGATATTTATACTTTAGTTAGCTAAATTATATTCATGTAATATTAGCAAAGGAACAGGAAACAATTTGAAAATAACATACAAAACTATACTTTAGCACTAGACAATTGACTATATCAAGTACTAAGTGCTATATATAGTAAAACTTTTAAAGCATCACAGAGAAGAGTATGGTCCACTGAAAATCATTTTAAGGAACACTACAGCAATTAGTCAAGTGTAACACATGTAATACACAAACCTGTGTGTGTGTGTGTGTGTGTGTGTGTGTGTGTGTGTGTGACCTCTGGATTTTAGAAGTGCATCTACATGGCAGTTTGGAAAGAAATCGCTCAGGACTAAGTGTCAGGAGACATGTGCTAAAGCCGGCGCTCAGCTAGAAGAGGTTGAGTACATGTGGAAGTATGAGTGACAGTATGATACTGTTTGGTAGATATGAGGAATACTCATAGGTACCAAGAAATAAAAAGATTTCAAAATGAAATCTGCAATGATCACCAAAGAGTAGGAATACAAGGCAAATAATATGTGTTTGGTACAAGATGGCAAGCGTTCTACAATCCAGGAATACGAGGTAAGGCACAGAGCCAAGAAGCAGAAATTTAGAGCCCTGCCTAGGAGGCTGATGATAGGGCATCTGTAGAAGCTCTGGCTAGCCAGTCATCAGAGGACAAAGTTCTATAACTAAGGAAGTTGTACTTGGCCTCTTCATGAAAGCAAATCTCTATCTATGTCACTCCCGACTGTGGCCGTTATAAAGGAAGTGTGCATGAGTCCTTATAATAAATGAGAACACGCTTGATGAACTGGCAAACCGGTGTGCAATACAAAGCTCCACCACTTAGTAGCATTGATATTTGGGACAATTTACTTCATATCTGCAGATATGAGCCTCATCACTGTAGGAATGTCGTTATACCTACCTCATAAGGTTGCTTTTAATATTAAATAAGAACATGCATGTGAAATACTTGCGTAGTGTTCAATGGTCGGTAATTGCACAATAAATATTTCTAGCTTCCCTTTCTTTCAATGTTTATATTTTTGCCCAAGAGAAAAGGTGTTAATTTCTACGTGTTTCTGGGTCTACTACCTTTTCCAATTTGCCATCATCTCTGAACTGGAAAACTACTTAAATATCCAATGGCGTCTCTACATCTAGAATTTGACCCCTAAAATCCATTCACACAACAGCCAGAGAGAGCCTATCATAAAAGAAACCACATCATCTCCACTAAATTGCATGAAAGCTCCCCAAGGGCTCCACTTTGCCCAAAGAATAAAGTCCAACACCCCTCCCCACACCGTGAACAGATCCTTAGAGAGCAAGTATTTTCCCCCACTTTGATTATATCTCTGCCCCTCTGCTCTGCTTTCATATGATTTTTTTAGAACTCTATGAAGTTTAATTATACAGTATGGTAGAATACAATAAGCTCTAATAAAAGAACAACTACAACAAAAAATCGAAGCCCCCACAATGAAAATTTGAGGATTTGGAGTCTAGTGTTGTTATCTATGGGACGAGTATAAGAATTAACAGGTGTCCAGATCTGAGGAACTTTGTGAGCAATTGTAAGGATTTTCACTTTAACCTTGAGAGTATAACATTTGCAAGGTTTTAAATAAATGATTGACATAATCTAATTTAGTTTGGAAGAAGCATCTAAAATATTATGTTCAGAATAGACTATTGGGAGTTTAATGTAGAATGAGAATTACCACTGGGAAATTTCAGATGAAAAACTACTTGGACCAAGAGGCTATTGGAGTAATTAAAATAAGAAATTGATATTGATATAATTGATATATATAGAGAGATAACACATATATTTTCTTGATATAATATTTTATTCATCCATATCTTTATTTTATATGTTAAAATCTCACGACTTTTGCTTTTGCTATGCTATTTATTTACAAATATAATTAGCATAAATTATCTTTTAAATATGTGAAAAAACAATGTTTTTCACCTGCCATTTTCTGCATAAATTACTAGCCATAAAATCATTTTCCAATTATAAAGGGCAAATGATGGATATTGTTTCAAATTAAACAAAAACACAATTTCCTTTTGAAAGATTATTTTATCAAAATAATATTTACCTAATAAACACAGAACCTCAATGAAATCAGTAGGCTGATACTCATTTTAAAAATAGTATTCACTACATTCCCCCTGTTTTTTATGATAGGTTTTATTTTTGAGACTCCAACGAGACAATTTTAAGAGGGTAGATGTATAAAAATGGAGAATATATTCACAAACCTGACCAATGTATCTGACAGCTTCAATATAGAGCTCCATTCATGGCCATTTGGGTATTATATTTGCTTGTCTATTAGAAATAGAGAAAATGTGCCAGTCATTGAAGGATTTTGTTAAAATAACTGTTGGATTAGCATATTAATGATCACAGGAGACAGATATAAAATGTCATGAACTATCTGAAAAGAATAAACAAAGGACCAGTACCATACCTCATCATTTGTAGGATGACTGATAAAATTTTATCACAAACAACAGCAAAGTGGTATGCATAAATTATGAAATCATATGCACTCATGAGAATTAAATGGGGAATCTTATTGTGATTTTTTTGGTAATTCATTTACTAAAGAAATCAAAGTTTAGTAATAATTCTAGATTACTTTGATTCTATAACAATTTTGAGCTATTTGTATTTTTAAACGTAGAGAGGAGTTACTAGTAGGATTGCTACTGTGTTAAATCACACAGTATTATGGTTTTTTGGGTTTAAATATCTATTTATGTAAGTGATTTAACATAAATACCTGGAGATCTCTCATGTCATTGATTTTTAAGATTCAGAGTAAACACAAATATACACTGTAAATAAAGCTTCTGAATAAGTACATACTATACACATGATGTGCTAATTCTTGTCCTGATACTTCTTATAGCTCTCACAGACATAGTTTACAAGTCACTAGGCATACTTTATTTCTTCTAAATTGTTGACTGTAAAACCTGCTTTATTTAGTATGTTGAACAATATTTAAATACTTTATTATTGTCTTTTAAAAGTATATCATAACAGAGGTAAAATTTCAAAAGGGGAATACGTGAATTACATACTATGTATTCCAATAAATTCCATAAAATGTCCAGTATAGATAATTTATCAACATATCAAACTCGTTCTCATTGGTCTGTGTTCTAGGGCATATCTGTATTTGTAGTTTGTTGTTTGTTTTGTCAATATTTTTTTTAAAAACATAGAGTGCCCCTAAATAGGTAAAGCAAAATCATGCTGATGTTGAATAAGCAGACGTAGTCTTTTTTATCTGTCCAGTTAAAGGCAGTTCATATCAATCTGTATTCATGCTCATACCCAGACATGTAGATATGATGATAAACCAGTAAGATCCATGGATTTTCTTACATTTACATTTTAAGATGTAAACCGCCGTGCCTTCATTTTATGTGCAGTTATATTCACTACCAGTGTAACTTGTAACGTGTCCAAAGGCTCCTGAGAAGTGTGCTTGAACTTCTCTAAACAGGGCCCAGTGGCATCCAGAATGTTACTGTCCATATTAAAATGTAAATGAGCCTGCAGTACCTGCAACCAAGATCATTTGATACAGGTGTTTAAATATAAGAAGACCTTAAAATCGATCCTTCAGGGAGATGGCATGTAGCATAAGTGCTGAGTTGTATCTAGGTGTAATGCGTTCTATATAGTGGTTTTATTGCTCTTGTGTGATATGCACTGAACTCTCCTGAAAATATCTTACCAAAGGAGTATTTCATCCCCCCCCCAAAAAAAAGGAACACACATATTTTTTAGTAATACTAATTTACTTGACATATCATTAATATTTATTGAACAATTATGACATTAGTCACAAAAAGGAACATGTTTTCTGCCTTAGAACAATTTGTATTTATGGGGGGAAAAGATTAACATGTGGCATAATTTTTCTTGCTAAAGATAAAATTTTATCTTTTTTGTTATCTTATTGTTATTTATCTCTGATTCATATAATATGTTGTCAAATTGTAGGAGCATCATTGTCATATGTCACTACCAAGGTGAATTAAATTATCTCTTGGCAGTGTTTTTAGTGCATATTCATAATGCATGATGCATAAAGCACTTCCTAATCCTTTAAATCAGATCCTCTACAGGCACAATAAATGTAAATGCAGTCAACCTCAAATAAAATCTCATTTCCAATGAATATAAGGAAAATGACTTTTCCTTATAAAGCAAACTGGGTTGCTTTATTATCAGTGTGAATGAATGAACCTTATTTTCCCTCTAAATAAAGCCTGGAGAAGGCAAAGGAGGACAGAGGATGAAAGATAAAATAATAGAGATTAATTCTATTATCACATTTCAAATGTGCACGTATTTCTGGGTCTTGCTACCTTATAAATGTCAAAGAAAGAAAAATAGAAACTGCCTCTGAACTCATCAACTTCCTTGTATCAAAATATCACTTGTTAGCAGCACTTCTATTAACTAGAGCTAAAAAATGAAAACAAACAGAAATGCTCATTTTATTAAGCTAGTCATGATGTATATATACAGACTTAATTAGCTTTTTTGTGGAAATATTTGCAATGCTTCATTCAAAAGCTGATACTGATAATTAAATATATACCTCTAAAAAATCTGAAGCATAAAAGATAGAAAATGTTTGTCAGCAAATTATTCAATCAATCATCTATCTGTCTCTGTCATCTATCTATCTACCTATCATCTACTTCTATCATCTATCTACTTACCTAACTTCTATCTAATTAGCTATTCATCCATCTATTTCCTTTGTTTCCATAGTTTTCTGGAATTAGTTTTTAAGAAAGGATAGTTAAATTTATTGTTTTGTATTCCCCAGGATAATGAGATGCCTTCAGGAGCAACAAGGTCAATACTGTATAGATGGGGATATTTAAATGTATTTTTAACTTACTCATCAGTATACTACTGTTAATCAATCCCTTCTTGTATTAAACCTCAAACTAATTTCTTACCTTGCATTTTTTTTTAACAGAACTGCTATAATTAATAAGATCCTCAGACAGTAAATTTAAAAGCAGTAGGGGATTTGTGATTTGGCACGGATCCAATGTGTCCCTCTTAGAATTGGAATACCTGCCCTGACATTATGAGCCTCTCCCCACCATAAACTCATCATAATTGGCATGGCTTTACCGACTTTGAATAAAACATTGCTTCCCTTAGGTGTTCATAAAGTAATTTTAAATATTCCTAAAAAAATAATAAAATAAAATAAATAAATAAGCATTCAAGCCACAGGGTAAACTTCACTCCACTCCAAACATGTGGATTCCTGTTCAACTCGAGGTCAGCATAGTCACTGGTTTGACCTCAACGAGCAAAGACTGTACTGTAACCAAAGGCAGAGGTCCAAGCTTCTGCACGCTGTCACCTGACCTCTCCGTGAGACATGCCACTTGGGCTTTCGGCATGACTGCAGATGGGTACATTCCAGCACAAACATATATTAACTTCAGTCATGAACACATGTAAGTGTTTGGAGTAGATGTTTAGGAAAAAGGCAGGAAGTAGTTCAATGTCTGTAAGTGTAACTGTTTAAGAAGACACCTGATAATACGAGGTGTGATCAAACAACATGGTGAATATTTAAAAAACAAGAGAATTATTACAGTAAAAGACTGTAATCCCCCTCAAAATACTCTCCCACACTTGGAACACACTTATCCCATTATTCTTGCCACTTTTTGAAGCAGTTCTGGAAACCCTCTTCCGTGAGTGTCTTTAGTTGTGCCGTCGTGGCTGCCTCAATGTCCTGAGTCATTTTGACTTCGGGGAACAGCCAGAAGTCACATGGTGCCAGATCAGTGAATAAGGTGGATGAGGACACACTGTAATATTTTTGTTTGACAGAAATTGCTGTACCAGAAGCGATGTGTGACGTGGAAAGTTGTCACGATGGAGGATGATTTGCGGTACACATTAAAACACACCTTCTCTCCACCGTAGCTCACACCAGACTGACTGCACCAAACAAGTTGAAACTTGTCACACACTGTTACGAAGGTTCAATGTCTCACTTTCCGTATTAAAGATACCTGCCTTTTTTTGTTTTTAATTTAAACATTCACCATAGTTTTTGATCACACCTCATATATGCTGGCTGTTCTCCGAAGATAAGAAAACAGTTTCTATCTCACAGACGGAAAGAAGTTAAATTATACAGGTGTGTCCATGTCCCCCTGACTGTAGCTCCTCAGCCAGTGGCCATTCATAGAAAAGCCCTGAGATAATGATTACTATGAAAAGTAGAGCATTCAGCATGACATGTGTTCTCTCCCGAGTACTGGAATGTTTTCACGTTGCCTTGAGTTTAATGTCCTGGGTTCAAGCCTGAGCCTGCCGCTGTTCACTGCACCTGAAACCACGGGGGGGTTGCAGAAAGACTCCTCATTATTTGTTGCCTGATATTTGCTGGAATCCAGACATCCAGAAATATTGTAAAAGAATGTGCTTGTCAGGAATAAGAATAAAGACCAAAAAATAAAAGAGAGAGAGAGAGAGAGAGAGAGAGAGAGAGAGAGAGAGAAGAAAGAAAAAACTTGTAGTTCAACCTGGTTGACCATATAATCCTATCATTTATTTTCTAAACACTTAGGGTGATAACAACCCTATTAAGAATTAGGCCACTACTTTTCTGGATTAACTAGGGCCATGACTCCCTAAACATAAAAAATTAAAAGACACATTGGCATGTGTTTGCCTTGTACCTGAGCTAGAGGCTCTGTCTCCAGTGTGTTTCCTGGGTCTGTTCAACCTGGCTTCTCCTTCAGATCCCCCTCCTATTGTTTCGACCCTTGTGAGAGACTGTCATAGTAAGTAAACCCAAGTGCATTGGGCTGGCACCCTGACACTATGCCCACTCAGTCCTTATTTTTCCTTTTAAAGCAATGGATCCTATTTAATTAATTCACATCGACTCATTGGTTATTGCCTATTGGGCAGCCTATTGGGAGCTCATGGAGGAAAAACTGATGCGGAATTTTGTGTTTATTATTGTATCCTCAGTTCATTTTGCAGTGCTTGCTAAGTGATGGATACTGACGAGATGAATGATTGAATGCATGAATAAGTGCCTGGTATTTGTGTTACTTGCAGACCTGAATCTGCGCCTCCTTTGCTACATGGAATCTCCTAGAACATCATCATTTCTGTGAACCAATCTATTTGTTTTAACTTTGTATAGCTAAGATTTGCCCCTATTCAACCACTCAGTAATTATATAATACATGACCTTTATCATTCTCTACTCCATTTAAATATTTAGGGTATTGTTCAACCCGACATAGAGGAAAATATTGTATGTTTGAGATCAAAGAAAATCGATGGTTTCCCACGGAAATGCTGTATTCTCTTTAGGGATAATGACAATAAAATAATTTACCATGCAGACATTTTGTTTTTATTTGAAGTATCACTTAGTAGGAACAATTTTCAGCACCTTGATGTAACACTCTCTTACTGACTTTCTATTTTCATTCCATATGTTGTTACTCTGCCATTTTATTGTTCTGTTCACACTTTTATTTTATGGCATGTTCTCTTTTAAACAACTTTAAATTATCTGTGGAAATAGCCAGAGATATAAACTGGAAAGTGCCTCATAATTTGTAGCATATAGCGAGTACACAGTAAACGTTGGCTCCACTCTTTTCCTTCCCTTACTATTTCTTTCACTAAAAATCTTTCCGCAAACAATATTTCTATCTTATTTTCTACACGTTTCCCTATGAAGGTGACATGAAATGTCTCATTTCAGCACATATGTTGACCAACATCATCCCTGGACTATTCCGTCTGGTGAGTTAAAAATGTTCTAAGCAATTAGAATAAATCTAAGGTAAAAATATGTCAGACAAAATGAACTTTCTTTGTCTATCAATATAATTATAAGAAAGTCAGTTAATGGTAGCCAATCAATGATAATGAGGCTTACTTAACTAATTGCCAGGCCTGTTCCATAAGGACTTGGAAGTCAGAGAAAGCGATGGTGAGTTTTGCTGTGCACGGTCACTGGCTGTGCTCTGGTTCCTCTCGTGAAGTCCTTAGATGGTGCGATTTAGGTTTGCTCAGCAGTTTGTGATCCTTCCACTCCCAGCAACACCACACTGGGCCTCTAACTGGTCTTAGCTGTGGCCTCCTCCTCTGCAGACACAATCAGAGCATCACATCATGGCCCACGTGGCCGCGCCATGGAAAACCTACAAGTTATCAACTGGGAGAGAAAAATGCTGGATCACCCAGAGGGAGCCACAGAAACCCCTGACTGCTTTTCCTGTGATGTGGAATCTCGTTAGAGATGGCAGGAGTTGCTTTCTCTCTTTGACTAGAGAGCCTTCCCTCAGTGATCTCTGTGTCTGCAGTTGGGTGTAGGCATTTTCTGAGGCGGCCTGACGTTTTCCCAGTGGGAGTTCAGTACAGAGTACACATAGCTCAGCTTCTCTCACCAAATTAGTTGTTCTTTGCCCACTGCCTCCTTCATTATCTCCACAGCAATATCTGACAGCAAAAAGGAAAAGTTTATATGTCTAAATCTTGCCCTCCTTACTTCTTCTTATTCTTCTACATGATGAGGGAGTTTTACTTCTTTCTTTTAGGCATACACTTGCCTAGTATATAATTTTAGCTTTTAATTATTCATGTATTATAGTTAAACTCTCAAATTTACTATACTAGACTTCCATATTTGTTTTATATGAGGTAAAGTTTTACATTGAATAAAACATTCAGATATTAAGTGTACAGTTTGAAGAGTATTAATATTTCTATCACCCCAGAAAGTTCCTAAATTTCATTTTCTGCTAATGCACCCAGGTTGTTCCATGTATGGGTATTTTGTTCCTTTGTTGAGTAGAATTGCATTCCATGGATGTGCTGCAATTTGTTCGTCCATTGTACAGCTGAAGGACATTTGGTTGGTTCCCAGCTTAAAACTATTGTGAACAAGTTACTACAGCAATCCCATTATAGGTTTTGTGTGGATATGTGTTTTTCCTTTCCTGGATAGATATCTATAATTAAGAACTGCTGGGACATAGTGTAGATGTTTAAATTTATAGAATTTTATACATTTATAAGAAACTCCTAAATATGTGTTTCCCAAAGTAACTAATTTTTATACTGTAGGCCACATGTAAGGGAATTCCAGTTGCTCTACATTCTTTCTCAAATCTGGTCTTTTCAGTCATTTAATTTCAGCCATTCTGATAGACATATACTGATATTTCTTTGCAGTTTTCTGATAACTAATGATTTTATGCAACATTTTTGGAGAGTGAAAGGGCTAACTGATCATTTGTATGTCTTCTTTTGTAAAGTGTTCATGTCTTTGCACATTTCTAATACAATAGTAGTTCCGTGTGTATTGTGGATGTATCAGATATATACATTGCAAATACGCTCTACAGGTTAAGGTTTGCAAATTTATTTTTTAATAATAAGTTTGATGAGCAAAAGTTTTTAATTTTGACGAAATCCAGTTTATCAGTGTTTTCTCTTACAATTAGTTTTGTTTGTATCCTTAAAGAATCTTTATCTCACATTATTACAAAATTTTTATCTTATGTTTTCCCCAGAAGATTTATGTTTCAACTTTCACGTATAGGTCTATGATTCATCTTCATTTAATTATGACATGAATTATTCTCAATGTTTATTACTTCCATTCATATGTCCAGTTGTTCCAAGAACATTTTTGAAAAGTATTTTATTTTCTAATGAACTTCAATAGTGCACTAATTGAAAATTAAACAATTGAGGCAATATATATATATATATAATATATATTATATATATTATATATATATAAATTATATATAAATTATACTATATATATTATATATATACTATATATATAGTTTATATATATAATTTATATATAATTCATTTCTTGATAGTGTATTTTATTAATTTGATCTATTTACTGATTCTTTCAAAAATATATACTGTCTTAATTACTATAGCTCAATACTTCATCTAGAAATCCGTATTTTAAATTTTGTAAGCTTATTCTTGGGGATTTTTCCTTACTGTTCTAGGTTCTTTGACTTTCCATATAAATTTTAGAGTCAACTTATGCACACAACAAGCTGCTGGTATTTTGACTGAGAGGTCTTTGAGTCTATAGATTTTGGGGTAGAAAATGGGTATCATAATAATACTGAGTTTTTATGCCTGCAAACATTGTAATCCCTCTATTTAATTGAATATTTGAAAAGTTTATCACAGCAATTTTTTGTTTTCAGTATAGTGATGGTGAACATTTTAATTAATTTTATTTCTAGGCATTTAATATATAGTACTGTTTGTATTTAATTTATATTGCTGCATAACAAGTTACCAGAAATTTAGCATCTTAAAAATATTCAATTATTACCTATTATACAGACTAGAAATGCAATACACTGGGGCTATATATTTTTCCCTTTTGGGGGCTTTTCAGTTTTCTCTTTGTATCTGATTTTATGAAATTTGAATATATCCCCCCGAGGTGTGGTCTTCCTTGTATTCTACTAGAGATTATCTGATACCAAGATAAAACAGTATTATTAAAATGATGTTAATAAAATGATCATTATCTAAACTGTATTTTATTCAATTTGGGAAAAAAAAAATATCTTACCACATCCCTTCTGCTCATTCTGAACCTCTTGAAACCTATAAAAGTATAATAGTTACATTTATTCATTTTATTTATCTTTGCATATTTATGGTTTACAATAGTTTTCATGACATTTGGATAAGGTTTTCCCAGCAGGCAATGATGTGGTTATTTTTTTTTTTTTCTCTGCCAGGAAATAACCAACCCTAGGTCATCGTTACTTAAATAAGTTCGTAGATGATTATATAGCTAAAGGGGAAAAGGAATATGTGTTGTGAGTGAAAGTTTTTTTAATGGTTGAAGGATATTTTCTTTACCTAATACAAATTATGTATATTTGTTGCCTCTTTATTGAAAGTATATTAGCCTAAGTTTACTGCTGAGTATATAAATAATGGAAGGAATAAATTTTTCAACACCACCAAGAGTACAGATTTGGCTGTGACCTGTGCAACATTTCAAGGTTAATGGATAGAAAAGTTAAAGCCTCTATGTCCTTGAGTTGTATGGAAACATGAGTTTTATCATAAAGACTCCAATTATATCTGTTCTCTGTTTCACGTTTATCAAAGTACTTCATGATTTCGATAATAAAATTATGTTTCTATATAGTTTAGATAATATAAATTTTATAGTATTATTGGAGAATCAATTGTATTTATTGAACAGGATCTAGTGAATTTCCTTGTAGTAAATGCGCAATAGATGCTATCTTTCTCTTTTCTTTCATTAGACTAATGGCCTCAATATTCTTAGTGGCTAATATTGACATCCAGTGAACATAGTTTAAGAATAATGCTCATAATATTAGTATTTTGTGATCTTAAGGACTACAGAGGGTTATTGCCTTTATTTATTTATTTTTTTTTGTATGGGAGATGATAACATAAATCAACTTTATCTAATGATTTAAAAATGATTATAAAGATTTACAAGGAGCCGTTACAGACTGGATGTTTGTGTGTCTCCAGCATTGATACGTTGAAGTGAATCCCCAATGTGATGATGTTTAGGAGTGGGTCTTTTGGAAATAATTAGATCCTCAAGGTGAGTCTTCAGGAAGTGGATCAGTGTCCTTATAAGAAGAGAAATGAGAGCGCTTGCTCTTCTCTCTACTTTCCACCCTCTGAGGACACAGCAGGAAAGGGCCATGTGCCAAGTAGGAAGTGGGCTTGCACCAGACATCAGAGGTGCTGGCACATTGATTTTAGACTTCCCAGTCTCCAGAACTGTGAGAATTACATGTTTTTTGCTTAAGCCCCCAGTATTTGGTGTTTTTGTTACACCAACTGGAACTGCCTGAGATGGGAGCACTACCAAAAACTTTGTAGTACCACAACTGTGCTTAAGGAGAGAACCATCTTTGGTCTCCAATCTCCGACATGTTTTTGATAGATCATGTATACCAGTGCACATAGAGAGGGAGAAATCCCAATCATATTTTAGGATTTGGGATTTCTACCCTATGAAATTTCATCATAAAACTTGGCAGGCTCAGCAAACACTGACAGGTGTCTCAGTGCCGTAGTCATGTCAGTATCTTGAAAGAGAATTGTCATTTCTGGTTTTCAGCTGTCGCCCAAACAGTGTCCCACAGATCCGAAAATTGGTTTTTAATGCTTAAGTGAAATGAGCATGTGCATATTTTATTTTGTATGTGAGCCCCTACATATTTTGGAAAAAAAATTAAAAGAAAGTGATAAAGTTATGCAAATGCATATAAATGCATCTAAACACTGTATATTTATCATCACCTTAATGTATAAACCTGTCAGCCACGTAAATGAGGCAATTTGCCGGAGACATATCACTGGCTCCTCTCTGACATAGAGGTCAGAGAAAACATTTTCTTCACAATCTTTGTTTTAAGAGACTAGGTGTACATTCAAATATCAAGCCATTTTATCTCTAACCATAAGGCATTGCGGCTCTTCTCATTTAAGTCCCTCAAATTCAGTGTTGTGTTTAATCCAGTCATAAATACAATTGAATTTATGCACCAGTAAGTGTACGGTAAACATTATAAAATAAGGAATTAACAGTAGAAACCAAACTCTTTCAAAAGAACAAACGTTTCCAAAAGAAATTTTGCAAAATTAGAAAAGCAGTCTTAGAACAAGAAGGTAAATTTTTCTTAATTTTTCCAAATTTAAAGGAATGCGAACTGAATCAATAACAGGAATATCTTAAGGGAAGCTGCCTCAAGGCGCTACTGTTTCTGTCTCTTTTACAAGAAAAAAAAGAGAACCTTTTTAACAAAACACAATAAAACTGTTCATTTAAGTTGGCTTAAATATAAGTCAGCTATGCAGGGAAATTATTTGATGTCTCTCAGCTCTCACTTTGAATTATCATAGATACTTATGGAAAATCAAATGTATTTCTGTCATTACATATTACATATTGCATTATTTTGTTCTTTCCCATATTTTAAATTATTCACTTCCCCCAGATAGGTTTAAATATAAGGACTTTATGACATTTTTATTATTCACTTTTTTGATCTTCTCCTACCTTCTCAGCTCCATTCTACATATTTAGGTATCAGACTATAAAATTCCTCTTCAGGTTTACCAACAACTTAACAAAAAAGCTATGGGACTTCCTTAATTTGAGGTATGAAAGTAGAATAAGAATACTTGAGCAAATGAAATAAATGTTAATTATATTTGGACTTTTTTCCTAATGTGTATTATATTTATATTTTCTCCTTTGGTGTGGTACATCCTTATAAATAAGTTAACATCTGAATGAATGAACATTACAGATATGCTGTATCTGTAATAATTGTTAAGAAACTACTACATCGATACATTCAATAGAAATTTTGCTGGCCCCCCTTACATCAGAAAATCTAACAGTGTTAGTAAAACTTGCTCTTATTTCCTGCTTTTGACACTAATGGGAGTTTTCAGTAAAGACTTCAAGTCCGATTGATGCATGAGCCTGGTAGTTCTCCTTAATTGTGTTTGTAAATTCAATAGCTATTATAGGAAGAGACATTCTTGGCTGCTCTATACAAAAATTATTGTACCTCCTAGACCATACTTTATTCATTCTCAACTTCTATGTGTTTTAAAACTGTCTTGTGTTAAGAGAAACTCAGAAACGTCCACTTGTCTCTCAAGGACTTGGGGAGGTTTTTGTTCTGTCAGGTTTCTCTGTTAACTTGATACGTTTGTTTAAATCTAACATAATGATGTTGAGTGTCCTGTCCAGCAGGATGAGGGTTGTGGGGAAGGAGAAGGGTAGCGCAGGGTTAAGAAAAGACAATAGCCACTTATAGAGTATAAGAACGGGCCAAGGAGAACAGTCTCAGGGACTGAACCCCGAATCAAGCCAATGTGTAGTTTTTATTGGTAAACTTCTAAAGAGGTAATGATTGTTAATCTCAAGATCTGTGTGTTACGTCGGGTCTCAGTTTGCTGAGGCACTCCCTTGTGAAATCCTGGGAAGAGCGCGGGGAACAAACGGTTTGGCATATGTAACGCAACAAGTGTCTACCAGAAAGAATGAAGAAAAATGTTTATATATAAAAGAACAGTAAGAGAACTAGAAATAAACAATGTGTTCTGGTCTTTTTTTTTTTTTTAAGTGAAAATGGAAAGAAATAGAGAGAACATTTAAGTTACTGTTGCACATTTATATCAATATTTACCGTGGAATATTAATTGCTGACTTTTTTACAGTTGTAGGGAATATTTTAAGTCCTAGATTCTCCAAAGTGTTCTCACTCTCGGTATAAATGTATATCACATAGTCAGTAAATTAAAAAAAAAAAAAAATCTCGGTGACTTGGCAGGCGGTTGTCACTTTTTGTAAACACGTAGTCCTTTTTGTGATTGCCGGTTGGGACTCTGCTGGGCCACCACTACTGAGGCCTCACTGATGCAGGTTGACCAGTGAGGCTGTTCTCTAGACCTCAAATGATGAACATTCAGAAGTAGCTGGCTATCTTTTATAAGGGAAGCACGAATGGGAAAAGTATGAAAAACTGGTCAACTGCAGGATTTTTCCGTTTCCCTAAACATGCCATGTTATGATTTCTCCATCATGACACTGGGGAATCTGCGAGGCTCTTTTCTTCTGGAACTCAAAACTGTAAGTAGCACTCTCAAGGCCCTATTTTGCTGGCTTTCATCTCAAACTATTTGTGGTTTTCTACTCCCTCCCACTTTACGTATCATCTAGAAGGAAAATGGGAAAAATTGAGGATATTGTCATCTGATCTCTTGCCCTTGCCTCCCATTTCAGATCCCCACTGTTCTGTGAGCCATATTTATCCATTAAGTTTATCCTTGTCCTTCTCTTTAATATGATTTTCTATCAATTAGAGATGTTTTGGGCTGTGATTTTTGTCTGGATATTGTAGAAAACAAAATCTAGGGCAAACGTTTATGTGATAATTTTCTGAGTAGGATTCAATTCTGGGAAAACAGGTATAAAGGGACAGGGAAGTGAGGTCAAAAGAGAAAAATGTATTAGAGAATTACTTGCATAACTAGCTAAAGCATTAATACCAGCTAACCACCCATTCTTGCCAGACTACTAGAGAGACACTATACTACGGTAACTCAGTGCAAGTGAGAAGTGTAGTGCATTGCACATAAGGTAACCCATGGTAGAGTTTTGCTAATGAGTGATCTGAGAGACTAAGAGCAGTAATAACAATAGCATCCTTGTCAGTAGTAACAGGTATGGGAAAAATCACATCCAGCTTCACAGCACAAGGTGGGTGTTATCCTTTAGGAGCCCACTTGGTTAGAAAAAAAATAAATAAAAGGATGATTGAATCTGAGCTGACGCATAAACTGAGTCTGTTTCAGCCTGCCATTATTATATATTAGATCATTCTTAGGATATTGGAATGTCACCACTAAATAAGATGCCCTGACCTTTTCCCTGAGAAAGGGGAAAAGAGTCAACTCTTCAAAGTTGTGGCTCCTTTTTAATCTTCTAAATCACTTGTTAGCAAGCTAGGCCCATGGCCAAATCCAAACAACAGAACTGATTTTGTCCATCTCTGAGAAACGGTTTTTACATATTTAAAGATGGAGGAGGGGAGAAAAGTCTGTGCTATAGACCCATAAAGACTGACATATTTACAATATACAACTCTTTACAGAAAGTTTACCAATCCCTATTCTACAAACATTGTAGAAACTGTTATAGAAAGCTAAACTATAGACCCATTACTATCACTGGTGCTAAGATTAATTAATTTTTATCATGTTTTCTTCCCACCCTCCACTTTATCTGGTCTGGTTTGCTTTCCTTGTGGGGTAACCTAGACCTTCATTCCTGAGAGTCTGGCATTGGTTTTCTAAACAAGAGAACCATTTTCCAGGAAAGGGAAGTTTCTTTGTCTATTGTCTGTCATGGTCATATATGAGTTGGGAATTGTATAGAAAACCACATGAGAGCCACGTTGATTTTCTACTGCCTAACAGAGCACATTTGGGAGAATAAAGCTGTTTTAGGAGGTGGATACATATTTATTTGCTATTCAAACTGAAATTTCTTGATTAACATTATTTTCTCAGTTATTTACTGAAATTTCTCAATATTTGCATTTGTTCAATTTGAAGGCTAAAGGCAAATGTCTAAATACAGTCTACAAGACTGATGATTTTTTTGTTGTTTTGTTTTTGTTTTTTGTTTTTTTGTCTTTTACTTACTGGTTTCTGTGTTGTACCATTCCTCTGGCCGTTGGCTTAATAGCCTCTGCCCTGGGCAACTCAAATAATTGCCTCACATAGAGAGATACTATCATTAATATAGTATTTTCCAATTTTCTCACCCCCTTTGCCAAGAAGAGAATAATTAACAGGCAGCATGGGAGATAATTGAAACTCTAATCTTATCAATGTTTTATCTTGATAAATATTTTTTTTTTTTCAAATTCTTCGCCTTGAAGTTTGGGATATAGAAAGTGACTCTTGCTTGCTTTTCTCCACAACACCAAATTCCATAGTTTGGGGTCTTTCCCTTGAGGGCACCCTTAGGAAGGTCTTAAGCTGCTACTCGTAGAAATGCAGGTAACAGTGACTTAAACAAATAAAGGTCTCCTTTTCTCACCTATTAATTCTGTACGTTGTTGCTTGCTGGTAGCTTTCTCCATCTTTCTGGTATATCTCATTTTAAATATTAACTTTTGCCTTAAGCGTATTTCCTCATTATGAAAATACCACACAACCACGATCTGAAGAAGGAAACTGAGGTATTATGAACTAAAAGAACTTTCTTTGTACCTGGTTACAATGAAAAATTTTCCAGAAGTTACCATCAACCTACTCCTTGCACATCACTGGACTGTATTGGGTCATATCCCCTCCACCTGCCTGGAGGAAATGGGAAAATGAACAGTTAACATGATTGGCTAAGACCAGTGTCCTGCCCGGGACAGGGTTAGGGGCTACCATAAACAAAACTGGAATATTGTTAGTAAGAAACAAAGAGTAAGGGTCTGGTATACAGAGTCTGCCTCAGTAAAAATCTCTTTTCTGAGTTCACCGGGTTACTTCTTGATATGTAAAAATAAGCTCTTAGGATTAGAAAAAGCTGTTTTCTCTCTGGCAAAGCTTCACTGATCGTAATCAGAGTATGAAATAAGACTAAAAATTGACAGTTAGAAACTAAGCAATGAATTTGTTATTATAGCTGAGGTCCCAGCCGATAACCAGCATCGATGGCCAGCCTGTGGAGTAAGCCTAATTGGAGGCTTGCCCAGTTACGCCTTCAGATGACCACAGCTCAGTGGACTTGTGACTGCAACTCCTTCCCAAAGAACTGACTCCGAAATCACCAGCAAATATCATGGTATTATTTTACATCACTAATTTTGGGGCTGACTTCTTAACAACTGTCTTACTCAGGTTGGGCTGCCATAAAAAAATATATGTATATATATCATATACTAGATGGCTTAAACAACAGAAATTTATTTTCTCACAATTCTGGAGGCTGGGAGTTCCAAGATCAAGGTTCTGGCAGGGTTCAGTCTGATTAGTTAAATAAAGCTTATCTAATCCTATGAGTTAATTCAATCGTAATTTAACCCTTTTAGAGAAGCATTTCTTTATTGCCCCAATGATGAGGCATTCTGATAGGATGAAAGAACTGATAACAATATTCATTAAGAATAAACTAATTTACAAGTAGAATAAATGTATGTATCAATAGTTACAAAATGCATGTGTAAAGAAGCAAAAATAGAAAGCACGCAGTAAAAGAAATTTGGAAGTAAAATTACACAGAAAATTGTTTGGAAGCAGATAAATTATATTGTGATGACTCAAGCAATTCAAATGATTGTCCTTCTCATCCTCAGACTATTATTTCTCAGTGAATCTTGCCTACAGAAACATGAAAACAAAATCTGCCATTTTCAGAGGCTAATTAGTTTCCACAAGGTTTTTCTGGTCTTGCTTCTCTTGTAATCTAAAATTATTGAGGCTATTTTTTCCCCCAAAGTCTCTCTTCGGGAATTGCAAGCAATAATAACAGAGAGGTATAAGGTTGGATTACTCAGAGAAATCATGTTTTCTATTTCTCTTGGTTAAAAACATATAAATCCGAACTGAATCATAAGAAGCCTGGAACCATCTATCCAACATGCTCCCCATCTATTTCAATGATCTACTAGTAATCAGATGTTAGCCCATCAAGTAGAGAATGGTGGATATATAGAAAGAGCGAGGAGCATATTGATGCCATTGTATAACTCAAATAATCTTGTCAGAAAGTAATATGTTCATTTGAAAAATGTGAAAATGTGTATCAGATGTTACAGAAATTATCCAAATTTATAGAGCTAGCAGATGATGGAGCTAATTCTGATTCCAAAATCCAAATAATTTTCCACTATTTTATTTTGTTGTAATCAAATGTCTATTGCAAGTCAAGTTGCTTGTGTGCGTTTGTATGTGTATGTATAATTTCGTATTTGCTTATAATTAAATCAAGTTACTATATTTCCCAGAGGTATTTGTATTTTAGAGATTACCTCCAACTGTGACGATCATTTAAGGAATTTAGCAGGAAAGGAGGACATTTTCTTGGCAGGAAGTAAGTACAATAACCACAAAATTACATTAAATATAGCGCTGCACTTTTTTTTTTTCCACATCCATCCTTTGGCAACCACAACCTGACTCGATTAAACTATGAGTATATATGTCCTCCATTTATCACACTGCTTTCACAATATTGCTATCAATGCTGTTATTCACATCAATACTAATGTTTATTACACACCTGTCATGTGCAGGTGCATTTGTCAAATATTAGAATACAAAAAACATCATTTAAATATTATCTGCTTCAGAATGACTTCCCATTTAGTTGGCATTTCAGATTCCATACAGAAAAATACGAGTCCCAGTAGAAAGCAGACATTACTAAACTTCCCAAGGGTTAGATAGAAAAACAATTGCACCTAGTATCAGAGAAAGTTGTGAACATAAAGGTTAGGGACACAAGAAGAAGACTTTGAAAAAACGGTGACTTTATCTGGATTTCACTGGAAAACTAGGAATGGAAAAAGTAGAGTTTAGTAACAACGATATTATACATAAGGGAAATGTGAAAGGGTGAGAGGGAGAGAAAGGGAGAGAGCCAGCCAGAGAGCACCTTATCAGCACCGCTGTGTTTATTTTGTGAGAAAATGGATTATTTCATTATTCTTTTGTAAGAAAATAGATTAGAAAATAATCCTAAAATAAGTAAAGGCAAATAGCTATAATATACAGCAGGTCCTTCAATAATGTTGTTTTCTTCAATGCTGTTTCATTATAATGTTGATGAGAAAAAAAAAAAAAAAAGAACTGTCTTCCTGGCCTGGGCCACAGTCTGGGTGGAGTGTGCATGTTCTCCCCGGATCTGTGTGGGTTTTCTCCGGGAACTCTGCTTCCTCCCACATCCTGAAGATGTGCACATCAGGTGAACTACTGTCTACACTGTCCTAGACTGAGTGTGTGTGTGTATGTGTTTGTGTATGTGTGTGCGTACGTGCGTGTGTGTGCACGTGCCCTGGGATTTCCAGGGTGGGTCCTGCCTTGTGCCCTGAGCTGCCAGGAGAGGCCCCTGCCACCCATGACTGTCAACTGAAATAAGAGGATTAGAATACAATGATCTGACTTGCTTTTATTAATCTTTCTTAAATACATGTATAGCTGACATTTACTTCAATGTTTAATATTAGAAGTGTTTTGAGTCTTTATTCAGAAGTTTATGATCAGAAATATGCCATAGAAACTTAACTCTTGTTTATATCAATTAGCTATGGTCAAATTGGTTTTGTTATGAGTTGTTTTACTTAAAGTTGTAATTTCCAAGAATCTGTCAAGGACATTAAGTGAGGACTTACTCTAACTTGCTAACCATGACAGTGTTGAAGTTCATCTGTTCCCTGTGCTCCTGAGAAACAGAAAAGGGTGAGAAAGAACCACCCGTCCCCATGTGACATAGTTATTATAACACTGGCCTAGCGCCTGCTTGTTTCCTATGACAGGCCAGACACAGACCCTCTAACTTCCCATTCTTTGTTTCATAAATGACTAGTTGAACTGTTTGTCCTCCCTCCAGTCTGGACTAATGCCTGCTAATTTGACTTGACCAAACCTTGATTAGGCTTCTCTCTTCCCCATATGTCCTTGCAGTTAGACAAGGTTATTGGTCCTTCCCAGGATCAGATGACACAGAAGATAATTTTTCCAGCTCCACAGTTGCATTGCACCACCTGCTGATCCAACAATCCCACCTGCCTGACTTCTGAGATTTACAGATCTAAAGGTCAGCATGCTCTTCCTATTGCCACATATCTCTCTTCATGTTGCAATAGTCTTTCCAAATAAAGCCTCTTCTATCTACGTGCAGATTTGTTTTCTTATTTGACAACACAGAAGTTCTGTTGTGATGAGATGAGCTGGGCTTTGTTGATGATGTGTAATTATAGCCAAAAAGAAATAATTAGAGCTGATCATTATATATAGATAATATTTTGGAATATTTTTAAATTAGAGTATTTAAATGTGGAAGTTATATAAATAGATATAGATATATGCATAGATATAGATATAGATATATACTTGTATATAACAAAAATATGTCTTTCCCAAAAGTAATATTGAGAAGGTGGGGGTGATAACAGTGGTTACAGGTGGAAATCACTACTGACCTATTACCCCTCCTAATCTTGGGGAAAATATCTCCGTGTGTGCATTTCAAGAAGAAACTATAACATGAAAAAGCAAAGAATGGTTGTAGGCTTTACTACCTCATCAAGGTTAGTGTATTTCAGAATATCGTGAAGACATTTCTTTCTCACCAGCTAAATAAATATTCTCCAAGATCCACAGGCTATTACAAAATGATAGATTGTTTCGGAATATATTGGAATTTAAAGTAGTATATATGTTTTTCAATTCCAGGTTTCACTATGTTGCTTTCTTCCATTTCTTTTTTTAAGATCAGATAGTATAAAATTATGATAAATATTTTTGTAAGTGAGCTTAGGTTTTCTAGTGGATCACAGTGTTGTGGGTCCAAAAAGGAAATACTAGGAGGCAAATTGCAACAAAAGCAATCAGGGAAGAGCCTCCGAAAAACTATTTATTTTTCAAAGTTATTATTTTTGAAGATGTCTGCCCTGTGATAATTAATAGGGGTGCTCCCTCTAAAGGAAGTTTGTTTAATTGAAATATTTTTGGAACATTCATCACGGTATGTTCTTTCTTCTTTAGTCATGGCAAATGCTAAAAATTAGTTTGGATTACCAAAAATAAACCATCAGTGGAATGCCTCGTGAACTTCAGAGTAAAAACACTATTGATATGGGCAGTAACTTTATAAAACACGTGGGTGTACCTATCTGTGTATATATAGTCTGTGTACATTGAATGGGAAGCATTTAAAATCAGGTATTTCATTAATGAAAATCCTTACTGAAAGTTTCGAATGTAATTCTAACTAAATTAATTTTTGTTTTGTGGGATTTTTAAATACCTGTCTTAGTTTATGTGACTTTACATATTTGTTTTAATTTGAAAAGAAGACCTTTTATTTGTTAATTCAGCTATTTTGCATAGAAATGTTATAATTTAATCTTGACTGTGTCACCTAATTCTCAACGGAAGATAAGATGTCCTATGTTGATATTCTACTTTATGAAGCCAGGTGCTCGCTTCAGCAGCACATATACTAAAAAATGAAGCCAGAATGACTAGATTAAGAGGAGCACATGTCTATGTATTGTAATAAGTACTAAGAAAATTCCCTTTAAAGTAATCCTTTATCCAGTATCTTGTGGCACTATTCATTAATGTTCCTAGCTTAGATTATCCCAGGGTCTTTTCATCATACAATCTTATTTCTAGAGGGAACTACAAACTTTGAAAATAAGAAGGTAGGTATTAAAATTTTTATCTTAAAAAAAAAAGGAACATTGAAAATGAATTATGAAGACACAAAATTAAAATTAATGTGTGAAGCCATTGAAATATTTTTATCTATCTGTGGAATTTTCAATTCATGAGGCCCGATATAACCAATAATGCATCACATATTATATAAATATTTAATCTGTTTATTTCCTTTTTATCTAATCAAGGACAATACTGGAAAAACCTTTCACTGAACCACAGGAGCACAACACCTGAGTCTACAAATTCGCTGATAATTCCTCTAACCTAAATGAACAATTTAACCCCATGTTTCTTATTAAATCACTGCCTCGTCTTTCTTTTTAAAAGTCACATACACAAAAACCATATTTAAAGTATCCAAATATTTTCATGTATTTGCATGTATAGATGCATAAACAATCAGGTTTTTAATCAATAAAAAATAATTTTCTCGTAATTGTTTTTAAAAAAGGTTCTACCTCCAATACCTTTCTTGACCCACTCTAATTAAGCATTTTACTCCACTTCTCTGCCAGAACTGGTTGTACCAGTATCACTAATAATCTCCTCATTATCAAAGCCAGATCCTCAGTGTTCATTTCACATGAACTATTAGAAACACTTGAGATGGATGATTTCTCCCTCATCACTGATACAATTTTCATATTTAACCCCCAGAACATATTACTCTCCTGACTTTTCTCAATGGCCATTCCACGTTACCGACCTTTGTAGCTGCATTCTTCTTGCTTCTAAACTTTTAACCACCCACCAGTGGCTTAGTCAGATCAGGCTGCCATAACAAAAATACCACACACTGGGTTAATAACAAACATTTATTTCTCAAAGTTCTGGAGTCTGGGAAAAGGAAGATCAAGTTTCCAGCATATTTGGTGTCTGGTGAGAGGCCATTTTCTGGTTCATAAATGGCTGTCTGTCCCTGTGTCCTCACATGACAGAAAGCAGGAGAGAGCTCACTGTGTCTCTTTCATCACAACACTAATCTCATTCATGAGTTTTCTACTCTCATGACTTAATTACCTTCCAAAGTCCCCATCGATTTAGGGGTTAGGATTTCAACATATACAGAGGGTGCCAAAAAAAATGTATACACGTTTTAAGGAAGGAAAAAGCTATTAAAATTGTAATATTCAATATACACCGATAACAAAAGATAAATACAAGTCACGTTTGACTTCTGCAATTACAAGAGGTGCTCAGAGTGGTTACCATCAGTGTCCAGACACTTCTGATGATGGTGAACTACTCTTTGAGCAACATTGACCAAAGTGTCCACTTGTGTACATGTTTTTGACACCCCTGGTAAATTTGGGGGTACACAAATATTTAGTTTATAACACTCAGGGAATTTTGTTTGGATTCCTTGAACTTCTTATTTTCACCTAACTACAGTAACTCCCTTGGCATTCTCATCTCATCCAGATTCACATCTTTAAACCCAAAATCTGTGACACTGAGAAATAAATATCTATCTCCAGCTCAGATATCATCCTTGAATTTTAGTCATATGTATCCAAATGGCTACTGAGCATCTCCCCTTGGATATCTATTGGTCATTTCGGACTTAATATGACAAACACCAAACTCCTGATCTTCCCACCAAAACCTTCTGCTATGATAGCATACTGCATCTCTGCTAATCAATTGCATCCTTCCAGTTTCACTGGTCATCAAGCTTAAATTCAGTCCTGGCCCCTAATCTCTCGGAAGCATACCTTATATTCCATTTGTCAGCAACATCTCTCCACTCTCCCTTGAATGTAGCTGTGGAATTCATTTGCTTCTCACTATTTCCTCTGTGATTGCCGAGGCCATGACACACAATAACTGTTTCTTTCATGGATTATTTCTACAGGCCTCCTTTCCTCTACCCTTTTAGAGAATTTACTACATAGAAACATGATTTTTCCATGTAAATAAAGAGGAGTAGCAATACAACATCAGTTGTCAAATTGAAGTAAAATATGTTAATTTTCTAGAATCAAATTTGTAGCCTAGGATATCATACAGAAGGTCAATGAAATGTAAAGTAAAGCAAAAGCACAAAAAATAGAGTACATCAGGAAGCAAAAGTCTCAGCATGTAGATACAATAAGTGTAACATATGAGTAAAGGGAATTCAGTAAGAAGGAAAGGAAACATGAAGGAAAGACAAATACAAAATAGAATTTTTTATCTAAACTGGAGAGATCAAGGTGTACAGATTGAAAAATTTTACCTCAATTATCTAATCTGACTTAATGTATGACTTTCGTCTCATATTCCCCAGATGTATAATGACATATCGGTGTAATACGTTTGATATATATAACATCATATTAAAGGAACTAAACCTATAAAACAAAAAAAAAACATAGAAAAATTTAACATTTACTATCTTTAGCAAGGACATGGCATTCTGTATTTACAAAGGAAAAACACATACATTTTCTTTATAATAGGTTTAAAATAAGTCACATTTTACTTGTTTTTATTTCAATATCTATACTTTTTGAGTGTGACTGAGGCATTGTATCTCTAAGGAATTAAACAATGGAGCAAGAAATTGCTGCTTCTGAGATGGTGTGTTCACTTAATGCTGTAAGTGAAATCTTTACGGAACAACGGAGTTCTGAATATTAATATGATCACTGGGGCAATGGAAGGGCATTGGATGGGTGTTAGGTTTTTGAGGTTCTAGTACTTTCCAAATGCCAGGTTTCTAATTCACACAATGCAATAAACACTGCCTGTCTATCAGTGCTGTTATGAAAATTAAATTAATATGCTGTAGTTCATTGTATTTAGGAAGCTGTGAATTTTAAAGAGGGACCATCATTTATGTACAGCAGGTCCTAGAATAATGTTATTTTGTTCAAAGAAGAGGTCCTTTCAGTTCTGAGAGGACAAAATGGGTTTGACGATATATAGTATATGAAATACCAGGTACAACTCTAGGATTTCTAGAGAGTTCGTTCTAGGAGTGGCACAGGCATACAACTTTGAGGCACAGACTTTGAGTATTGTATTGTGAAAATATGTATCAAATATTTATTGTAGGAATTATATGATACACTTTTACAAATATTTATTGAGGGTCTCTTCCATAAACCGTTTCATTTAATCCCCTGCAGCTGCCCCCCACCCGCCAAAAAACCCTGAGTTATGTGAAGTTATTTCATTTATTTTACAAACGAGGAAAATGAGCTGTGGAATCAGTAGAGACGAAGATATGCAGACGTTAGTAACAAGTAGCAGAAAAAGCAGAGCTGTTTTTGTATGTGAATATCACAATTTTCCTTAAAATGTGTGTTAAGTTATTCAATATCTAGTATTGTAGGAGGGAATAAAGTGCTTCCGTAGAAAACTATGCATTGTCTAGAGGACCCCCCTGTAATTGGTCTGATTCTGATATCTGGGGTTTTTTCCACCACTCTGGAAATTATAGACGCTTACGGCAATACCAGTAGTTCTCGTCTATAGATGTGCAAATTGTGTCCTGCCTAGTTCAAGAGCCTTCCCTCCTCCAGTGTTGAAGAAGCAAATGTTGAGTCCATTTTTACGTTCTTTTCAATATTCCTTCTCTATAAATATGCCTTTTCTTTGGATTCGCCTTTGAACCAGTTATAGCATCCACCTGGTACCCTTGAGTTAAATCTTTTAACTCATGTTCATGTCTGTATTTTTATGACAGCCATTTTTTTGAAATGCCTTTTAACAATAGTCAGTAAAATATTATACTGCTTTCATTTATTTATTGAACAAGGACATTCACTGAGTTTTATATCCCGACTTAAACCTTTATCCGTCTTTCACCCGTCTCAAAAATAATAATGATAACAACTCGCCTGAGGGTACCTGTGGGTTAGGAGCACAGAGTACAAATATGTTTTCCCACCAACATGGTGACCCCGAAAAGAAATGAAATATATGTGAAACTAGCTGCTATGTTGTGTTTTTAATTTTTACACTCTTAATGTTAAATATGTACATTCTCAAAAGGTTAACTATTTCATTCCATCTCACCTTGATCAGGCTTACTTCCTTATAAAGCCGCATAATTATTGTGTCTTTAAAATAGTAGCAATAGGAATCCAAATTTCTTCAACTTTATTAACCCTTATTTTTTAAATACATATATTTTTTAAAATCACTGCAGATTATCATTACCATATTTAAGTGATCCTCGTGCTTATAATGATAACCTTGTTAAACAATATATTAAAACAGAGGAATTTAATATTTGACAATCATGACTAAGACCTTTCTTCTGGACTTGTCCTGTGATTTCAAATTAGTTGACTCAACCTCACTGAGGCATCTACTATAAAGCCAGGACCCAAGGAAAGGTTAGAGCAAGAAACCCAATTTCTCTAACACTGAAACACGACTAAGTTAATTATATTGAAACAGAATTATTTCATTGAAATAAAACCAGATAATCTTGGAGCTATAATGAAATTAGTGACTAAGCAAATTTGTGTAGTTAATAAAATAGCTACTTCTAGAATTAGAATGATATTGCTAACATAAATGTGTTCATCAATGAAAGATTTACATAAATGTGTTTGTCAACGAAAAATTTGGATGCCCATCAGGTTCTCTAACAATTTGGTTGTCTTCTATATTTCAATATTAACTTCCTTCAATGCAAGAAAAACTTGGAATCGGTTACAAGTAATCTTAAGCAAAATGCTGAAGAAGGAAAAATATATCTTCAGTATTCGATGGTATCCATCTCCTTTTCTTCCTGACCCACCGGTTCAGTCTCCAAATTCCCTTCAGAGGTGCTCATTTTACTGAGGCTGATTAGTCATTGACAGAACACAGATTGAAGTATGAATGGACTTTTACTGCTGAATTCCATGCAGACATATACTTAAAAGGCAATCTCTTTCTGATTTATCATCCTGAGTCCAGTGTGATTCTAATGATCTCATATCAATTTATATTATGGTTTACATTAATTGACCATATAGAAAACAAGAGTACCTATTTTTAAAATATTTTAGGAGCTTGATAATGTGCTTTATTTATAAGATTCAGATTTCACCCACTTGTCTAGGTGTTATATGCCATAGAGTTTATAAAAAATTATCTCTCTTATTCCTGGACTCCTGTAATAAGTTTCCATGATTAGAGAAAATAGGAAAGAATAATGTTGGGCCAGACTCTAATTCTCTATGAAAAATACATGTATGGTCCTGCATATCCTTGGGGGGAAAAAGTATATTTATGTAAAAATATATTGAGCCATCTCTCAAAAACACAACACCTCTGTCCTCTTCCCATGTACAATGAAACCAATCTTCAAACTTTTATGTAAATTGCTAAATTCATTGTACTATGTATTTATCTTGAGGAGAAAGGAATCTTTGTGAAACAGTAATTCTCTAAATTTCTGAGAACACAATTTCAGATCAAACATAGATGAATGTTTTTTTAAGGGAGGCTGTTGGGATTAAACATAAGTAATACAAGAGCTTGTTGTCGACCAAGCAGCAGTCCTGGAAATAATGTGCTGCTGTAAAACCTGTGTCAATTAGACATGCTGTTTGAATGCTTAAATACCCTTCCCTTTTCTCTAGTAAGCCAATATCAGAGCCTCTCAGATGCACATACTTGTTTTCCCTTTTTAGAACGTTTTACATGCATGAAAACTATTGTCGTTCCTGATCTCTATTGGAATATCACGCCCAAACACTTCAGAAACCACCTATTAATTCCTCATAGGGAAGGTATAAGTAAAGCAACGTTTCCTGGGGTCACTTATAATGTCCTAAAATGCTACATCAATCATGTTGAAAAGGGTGCATTAGCCCTTGCAGTGAAAGTTCTCTTTTCTAAAATTAGATGTTTTATTTCATTTACTAAATTATCACATCAGTCAAAAGATGAAGTTAAGTTACTGAGTAACATGCTGTCTGAGAATGGATTTTTCAGAACCACTTATCGCTTTCTTGACATTGCTGTTATGAAAGAATAGGACAGAAGTGTCATCCTGAATGCTTAGAGTTAACTCACGATTGAAGGCAAACACTCAAAAAATTAAAGGGCAAGAACTATTTTTCTGGTGTATTTTACCAATACCTTCGGGGATAAAATAATTCCTAAATGACTTTTGATATTATAATTAAGGTGCACCAAGATTCCAAGATAAACACACACAAATATTCCATGATATGGGCATTCCTTACCCCAGAGGGGGTATAACATGAGGCTTGTTTCTGTTACTTTGTTATAATCTCGTAATAACCTCTCCATGCAACTGTCCATTTATCAGGAATGTATAATGGGAGGCTGTTTTAAAATATCCAAGTGATAGATATCCCCTTCCTGTTTTTAGAATAAATGGCTTACTGTAATGGTAGAAATTACACCCTCGTTTCAAAAACTTCTGGGAAAATGAGGCATCACAAGCCTTTAAATCTATTTGTCCATTGCTTATGGCTTTCTTTTCCCTCAAAATTCGTTTTTTTTTTTTTTTTGTAAAGTTCTAAGCTGTTTTTAAATGTTAAAAACCATGACTTTCAGACATAATATCTGTGCACGTGTAAAGACGTGTATTTTTGGTAATTAAGAAATGCTCCTGTTCAATAGCTAAATTGATTAAATCTAGAATAGGTGACTAGAGATTTGATGGATGTGGGAAAGAAAGTTCCTTGATATTCATGCTACCTACCTTGAAGTTATGACCACAGGCTTCACACTATAAGGGACATACAAATATTAATGAATTATATAATGTTGATGTATGAATATATATAGTTACAGATATATATTCATTTATTTCATCATTATTAAAATGTTGAATTGTGTACTACTTTATAGAGTGAATTCCATTTCTACTATAATGTGCAAGGTTTTTTAAATAGAAAACTATTAACTCATTGCAACGTTTAGTAACATTTACCAAACATTCAATATTGAACAATGATAAATAACAGCTAGTGTTCACAGAAAATATTCTCCGTAAGAACGGCAAAATTTTACACTTAATTTAACTAAAGTTAAGTTTATGGTATATTGACACAGAGGAATATTCATATGTAAATAAATGTGTTTTTTGTTTCTTTTTAAAGATTTTATTGGAGAAGGGGAACAGGACTTTATTGGGGAACAGTGTGTACTTCCAGGACTTTTTTCCAAGTCAAGTTGCTGTCCTTTCAATCCTAGTTGTGGAGGGTGCCATTCAGTTTCAAGTTGTTGTCCTTTCAGTCTTAGTTGTGGAGGGTGCAGCTCAGCACCAGGTCCAGTTGCCATTGTGAGTTGCAGGGAGCGCAGCCCACCATCCTTTGCGGGAATCAAAACCGGCAATCTTGTGATTGAGAGGACGCACTCCAACCAACTGAGCCATCCGGGAGCTCAGTGGCTACTCAGCTCAGGTGCCATGTTCAATCTTAGTTGCACGGGGTGGAGCCCCCCATCCCTTGTGGGACTAGAGGAATTGAACTGGCAACCTTGTGGTTGAGAGCCCACTGGCCCATGTGGGAATCGAACCAGCAGCCTTCGGAGTTAGGAGCATGGAACTCCAACCACCTGAGCCACCGGCCGGTCTCTAAATAAATATTTTGATGCCTGATATACACAATTCAATGTATACTCTAAGATTTATTTATACATACACATATAATATTTTTGAGAAGCTTATTTTTCTTCTGCAAATAAAATGGTGTAAGCACATGAACTATTTAACAATAAATGAAGGAAAGAACTATAGGTAATATAATGGCTTTGTTTAGCAATTAAGTGATTAAGTGTGGGTTAAATATTAGAAACAGTAATGGTTATTAGTCTAGACGAAAAATAAATTACTTTGACCTATAATTTACTGAAAATGCTTTTTAGAAGAGAGTGTACGTTAGCTTAATCTTAAAGGCATAATAAACTTTAATAGATGTGAATAATCTTAATTAAATATAGTATTTAAATATCAACCATTCAAACTTGACAAATGTATTATGCAAAAAGGGATCATGACATTGCGTAACGTGCTAAGTTATAACCAAACATGTTGAACACAGATAGGAATACAAATTTTGGGGGGGTCTAGATAAATTTTGTATTGGTTTTATGTAATTTTTCAAAATAACTAATAGACAATGACACAATTGTCATTTTCCTAAACATCATTTATAAAGTATATAATAAGAAATGCATTTTAAAAAGCTCTATGAAGTAACTTTGCCCATGTATTTCTAGTTATAAAGTAATTACACTAATTCTAGATAAGTTTCCATCTTAACTTTTCTGGCAACATCCACTATGAGCTTGTTGCTTTTTTTCTTTCTTTTTTTTTTTTTCTTTTATTTATTTATTTATTTTTTTTTGTAAAATAGGTCTCACAGCCTGGGAACAATTGGTTTCCTGCGGCGGCTGCCTTTTTCTATCTGAAATCATGTATTTATCTCTATCTGGCTTCTTTTTCTTAGCATTGTGTTTGAGAAATACATACATGACATCGAGTGTATCAGCGATTCCTTTACGAGTATTTTCATTATGGGGCAGTATTCCACTGGGTGAATATATCACAATTTATTTATTCATTGTGTTCTTCACGACCCTTTAAGTTGTCAATTATTGTGTTTTCCTTGTTGTAAATAGTGCTGCTATTAACATCATGTTGGCATGCAGGTATGCGCAGTTCCGATGGGAACATACCCAGAAAGGGAATTGCATTATGGCAGGAGTGTGATCTGCATTAGGAGGTCATGCCCACTTGTTTCCGAAGTGATAGAAGCTATTTACATCCACACACGTAGGTGTGGGAGTTCCAGGGGCTCCACCTGCTTTACCTCACTCGACATCATCAGACTTATTCTTTGAAGCCATTTTGGTGCAGTGGTATGCAATCAGTTTTATTTTACCTTTCCGCTAAACAATAATGAAATTGAGCACCTTTTCATGTTTAATCAACATTTTGTATTCCCTTTAGTGAAGTGACTGTTCAAATGTATGCCTATTCTGAGGGTGGGGTTACTTGTATGTTTCCTGTTGATTTATAGGTATTCTGTGTGGATTCTGGATATAAGTCTTTTGTCTGTTGTATCAATTGCAAAACTAGATACTTCTGTGGCAAAAATGATGCCTGCTTTGCGCTTTCACTTTCCTAATGAAGTTTTTTTTTGATGAACAGAAGTTTCTAAGTTCAATGAAGTAGAATTTTTCCTTTCTGCCTCTGCATTTGAGAATTTTCTCATGTTCTATCATTGTTATTTTTATTGATTGAATTTCAGCTTATACTGTGTTTCCTTGAAAATAAGACCTAGCTGGACAATCAGCTCTAATGCGTCTTTTGGAGCAAAAAGTAATATAAGACCCGGTCTTATTTTACTATAATATAATACCGGGTCTTATATTATTTATTGCCCCAAAAGACGCATTAGAGTTGATTGCTCGGCTAGGTTTTATTTTCGGGGGAAATGGGGTATTAATAGTTTCAGCTTTATAGACCCTTTATAGTTTTTCCAGTGTTGATTTTTTTAAGGGAAGAAGCAGGCAGACTTGATAATTTGCCATTTTGGCAGAAAATATAAATATGACATTTATTTTAGGAAATTAACACTTATTGGTTATCTATTATAAGGTAGTTACCAAAGTTAAATTATGAAGACATACTGTCATTTTGAGATATGCCTTCATATCGATCTACTTATAAATGGGAAAATATAAAGAGGTGAATGCAACAAAGCCCTAAGTATGTGCATGGGAATTTAGAAGAGCACCATTTAGCCAAGACTTGATGAGGCTGGGATGTTTGAAAAAGATTTCTGAAAATGAGATTCCTCTTGATTTTAGATGTTTTTTTTTTCTGGATATTAGTCCTCAAGTTGATGACTCATTTATAGGGAAACAAGTTGGCTTGAGTTGTCAAAACCAGGTGGTGAAAAAATTGAGCCCAGAAACATCACACATTAGGCTCTATTCTTTTTATTTCTGTTAAGAATAAATGCATTTTCAACAGACATGCTTAGTCTAATTATATCAAGATCTAGCATGAATTGCATTAGTCCAATTAAGGATAACTTAATTTTTAAATTAGTATTTACTCATTTAATATTCCCTAGAAAAGCATCACTGAGGTAATTGTGCATATTTTTTCAATTCTTACTCAGTTTGACTCTCTGCAACATACTCGTAAGAGTACACCCATCATAAGTACTGTCATTGGTATTGCTTCTCTCTGGCTAGTTAAGTGGTAGCCATCATGAATTTTCACTGATGTTTAACTGATAATAGAAAAATGTATGAAAGGAGAATGATGGGTGGGGGTTTTCTATCCTATTAGAACTCCCAGATATTAGAGTTACCTATTATTTGGGGAATCTCATTAGTAATAATGGTCCATTACATCCCCAAAATAAAAGCTACCGACCGGGAACCTAACTACTCATCAAGGTCCCATGGGGTAACTAGTCAGAAATATTCTCTCACTCTTAGTAAAGATGCAAACCATAATGTGCTTCTCTCCATCTCTTCTCTCCACTTTGATTTGGTACAGAGTATTCCTTAATAAAATGAATGCAAATTCCAATCAATTCATGAAATTTCAAAGGGCCACGATATGTTTTAATATATACCTAGTTCTCTCACAAGCAAATTTAAATGGCATAATCTTTCTGTTTTCCATCTTAGAGAATACAAGAGAAGTGAACAATGGAACTTATCAGGGTGATACAGGTGAAAGGCTGTAAGATGTTAGTTCAGAAGGATAGAATGTGTTAGAAATATGTCTGTGAACTTCTCCACTTTCGAAACAAAAATTGGATTTGAAAAGACATCAAAACACATATAAACACACCAGGGGTTGATTGTGTTCTCTACAATCTTCAGAAATACATCAAAGAAATCTAACAAGCAGCTTCAAAAGCCTGTTAGTCTCACTGCAAGCTGCAGTTCGGAGAGAAGAGACCCGTTAAAGTCCTTATTGAGGAAAATGACAGTATCCACAGAGAACAAGAGGAGATTGACCTACAAACAATTTCTTGAAAAATATCTCCAAAAGGTAATACAAATTTCACCTACAAATGGAAATAACACCAATGTGTACTATGGTGACAGAAGGTTTAAAATAGAAATGAGAAACAAAACAATGAAAGAAAAACTCAGTCTGTAGAAATTGTGTTGCTAACATATATATAAAATGTGAGGAATTTAGTATAGACGCGTATGTAACAAAGAAGCAGGAGAATCATTATAAATATTTAACTTAAACCTCAGAAGTAAGGTTAAACTAAGTCTGAGTTGAAATATTTTAATTAAAAGGATTTGCTGAATACATAATAAACTCATTTGTGTTTTCTCTATTTTGAAAACTAAAACCAAATACCTGAAAGTATTATGTTGCATAGCGGATGTCCAGAACTTCTCTTATATAACTTCAGGTATTTGAAACTTTGTATCCTGCAAGAATTACCTTCACCTGGCAGATAGCTAACAATATTGTACTGTATACTGAAAATTTGCTAAGAGAGTAGAGCTCATGTTAATTATTCTTACAAAACATACCCTAATACTAATAAGGAGGTTAGAGGAAACTTGGGGAAGTGATGAATATATTAATGGTCTTGATGGTGGTGATGGTTTCACTGGTGTACATTTATCCCCAAACTCATTGAGTTATACACATTAAATAGGAACAGCTTTTTAAATGTCAATCATGTTTTAACAAAGTGGTTAACAAAACTCTAAAAACCTGAAAGCATACCAGCGTTTAGTGGAAGACAGGACCTATGTCCTGTGTTGTTTATTTTTAATTAAAAAATAAAAACAGGTATATGGCACTCTAATTACATTATGGATGCTTGCTCATTTAAAAAACTGAAAGAATATACACGATATAATGAAAAGCATAAATAGTACCAGATAGTCTATTGCCTTGAAATAACTACCACAACAAGCGTAATTTGAGCAACAACACATATACAAAGACGTGGTTTTCTTATGCTATCGATGTGCTTTGTCATTTATTGAAAATGAGATGCATCAGATCTGTAGTATGTAAGTCAGATATCTTTTTCAAGATTCCAGAGGTTTTCTGCGAGCTATCAGAAGTGTTGCCTTAGAAGAGCCTAGAGCTGAGGACATCCTCAGGGATCCCTTTCTTTTTCGAGGGAGCTGTCTGGCTCAAGGTTTACCCCACTCCAAGCAAGGGCTTCCCACATCCATCACCTTTATGTGTGTGTAAGGCTTTCCAGCTCCCTGGCCTCTTTTGGGATATAGCTGAGCAGCCTTCCAGGATGAAAACTTCCTATCAGATCAGTGGATGCCTCTGCTGTTCTAGTATCACAATTCAATTGTTGTCTTCTTCCCCATTCTTCTTCCCTCATCCTTTTAGCTCCTGTTCCTGAGAGCGAGTTTGGGGAAACCATCACTACGCAAATCTCTGATTCATAATGTTTCCTGGATAATCAGCCCAGTAATACCCTCAAGTCACCCGCTGGCTGGTAACAGCAAGGACCCATCTCTGATGGTGATAAACAGAGTACTGATAACAATTAGAAGAGGGCAACAGTATCTTTGTAAAATTTCCCTGGTGGTGAAGCAGGATGGAATACCTGAGGAAACTCCTGCATTGCTGGTGTGATGTATCAAACTTCTGAGATGTTTTTAAAATGATAAGCTTCAGTTTCCTCACGTGTACAAGGAGGGTAACAACAGTATTTACCTAGAAGCATGTCTATGATGTTCAAATGGACTGATAATGGGTAAAGTGCTTAAATGTGACTGCAAAATGGTAAACAATGTGTAGATATGTCATTATAATAATTACTATGAGACAAGTTTATTGGTGAAAGGTATATCCTTTAATCATTCTAAGAATAAGAAAATTAAGTATTAATGGTGTTCAATGATAACCTTACGGTCTTACACTTCATAAATTTTAAGGTCTGGTTTCAAATCTAGGTTTACCTGCTATAACCAGTGATTGCTTCACAATTTTTGGTTTATCTCTATTTCCATATTATAATCTCTAGAAGCTTCCAGTGGCTGAATAAATGAAAAGAAACTCCTTTCAATGTCTTTAAAAACCAGTGATTGCCTAACAGGAGGATATTCACATATTCAGTTTAAATAAGAACATTCTTATTAGAGTTTTATCAGTGAAATAACTGTGTGGGTACAAAGCCCCCAAAAAACAGTTTCCAGGCTCTCGGCCTCACATAGAAAGGTGCTGGCTCGGGTAGTAAATGGCCATCAACTGTGATCAGATGGCCAGCAGCTGTGGCTAGTTGGCCGTCAGCTGTAACCAGTGAGCCATTGGCCACTAATATAACGGCTGTGGCTACGCTAGTAGAAAAAATGGGGGCTAGCAAGAAGATGGTGGCTGGCAAGCGCGAACTGCTGTTAGGCAGATTATGTAGATCCTGCTTCCTGTGTCTCCAGCCCAGCCGCCAGCGAGAATATATTGGTTTGACTCCCCTATCTATGGCTCAGTTGATGTTCCTTTTTGGCCTTACCACGTCCTGCGTTCTTATGTGGGGAATGAGACCAGAGACACTGCCGGACGCCCCGCACGACAAATGGCGCAGCGACCAGGGTTCCCCGCACGACACATGGCATAGTCGGCAGGAGCCGGTGCCGGCCAAAGCTTTCCGAAGGGCAGTGGAGCAGTTTGTGCGTATGAACGCTCAGTCTGAGGAAGACCAGGAGGAGCAGCTGCCGGAGAGCTCCATCCCCGTGGAGGGGTGGGAAGATGTGGATGGTTCCCCAACCAGCAGAGGCCGGAGAAAGCGAAGGTTGTTGCTGCCCTGTGGGCTGGGAACTGCTTGCTGAGGCAGCCTGGATGCGGGACTTGTCCCAGGAGGAAATGCTTGGTGAGTCCTCCGTGGGAGATGAGGGTGAGGTCAAGGTCATCCCTCACCCCCAGGACAGCCCTGGCAAATGACTATGGACTATGGGGAATTGCCTTCCATCCCTAATTTAATGGACTACTTGACTGTTTGGGAACATACCATGTAGTGGGACTGGCGGATGTTTGCTTTTGTGTCTTGACTGGCCGCCATCGAGAATATGTAAGTACCTTGATGTGAGCCGCTGTTGTTCCAGCACAGTACCCCGAGAGGCCCAGAGAGAGAGTGGCAGTGCCCTGAGAGGCCCTGGCTGTGTCCAGGAAGTCTGGCTGAGCCCAGAGAGAGTGGCAGTGCCCTGAGAGCCCTGGCTGAGTCCAGGAAGTCTGGCTGAGCCCAGAGAGAGTGGCAGTGCCCTGAGAGGCCCTGGCTGTGTCCAGGAAGTCTGACTGTGTTCAGAGAGAGTGGCAGTGCCCTGAGAAACTCTGGCTGTGCCCGGAGGGATTGGTGGTACCCTAAGAAGCCCAGGAAGTCTGGCTGTGCCCAGAAGTACTAGTGGTGCCCTGAGAAACCCTGGCTGTGCTCAGTGAGCCTGGCTGTGTCCAGGGTATTGCATTCACCTCCAGGCTCCTCGCACAGGGCCCCTCACAGAAGACGCTTGTCGCGTAGATTGTGAGGCGAGACCCTGTAGGGGTGGAGTATGGGGACAAAGCCCCCAAAAAACAGTTTCCAGGCTCTCGGCCTCACATAGAAAGGTGCTGGCTCGCGTAGTAAATGGCCATCAACTGTGATCAGATGGCCAGCAGCTGTGGCTAGTTGGCCGTCAGCTGTAACCCGTAAGCCATTGGTCACTAATATAACGGCTGTGGCTACGCTAGTAGAAAAAATGGGGGCTAGCAAGAAGATGGTGGCTGGCAAGCGCGGACTGCTGTTAGGCAGATTATGTAGATCCTGCTTCCTGTGTCTCCAGCCCAGCCGCCAGCGAGAATATACTGGTTTGACTCCCATATCTATGGCTCCGTGGGTGTTCCTTTTTGGCCTTACCGTGTCCTGCGTTCTTATGTGGGGAGCGGGCCCAGAGACACGGCCGGACGCCCCGCACGACAAATGGCACAGCGAGCAGGGTCCCCTGCACGACAAACTGATTACCCCAAACTGCAGTGTAATCTTTGTCAGGTATTTGGTTGGCAGTGTACTCAAAGTAAATAAGGAGAAGTTGCTAACTACCCTTTAAAAGCCACAAACAGTGACCTAACATCCTGAGACTTGCTCAGGGACATCAGTTAGTACACAGAACCACTTACTTTAGTGATGGCCAAATATTGTCATCTGGTAAACTGAGCTTCTTTGGGGTTGTTTTGAATTTAATATTAGGCAATCCCAAACAAGTGTTTTGCACATCATTTATTCTAGCTTAATGGCTAGTTGTGTAATTAACGGTGTTCAGTGATAACCTTATGGTCTTACACTTCATAAATTTTAAGGTCTCGTTTCAAATCTGGCTTTACCTGCTATAACCAGTGATACATGTATCATGGTGTTTTTATCATTATAGTATTGATTTAGAGAATAATTTTATCACTTGTAAATTTGGCATAGTTCGTCTCCAATGTTTATATTGGAAGCAACACAAATTAGCAATTTAGCTAGGTTATCATGGGGGTAGCTAGGCAACTTACTAGTGGTTTCCTTTCAGTAAGTTAATTTCAATAACCTCTGGAAGCTTGTTTCTTTATCTGTAAAATGGGGTTAATAAATGTAAGGTTTAAATTAGTCAATGCATCTCTAAATTAGAAGACTTCCTGGTATATAGTATATATTTGCCAATCAATACTTGATTCAGAGCATGAGTTTGGTATGGGCTATTTGGTTTAAATTCTTAAATATTTAAAGTGGGGTAAGCAAAGCAATAGCCCCAAATATGCTTGTGTCCTACTGCCCAGAACTTGTGAATCTGTTCTCTTATCTGGTAAATAATTTGTAGATATGATTAAGTTAAGAATCTTGAAAAGGGAGAATTATCCTTGATTGCCCAGTTGGGCCCATTGTAATCACATGGGGTCTTGACAAAGGAGAGGGTATCCTTGGTTATCTAGGTGGACTCAGTGTAATCACAAGTCTTTATAAAGGAAAGGACTACAGGAGAGTCAGATCAGGAGACTTGATGATGGAGTGAAGGTTGGAGTGCGGTGGACGCTGGTTTCAAAGCTGAAGGAAAAGTTTTTAAAGCTGGAGGAAGAGGCCATTGGACAAGAAACACAGGTGGCCTCTAGAAACTGGAAAAAGGAAGAAAACAGATTTTTTCCCAAGGCCTCCAGACTTGCAAACATCCTGGTTTTAGCCCAATGAGACTCTTTTGGACTTCTATCCTCCAGAACTATAAGATAATAAATGTGTGTGTGTGTGTGTGTTTTAACCCTGTAATTTTATGGTACTTTGTACAAGCAGCAAAGGGAAATGAATACAGAGACTATGGAATGTCTAACTCTTTCCACTTCAATATCATATTTTTAAAATGGATACACATAATAGTGCATGCCTTCTAAAGTTTTCCCTGTTTCCTTACACTCCCTGTAAAGCGTCTCCCTGACCTCTCTGATATTCCTACTAGGCAGTGTGTAGTATACCCTTCTTATTCTAGAAGTCGGCTCCAGCTACCCTGGGCCTCCTCTTGTCTCCCCAGCTTCCCCAAGCAGCTCCAAACCACTAGGCCCGACGAACAGGTACAGCTATGCCCTGCATTGTCAAAGGGCATGGTATATAACAGGTTATTGAATGTTTGGAATCATGGCTGTTTCCTCTCATTGGGCTTGCTTCTTGCCTCTCTCATAATTTATATCTGTTACTAAACTGTTGAATCCCTTTCAGATCAAAGTGTTATTCTTATATCAGTTTTTTTTTCTTTTAAGTTGAAAACCCCACATATTTCTGTGTAACCATGTATAAGAAAGAAGAAAACAATCACCTAACATAGATTTGCGTTGATGCTGTATGTGCAATGAAGAGTTCATTTTACATTTTTATTGGGATCATTTTTTTCCTTTTGGTCTAGGCTTACTTGATAAAATACAGGAAGCCACGTTAAATTGAATTTCAGCTAAACAACAAGTAAAATTTTAGTGTATGTCACAGACAATATTAGGGACACACTTTTACTAAAAACACTGTTTTTTTTGAAAGTTAAATTTAACTTGAATCCTGTATTTTTCTTAAATCTAGCAACCATATGTTTGTCACAATCTTCTCATTCTAGACTTTGTTCTGGAATTTAGCTTAATATAATAAAAATCTCCATTTAATTACTTTGTCGTTTGAGAGAGTGGTCTTTTTGAAATAAGTCAGACAGAAAAAGTCGAGAACTATATGACATCATTCATATGTGGGATATAAAACTGAAAGCAACTAACGAACAAGACAAAGAGACAAAAACTGCTAGACACAGACAACAGTTTCGTAGTTACCAGAGGGTGAAGGGGGAGGCGGGTGGTAGAAGAGGGTAAAGGGGGTTCAATATATGGTGATGGAAGGAGAACTGACTTTGGATAATGTACACATAATGTGATATATAGATGATGTATTATAGAATTGTACACCTGAAACCTATATAATTTTACTAATAGTCACCCCAATAAATTTAATTTAAAAATAAATAAAAAGAAAAAGAACAAAAAAAGAGTAGTCTTTTTCAAATATAATTTATGCATAAAAATTTAAGTAACAATGCATGTAAAAATATCACTGACTTTATGACTCCCATATTCCTGCTGTTATTGTGATAGTATCAGTAGTAATAGTAGTAGTAGCTATAGCCTTAGTAACAACTATTAGCATTTCTCATTTTAAAACACTCCTAATTAGAAATTGCTAGTAATTCAAATTTCCACTACTTGCTTGCCTCTGAAGACTTATGCAAGTTTGTTTGTTTGTTTTTTTCGTTTGTTTGTTTTTTTATATAAGTGACATACATCCGTTTTTGGTATACAACGTGATTTGATATTTGTATATATTACAAAACATCCATCACCATACATGGTTACACATTTCTTGTGATGAAGACTTTAAAGATCTCTCTCAGTAACTTTCAAATATATAATACAGTGTTATTAACTATAGGCATCATGCTGTATATTACAGCCCCAGGACGTATTTTGTAATCAAAAGTTTATACTTTTGACCACCTTCATTCATTTGCCCCACTCCCTACCCCCACCTCTGCAACCACCAGGCTGTTCTCTGTATCTAAGAGTTTGTTTTAAGATTCCACATAAAGGTCAGCTTATATGGCATTCCTCTCCTTCTGACTGACTGATTTCACTTAGTATAATGCCCTCAAGATTCATCCATGTTATTGTAAAATGGCAAGATTTTCTGTTTTGTGGTCGAATAATACTCCATGTATATGTATATCCCACATTTCCTTTATCAAATCATCCACTGATGGACACTTATCTTGCTTTCATGCCTTGGCTATTGTAAATAATGCTGCAATGAGCATGTGGGTGTGTGAATCTTTTCAAATTAGTGTTTTTGTTTTCTTCAAATACCCACAAGTGGAATTGCTGGATCATATGGTAGTTTTAGATTTAGGTTTTTTTTTTTGAGGATCCTCCATACTGTTTTCCATAGTGGCTGCACCAATTTACATTCCCAACAGTGTCCAACATCCTTTTTCTTTCTGCACATCCTCAAAACACTTGTTATCTCTTTTTTGATAACAGCCATTTAACAGGTGTGAAGTGGTTATCTTACTGGGGTTTTGACTTGCATTTCCATGATTAGGGATGTTGAGCACTTTTTTTTTCCTTTGGATTTAAAAAAAAATGAATTTTTTTTCTTTTTTTAATTAAAGTTTATTGAGGTGACAATGGTTAGTAAAGTTACATAGGTTTCAGGTGTTCAATTCTGTATTACATCACTTATATATCATTGTGTGTTCACCACCCAGAGTCAGTTCTCTTTCCATCACCACATATTTGACTCCCTTTATCTTTCTACCCTCCCCCCCTTACCCTCTGGTAACCACTAAACTGTTGTCTGTGTCTATGAGTTTTAGTTTCTTCATTTGTTTGTCTTGTTCCTCTGTTGTTTTCAGTTTTATATCCCACTTATAAGTGAAATCATATGGTTCTCTACTGTTTCCATCTGACTTGTTTACTTTAGCATAATATCTCAAGATTGATCCATGTTGTTGCAAATGGCACTATTTCATCTTTTCTTATGGCAGGATAGTATTCCATTGTGTATACATACCACATCTTCTTTATCCAGTCATCTATCAAAGGCACTTTCGTAGTTCCCATGTCTTGGCCACAATAAATAAACCTGTGGTGAACATCAGAGCACATATATCTTTACAGGTAAATGCTTTCAGATTTTTTTGGGTAGATATCCAGGAGAAGAATTGCTACATCATAGGGTAATTCTAACCTTAATCATTTAAGGAACCTCCACACTGCCTTCCATAGCGGCTGCACCAATCTGCATTCCCACCAACAGTGTGTGAGGGTTCCTTTTTCTCCACAGCCTCTCCAACACTTGTTACTATTTGTCTTGTTGATGATAGCCATTCTGACTGGGGTGAGGTGATATCTCATTGTGGTTTTTATTTGCATTTCTCTGATGATTATGATGTTGAGCATTTTTTCATATGTCTATTGGCCATCTGTATGTCCTCTTTGGAGAAATGTCTCTTCAGGTCCTCTGCCCATTGTTTAATTGGATTGTTTGTGTTTTTGTTGTTGAGTTGTATGAGCACTTTTTCCTCTACCTGTATGCCATTTTGTCATCTGCCTACTTTGGAAAAAAGGTCTATTCGGATCCTCTGCCAATTTGTTAAATCAAATTATTTTTTTGCTATTCAATTGTGAGTTCTTTCTATATTTTGAATATTAACCGCTTACCAGATATATGATTTTCAAATGTGTTTTCCCCCCTTAGGTAGGTTGTCTTTTCATTCTGTTGGTTTCCTTTGCTGTGAAGACACATCTTAATCATGCACATAGACTTTCCCAAACACCTACAATTCTAGGCAATTAAAAACTAATTTTTACATATAGCCAATTGTTCTCACAGGAAAGGATAGATTTATGTTCATATTTGTGTTTAGCTTTAACTAAAAAAGCTATGTGTCGAAGTTCATGGTATACGTACAAGTTTATCTCTATTGTGTAGCCAATACAATTATTTTAAACCTTCTTGTCATTGTCTACTATATCACTTAGTCATTCTTTCATTCAAACAAAGTCAAACAGAATAATTCACTTTAACAGTTTTATGTTATGAAATTTCCACCAACTAGGAAACTCTTTTCTCTGATAAAGATTTTAATAGGAGTCTGTGATAAACATTTGTTCGAAATGCTTACAAAGTTTTAGATCTATCTTTTCCTGATATGTTGTTTCCTACTTAAAGCTCATTCAAAAATAAAATAAAAAGTAAATACAAAGACTTTTTGTGGCAGCCCGGGGAAGCTCTCCACCATGCTTAGTACAGCATAATGATGCCTTACCTCATCAATACCCTTGAGCACCTCAGAAATGTGTTCATCAAGGTGTTGTCGACACATTTCAGAATTGCATCTGTGTGTGATCTCTGTGTACATATACAGGGATCTGACAATTAAGTTCACAAACTCATCCTAGAAAAAGTGCTCCATACCTCATTGCTGAATATCACTACAGTCACCTTCAAAGTACTCCCCTTGGGAAGCTATGCATCGATGACAGCATGTAGTCTACCCTTCAAGGTAATTTTGGGACTCTTTTTGGAATGGCCATCAGAGCTGTCGTCATACTAACCCTGATGTCCTGAATGTCATCAAAATGTCTTCTTTTCAATATTTCCTTTATCTTCGGTTAAAGAAAGAAGTCGTTGGGGGCTAGATCCAGTACAGTTATTTGTTTACTGGCTAAAAACTCCCTCACAGACAGTGCTGTGTGAGCTGGTGCATTGTTGTGATGTAAGAGCCATGAATTGTGGGAGAAAAGTTCAGGTTGTCTTAACTTTTCATGCAGCCTTTTCAGCACTTCCAAATAGTAAACTTGGTTAACTGTTTGTCCAGTTGGTACAAATTCATGACGAATAATCCCTCTGATAGTAAAAAAGGGTAGCGACAACATTGCAACAAGTTCGCAAACTTAATTGTCAAATTATAGTCATGCTAATATAGGACTTACATAGGCGTTAAATGACTATTGTGATATGCTATATGCTTTTCTGAAAGTTAGTTTGAGTCTATAGTTTCCCCAACTTGCAGTTACTCTGTAAGGTGTCTGTGATAGTCCATATCAACACAGGTGAAAGTTCTGTACAGGTTGCTGTAGAAACACCATATATGTAGCATACAGTTACTCGTAACAGCCAATTGCAATACTCAGGCCATAGTTCCAGTGAGGAGTTGAATTGAATCACTTATTATTTTCTGCAGCTAATTCTTCTTAAGGTTTCAGTGATCCATTAATCTTTTTGTATAAGGTAGTTGAATGGGCTGTGTAATCAGTTAGATGATATTCTATGCATCACAGATTCAGATGTAATGCATCTATCGTTGAGGGCAGCTTTGGCAAACACTGTCCTGTCTTTTGCATGTTAATCAAGGTAGCAGGAAGCCAGTGCTGTTATCTTTTATGAACCTCACAATCAATCTAAGTATATGTATTCCAATCTCGTTTCTAAACCCCTTCTTTTATAACTAGAGCACTAGAATAAGCCTGCGCACACATGGCTTTTTACAGCATCGTTTGCTTTGTATTATCCAAATTTGATCTTTTTCCATTTAAAGTGAAAAATAATAATTAAAAGTAAGAAAGTTTATTTCCAACTTTGGCAAAACGTAGGGAAACGTGTTTATATAGAACACTAGGCAAATAATCCTAAGAGACCACATTAAAAAACAAACAACAACAAAAAGAGTAGTTTCTCCCATTTACATGCTAACAGAAATGCTTTGTTGGATGAAAGAAATGGTCTCCCAATTGCAAAGCTGTCAAACACCAGACTCCATATCAAGTGTTCTATCTTTGTCCCAGATTTTTAAATGGCTGTCATCTTGAAGCACTGTATGCCCTATTTCAAATTTGCATAAGAGTTGAGCCCTCACCTTATGTGATAAAAGGGCAGTCAGTAGAGAGAATGGGGGGAAAAATGCTAGCACAGTGACAAAGACCACAGGCTTTGAGATTGTCTGATTTTGAATATCAGGCATTTGTAATGTTGAGCAAGCTTCCAAGCCTCTTGTGTTCTGAAATTTTCTCTTTCATGGAAAGGGATGGCAACTGTACTGTTCTAGAAGACAAGTTATTAGGATTAAATAAGATTCTACAAATTAATTGAACAAATCAGTTTCTGAATTTTTAAGATGAGATGCTTTTACAGGGAAGGAATAGAAACACCAAATTAAGCCCTAACACAAACTATCTAATGTGATTGAGAGATGGCCTCAGGGTTGGGTGGGTGGTTTGGGACCTCAGCAATTAAAAAAAAAAAAAAAAGTCATTTCCCTTCTTCCACTGTTCCCTTCCATGACATAAAGGGTTTTTCTAAATAATTAAGGATTAAAACAGAAATAATCAACTGTTTGAAAAGCATAAGTCATAAACAATATAAATGCTTCTTACCATATTTTTCTTGAGTCGTGTTTTTTTATAAATATATTGAGGTAAACATTGATCTCAGTATTGATAATACATTTTTAACTGAACATTTGCCATTTTTCATTTTTAGCAGATATGATTATCAAAACGAATTCAAAGCTGTTGAAATATCAACCCTAACAAGAAGTTACATATAACATACATGTTATATATAAATATATATAATATATAATATATAACATATAAATTATATTTTGATAAAATTATTTCTGAGAAAATAACATTGACATAAATTAATATTGCATCATCTATTCACAAACATTTCCTATGGAATGTTTCCCGTATGAAATTTACACATACACATATTTGACTTTGTACACTACGGCATGTTTTGTATGGAGTAGATTTGTGTTTTTTATTATTAAAATATGGCAAAGTACCTGCATTTTGACCAAGTATTTAACTGGAAAATTTTGATAAAATTCTCATTAGAATAAATATTTTACATAATTTTTCTCAAAGACGTAGAATACAAAATATCTTTTATAGTTGGGTAAGCACACTATTTTGGGTGATTTGAAATATCACTCTGTTAGCCTTATAAAATGAGCAATAGAAAAATGGATGTGCAATTTATAGAGAACTTTTAAATGACAGCATTTGCTTTTTCTGAAAAAATATTTATTTAAGCTTAAAAGGTAGCAACATTTAAAGAAGTATCCTGTATCTGTACTGAATGTTCCAGATTCAAATTACCCCTTTATTTATATGACTGATTATGGAAAGCCATCCTCTGTTCAATGTGTCATGTATGTGTTGTGTTTGTATTATGGGGCAGGCACTTGCTAGGTGAGGAAATACAATGATGAATAAGACACAAAACCAAACTGTCTATAATTTACTCTCATTTTTTAGCATTTATTTTCACTTTTTAAAGTTGCTAGCGTGAATAAGCAGGCATCAATTATTTTGGTCTCATTTTTCAGGCCATTTGGATTAGGAATAAAGAGCAAAACCATCTTTGTTTCATGGGAGAACAATTATCCTGGAGGAGTACACCATAAGTGGTAAGTCAACCACGGCTCTACACTTCCCTGCTAGATGAAGGTAAGTGAATTATTTATTCATGAATGCAATTAGTATTTGGGAGTGTCTTCTAAACAAAAAGCCGAATAACTGAGTTCTTAGAATGAGTTGTACACCATAAATAGTATGCCAACCATTGATCTACACTTCGCTGCTGGATGGGGGTAAGTGAATTATGCATTCATTAGTGCAATTGGAATCTGGGAGTGTCTTCTAAGCAGTCGAATAACTGAGCTCTTAGGATGAGTTGTACACCTAAATAGTATTGTCAACCATTGATCTACATTTTGCTGCAGGATGGAGGTAAGTGAGCTATGCATTCATTAGTGCAATTAGTATTTGGGAGCGTCTGCTACATAAAGGGCAGAATGACTGAGTACTTAGGATGAGTCACATCTCAGATAACACAATTAAACTGTTTAAACATGAAATGGATTTGATAGCAGTGTGCCTTATTTCCTTTTAAACAAGCAATGAAATCTGTTTTGTTTGTAGTAAATTGCCTTTGAATCTGTAATCATTCGCCAAATACAGGCTAAAAATTACTCAGGATAAAAATTGTTTTGGGATTTCTCTTTTGTTTTGTTTTAATGTGAATAGTGCAGAATTAAGTCCAACTCACACTCATTCTCTTTGGTCAGTATTAAAAAAAAAAAAAAGAAAAGAAAAAATGTTTCTTCTGATGCTGACTGATTGGAGCTAGGCCAGACTTCACAGGTTGAGGACAGAGTCCTCCACAAGATGGCTCTCACTTCACACACCAACCTAAAACTTGGGGATTCCCAGGGCCACCCTCATTTTGACCAAGAGAGTGCAAATTTAGGGGTTCCCACTAGCCCTTCAGGTTTGATAATTCACTCTAACAATTCAATACTCAGGGAAACCATACTTGGTTTACAGTTTTATTATAATGGAAAGGATACAAATTAAGAAACAGCCCAAGAGAGAGATGCATAAGGTCTGGGAAGGTCTCCATATATGTTGCTTCTGTTGTTCTGTCCCAATGGGGTCAGGAAATGTTACCCTCCCAGTATTGATGTACAGAGGGTGCCAAAAAATGTATACACATTTTAAGAAAATAAAAAAACTATATTAAAATTGTAATACTCAATATACCCAAATAATAAAAAATGAATATAGCACATTTGACTTCTGCAGTTACAAGAGGCGTAATTTTAATGTGGTGTTTTCCTTGCTTAAAATGTGTATACATTTTTTAGCACTTTCTGTATAACAATATGCAGACAGTGTTGCCAAATAAAAAAACTTACCCAAGCTTCAGTGTCAAGAGCTTTTATTGGGGTTTCTCTACACAGTCATATTGATTACATTATGGATCAGAAATCGAACCGTCTTTGGAGGTTGGGGTGATATCAGGTAATTCAGTCATAACACTCTACTGGCATGGTTGGGTTGTCTGGTATGGCCAGGTCCCATACGGTGTTATCTACGTCTCAGTTTAAATTAGGGGCCAATGACTTCTCTGACTGTTGAATATTTTATACACCCATTCGCCTTATCTGCCTTAGTCCTCATTATCTATTGCCTTACCAAATATCATATCCTTATATTATAATTCACCTCTTTCATCACTTTGCCTCAAACAAGTCTGTGGCCAGATGGAAGTGTTCTCTCCTTTGCATCTCCCTACGGACACATAGTGTCAGACTTTTTCCCCCCCGATGTTGAAAGTTCTTTGATTGCTCCATCAACAGAACCCTCTAAATGTTTGCATTCCACAACTTCAGCCTCTAGGTAGCTGTTAATACAAGATTGACACTTGTTCTGCACTAAAGTAAACTTGATATTTTGTATGTTTCATTATATTTAGTGTCTGAAGTCCATGCGTGTGATATTAACCTTAACTTCTAATGGTTTCCCATGAATATACTACTTATGTGTCTAGAATAGTGTCTGGCATATGGTAGTCCTTAAGTGTAGATGTCTTCAGTGAGTAACTCCCAAACATCAAGGATGAAATGTCTTTTAAATTCACTAGATAGTAGCATTTGTCCAGACTCAACACAGTACAATGTCTCTAAACAGGAAGAAGTTTCAGATAGTAAGCAGCCCAAAATGATAAATGTTCAAGCAATCCACAATTGTAATCCACAGTATTTAACATATACCTGTGTTTCCATATATATGGTCCCTAATGTCAATACCTTCCCCTAATGTACTTTTCCTTGAACTACTGAAAATTTCCCCATAGACAGTCCTGAGTTTTATTACTTACTGTGTCTTGTTGCAAGCCAAGGATCTCTGATGGTTCATTTCTCGTTGCTTATGCACACCTATAACCTACTCATTAAATGATACAATTAATCAATACCAATAAATCCATATACAATAATGTGTTAAGAAGAAAGAAAGAGAAAATTTCAATCACGTAGAAAAATGGCACATTACATAGAAAAAGCAGAAGTTGTAACTTTTGTTTTTAGAACTGGTTGTGACGGTGGCTGACTTTTGTGTTTTCTCTTCAATCCTCCTTCATATTTGTCATGCAGGACAGCCTGCGGGGTCTCTGGTCTTGCTCCCCACACAAGAACACAGGACATGGTGAGGCCAAAAAGGAACACCCACGGAACCATAGATAAGGGAGTCATATCACTATATTCTCACTGGCGGCATCCACCTCTCTGCAATCTGTTCTTGCTAGCCCTCATTTCTCTGCCAGCGTAACCACAGCAGTTATATTAGTGGCCAATGGCTCACTGGTTACAGCTGACGGCCAACTAGCCACAGCTGATGGCCATCCAATCACAGTTGATGGCCATTTACTACCCGAGCCAGCACCTTTCTATGTGAGGCCGAGAGCCTGGAAACTGCTTTTTGGGGCTCTGCCCCCACAATAGTTTTGTTCTTTTGCCTATTGCTTAGGCTCTAAACTTTTAACCGGTCAATGTCTTTTAATTGGTGAGTCTTGGGATTTGCTGCTTCAACATTGTCTCAAAATTTTTTTATTACCTTTTAATATTGAGGATGATGGTAAAAATAGCTGTGCCAGTGAATATAGATCCTACCCATTATTTTATTATATTAGCATTTGGATTTTGCTTTCATTTTCATGGTCAGACACCTTACTGATATTGAATTTTTTGTTGTGGATTGATCTATTGAAAAGAGAACTAAAATTTATCTTGTGGCCTCTGGTAAAGGGGGGTACCTCACCGTCTTTGAAATGGTACAGTCCATTAACTACAACATCCCCACCCAGTACTGGGCCATAACAAACAAACAAAAGCCAAGAAAGTCCTTTTTAAAGAGTCTATTACTCCCCTAGCCAACGTATTCAAGAAGAGATTCTGAGACATAACTGGCATCCGTGGGTCCTTGTATGAGTAGCTCTTGACAAATTCAAATTAGAAATCTTCCATCATAAATTACTAGATCACTTCCTTTACTGAATATCAGAGAGGTTTTTTTTGATACTATAATATTATTTAGCATTTATTCCATTATATATATATATATATATACATGTATACATAATATGTGTATATATACGTATATACATGTATATATATATAGGTATATGTGTGTGCATATGTGCATATATATATATATATATATATATATATATATATGTATGTATAGGAATCTAGGACCCATTTTATTTTATTTTTTTCTAAGAAATGGTTTGGGATATATATATACATATATACATATATACATATATATATATATATATATATATATATATATATATATCCCAACACATATACACATATATACATATATACATATATACATATACACATATATATATACCAAACCACTTCTTAGAAAAAAATAAAATAAAATGGGTCCTAGATTCTTGAGCTAGAAGTTTCAATTCATTATTAATTAGTGAATTCACACTGATAAATTAATCTCCATCTGGTTTTAATTATTTTTCAGTCCCACATATTCCTTAGGTTGTTGTCGGTTTATATTAGCAAGTCTCTGCAAGTCTTATAGAATAAAATACCTCTATAGGACTCCCTAGGACACTGTGTTATCTAAACTAAATCTGAGTTATAGGAGTATAGCCAATGGAGCTGCTGTTAGGATGGCAATTAGTTTTCCATTATAAGGAACCCATTTGGGTGGTAAATTACGGCATATTCAATCAAGGCAAAAACAGAGTTGTCACTCAAGGAAAAAGAGACTTCTCTGGTTGCCAAGTAAACATCACTAGGGCTTTGAAACTAGGAATACACACAGTCCTTAAAAATGGTCTTTTGTAATTCTCAGAGACTTTTACCTGATAAATACCCAAGATTTCACAGGAGCCTTGAGATTTGAGCTGTAAATATTACATTTTATCTTCCTGTGAGAACAAATTGCTCCAGTTATTTGCATAAGTAATATAGCTCTGCAAATGTTAGGAAGATTCTTTTAGGACAGTTATAGGGACCCCTGTGGTGTCAACAGTTCTTTAAGGATTTAGGGACTTAAGATTGTTATTCTTATTTATGGTTATTCAACTGTCTTATCCTGCAGCCACATCGTTGTTGATGGGTCACAAAGTTTTGCCTTCATTGGAGAATTTATTCCAGGTGATTCCCGGGAGATGATACAGTTAACCGTCATGCTGTTTCATGCATGTGTACAGTATTAATTACAGTACAGTGGTACCTCGGTTTTCAAATGTAATCCATGAGACCTGAAACGTTCAAAAACAGCCGACCCCTAGGCCTCAGGATCTTGTACTCCACGAAAACTGTGTGACATGTTCGACTTCTGAGTCATGTTTGAAAACCGAAGCATTTACTTCCAGGTTTTCGGCGTTCATAAACCAAAATATTCATCAACGGAGATGTTTGAAAACCGAGGGACCACTGTACTTGATTTGTCCTTGTCTGGTTTGTACTTGTCTAGTCCCAATTCTGTCAAGCATCCACTTCCAAATATTGCCCATTTCTTTGAACCTCACTTCTAGCAATCTTCTGACGAGTCAGGTAGTCCTAAATAAACCTAATTAATCGATAAATTAAATGCACTGGAAAGAGATTGGGTACCTGACAGGATTTAAGGGAAGACTAGAGAATTACACTAAGGAAATTGTCTGGAAAAGGGAATGTTAGGTACCAAGAAATATATTTACAATTCCTGACCAAAAAATGTGTTACTCTGCTGGTACCTCTGCGGCTGATGACTTGATATCCCCAAAATTGCTGACGCCACTTGACACAGTAGCACTTTGTGAAACTGGAAAGAATTCCCAATAAGATTTAAATAGCTTTCTGGTTCGAAATATTTCTGTCTCCCCCTGTTCCACTTCTTATCGCATTAATAACCTTAATGTAGGAGCAAAAGAAAGAAAAATAGACTACATTATTAGGGTGGGAGAAAGACTAGTTTCAAAAATATTACCCAATGTTTAATTGTATTAAATGATAAATATTATAGAAAATTTGGGAAAATATCTTAGAATCTATTTGAAGTAGAAAACCATCATTTAAATCCAAGTTGTTAAAATCTCCATAGATTCCTTATGTTATATATTTAGGAAGCACTTAAAGGGCCAGCTGATTTGGACTTTAAATACTGCTTAAACCACTTATCTGACTGCCTAGAGGAAAGTCCTAATACTACCATATTTAATATGGCATGCTTTTCAATATTTCACTAGAATCACCTAAAACTCCAGAGAAATCATATTCTTTATGGGTTCCATAAATGGTGTCATTTTTTAGAGCACAATTTCAAAAGGCGTATATGAGAATATAGTAATATGACAAAATCTGTCTGGCATATTCAAACAGACACCTAAATCTGCAAGGGGCTGGGTGGAGGTCAACATTTATGCAGTATTTATAATGAAAAGCCTAAGATACATCTTTCTACTATTACATTTCATGTACATCACTACATTATCTACCATGAAGCTGACACTTTTACCAGTTGAGATATTACTGCTTCAAAAAATCAAGCTCGAATTCAAAAGCTTTTTTTTGGTTTAGAACAGAATACTCTGCAAAGACCAACAAGTATATTTCAAGTTGAATGCTGTTTTGTCTGTTAGAAAGAATTCAATATTTAGGTGACAGAAGCGAATTCTCTGAAATAATAAATGATAATTAGCTAGCTATTGCTAAATTATACACAACACTTGGACAAATCCTCTTGTTATCATAAAGGGGAGACATTTTGGTATACATATTAATAGTGTATTGTATAAATGGTGGGTGTGCATATGCGTATATGCGCACATAGCGTGTTTCCCCGAAAATAAGACCTAGCCGGACAATCAGCTCTGATGCGTCTTTTGGAGCAAAAATTAATATAAGACCCAGTCTTATTTTATTATAAGACTGGATATAATATAATGTAACATGACATAATATAATATAATGTATAATACTGGGTCTAATATAATATATAATAATCTTATATTAATTTTTGCTCCAAAAGGCGCATTAGAGCTGATTGTCCGGCTAGGTTTTATTTTCGGGAAAACACGGTATGTGTTGTGTGTGTGTGTGTGTGTGTAATAAATCATGATGGTAGAATATAACCTGTATTTGTTTAGGAGTTAGAAGATGTGAATCTAAACTTTAATTTGACCAAGTTTTCATTTTACCCGTTGTGATCTACAGCTAACAACCTTACATATGTGTACATTAGTTTTTCAACTATAAAATGAAGATTATACCTATTGAACTCCAAAGTATTATGCAAATCTATTTTTGTATTCAGGATGAACCTAAACTAAACTACTGAGTAGTAAAACTAGAATGGAAATTCTGAGTTTGAATTTTATGTTACAAATAAATATAATAAATAATGTGCATCTCCTGGTACTTACTATATGGCCCATACGAGGTACTTGCTGAATGTTCTCTATCCTTCTGTCACTGTAGACAAGTTCAAATCTCACAGAAATTTAGTTTCATTAACTGTTATTGTAGATAACACTCACATATTTACTATAAGGACACAAAAAAGAAGTTTTAAGTTCTAAATTCCAATGACTCCTGAAATGTGAGGCATTATTGAAATTAAAGTCAAGAGACAGTTGTGGGAATATAGAAGGATAGGCAACTCCAACAGCCTATCCTTCTAGATAAATATTAAAAACTCAAGCAGAATGTCAGAATCATCTTTGACAGACTCTGTAAACCATGAAAGGGGCCATGACCAAATGAGTGCTCACCTGGGACTGGGTGGAAGGGGGTAGGGAGTGAGTATTCAACGAGTGTAAGGTTTCCTTTTGGGATGTTGAAAACACTGGACCTAGATAATAGTACTGGCTTAACATTGTACGTATACTACGTTCCACTAGATTGTATACTTTACAATTTCATTATAGGAAATCTCATGTTCGATGTGATTTTCCATAGTAAAAATCTGGATGTGATATAAAACAAATGTAAATACCCCAACATATTTTAAAGAAATTCAATTCTGACAAACCTCAAGTCCAGATGGTTTTTCCGGTAAATTCTACCAAATATTTAAGGAGCAACAAAACACTGAAAGTAAAATTAAGCAGGTTTTGTTCTTTTCTTTTTCATTTCTTTTTTCTTTCTTTCTTTTTTTTTTCCCCCTTCTTTTTTGGATAGTAGAACAGTAGAGAAATAACCTAACTTATGTTAAGATGTCAGCTTAACCTTGATACCAGCACTTGATATTGAATGGTATCTAGGTATATTAAGCTTAAATATTTCTCTTTGGTATATGGGTTATTTTCAGCTAATGGCAACTGAAAACTAACAGATGCAGGAAAAGCTCTTTCTCTCCCTTTCACTGCCTATGAGGAATATAACTTTCCCCTTTTGTAAAGGAAGTTTACACTTGTAAAAATGTCTATGCTAGGAAGAGAGTTACTCAGGAGAAAACTCTAATCACCTGAGAGACTCTTACCTGTATAACAAGACAAACCTTTACTACTCATTTCCTCAACTTCACCCTCTGATAATTTGCCATCCTTCACCCAGAAGCTCCAAACCCCTTTTCTTTTCTTTAGCCTAATGGTAAATAAGCCTCAGTCACCTGACTGTCTTCCTGAACCCATTTTTATTTGTGAATTCCCCCATATAAGTATGCAATTAAAGCTGCTTTTTCTTTTGTTACCCAGTTATTTCATCAGTTTGATTCACAGGGCACAGCCACTGAACCAAAGAGGGTGAAGGGAAAATTTTTTCCCCCCTATCATGTTATAAGAGATGTATTACAGACTAATACCCCTCGTGAATATCCAAAAACCCTTAAAATATATGTAAAGAATAATATGTCATGACTAAGTAGGGCTTATCCCAAGAATGCAAGCTTAGCTTAATGTACAAAATCATTCAATGGAGAACACCATGCTAGCAGAATACAGGAGAAAAATCATAAAATTATGATAATTGCAGAGAAAAGTACATGAGACTATCTCACATCCATCATAGAACTAGAGTCCTGAAAAGACACCCTGAGGCTGTGATATGTGGGTAGTTTGGTGTTTTGATCTCAGGATATAACTGTGCATATACACTTCACAGTCAAAAAGGCAGAGAGATGCTGAAAGGTAGGCAATGGCCACCAAAATGGGTGGGGCCATCATAACTAGAAGAAAAGCTACTAAGATACAAATCCCAAGTACATAACTCTATCTTTCCACATATATCAGAATCAGGCTACCTTACATAAAACAGAGACATAAAATGAACAATGTAACAATCAGCATATGAGAAAAACTCTATGAAAGGTAGTAGCCAAATGCAAAGGCCATAAAAAGTAAAAACAGGAAATTTAGATGAAAGATAATCTCAAACTCTTCTAATTACTGTCTTTTGTGCAATGCAAGTTTTCGAAAATTGTGTTTGATTTAATTATATTTTGAAAAATTGTTGTTAGGGATCATTTGAAAATACACTACTCAAAATATATCAGTAAGTATTAATCAAGTAAATTATAAAATGATAGCTCACGTACTAAATGTCATTTGTTATGATAAACCTAAATTCAGTTAATCACACCTCAAACTCCACTAATTGAAGAAAAATTAACCATTGATTAATATACCTACTATTTCTAAAAAATAATATCCAATTAATATACAGACTTAACTGTAAAATCAAAACATCTCACTAATAAAACATAGCACAGGTCAGTTTTTAATAGAATTTCAACTATTAAGGAGGTCAATCATCTTGCTAGGAGTGATCCTGAATGCTGAAGTGATCAGTATAACTAATCAGACTACACAATTGCAAATCTCTATATTGTAAAACAGGAACAGATTTACAAGGCAAATGTATATGGATATGTATGTATATCTCTATACATGCATATGTACATGCACATATGCACATGTATGAGAGACAGAGTTTATGCTTGCCTCTTAAATAATACTTGAGATCAATTACCACTTCCTCTATTTTTAGAAAACAATGAATGTGCTTTTTGTATACAGCAACCGTATATGTATCATCTATAATATGTGTATCCATATGCGTGTGTATATATACATACATATGTATGTATATATATACACACATAGATAATACTATACTTATATACTTATTCTGGCCTCTAGTTATATGTCATTCTTAACCATGGATCAAATGAACAATGTTTTCTGTCACTTGTGACTTGAATGTGATAGGTTTAAAAATGCATCTTAAAAAAAATACAGTTCGATATATAAAAATTCTTTGGGATCAACTGCATTATCATAAACGGATTAATGAGCCCATTGTCCCCATAGAAGTCTCAGCCATAAATCTCTAATTCTGGTAAATATCAGTGGCTCATAATAGCAGATTTCAGTGAATGGGTGCTATAAACATATGCAATTTGATCGTTGCTTTTGTAACTTTCCAACTTGTCTCAAAGATACTTTCCCAGTAGAACCAGGCTGTTCGTAAACTGAAAATCCAAGTATTCTCACCAACACCAAGCACTTATCTTCTGATATTAACCTATTCATTCATTGCAAACCCACCATTTGAGCTCCAGGCTATTAGCAGACAAATTGTCTTCCCACATCGTCACTCTAAAAGAATTTGTCTAGTTTAGTTTTAAATTCTGTTTTCCATTTGGTGAGATTATATTCATGTCTGCCCACAGAAGAGATGAGAAGAATAATCCGAAAAAGCAAAGTTGAGATGTCTTAAGTTTTAAAGGATATTGCGTGTCTAAAGGTATTGGTTATTTCCTTAGTCTTAAAACCAGTAAATCTTTAATGTGCTTAGGTAAAGGGTCAGCAGCATATGAATACTTTGCCCCCACTGTTAATTCATCATCAAAAGAAGGGTGAGGAGAATGAAGTTTTCTACTTTAACAATCAAAACCTAGTCTGTGTTTCCCACTGACAGAAACTTAGCGCCACATGTCAGAGTAATATGAATCTAGAGCTAAATGTTATCATCCAGTGGCACATGGCATTGACAAGCCAGACGAAAGTCCAGTGTAGTTAAATGGTGTTAGGTTTGAAAATTGTCAATTTTCTTACAGCCACTAGGATTCCTTAGATATTTACTGAGAGGTCTATCAGCCAACGTTCTGAATTGTGGAACAGAAGTACTTTTGTAAAATGTTGATTGTTCCAAAATAGAACAAATATGCACTGCTTTTGTTAGGATGTAAAGTATCTTTTACAGCTTTGAAAAATCTCTTTATGCTTCCCTTCTTAACTGTCCATATCCTAGAAATCTAGCTCATTCAGTTAGAAATCTAACTGAACATTATTCTTCTGGCAGACACCTATAGGATTCTGTCATAATATGCTTATTACATTCCATTTTTACAACCACCTTGCTAATAGGAAATGAAAATGGTCAAGAAAGCTTTAGTGTTACATCTTAGGTCTAATAGCTGGTAGCTGCCTTTTGCCTGCTTTGTTAACTCTTGTTAGTCAGAACATGGCATAATCATAGACGCCACTGAAAGCACTTTTGGGTAAGTATTTTCCAAAGTTCGTGAGAAAGCCTATAATGCCTCCATATGCCTTTCTGAGGATGCTGTGTCTATGTATGCCTCAGTATCAATACACAGAGTGTAGCATATGGTTTTTTGATGGAATGTAATGGGAAGTGACAGGCTGTTGGAAGATGCTCTATCACCAATGTCATGAATAATGCATTAGAGTAACAGGTATAATCAGTGTCATTTAAGCTGGTAGCCTCGAGAGCGACAACAGCAGCATGCAGAAAAACCGATTATCTGTTTTGATGTTTTCAATGGGAATTTTATTTCAAATATTAATTTCTTTTGAAGCAAATATTTTCCATGCAGGAATAAAAATAAGTACAGCATTTTAATAAGTGAAAATAAACATGGTTTATATTCCTTGATTTAAAACCAGGAAATAAAAAAAATATATATATTGAAGGTACACATTTTAAATCCTTGAAAATCAGTAAAAAAATTTTGAAACTTTGTTACTCCAACATCCACTGGAGAAAGAAGTACTCTGGAGAAAGAAGTAATGAGTTATTGGTGTCATTGTCAAGATCCGGAAAACATAATACTTCATAACAGGCATTAATCTCTATTGGAATAAACCTCCCATATAAAATACAGCATAACTCTAATTTTATAATTACATCTATTTTCCCATTGATTGGCTCAAGAAAATACCTTTCAGGAATCGGATGAAATTAGTATGATTGCATATTCAAAGAGTGGATAACTCTTTTTATTCTAAATTCGCTTACCATGAATGGTGGATTCTGCTTCTCAAAATGAGATAAGTAATAGCCTCACAGCAAACTAGGCAGTAGCTGAAACAGCCCTGAATGTTACTGAAAGTTTTTTTGTTTTTTTTTAATTTACTGATTATGCCAAAGGAAGAAGGAATTGAGTGATTTTAATGGGTATGCATGCAATTTATGAAGTTAATCCATTAGGATAAGAATTGGTGCTTTCTCATTTCTAGATTCCACCACAATGCAGATATGGCTTTGTACATAATATACTATACAAAAAGTATTTCATTAAATCACATTGAATGTAAAGGTAAACACATTTTAAGTAGAGGGGGAAAAAATGCTCCTTGTGCATACTGACAGCTAAGTCGTCCGAGTGAACACTTAAAATGTGGCTTGGAAAGCACATGCCACACCCATTGTCCCAAATGGCATGCTTTAACAACTACTGTCTTATGAAAAGCAAAGATCACTATATGGTAAACCTTTTAATTAGTTCCACCAAGGAACATTTTTTTTTTACCAAATGGTTAGATATTTATAAATTAAGTTGATAATAGATCACAGAAGTTATTGTACATATATAGTACATATTTATTGTTTTATATAGATCTCCTGTTCTACCCCTCCTACTGAAATACTAATCCTCTTTAAATATCCCTGAAAACACTGCCTATTTGAACATGTTCCATGCCAGTTGCTTTAAGCCACTGTTTGTGGCAACTTTTTACAGGGGTGATAAGAACCCAATACACCTTCCACTTTTCTACCTCCACCTAAAACCATCTTTCTTTATATGATTCAATTTGTCAGATTTACTGTTCATTGAATACATACCATTTCACTACCTAATCAAGTCCAGTGCTAGAAATGAGAAACAAAATTAAAACAGAAATTATTTTTCCTCATCTAGTTTATAATCTGTTACTCAGAAATTAGTTCAAATTCCAAAATCACATGCTGCCCCAATGAGCGGCCATATTGCCTAGTTATATTTGCTTCTCCAAATCTCTACTATTCTTTTACTGCTAAGGCTACTGGGAAAAATATTGAGGTAAATAATTTCTGTTAGAATTGGTGATACTTGTCTGCCTAGAGTTGGAATATATTAGTGACATACCTACCCATTTAGTGTTTATTGCGTAAATTAAGGCATCCATTATTAAGCATGTAGTTATTGAATTTTAGACATCACAGATAAAATACTGAGCAAAACGCACATATGCTGCCACTTTGGAGCTTAGAGTTTATTGTAAACTATATATTATGCATTAATATTGGATGATTTATTGTCACAGAAGCTTTCAAAAATTATTCTAATTCTTTGTATGGAAGGCAAATAAAATAAATGAAAACATTACTGCAGGTGTTTTTAAATGTTGATATTATGGCAAAAATAGATTTGTAAATTTGTCATAATACTGTGGATACATTAGAGTAAGTGGTGGTAGGCAATGATTGGATTTCATATTTACTGAAAAGCAACTTAATATTTCAAATTTTTCCTAAAACATAATTTGTTTAAAGCATGTGTTATTTACAATGAAGGCTTCAAATTCTCTCACAGCGTTTTATAAGCCTTAGCCATAGAAAAATCACAAGTATTTCAAATTCTGATCAACTCTCCAGAAATTATTCTTAAAATGCATGCCATCCTTTTGTACTTTTCAGCTTAAACTTCAAAAATTGTATTTTGAATTTTAAATTGTATGTCTGAAGTAAAGTAATATTCTTTTTTATAGAGTCCTGAAGTGGTGCTTAGTTTATCACCATAAGTAATCTTGGATTTGAACAGAGACACTAGTCCAGTGCTGCTCAGCCAAGTCATTGATTGGTTTGGCTTTTACAAACCAAAATTTATAATTTAGAGCCTCATTTTATGTCATCTTCAAGAATGTTGGATTACTAAACTCAAAGCAATACAATTAGAGAATATTTTTATGATAAGTTTAGGCCTCTGAATCTTAGACTCCTAATGAATTCAGTGTCAGCCTGGTATGTACCATTTTCTACAACATGCGGTACTAAACTATCCTAGAAATCATGTCAAAAAAAAAAAATTAGAGTGGGTGTTGGACTTGACACTGCCATATATTTGTGAATATGTTCCAGAACAGGAAAATTGAGGTCATTACCACTAAACCAGTAAATAATACCATCCCAAGCTAGTTTGCACTGACCCATGACACAGACATACTGGTCATTGACTTCAAAGATTAATATTGTAATGAATTCCATCAATACCTTTGTGATGCAACCATTTGATACGTTACACATTTGATAATGTAGTAGTCAGGCAGCTGTGAAGCTTTTCACGTGGTGAGTAATTCAGAAAGGTCAAAGAATCAAAGTGTAAGAAGGAGAGAGAAAACTTCTATTCTGTTGAGTATCTTCTAAGGTTATGAAAATAATTGCAGCCACCTAATTTAGGACAATTAACAGTGCTTTTGACACAGTACCAACTTATTTGAATGACTCTCAGCAGCGAGCCAACAAAGATGTTGGAATCATTGCTGAACACAACTTACTAAGAATCATAGATGAGCCAAGTGCTGCTGCTATTATTGTCAGTAAGAACGCTGGAGAGGAAAGAACTATGTTTGACCTGCGAAGTGGCACTTTTGACATATCCACCCCTACTATTGAGGAAAGAATCTTTGTAGTCAAGCCTAGAGCTATGAACTACTGCCAAGAAAAATAAGACTGAGAACCAAAAAGTCACAATTGTATTGCAAATTCACAAGGTTAGGAAGGACATCAGTGAGAAGAAGATGGCCCACAGCCTTCATGCAAGGTGCTAGGTATACTCTCTATTCCAGTACCAAAGCCAGTATTGAGACTGATGACCACTGGGAAGAGAGGAACTTGTACGTCTCCATTACTGGCACTAACTCTTAAAATCGAATGCTGATTTATTATGTGGCAGCTGGATTTTTTGGAAAAAGCCTATTCCAATGTCAGTCTAGATATTTTACGGTTAAAGACATCATCCTAGTGGGTGGCGAGACTAAAATAGCTAAGTTTGAAAAATGATTACAGAAATTCTCCCAGGTTCTAAGTTTATTCATTGGGAGTTTAAAAATATTGGAGCTGTTAGGTATATTAACACATTGGTGAGCAATCAGAATACATAAAAATGTCTGCAGAAAAAGTGACCACCAATATATTTGATAGGACTGCATGTAAACAAGTTAAAAAGATGATGTATTAAAGAATGGAGCTCTGTTGAAACTGGACTTATGAAATGTTTTATTATTATTATTATTATTATTATTATTGTTATTATAAGTATTATTATCATTTATTTGTAAGTCTTAATTTTGCATATTGAGTGAAGCAAAATAAATGCATTTGTTAACAATCAAAATTTAAAATAAAAAAAAAAAGAGTATCTGCCTGAGCAAAACTGTGTCGTATTAAACTATGTCCCATTGCAACTAAATTGGCCATAGGAAAAGAAAGGTAGGATTGCTAGAAACTTTGGTTTAGTCTTCTAAAATTTATGGATTCAGCTCTTCACTTAACACTTATCCCAAAATGTGAGGCCAAGTCCAAGAATACATCTCTCCACCTCACAATGTAGTAGAGATAATTGAATCCCAGAGAAGGTAAGCAACTCGACCAAGGTGACACCATGGTTGGTGATAGGTCAGATTAGACCTTCAAAACAGGTGATATGTCAGATTCGACCTTTAAACATTCAGGAGAATGTCAATACAAAGCTTAAGTGAGTGAATACCCACGGTCTTCGTGCTGTTTTGGCATATACAGTACAGTAAACCTCAGGATTTTCTGAAAGGCAAAATTATTTATAGTACTTGATTTCTTTTAATATTTCTTTATTTTTTTTTACTCATCTACTCATTGTCACCATTGTAGAGTACCTCCTTTCCACCTCCTATCATTAGGTTGTTCTTTGTAACCTAATTTGCTTTTTTTTAAATCTTTACATCTTGCATAAACAAGAACTTCTCTTTTATTCTTTGTTTAAAATGCAACAATTTATCTTTTCTCTGTTCTCAATATTAAAACAAAAAAAAAAAATCCCACCTACTTGTTTAATATTTCCTTTGACGTCTTCCACATCTCCCCTTTCCTCAGTGAATAGGAAAATGACTAAACAAAAGTGTGAAGATTGTTTCTTATTTAAAAATGAACCGTAGAGACAGCACCCATTACTTTTAGATCAGTGAGGTTGTCAGACTGAAGGCTTATGTCACCTATGAGATGAAACAAAATGGTTAAAAAAGAACCAACATTTGAAACATAATTTGTTTTGTTTTTTATAGTGATAACCAATAGAATCTATTCATTGGTTCTCTGACTCAAAATGTTAACAGCATATATAGTAAAAGGTGAATATACACATATCCTTTTAAAATGGACTTGATTTAGGTATAATTTATATGAAAGTAACATCCATTTTTGTTGTACATGTCAATGAGTTTTGACAAATATAGACACCCTGGTATCCACAACCATAATCAAGATTATTGATCAGTTCTGTCATCAGAAAAAAAATGTTTCTTTTATCTGTACCAAGTCATTTTCATACCACTTTCAGTCTCAATAAAAACCGATCTAATTCTGTCACCAGAAATTAGATTTATCTTTTCTAGACATGAATATACAATGAGTGATACTGTATGTATTCTTCTGTGTCTGGCTTATTTTATCCAGCAAAATGATTTTGAAATTCATTGATGTTATTGCATACCCTTCATCAGAAAAGTTGTAATTAAATAGGATTTATATTTCTGAGAATTACTATGAAGAGAAATGGGTTAATGAAGATAAAGGTGGGTTAAACCATTGCCTGGCCCATTTAATAGTTCAATATCTGTTAGACAGTACCATTATGGTTATCATTATTATTAGATAAAAAGTTCCATGAGAACAGACACTATCTTCAGGATTGTATATCCTGTGCCCATCTTACTGGATCAAAAATTTTATCGTTAAGTAAATGAATTATACATAAAACACGTTCACTTTAAGTGAAAGAATATATATTTAAACACCATTATTTTCAGATATTCTATTAACAGAATAAAAAGGTATGTAAATAGTTTTAAAATTTCAGTGAAATTGCCATTCAAATATTAATGCTACTCTTGTAAAATTGCACCAATATTTCAGAAAGCATATTGCCATGTGTGTCCAAACTTTTAAAATTATTATTTTTAATCTGATAACTTGAGTGAAATCTAGTACATGAAAAGTATGTGTGTATATATTTATGTACTTCTTAATATGGAATGATTTACGATATACACCTATCTTTGCAAATATCTGCTTTGTTTATAATATAAAACTATATTGTATAATAACAAATACAGGAGAATAATCCATTTGGAAGACTATTGCCCAGTCATTCTATACAATGGTTATTGAGGCAATAAAATACATTACACATTGTAAATAAATATTATAATAGTAAGTTTGAAAAGAAACAATACAAACTTCCAGTTGCTGGACAATTAAAATTATTCTAAAAGTGGCAAAAATATCAAACGACTATAAATAAATATTCCAAACATTAAAATATTTCAAAGTAGGGTGTTATAATTATGTATAATTTTATTCTTCTTTAATTTCCCTTTTTAGTATATATTTCAATGTAGAAGTGAGTATGTGTGCTATGTGTGAATTTACTTTATTCAAACATTCTGTGAGCAACCTGTAATGTTTTTCAAACTTATAAATTATTTGACAATTTCTGTCTCATTTTTCATAAATGCATACTTCAATCACACTTGCCTAATAATTAATTTCTAAATTTGACCCACTTGTTGCATTTGCAGCTTACCTGGCAAAAATAAAAACAAGCTCACTGTTTAAAATTGGAGCTGTCTTATGAGGAAATTCGCTTGCATTTGGTGTATTTTGTGTGCTCTACTCACTGTTTCCCTGATTTTTGATTGATGGCCATGCCTCAACTTCCGTTTTCTTGATTTTCCTTTTTACTGACTCTGTACCCGACTTAGCCTTAGAGCTCTGTTTTGACAGTGAAATTAGCATACTCCCTGACCACTGACTGATGATTTTGTTTTAGACTTGCTGCTGCATTTAAATGTTTGAGATACCTTTATCTGGGTACTGCACTTATGAATATAGAATTCAGTTATTATGGAAAATACGTATGAATGTAAAGCAATTGAAATGGCACCTAATCATGTGAATAGTTTTCTAAAGCTTTCCAGTTTATTTATTTTTTTGTAAACACACACACACACACACACACACACACACACACACATCCTTTATATGTAGTTAGTTCCTGAATATTATTTTATATTCAGCACATTCCACATATGATGGAAAAGGAATTATTTTCTGATGCCATTAATATTGTTGTTTCCTTAATCCTAAGGTGTAGGCCACCACATGGGTATGCAATAAATTATAGGATTGCTCCTCTTTTATTTAACTGATTTTTACCCATTATTTTTATATGTTATTTAAAATTATAGAAAATCATGACAGAAAGTTTGAAAAACAATCCGTGATTATGTTGTGAGAGGATACTAATAAGGGGATTTCCTGTCTGTGATCTTGTCCAAAGTCTTCTATACATATGTCCATTTTTTTTTTCTGTTCAAAAAATGTACTTCCATATAGCTTTTTAAAATATGTTTCTAAATCAGAGTATTAGCTTTTGTAAAACAGTGTTCATACTATATGATTTATTTAATCTTCATCGCTTGGTATAGTAGTAAGAATGTTAAAATAAAATTGTTTTTTTGAAGAAAATTATTCATGAACTTAATTCACTTTTAAATGGGACTTTTATAACTTGGTTTGTATAAAATCACTTCATATTTAGGACGGCAAATTTTTAAATCTCAAATTTTATATGAATTTTTTCTTGCTTGTATGCTCCATCTTAAAATATGCTTGTTATTTTGACACAAAGATGTTTGAAGTTTTTATTTAGCCAAGTAGAGTTAATCTTAGTGATTATTTATTACAGTTACACATAGAAAAATTCCACCATTCTTAGACTAATTTGATATTTATTGAACTTTCTAAAATTTTATGATTTCAATGTACAATTATAACTTTAATATTTATTTGGGTATAGTATTCAGCTAAAATCAAACAATTTTATATCTAAATATTTTACCAGGTATTTGAGTGATTTTGCTGAGGGACTGAAACACCATTCTCCTATGATTTAATTCTATATTTCCCCTTCAAGTCTATCAACTCAAATCTGTCTTTTATTAATATTTTGTCGCACTCTAATATTTTAATACATACATTTCAAAATCTATATATTATGACAAATTTCTCTTATGCTACCTGCTTCAGGAATTCCCTGTATTTCTCCCCATTCTTTCATTTGAAATATTATCATTTTCTAATGAAAATGTTATATTAATTCTGGAAAACTAGAAATACATATAAATATGTAGGTAATCTGTACCCCCATAATTATCACTGTCTTTATGTCCATTCTGTATTTATTTGCAACATTTGAAAGTGTTTGTATAATTGATATGCTTTCAAAAATATTATTTTAATTATAGTCAAATGTGACTTTCTCTGATTGACAACGGAATTATCAGGGATTCCCATAACTACAAATTACTGGAAAAATTATTTTAAAAAAGACATTTTAGTATGTTTTAAGGCAATATTAAATGTTTTGGTAAAGTTCTAGAGTCAGATCAGTACTATATATAAATATATATATATGTACATATATATATATATATATATATATATATATATATATATATATATATAGCAGAAATGAGAATTGGTATATATGTGTTTTCATTATTGTAATACATGGAGTAAAATGTCTAGCCTGTAGAAGACATCTATTCACAATTAGTGAGTCAATAAACACAATCATAAACAGAGTGTTACGTTATTTACTTATTGGTAAATAAAAACTAACTTGTAATTCATTACTATGAATGTAATTAAATTATTTGTGTCCTTTAAAAGGCCTGAGGAAATTGAGATTGCAAAAAACTTAGTGTCTAGAATAAATTACATCTTGGAGTGCCATGATTTTCATTGAAATCCATAGTTGTGTGTACATTATGGCATCTTATAATTATTTGGAGAATATTAAATTTAAGATGTCAGTAGGGAGCCCTGCAGCAAGCAAAAACAAAAAACGAGAACTGAAAAACAAAACTTTTAGTTATATTTATATCAATGTTTTCTTTGTTTTATATGTGTTGAAGTTTAGGCTGCTACCTGTTTAAGCAAATAGTTAAAATGGTTAGCACCTTAGAAAATGAAAGATATATGTGAAGGAACTAGAAAAGTTGTCATAAAAACAGAAGAGTAGATCTCATGTTACCTGTTGTTTTACCATAATAAAAAAAATAATGATGATTAAAAACATAATCCAAGAGCATATCCTGAATTACTAAAGACAACCATCCCTCAATCACACTTCACCTTCTAGTCTCCCACCTATTATTACCATTCCTTTCTCCAACAGTCTACAAACCCTGTTCTTACTTTTTAGCTTCCCAAAGCCCATTGGGATGTTGCCTTTTATCCAGTTACTCCATTGAAATGACTCCTACACTGTCATCAGTAACCTCTTGGTAGGTAAAGTTGTCATGAGTTTCAACATAGTCTCTCATTAATTGTGGCCCATTTCCGGTCATTGGCATAATGCACTGAAGGTGGAATTAGTCAAAGCAGGAGATACTTAGAAGGATAATGAACTTATCCTCCCAAGTGCAGTTCTGAGCAAACCTCTTCCTCAAAGGTTAGGTGGTCCAGTACCAGCCCCCTCAGTTACCATAATAACATCTATCCCATAATTATCTCAGACTTAGGGATTAACCACCCAGTCTGGCCAGACTTTAAGGAATATGGTTTGGAGAGATAAGCAGAAACCTGGCACATTCTCTGGCAATAATAAACTCCAGGTACTTCTGTTAATTGTACTTTGTCCCTCAGCGCCCTGGTGTGCTGTGATAGGAGTCAGTAGTATTAACATTCAAGGGTATGACACAGATTATAGTGGATGTATTCAAACAAATTTCAAAAACATCAAAATTACAAGTTATACAGCAATGTATTTGTATATGTTTAACAAAAAATTTCCCCAATCTCAGCAACAAATCCAAAGGGGGGAGGGGGAAATTTAGATAATAGCAAATACTTATATAATAAGCACTATAGGTTATGTATTGCTGTGAGTACTTCACATATATAAGCTATTCCTGATAGAAAAAAGAACAACATGTAGTAGGTGAACTAAATCTATGCTAATTTTACAGATCAGGAAACTGAGGTTTAGGTAGATTAAGGAATTTTCCCAGATCAAAAAAGAATCCGCATTGTTCTTTGGATTCCTCTCTAGATAACAGATTCCTCTCTAAATAACAAGATATCTTAAAGCTCTTCATTCATTGCCTTTGAAAGCAATCTCTACAGATTCAAAGATCTTGATTTTACTCTCTTTGTTAACGGCTAATCTGTTTTCATTGAAACACTCTTTTCTTTGGCTTTTATGAGATCGCCCTTCCTTAATTTACCTTTACTTCTGCTCCTTCCCAGCATCCTTTGCAGGCTTCTGTTTGTGTGACTTTATCTGAAATGCTAGTGTTTCTTAGAATTTTTTCCTTGGCTGACTTCTCACAATCTCTTTTTGGGGTCTTATCATGTAGAGACGTGGTGACTATGATGTGTGCTCCATAGTACACGTCTGCTGTCCAGATAGCTTTCCTGAACTTTTGCCCAACATACACCATCACATGTGAACAGGAGCCTCGAGTTTTAATTGACTCTATAAGAACTCATTTTCCTCCTTCTCCTGTCCTTCATTGATCCCCATCTCACTGATTAGCGCTCCCCACATGTCCCGTTCCAAAAGCCAAAAACATGAGTACGCTACTGGATTTATCTCCCTCTATCTCTTCCATATAGCCAGTCATTGATGCCTTCGTGTTAATTTTACGTTTCCAAATTTACCTACAATCCCACAATCCATGCTGTATTTCAGCCTTTGGTTAATTCTGTCCGGATGACTCCAACAGTTTCCTTACATCAATCCTTTTCTTTAGTGTGACTGTCTTAAATTCATCCTCGAGTCAGTCACCCACAAAATCTCTTCCAAATGCAAACATACTGTATTTAAAGCTATGCTTAAATCCTTCAATGACTCCTTTAATGAATCCTATTCAGGTGAGCATTTAAAATCTTAAGTCTATAAGACAGTTCAACTCTTGTCATTGCTCCCTTTAAACTTTATACTTCAAGCTAAACCATGTGCATTTTTCTGACCCTGTCATGTTTTTCTTTCACGTCAATGCCTTGGGCATCCTTGCCACTTAGAATAATATCTGACTGGAACCTCCATCTGGTACCAAACTCCTCCCTTAAAGTTCATATAGGTCCTAGCCTATTAAGGAAGATTTTTCAGATATCCCTAATGTTATTTAGATTATATACTTCCCATATAGGGGGAGTTTGTGTCTATGATATTTCACTTAATAAAAACATTGCAGCTGTATTTTTTATTGACATGTTTTCTCCAATGAACTCTACAATATTAACACATTTATAAAGGTGAGAGGAAAATTATATGCTCTAGAATTCCACATGCAGAATAAATATTCTTCAGAATAAGGAATAAGTATATTTTAAAAGGTTTATTTTCTTAGCGCAGTTTTAGCTTCCCAGAAAAATTTAAAAAGTACAGATATGTCCCATATACCCTCCTGCAACCACACAGGCATATAGTACATGTATTCAGCATTACAGTGTCACACAAAAATCACTAAAATCTTCTGTGTTTCATGTATTCCCCTCCAGCAAATGCTGGAAACCACTGATCTGTTTACTTTCTCCACAGTTTTACCTTTTTCAAAATATCACAAAAATTGAATTATACAGTATGTAGTCTTTTCAGACTGGCTTCTTTCACTTAGCAATATGCACTTAAGATTCAATCATATTTTTTATTGCTTTATAGCTCATTCTTTTTTTATCCCTGAATAGAATTTCATTGCTTGATGTACAACAAAGTTTTTATCCATTTAGCTCTTGAAGGACATTTGCGTGGGCATAAGTTTTCAAATCATTTAGGTAAATACCTAAAAATAATATTGCCAGATGGTATAGTAAGACTGTGGTTGGTATTGTAGGAAACTGCTAGAGTATCTTGCAAAGTGGCTCTGCCATTTTGAATTCCTACCAGCAAGGAATAAGAATATCTTTGCTCTGCAAACCCATCAATAATTGGTATTGTTGGGATTGTAGCTTTTCTAACAGGTGTGTAGTAACACTGTTATTTTAAGTTGAATTTATTATGCTTTTTTGCCATCTGTACATGTTTCAGGAGGTCTGTTTCAATCTTTTGCCCATTTTTTAAATTTGTTTCTTTTCTTATCCTTTAGGTTTAAGTACCCCTTGTACAATTTGATACAAGTCCTATATCAGGTATTTATGTCAGAAACGTTTAAAAGTATTTTCTTGCAGTTTGTGACTCCCCCTTCTCCACCTCCATTCTCTCAACATTGGCTTTTGCAGATCAACAGGTTTTCTTTTTTTTTCATTTTTAATTTAAATAAAGTTCAGTACATCAAATTTTGTCTTACTCGATCTGCCTTTTGGCGTTGTCCCTAAAAGTTCATCCCAATGTTATATAGGCTTTTTTATATTTCTCTGTCTAGATGTTTTATAGCTTTGCATTTTATATTTATGTCTATGATCTATTTGAAGTTAATTTTGCTGAAGGTGTAAGGTATGTGTCATGTTAATTTTTTTTTGCATATGGATGTTTATTTGTTCCTAGGCCATTTATTTTAAAAACTAGCATCGTACCATGGCATTTCCTTCGCATCTTATCCAAATCAGTTAACTGTATTTCTTTGCTTGTTCCCTTCTGAGCTCTCTATTCTACTTGAGTAATCTGCTCATCTATTCTTTGGCCAACACCCTCTTTTCTTGGTTCCTTTATAGAAAGTCATGAAATCATATACTCTGATTCTGCCAAGTTTGTTCTTTTTCTGTTGGCTATCCCGGATCTACGCTTTCTATATAAACTTTAAAATCGTGTGTATCTACAAAATAATCTAAGATTTTGATTGGGATTGTACTGAGTCTGTAGATCAAGTTGGGAAGAACTGAAATCTTAACAATATCAAGTCTTTCAATGCCAGGCATGCACAAGGAAGATTTCCCCATTTATTTAGATCTTTTTTGATTCCTTTATCAGTGTTTTGTACTTTCCACATATAACTGTGCACATATATTGTTGGATTTATGCCTAAGCATTTCTTTTTTTTTTTTTTTTTTTTTGGCCAACTGATGGATTTTTAAAATTTCAAATGGCAATTGTTCATAGCTGGTATAAACTGATTTTTGTATTTTGATGTTGTATCCGGAAATGTGCTTTGCTCAATTCCTAGAGTTTTTGTTCTGCTTGTCTTATAGGTTTTCTACATAGAACATGATGTTATAGGAAAAAACAAAAAACAAAACAAAACAAAACAAAATATTGCTTCTTATATGTTTTCTTTCTTTCCTTATCGTACTAACTAGAGTTTCCAGTACAGTATTAAACAGAAATGCTGAAAAAGAAGACATTCTTTCCTTGTTTCCCATTTTTAAGAGGAAAACATCGATTTCTCACCTTTCAGTATGATGTAGCCCTAAGTGTTTCATACATTTCCTTGATGAGTTTGAAGTTCCCTTCTATTCCTATATTGCCTCCATTCCTATGTATATTTATTCATTTTAATCATGAGTGGGTATAGATTTTGTCAAATGCTTTTTCTCTCTCAATATATAGGCTTATATGATTTTTATTCTTTAGTTTGTTGGTGTAGTGGATTACCTTGGTTGGTTTTGAAATTTGAACCTCTCATGCCTAGCTGGAATAAGTCCTACTTGGTCATAGTGCCTAATTCTTTTTAGGCGTTGTTGGATAGAATATGTTAATATTTTTGTTTTAGGGTTTTCCCCTCTGTGTTTAAGAGAGATACTGAGTTGTGGTTTTATTTTCTAGTGATCTTTATCTGATTTTGATATTAGGGTAATACGGATTTGTAGATTGAATTAGGAAGTGCTCTGCTGCTTCTATTTTCTGGAGTAGGTTATGTAGAATTAGTAACACATCTTCCTTAAATGTTTGGTAGAATCCTTCTGGGAACTCATCTGGGCTTGATGTTTTGTTTTGGTTTTGGAAGATTATTTATGGATAAAACTGCTTCAATAGATATAGGTCTATTTCAATTACAAGTATTCCCATTTCACAAAAGTTTGCATTATGCCCCCTCGTTTTACAAAAGGCTTACATTATTGTAATAAAGCCATTTTTCGTACACGTGAAAATCTCTTCATATTTCTTTCCTTTAGCAAAAACAGGTACTCATGTAGATCTTTTGTAAATGTGACATGGCATAACACGAACTGTCAGAAAGTGGGGGAAACCCTTTGCTTTATGCCATTTTGGCTTAAGGAAAGTTTCATACTGTGTTTCCCCAAAAATAAGACCTAGCCAGACTATCATCTCTAATGCGTCTTTGGAGCAAAAATTAATATAAGACCCAGTCTCATATTATATTATGTAAGACCCAGTCTCATTTGATAGTAAAATAAGACCAGGTCTTATATTGATTTTTGCTCCAAAAAACTCAGAGCTGATGGTCCGGCTAGGTCTTATTTTTGGGGAAACACAGTAGAAACACTTTAGTTTTGAGTAGTAGGGGAATTCTCTATGTGTTTATCCTGTGTAAGTTTGGGTAATATGTGTCTTTTTCAAAATTACATCATTTCATTTAATTATAAAATTTTGAGCATGGAGTATTCTTTTATTAATTATTTAATGCCCAAGAGACCAATATCTCTCTTCTCACATCCCCTCCCCTCTCCCTCATTTAGTCTGCAGGAGTTTTATCAATTATATTGATGTTTTCAAAGAACCATCTTTTGGCTTCATTGATTTTTTTTTTTTTCCATTTTTTGCTTTCAATTTCATTGGTTTTTCTCTGTTACTATTTATTTTATTCTTCTCGCTTAAGAGTAATTTATTCTTCTTTCTATACTTTCCTAAGCTAGAAGCTAAGATGATCTAATTTAGATCTCTCCTAATATACACACTTAGTGCTACAAGTTACCCTCTAAACACTCATTTCACCACATTTTAAATGTTTTTATTAGTGACCTGTTTGTTTTACTTTAAATATACTCTTCAATTTCTCTCAAAAATTCTTTGACAAATGTGCCATTTGAAGTGGATTATTTATTTTCAAATGCTTGCACATTTTATAGCCATCTTTCTTTTGATTTTCTGTTTAATTCTATTTCTATAATTTTACACTTTTTAAGGTATGTTTTAAGGTCCTCAATGTGGTCTATTTTGATGAATATCCTCTGTAGCATGAGAAGAATGTGCATTTTGTTGTTGTTGGATGAAATAATCTATGAATGTCAAATTGACCAAGTTGATTGATAGTGCTGTTCAGGTTGTATATATTCTTATCAATTTGCTCTCTGATTGATAAATTATGGACAGAGTATGTTGATGTCTCCAACTCTAACACTGGATTTGCCTTCTTGTCCTTTCAGATCTATCATTTTTTTATCTCCTGTATTTTGATGTTATTTTTTTAGGTGCACACATGCTAAGGATTGCTCTGTCTTCTTGGAGAATTGACCAACCCTTTCTCTTTATTTAGTGCCCTTTTCAATTCATGATAATCTTCCTTCTTCCGAAATATGCTCGGTCTGAAATTATTATGGCTAGTTCTTTTGATTAGTGTTAGCATGGTATACCTTTCTCTATCCCTTTACTTTTAACCTATTTGAATCTTTAGATTTAAAGTAGGTTTCTTGTAGATATTATTTTATTTTCATATTTAATTCCCGCTAACAATCTCCATCTGTTTTTCATTATTTCAGGTATACAAAACAACAGTGATTAGACATTTACACCCTTCACAAAGTGATAACCCCAACAAGTCTACTACCCTTCTGACATCATATCTAGCTATTACAATACCATTGACATATTCCCTATGCTATACTTTACACCCCGCGTGACCATGTATATATATATATATATATATATATATATATATATATATATATATATATATGTATATGTATATATATATATTTTCATATATATATATAAATTATAGTTGACATAAAAGAAGTCAAAACCAATATGATCTCACTTATTTGTGGAATCTAAAGAAGAGTAAACAAACAAACAAAACAGAAATATACTCATAGATGCAGAGAACAAACTGATTGTTGCTAGATGGAAGGTGTTATGGGGGATAGGTGAGAAAGGTGAAGAGATTAGAAAGTACAAATTGGTAGTTATAATATAAACAATCTCTATCTTTTAATGGCGTATTTAGATCATTCACATTTCCAATAATTATTAATATAATTTGATTGGTATCTCGTTTGTCACAATTTCCTATTTGTTGGACTTCTCCTCCACCCCCATCTCTATTTTATTCTCTCTCCAGGCTTAGCTAAATATTTTATAGAATTTTATTATATTTTCTCTCCTATCTCAGTGTGTCAGTTTCACATTTTAAATAATTTTATATGGTTTCCCTAGAGTTTACAAAATAGATTAATCTATGTTTACCTTCAAATAGCTCTATACTGTTTCACATGAAATACAGATAACTTACAAAGTAAAATTCCCAAATGTATCTCTTGCCCTTTGTGACAATACATAATCATTTTCAGTTATCCATGTTTATAATCATCTAATATATTGTTACTATTTTTGCTTCTACTTTTAGATCACTTCTCCCTCCTCTTTCTCTCTCTCTTTCTTTGTGTAGATCCAAGTTCAAAATATTATCCTTTCCCTTCTCTCTGAACTACTTGTTTAATATTTCTTGCAGGAAAGTTCTGCTGGCAATGAATTCTCTCATTACTTAATCAACTAACAGAGTCTTTCTTTATCTTCATGTTTGAATAATATTCTCCTTGATGTAGATAGAGGTCTTGCATAGTGTTTCTTTTTTTTTTTTCATTCAAAATTTAAATATTTTACTCTACCCTTAACTTCCTTACATGATTTGTGAGAAGTCTGCTGTAATTATTATTTCTGTTTCTTTATAAGAAAGTAATCATTTAATCTGAATACTTCCATAATTTTTTTTTTGTTTTTTTTTTCTTCACTTTGAAAGTAATACGCCTAGTGTGACTTATTTAGTATTTATCCTCGTTATTATCCTCTGAGCTTCCTGAATCTATGCTTTGATATTTGCCATCATGTTTTGAAAGTTCTTAGCCAATAATGTTTCAAATATTTTTCTACTCTACTCTCCCTTGTTATTCCGGTAACTCAATTTTTTAAATATAGGTTCCTACAGTTCTTGGATGTTCTGTTCTTTTTTTTCTTACTTTATTTTTTTTTTCTTCGCATTTTAGTTTGTGGTTGGTCTTTGTTTAACATTGCTGTAAATATTTGTGCCAGAGGCTTCAAATTCTTCTACCTCCTTGATTTTGTCTTTCCTCTTGATTTTGCACTTTCTTATGTATTCCTCCTTACAGTTGTGTCTTACATCTCTAATCCACTGTTACTCTACTGTGGGTCATAGTGGTGAAGTTTGGTAAAGTTTAGGGGTAGATGGAATGTTTGATATTCTTCTGATTACATCCTCATCTTTTTTGTGTCCTGTATCCCATAGCTGTGACATTCACAAACATTTCTCCAGTGTATAGGTTTCTCCCTGTTCTCTCTTTTTTCTCTGACTGATACTTTCCAAATCTATTTCCTAAGTCTCTAGTCCTTGATGTACATGTGTGTACACACACACACACACACACACACACACACACACACACACACACACACACATTTTTTTTTTCCTCCTTAGGTGAAATAAGAAGGAGGAAGGAGGAGTAGGAGGCATTATTTTTCACCAGCTGGATAAAACTTGGGCAAAGTCTTTTTTGTTTTTTTTCTTTTTTAGGTTATGGAGAAGACTGGGTGTACTGTAGTTAAGAGAAATCTAAAGCTCAACAAATGGAAAAAGCTGTAACAGTGAGAAGGGACCTAAGATTTTACATATTGTTAGCATCTGTGAGGTTGAGCCGGAATGCTGTTCTCTAAGTCTCCTAACTGATTATAATTTTTCTGCCTTGCATTTCAATTAGTTCTTTTTATATATATATATACTGACAAAACTTGTGTGAGAGTATTACATGTTTTCAAATATTCTGAAAACATTTTATATATTTATTTATTTATTTTTTATTCTCGGTATTTGATCCTAACCTGTTTTTACCCTATAGGGTTTCTTTCAATTTAAATTACTCTATTAACATATGACTCACTGCACTTCTATTCTGGGAAAGCATCTATTTAGGGATTGTCTACTGGGGTGTTTTTAAATACTTTATGATAAGGCCACTACAAGAAGATATGATTCAGAAATAGTTTAGAGATGTGAAACCCTTGCCTAATGCAATCTTACAGTGCCAAAAGAGAAAAGCGTACCTTAATATGTGCTTGGATTATATCCAGAAAAATCATGCCAAACAAGTTTAATTTTATGTGAATCTGGAGACTTTCTGCAGTAGCATTTTTTCCACAGCCCATTACAAAAAAGGAAAAATAAAAACGCCCTTAGTTTAAGACATTATTATTAACTTTGCCTTTCCTGTTGTATTTGAAATGGTTGGAAGTATGTCACTTTATCACAATTGAAATGTTTGCCGAACTCCTTACTCTTTATTTGCATATGTAGAATATATCATTCATGTTCTGCTTACTAGAAGTTAAGTTCCTTCAAATATAGGTTTTTATGAAGCAAAGTCTGCTGAATTCATACTGTGCTAAATGAAGTAGGTGGTGGCTATTCAATTTAGCCAATTAGTGGCCAAAGTCATTTTAGAAAACACTAAAGGACCAGGAACTCCTCATTAAGCTTTATTTATATCGAGGGCAAGGCAGTGAAAGATCATGAAACACTGACTGCGTAATCCTAAGGATCCAGAATGCTTTAAACATCAAGCCTATTTGTTGGTTTATACAGGGATACAGTGGGTTTACTAGCATAAAATTACAAAGCCCTTCCAAGGTCAAACCAGATTTTTTAAATCCTTGTCGGTGACATAATCAGTATATCTGGCCAAAAGTGTTTATTTCTCTATCACTTGATACTTAGGATTTAGTGATCATAGAAAGTAATATATTGCATTTATTTATTTTGTATTCAGTTATTTAATAGAAACCTATGGAATATATAGTCTGTTTCAAGCCATGAGACAAATAAAAATTGTAAACACACAGCGCCTAACTCCTAGAGAAGCAGAAAGTGTAAAGCTGCACAAGTTGTGTGAGAAATTTGTTAAAAAAACAACACTTTTCTATATTAGGTTTCAATGACAAAAATACAGTTAGAGTCTGATGTCAGAGTATAGGGCAAAAAAAAATCGCATTTAGATAAAATTATTTTAGGAAGTTGGAAGACTGGTGACAGGCATATACATGAAGGAAGAATTCATTCCCAGTTTCCATGGAAAACTGTTGGAATAAGACTACTCTCTGTAACCTAACTCATTTCCCCCCCCCGAGGCTACAGTTTTGACTTAACTTGTGAGTTAGGTGAAAGAAACTGGACTTGTTTAAGTTTTCCCTCTCTTAAGTTGACAGTTGCATGAAGAAAATAAACAAGCTTGTCTGTTGCTCCATGCTAAAATTTTATAGGGTTAAACCACTGTTCAATAGTATTTTCCATGCTCCTTTCAATTAGGTGACTCATTTCTCTCTGTTATTCCAAACTCAGGCAGGGAACAGTAGGGAAATGTATTATTGTTGTTGTCATTGTTGTTGGCCACATGTGAAAGAGTAGGTTCATATCTCCTGCGTCTCTGAAAACATCCCCGCATGGATTATGATTTTATTGTGTCTGGTTATTCCATGCTATTACCCTAAGATAAAGGTTTTGTGTCTGCTTCATCCTAATGGGAAACAGAAGTTCCAGCTTCATGAAAACTTTTGTACTGTCATTTGGGGAGCAGATTAAATGGTTTCCAAATGGAATATTAATCATGTTGAACAATCACGATTACTATACAGTTCCCCATCTCCCTGCTTTTAAAATAGGTTTCTATTGGGTAGATAGATAGTTTAGTGAGCTCTTGTTTCAAGGTGGTAACTTATACAAATAGTGGACTATCATTCCATGTTGAAGGAGTCCATATATGATTAAAATAAGCAGTTGAATGTAAGTTCTTTTCCATGTACTTTTCCAAAAAGCCTTGTTTTGGGAAGTTGGGATGTGGATAGGGTAGGGTTGTTGTGCTGCAGAAGCAGCCAAGGCAAGCAGGTATATTTCTGACCAAAGAGAAAAGTGTATGAGTTAAGAAAATCGTGGTAACTTGAACGACACTGGAAATCCCAGGGAGTTTATCACTCAATAGTTCTTTTCTTCCCTGCTAAATCAGGCTTATTTGTAACCTCATTCTATTATCGCCCCCCCACACACACACACACACATACACTGGAAACAACAATGAAAGTGTATGTTTTGTCACTGCCACTGCTTCCTGACAGCCAGTGATTTCCAAATTTGATCCAAAATTAATTGACAGATCTCTCCACCCTATTCTAAAGGAGGTCAAGGAACCCGGGGGGGGGGGATCCCATATTTTGGGGGGTTGTAGGAACAGAGCGTCTCATGGCTATATTTCCCTGTAATACCACTTAAGACCCTTTTAATGATTCCTATGATTCACATTGAAGGTGCATATGATTCTTGCAGTACAGAAACCCTGCAGATCACTGGCAGCCTGGTGCGTTTCACTTCCACTAGAAATAGTAACTATGGCCAGTGAAGACCTTGAGGATGAGTCATTCATTTACTCCCTAGCAGATGAGTCTGGGCGCTAGAAGCTGAACAGCATGTAGTATCCTTCGGATTTGCAGTCACTGTTTGTGGAGCATGGCCTTTCCATCCCCATTTCCTCAGTGGAGACACACAAAGAGATTCAGCTTCACAGGATTTCATAGAGCAGAGATTATCAATGTCTACTTTGTTGAAGCAGAAAATGATATGAAGATCAAAATGTCTGGAAAGACTGTGAATTGAATAGATTGGCAGGGTTTTGTAATGCAGATGACAGAATCTGAATAAAGTCACTGAACTAGCAGGAGGGGCAGAAGCCAATTCAAAAAGCCAGAGTACAGAGTCAGTTTTGGAAAACTCCCAAGTAAATAGAAACAGGATGACAGCTCAGATAGGCAAGGGGAAAGGCAATTTGGGATGAAAACATAAGACACTGACTGTGGTAAGATTTATCTGTACTATTTGTATGATGCATTGCCAGGTCAGCTCTGATAAAAGATCTGGGAATAGGGTGTACCGAAATGAGTTGACACTGCAATAAATAGTACTTTTAAAAGTTCCTTGTTGTCCTTGCTGGACAAATTTGTTGCACATAATTAAATTATACTAGACCATCATAAAGTGATTCCAAAAATTTTATGTAGTGCCAAGAACTTATTAAGGATTTTTGGTGTGAAATCTATGCTGGAAGCATTTAAAAGCATGAATATTTTCCATGCTTTTGCTCTTGGGCTTAGAGGAAAATCTGAAATGTGGAAACAGGAAAAGATTATAAACAAAGGAGTTTGTTGTTTTCTATAGGATCACTTTCCTAATGTCGTTTTTCATTGGGCACCATATATTTATCTGCAGATCTAAAAGGAATGGGAAAATGTGTATTTGTTTCAGAACTTTTAGAAAGGAAGCAAGGCATCATTGAGGCACATAAATTAGTGGTGTTTGCATGCTGTTGTACTTTATTCCAAGTTTCTTCTTTCTATGAAATTCCCTTTTTGTTCCCCTTCTTTCTCTTTCTTCCCCTTTCTCTCTCTCTCTCTCTTTTTTTTTTTTTTCTTCTAGTGGCATTTGAGACAGGAACCAAATACGTAAAGAGATACAAGGTAGATGCTCTGATTGACACAGGGATGGGACTTCAAGCGTTACCCACACTGTCATCATTCACCCACCGTGTGCTAGTCCATAAGGTATTTCAGTGGGATCTTTGAAACATGATTTGGGAACCATTGCATTTGAGGACTGTTGTAACTGTAATCGTGGCTAATTAAATAGCTAGACAGAGAAAAATAAAGCATGTTCTTGAGACCACATACAAAAATCCATTCAAGAAAAGTAGACAAGGGAAACTAAGACCAACAGCACCTAATATGATACAATACAGTTTGAAAAGTTATCAGGCAGTGTTAACCACTGAAATCAACCCTTCCATTGTGGTACTCAAACAGTAAGCAAATCTAGACTCAATCTGAGAGCTCTCATATAACTGTTAGTATAGACGTAACTAGAGAAGACCAGGAAGGGAATCATACGAATTCAGAGAAACAGCACTAATGACGAATGACTGGAAATTATACAAAGACAAATTGATATAACTATTCATGTGTAATTAGTTGTTTTATGTCTAACAGTATTTATTATATAACTGTATTTGTTTGCCCATGGTATTGTTTTATTTCTTCTCTAATATATCTTGGGGCAGTTTTCAGTTCCCTTTGAGAAGCAAAAATTCTTGTGTGTTTTGTTGTTGTTTTGTTGTTGTTGTTGTTGTTTCTTGTTTTAAATTTCTGTTCCTTTGGGATTTTTTTTACGTGTTTTTTTTTTTTTTTACTTGTCAAATCATGTGAGCTGGGGGGAAAAGACTTTAGATAACAAAATTGTACTTACTCCCACACAGTGTCATACAACTCCTACATTGATGCAATTTGATATGCATACGTTTTTTTGCACACATATTTCTAAGCTTAAATAAGGAGGTGAAGCAAAAAAAAAAAAGTCTTCAATTTTCAAGTGAGGAAATCCAATTAAGGTATAATGTGATATTTTTGTGGTCTTCAGGATAGTCTTTACTGCTCTGTGTGTTGTCCGTTATCAGAAACAAGTGTGTGGTCATCAAGCAGAAAGCAGTATTCTTCAGAGTAACTTCAAATATGCAGTTGTTTCCTGAATAACTATGCTTCATGATTCCTTTAAATGATCCATTTAATATTTCAGTGACGTGTATTCTATAACATACTCAATTCATGAACTGGGAAACAATCTTTTTATGAAGAGAATAAGGTCCATTGTTGATCTCTTCAGTTGTAAGACTATTGAAATTAGCTATAAATGCACATTACAATATTTAGTGCTAATTATGTACACGTATCTTTCTTACACATTTTCTTTGCTTTATGATATTATTTTTTAAATTATATATACATATATTTCAGAGAGGTGAAAGGCTAATTGGATTACCTTCCCCCTTATTTATATTTCAGAATTAACTGCAGAGGAAGTAAAATGACTGGGTAGGAAACATGGCCTTCCCTTATAATACAGAAATGTGCTGCATATGAAATAATGTGCTGCAAATGGTGTTTTAGTTTGGAGAGCCAATGTGCATCTAAAATATCCTGTAGTTCAAAGGTCCAACTACAGTTAGGGAAGATGATGATTAGAAGCAATTTTAAATTACTTAATATTGAAATAAGCATCTAGAAAAAAATTAATGGTCTTCGGCAAATGGTTTAAAATAGAAGACTCTGGGACTATAGAGGGAGAACCTCCATAAATCTGTTCTCCATTTAAAAATAAAAAATAAAAATTGCTGAAATGGTCAAAATTCACAGTGTCAGAGATTTGGAGATTAACCAAAGGCTTGCACATATTTGAGGAGTGTTAATTCAAGAAAAAATTGTGCAACCTCAGTGAAAACAGCAGCTTTAGGGTGGTCTTTTAACAAGTTGCATTCCCTACTTCACTTAATCCTCCTCAGTTCCACACAAATCTTGAAAGCCATCAGCCTTGCAGCCATGTGAGCTACAAACACAGCGTCCTAGCAGCCATGGGAGGGGTCAGATTGGTTTTGAGGTCCTCAAAAGGTCCACACCCAGAGCATTGTCACTCTGTGAGCTGTCTGGTGTTTCCCTGGAAATACTCGATTGCAGTAATTACCATGATCTCCTGAACTATTGCTATAGTTACATGCCTGTATGCATATGCAATATGTTAATGTGTTCTCTTCCCTGTGTAACCAATAGATTATCCTACCAATTAAAACTGAAAATGTAATCAGTGTAGAGGATTGTTATAATTCATTTTTCAGAATGGTAGAACCTTTATGTTTCTAGAATGTTTATTTAAATATTAAGTTGGGAGGAAAATGGTAGCACTAGGATAAACATAGTCATTAACATGGTGAAATTTGGTGTTAATATGTCTTTTTGGTGGTCAATTTCCACGTATATGGTGTCCAACAGAAACTTTAACCACTCTTACAACAAATCAATGAAAAGTTTGTCAGTGATAGAGAAGCAATTTCCCTTTGCATCATGAGAGATCTGTGAGCCAATTGTGAAACCAATCATTATATGTTTTGTCAGTTGAAAGAGAGAGATTTTCTTTCACCGAGAATATATACATACCCTCTTCATGTAAACTCATTATTCGAATGCATGCTCTAATTCCATCAATTACATTGTGTGTCTGAACTAGTCTTTGAATTATGAATTACTTGATAGCATAGAAGGGGGAAAATAACGTTTATATATGTCATCCTTTATTCTATAATTTCCTGCTTTTTAGCTGTAAAATTAAACATGTTAAAATTCCCAAGTAAAAGGGAAAATAATTTCAAAGGCAAGAATTAGGAAAAAGACATTTGAAAAAACAACTACCCAACAACATACCTGTCCACAGAGTGTATTCATCTCAGGTGATGTAAGAGGAGAGGGGCCAGAAGCTGAGTTGTATATGTTCTGTCATGTAGCGTCCACACGTTTCTCTTGATATGTCTTCTGCTGCCAGATGCTCTGCTCTTATTTGGTTAGAGGAGATTAGGACACAAGACACAGCGGCTGATATGACATGAGGAACAAAGATACTGCTTTGACTTTAGCAACTCAGTGTTTGTAGTGAGCTGAAGTGGAAGTTCTGGAAATCAATGTTTGGTGGTTATCGAGGCTAGGCTATAACTACAACTTGTTACAAACATAGTGTCTGTAAACACCGAGACATTTGAATGGAACTGTGTAAAAACATGTTCCAGTCCATCACTATCCTTTGTATTTTCTACTGACAATTCCTTTCTTCCTATTTTCCATTTATTGAAAATCAGTTTCAGATTCTTGGAGGAATTACCTGGCAAACTGACAAGACATACATACTATTAGTGATATAATTCTTTAAATAGACACACACACTTGAGGCGGCCTCTTCATTGCTCAAAGTACTTCTCTCACCGCATCCTTGTGAAATAAACAGGGGACTGTATCTAATGCTCATATGTGATCATGGAATTGATAACACCTCGAAAACTCTGTACCCAGCTGCAGTGTTTCCCTCTATTTCAAATACTGAAATAAAAATCTATCAGAAGATAAATAAATTTCAAAAAATTATACAAAGAAAAGATGGGGCGGCGAGTATCTGAGCTACCCAAAACCAGGGTCTTTGACACCTACTTCCTAGGCTGTCTTCATCCACAGCATAAAGCCTGGAAGGTCAGGACCATCCCCTTCCTCCCTGTGTGAAACCTGAAAGCAGCCAAAGGCTCATTCGTTGTTTCCGTGGTCTTCAGTCAAATACAACTTCTAGGAAAACAATGCTGTAAGATGGTATCTGTTACCAGGAACGTATTATGTGCTAGTCTCCTGAGACTGCTGGAATATTCCTCCATGTCTAATTTGGGAATAAAATATGCCATTGCTTCGGAACGGTACGTTAATTAATTAAATGTGATTATTTAGTTAAATGAACACTTTATGGGAGACTTCTCATATGACAGTTGCAGTTCCTGGGGAGGTTGATGATTCATCAGGGGGAGCACACAGCGTGATAGGAGTCAGAGTCCTTCCTATTCAGTCTAGAAGTTTTAAATCAGCTAAAACTTCAGCAGCACCCGACTGCACATGAGTCCTGGCTAAAGCATAGGAGAGACTCAGTGTCTGGCCTGAAGCCTGTTTGTGCAAAACTACTGAGACTTTATGGGTCAATTCTATCTCCTGAGCATTTAGGTTTCCTGTGTTTTCTGCATGTGTAAAACAATATTATCTAATATAGCTTTAGCCCTAGTTTGCTTTTAATAATGACTATGATGTGTCCTCTCTTAGTACTCCATGGAAGAATATGGCGAATTATTCATTTTTATTAATTGGTAGGAGCATATGCTTCTCAGATATTACACACTGTAGTTACTTTGCATGTAGAAAAATAACTCTTTAATGGATGATTGTTTACCAGGGACTGGCACAGAGTACAGAGAGTCACAATTAATTATTAATGATGTGTACATGAATCAATAAATGAAGGGATGAAGCAAATAAATGGCAGGGTTCATTAGAAAGCTGCAGCTCAAATGACAGTGGGACAGAGGTCATAATGGGAAAACATTTGTACTGGACATATGATAGGATATTAATTTCATAATCCACATGCTGTTATTGTAAGGGGTGCTAATATATTAGCAGAATGTTTTCATCGTTCATTTATAGAGGGTGAATGCGCATATTGATAGGCTTGAGCAAACCTGAAAGCATACTATTATATCCTATAGGAGACAATAACTGAATTAAAAATTATTATTTCCTCAAGATCTATATAGCCTAAAACTTCAATCAGACCTTCTCTGGCCTCCATTTTCACATAACCCAATGAGGACTGGTCATCCCCAATACCCCAGAAGGACTTGAAATAAACAAATGAAAAGGCATGATTTGTCAGAAGCAGGTTTTGGCACAAGGATTCATGTTAAATATAATTTATTAACAACTGTGTTTAGGAAAGTGTAGCCACTGTGTTCAGGAAAAAAAAAAAGAGAGAGAGAGAAAGAAAAAAAGAAAAAAAAAAGGGTGAAATATCAAGCAAAGTAAAATAAGTGGAAACTTTGGCTTACTTGTGCAGGAAAGCTCTAGAAACAGTACAAACCACGTCTCAGATTTGCCCTACTTGGGTACAAAGGGGCTGGAGTATTTATGTTCCTCGTCAGTCATTGGGGGAAAGTCCCCTTATGACAAATGCAGATTCAGAGGCAGTGTGAGTAGCCATGACAGTGAGCAGACCCCCACAGCCTAAGGGGCTCCCCACAACTGTTCTGGGATGAGGCACACCGTTGCAGTCAGCATATTCAAGAATGTGCCAGGACCCCAGGTTACGGGCAGAGCACTGCAATCACCTGCTACGTTGCTTAGGAAAAATACCTTCAAGTCATTCTCAGCTTCACCTCCTTTTGTTCAATACCCATCAAGGCATTTTAATGTATTTTCCCACTTAAATGCGGACGCCCTTCTCTCTTCCTTTTCACACTGTTTTATTTCAGAGCCCCCATCCTCTTGCCTACACATGGGAAAGTCCTGACATTACCTGTAGGCTATCTCCCCAGCGCTTTCTCCATGCCACAGCCAGTTTTGCATTTCTCAACCAGAAAGCTGAACAAATTACTTGCTCACAAAAATAATCACTATCCACCCTCCACCCCACTCATCACCAAAAGGATCCCATTGGCCCAGTTTTCTAGAAAGACTTCAGTGTCTGCTATCATCTAGTGCCCACATAACATGCTGGGCTCTGAACCACACCTCCCATACACTGAGCAGTGATGACTCAATAAGCCCCCTCTCTCCCCGCCCCCCGCTGACTTCTCCCTCTAATGGCCTCAACTCCTCCTGGTTGACTTATGCACTATGCTGGTTATAGGTCAGGAAGGTGTTCAGGAAACATGCTCTATTATGTGAAGATAAATCTGACCACTCTTTCCTTCTACCCGCAAAAGCCTACATACACACTAATAATATAGTTAAGCTTCTATTTTTTTAAGCACTTCTATTTTTGCATTGGATAACTTGAATGATGGTTCTCAACTAGGGGATATTTTTGCCCCTAGGGGACATTTGCCAATGTCTGGAGAAATATTCATTTGTCTTAATTGAAGGAGGAGTATAGATACTAGAATCTAACGGATGGATGTTAAGGATGCCGCCAAACATCCTGCAATGCAAAGAGCAGACCTCACAACACAGCATTTTCGGGTCTCAAAGGCCAATAGTACTGAGGCTGAAAAACTCTGCCCTAACGTGACATTATTTATCTATAGAGGTTCCTGTTACTCTCTAGGCTTCTTCAGGGAAGAGTTCTGGCGTCTTCCTCTTTGAGTACCTAGTACCTAATATACTTCCTGGATTGTGATTGGCGTCTGATTAGAGTTCAGTGCCATTTATGATAGTAAAGCTATCATAAATGATAAAATTACATTAGTGGAGAAATACATGCTAAGATATCGACCTCTACTAATAACATTTCCCCCCTAGTTTTTGGTTTTGAAGTCATCGATTTGGACAAATCTAGAACCTAAATATTAATCACAGTCTGTCTTGTACTCAGTTGATCAGTTCATTGGATCATTCTCCCTTATAGCAATATTTAAAGGATGGCACTGGGAGTATATGCATATTTATAATCCCTACTGGCTTTCAGATAAGTGGAGTTAATGAAATTAACTCTATTTGCTGCGTATTTTTGTAAATGTGGAGCTCACGTGTCTGTCAACTAAAATATATTTCTCCTAGGGTGGCTGCCTAGAAAGTTGGGGTATAAAACCGCTGTGATTTTCTTCAGCAAGATTTTACAATAAAGAAATGAAAAGTTGACAAAATGTATTATCTGCACCATTGCTTAATCTTCAAAGAGAAAGCAAATATACTTCTTTACGTATGTATGGAAGAGCCAAATATACGTATTTTATAACACTTTTCTTTAGCCTTTCCTAAATTTAAGGTAAATGCATGCACCTTCATGTTGAAGTTCAGGAAGTTACAGAATTTATAATGGAAACTATTAATGTATGACAAGAACTGTGGCACTGTAAACATTGAATTGACAAACAGAAAACATCAGCCAAAGTTCATATTTTATTAGAGCAATGTAAGACTACAACCTAGTTCCAGTGTGTACACACGCATACTGTATATGATAAATAAAAGAGAATTAATGTAACTGATCAACCTAGTGTCAGACAAACCAAAAGTTACACTTTAAATACTTTAAAGACCGTTCAAATAATTAATTTATCTAACAGCTTCTTTAATTTTAGAATTTATCTTCACTATGAGAAAGGAAATGATATAGTCCTAATGGGGATTTTTTTTTAACTTAGCGTGAGAACTAGTGTATACAAAATCTTTATTATTATCCTGTGTTTGAGTTTAAGAAAACATTACTAAATTTAGGATACTTATTAGAACAGCAATTACTTTTCTTCTTCCCAGCACAACATAAGTTAGGTTCAGTGGATGACAGCAAACAAAATTATTAAATACATCACAAAAAAATTTTGCAATTTTCTCTATCCTTAATTACTTTAATATTAAAATTCTGGCTTTATAGAAAATCTCAGGTGGTGCAGTCAAAATTTATATTAAAATGCAAATGGGAAATTAAATAATGGAAGTTATTTAAATAATGTGTATTCTCTTTTTTCATACCTGCCTGCATATAGATTATAAAGACAATTTAGCCTAAAAAATTTATGGAAATTTTTGTTAAAAATATTGTTCTTATATAGACATTAGTCATCTCTTTCTTCACCTTTCTTAATTTTGGACCACTTCATAAATTTTTTGTTTTAATGACAAAAATCTTTCTCAGTAAATAACCAGCTAGAATCAAATTAACTATGAAATTTTCCTTTGGAAGTTCACTCAAATTATGAATGTATGCAAATAAACTATGGCAAAGCATATATATTTGTCCAAAGTAAGAAATGTTAGTGATATGAGGGGTGCATGTGTACATATCATATTAATGTAATGGCCTGAATTTTCACATAAGCAAGAAACAGTTATTCACCTCTTTGATGACTCATTAAGGTCACCACAAAATTGTAGCATATAAAATATGTTGTCATTTTTATCAGTGGGATATTTAGGTTCTCCACTGATAAAAGGAGGAATTTTACTGGAAGGCAGGTAACAAGGATTTTTATTTTAAAATATAATTTAAATCTATGTAAGTTGGTAATATGGTTATGGTGGGTTCACTTTGGAGAAAAGCAAAACTGGGTTTTCTTTCTTACAGTATTTTCAATAGATTTTGTCTGAAAGAAATTTCTATATTTTAAAAAATAATTGTGAAAATAAATATCCCATTATGCTCTTCAAATGGGTAGTTTCCTTCATTTCACAGAACCTGTGGCCACAGCAAATACAACAGAAATTATTTAGTGAATTACTGAAGTGTTGAGCTATCTTTTTTTTTTTCTTCAGGAAAGGGACTGACATCTAGGTTTTTTTTTTTTTTTTTTGTATCTGCCAGTTCATGAAAGTGAGTTATAAATTCCCATCACTCTCCCATGAGCCAAAAGATAAGAATAGCATCCCAGGTGTCACTGATGTCAGTCACACTGCTGACCTGTATGATTGCGCTTGGAAGGGCATATTTCCTGTATGTTGACTAAGAAAAAGCCTCTTCTTTTTGATTAACATTCATGGAAAAACAGAATGAAGTAGCTAAATCCTCAATTACTCAGTAAGTAATCACAGCTATACTAATAGAATAAATGATAATGAGGAGGGGAGCAAGACATCAACTCTGCTTTTTCCCTGTTTAAAGCATACCTTAAGAATTGTTCCTTTATGGGAGACCAGTTCTCAATTGGTGAGATAGATGTGAATGAAAGAACCGAGATTCTTCTCCCCACATGAAGATTTTTAAATAGGTGTTGCCTTTTGACAAAACAGTGATCCAAAGGAAATGATTTCTTGAGTCTGGTTGAAGTAGTGAAATTCATTTGCGTATTTTGCCGTGTATAATGCATTCCTATGTATAATGTGCACCCTCGTTTTTGGCACATTCAGGAAAAAAAATCTTTCATTTTATTTTTTTAATTCAAATTTTTATTTGTGTACATTTAAGTACTTGTGTTTTGTATTATAAAGGAATTTCAACGTTCATTTTTAAACATATTATGGTACAAGAAACTTTATGTAATAAATAATTACAAAACACAAGAACAGATACAAAGTACAAGAAATTTGATGTACCAGTAACAAATTTACGATATTTATTCATCATAGAAGGCCAAGAACCCTTGGTCATTGCAAGTTTGTTGTAAGTTCAACAAAACAATCTATCATATTCCAGGGTATTATTTTGCATACGGATATCGTTATTGATTTCTAGAGCTACACTTTTAACTCATAAGCAAAAATAAAAGAATTAAAAACATTTATGTAGACAAAGAATTAGTACTACCCATATATAATGCACATCCTTATTTTTCCCTTACAAATTTGGGCAAAAAGTGTGCATTATACACAGTAAAATACAGTACGTGGATTCTAAGTAAACTGACCTAAATCATTTTTGCTAATGGTCTTAATGACCAAAGCACACCTCTAAGACTTATTTTGGACTCAAAAACATTCAGGTGTCTGTTGTGGACACTTAAGGATCCCCGAATTACTCTCTGCTTCTCACCTGCCCTCTTGCCTGTACCCTCCAATGCCCAGGACCATGTCTGAGTCCTAATAATGTCTGGTTTTGTGACGTTTAAAAGAAGTATTACTAACCATAGGTGGAGAGGCTCATGTGCTTCGGTATCTTTTCTTCCAAGAACTGGTGTTAGGATCCAGCTGGGAAATTGAAGACAGTATCAAATCTTGGCCATCCTGAGAAGGTCCAGTAGAAAACACACCCTGAATCAGATAAAACTGGGTTTAGCTATTCATAAGTTTTAAGTGACTTTGGAAAGTTATCAATTACTCTAACTTGCAGCATTCCCATTTCTAAAATAGAGAAATAATAACACTTATTGTTACATTTAAGTGGGATACATTGTCTGAAGTGGCTGAAGTGTAGAAGGTTCACAGCTCATGTTAGTTTTCTTTCTCTCCATCTAATCATTTTCTTTCCTTTCTTCTATGAATGAGAAATGCTACAAACATAATGGCTCAGGAACATTAAGAACATTCTTTTGTTCTTTTTTTGTTGTTTTGTTGGCCCAGATTGTACATTCCCACTATTATCCACCATATCTCTGACATGTGTTGCATTCTAAGCAATTACTGTACAGACATCTGGAATACAATCTGTAAATAAATGATTCTTTCTTTTGTCTATTTTCTGATGCACATTGCCTGGTGGGAACAAAGAGTAGTTCCCGTTATGAATTATTTTTCTATCATGATTGGAAATGGCATAATTAAACTTACTCTATTATCACTATACACACAACAGAATACAAGAACACACAAAAGGTGCTGACGGTGATAGGATTCTAGTCAATCACAGAGAAAAGGATGAGGGATGTCATTATCCTCAAGGCCATATAATGATTCCTGCTTCGATGCTGATACAGCCTCCTCCTTGCCTTCCAAATCGCAGTGTCTCCTTTCTATGAGAAGAAAAGACAGACACTACCCTGACCATGAGTCATTCTTCGTAAGTAACAGAAAGAGATTCTTTCTATTCACGAAGCACTCAGGGCTCATATAACACCGTGGGGCACAGCAGTGAGCAGTAATTAGCTCCTCTTTCTCATTCAGCTGTCATATGGTCTACTCCATTCTATTCAATCTCGCTTCATACAGTGGTACTAGGTAGGATTATATTTTCTTCCTAAAAAAACATTGATGAACATCAATAAATAAAATTAGAGTTAAATAAAGGCACCAAATACTTCCTACTTGGGTAGATAAACATATTTTTTAAGGAAAAGGTACATATTGTTCCCAATTCTCCTTAGGTCAGTTCATAAGAGATGCCCGTATAAATTGAAAATCCCTTGCACAGTCTCCTTTCTCCTTTTCTACTTCTTGCATAGAGTTTGATAACTGCAGCTGTCAGAGAGTCTACCACATGGTAAGGACTGTGCAAATCTATAATGAGCGCAAGCCTGCACCCAGACTCAGGTACGAAATTAAGAACTGAGTTCCGCAGACTCTCTGCTTGCCTAATTCTTCTCCTGCAGCTACTCAGTCACACAGAAGAAGCACCCTCATGACTTCCCTGCTGGTGTTGAATCACTGCCCTCAGCCAAGCTCCCTGCTTTTCAGGAATCTGATGCCAGGCCAGTTCTCTAAATGTGTTTAATTGTACCATTTATCAGCAAGAGAAAGAAAGTCTATGTGACATTCAATTATTTACTGAAGAATTTTTCAGCAGCCTAACATCTAGTGAGTTTATAAATGAGGAAGGGATACTGTCTGGGTGTCCTGAAAATGAGACACAAAGATTGATACTCTCTGTGACCACACACATAAATCCCTCTACTTTATCCCTTTCCCCAAATTATTTTATAAGTAAAAAAAATGAAATAAAAAGAATTATGGATGTCACATGTTTATTTTTTTTATTTTTTTTTCAGTTACAGTTGACATTTAATATTTTATATTAGTTTCAGGTGTACAGCATAGTGTTTAGACATTTATATAATTTATTCAGTGATCACCCAATTAGTCTAGTACCCACCCGGCACTATACATAGTTGTTGCAATACTGTTGACTATATTCCCAGTACTGTACTTTACATCCCCATGAGTGCTTTGTAACTACCAATTTGTACTTCTTAATCCAGTCACCTTTTTCACCCAGTCCCCCAACCACTCTCCTACCTGGCAACCGTCAGTTTGTTTTCTGTATCTATGAGTCTTTTTCGTTTTTTTTGTTCATTTATTTTGTTCTTTAGATTTCACATATGAGTGAGATCATATGGTATTTGTCTTTCTCAGTCTAACTTATTTCACTTAGCATAATGGTTCAGGAACATTATGAGTTAAGAGCTTTCATTTGTTCTATTTTGTTGTTGTTTGGTTGGTCCAGATTGTACATTCCCACTATTATCCACAATATCTCTGACATGATACACCCTAGGTCCATCATGTTGTTGAAAATGATAAGATTTCATTCTTTTCTACGGCCAAGTAATATTCCATTGTATACATGTACCACCTCTTCTTTATCTCTTCTTTATCTAGTTGTCTATTGACAGTCACTTGGGTTATATCCACATCTTGGCTATTGCAAAGCACTGCAATAGCACTGCAGTGAACATAGAGGTGCATATATCTTTTTGAATTAGTGTTTTGGATTTCATCAGATAAATACCCAGAAGTGGAACTACTGGGTCATAAGGTAGTTCTGTTTTTAATTTTTGAAGAACCTCCATACTGTTTTCCATACAGGCTGCACCAATTTGCAATCCCACCAACAGTGCACAAGGCTTCTCTTTTCCCTGCATGCTCACAGTATTTGTTATTCATTGATTTATTGATGACAGCCATTCTGACAGGTGTGAGGTGATTTCTCATTGTGGTTTAAATTTTCATTTCTCTGATGATTAGAGACGTTGAGCATCTTTTCATATGTCTATTGGTAGTTCTATTTTTAATTTTTTTGAGGAACCTCCGTCTGTTTTCCATAGTGGCTGCACCAATTTGCAATCCCACCAACAGTGCACAAGTGTTCCCTTTCCTCCATATCCTCACCAAAACTTATTGTTTGTCGATTTATTGATGATGGCCATTCTGACAGGTGTGAGGTGGTATCTCATTGTGATATTTATTTGCATTTCTCTGATGAATAGTGATGTTGAGCATCTTTTCATATGTCTATTGGTCATCTGTATGTCCTCTTTGGAGAAATGTCTATTCAACTCTGCTGCCCAGTTTTTTATTTATTTTTTTGGTGTTGAGTTGTATGAGTTTTTTATAAAGTTTGGATATTAACCTCTTATCAGATGTATCTTTGGCGAGTATCTTCTTCCATTCAGTAGGCTGTCTTTTCATTTTGTTGGTGGTTTCCTTTACTGTGCAAAAATATTTAGTTTCATATAGTCCGATTTGTTTGTCCTTTTATTTTGTTTCCCTTGCCTGAGGAGATGTGTCAGGAAAATAAATAAATACATGTATTTATATATTTATATATTACTGCCTATATTTATTTCTAGGAGTTTTATGGTTTCAGGTCTTACATTTAAGTTTTTAATACATTTTGAGTTTATTCTTGTATATGGTGGAAAAAGATGTTCCAGTTTCAGTTTTTTGCATGCTTCTGTCCAGTTTTCCCAAACCATTTATTGAAGAGACTCTCTTTACCCCACTGTATGTTCTTGCCTCTTTTGTCATAGATTACATGACCTTATAAGCATGAGTTTATTTCTGTGCTCTTTATTCTATTGCATGGATCTATGTGTCTGTTTTTATGTTAGTACCATGCTGTTTTGATTACTATAGTCTTGTAGTATAATTCGATATCAAGTAGTATACTCCTTCTTTGTTCTTCTTTCTCAAGATTGCTGTGGCTATTCAGGGTTTTTCGTGGTTCCATACAGATTTTAGGATTATTTGTTCTTATTCTGTGACAAATGCTGTTGGTATTTTGATAGGGATTGCTTTGAATCTATTGATTGTTTTGGGTAGTATGGACATTTTAACAATTTTAATTCTTCCTATCCATGAGCATAGTATATACTTCCAGCTATTTGTATCTTCTTCAATTTCTTCCTTCAGTGTCTTATAGTTTTCTGAGTACACATCTTTTATCTCCTTGATGAAATTGACTCCTAATTTTTTGTTTGTTTGCTTGTTTTTGTTTTATGCAATTGTAAATGGGATTGCTAATCTTTTTTTTAATTTCTCTTTCTGATAGTTCATCATTGGTTTATAACAATGCAACCGATTTCTGAAGGTTGATTTTCTTTCCCCAAACTTTTGACTTCAGTCTTCTAACCTTGCTTGTGCCAGACCCCTAACCAAACATCTGTACCACTTGTTCAGAATTCATGTGTATCTGTCCCTCAGGCTGATACAAGTACAATGACCAAGTACACGGCTAACTTTTCTGCTTACTGGGAAGGTTCCCCTTGACTGTTGTCTGCCAGGCCTTCCTCAACAGGCCTGTTGTACCGTAGAAGGAATATAGTACACACTCTCTGTATGCTTCGTGCTAACTCAATGAATTTGTGAACAAGTCTATTCTCTTTTATGAGGATAAGTTACTTTGGAGAAGTCCCCTAAAAGGCCACACATGTGAACTGAGAAAGAAACATCACTGTAACAGAAGGTGACAAAGCTTTTCATTCAACCTGTCTTTGCCTTCTGGACTTTCTTGGGCCATGTCTATGATGCACTGTTTTCAACGGGCAGTGGCTTGCTGCTGTGGCTACCCAGGCCAGCCTGATGGACCTTGGAATAACCAGATCAGGATGGGCCGTTCTGGTTGTGTAGTCACCTGTTCCGTGGTGAGGTGTTCAGCTCTCACAAGGGCCAGTGCCATACCAATAGCTGTTTGAAAGCTATGAGCAGTTCTGCACCAGAGAAGGCCAGACCTGGTTTCAGTCCTTGTGATGTCTGCTCGGTGACTCTCCTTTTTGCCTTACAAGAGAGCCCACACCACACTTTATATACTCATGTACCCCGTACAGAATCAGGTCCATGGAGTTGTGTGGCATGAGTGAAAAGGCAGCTTGTACCTGCGGCCTCAAAATACGCAGAACCGTTTCTTGCCCAGCGATTTCTGAGTCACCTGATAAGTTCACTGGCAAAGCATTCCAAATGTAACACGTGCCACCTCCAGAATCCAAAGAGACACAGACAGCTTAAAGTCAGGTGACACAATCATGCAAGAAATCACCCTGTACTTTCGAGGAGATACGTAGGGATTACTCATACTTATCAGAGCCTAAAAATTATTATTGACATGGACGATCCCTTCACCTTTGCAGGCTTTACTCCCTATTCTCTGCAGTGTACATGTCTTACTAAGGTAACAGGGGTACTACTGCGTGATTAGTGAGATTGCAGTGAGCACTATCTCATCAATACATCGACCGGTGGTGACATGTTCTACAAGAAACATGGTGGCACAACCACCTGCCGACTGTATTGTAACAGAACACAGAAAAATAAACACAGCCTGTGAGGAAAGACGGTGAATGTGTACTGCTGTCTTTTCCACATAAGGAAACTTTGTAGGAAAAGCAAACACGTCAGAAGCTTGCACATTAGTAAATCTTCAGAGTGGACACATGCTTTTAACAGCAGCATAGCACAAAAGACATCCTTAGCTGTTTTTCCATCCTCACCCCTTCTCCGGGATAACCATCATACTGGCATCTAACACCAGAGACTGGTTTTGCTTTGGGGGGGAGGGGCTTCATTATATCCATCATCTTTTGTTCGAAATCATCTTTGTGAAATCTACCCATGTTATTGCATGCAGTTGTAAATTATTTATTCTTAATACTCTATAGTATTCCATGTATGAATATATTGCAGTTTATTCAGCCAACTGTTTATTCACATTAAGTTTCCAATTTGAGGCTGTTATAATAGTACTTCTACGGAACTCTTGGACATATCTTTTGTTAAATATTTGCATATTTTTTTCTTATATATATACCTACGAGAGAAATCATTAAGTGATAAGGTTTGCAGACATACAGCTATAGTATCGAGTGCCTGTTGCCCCAACTCATGCCTCACTTATATATTGTTTATTTAAATATATATGGGGTAAGTGGCTAGCTACCCATCTCCATGAAGAATGTGACAAATATGTTTACAACACATTCCCTTATTGAGTATTTTCCCTATTATCACAGATATGAAAGAAAAAAAAAACATATTTTGGGAAACATGAACCTAGAGATTTCAAAGCAAACTATAATTACATTCATCATATCACACGAGAGTCATAGTAAAACGTTTTCCATATGATTTCCAATAAAAGACATTGATACTCTGTGAGTTATTTTATGGTGATGTTTGGGTTTCTCTTTTGCTGTTGATTTTTTTACTGCTCAAGAATAATACCTTCTTGCCTCTCTACCTCACATCACCTCTGTGTCTCACCTAATCTGCAAGTTTGATTTGCTTTCCCTGCTTTATGGCAAATAGGAAAAAGCCACTACCAGTGGATAATTGATTTCTCTGGAGATGTAGGGTTGCGATGGGATGTCTTATTTCTAGCTCTGTGGCAAATTTTCATTTAAAACAAACTTTGTCAATTATCAGGTTGAGCCCTTCCTCCTGAGGGATATGTGGGTTCATGATATATTTTTGAATCCTTCAGAATCGTGTTCCACCCTGAGCATAAAGCTATGATAAATATTATTAAGCAGCACAAATTGGAAGGGAGAATATCTCCATTCACTATATTGCCAGTCTCCAGGAACTTTTTCTTGAGAGGACTCTTGAATTTCCATGTTTCTGTTTTTCCTTTTTGTTTTTCTTTCCCTGCTAGAGCCGAAAAGAAATGTGTGCACAAGGAGTTCCATCATGGATTTCGAAGGCACAGTGACAAATGATACTTCCAGTTTATAGCAATTTCAAGTTTTCTCCTGTAAGCACAATATGTACATTAAAGAGTGTGAATGCCACCTGTGACCATTGTCGCAAATGGCGTATTACTTCACAATGAAATTATATTTATAACCAACAGGGCCAACATTGAAAAGACAGTAGTCAAATTGTTGTTTCACTTCTAGTCCAGGGGCTTTTCTGTTTAGGAACACCCTGAAGAAAATGACAGACTTTTTGGCCTAAAGTGGTGATTTTCCTACTATATCAAGCCAATTCCCCTTAAATCCCTAGCAATGGCTGCCCTGTGCCTTGCAAATCAAGTCTCTACAGCCTGATGTTCTCAGCCTTCCACGACTTGGCCTTGTAGCATTTTCACATTACATCCTATGACTCTCCTTCAAAACTCAACCAGCAAATCCGACTATATTATTGCCTTTTATCTTAATATTTCTGAATTGCCTCACTCTTATTCTTTATTCATTTGTTGAGAATATTTTCCTTGAATGCCCAATCATTCTTTATTAAAATCCTACCTACCATTGAACACTTTTTTCTCATACTATCTCCTTCCTATAAACTTCCATCATCTTTAATACTGGATGTAATCTCTGAAGCTTTGAAAGGCCCTTTCTCTTCACTCCTCTCCCTTCTTTCTCTCCTCACTCTCTCCCAGGCTTTTTGCTTTCTCTATGACAATATATCTGTATTTTCCAAGTTTAGTTAATATTTAATTATATGGAAACAAATTATATAATTAGGTTTATCGAAATGGGGCAATCTCATGAGCTTTCTCTAAAAGTAACTATCCTAGTCAGTTCAACTACCTGAATTGTATTGTACTATTAAAACTATAAATCCTGGGACAGTGTATACCATGCACATAATGGGGATAAACTCTAAAATCATAGTTTCAGGTTCATATGTGAGAGTGTGAACTCTAAAAAAATAATATATTTTTAAGTATGGGGACATTTTTATGAAATAATGCTCATCATAGAGGATTTTCATCTCTGACAAAAGTCAAGACATTTCATAAACCCCACCCATCAGCTGCTCCCTTGCTATCATTCTGATAAAGAAAAAAAAGAAGAAAACATTCAGAGATATTAGAAAATAATTGAGAAGACTATTTTAAAGTGAAGGGAAAGAACCCCAATTTTTTTATCTTTAGTATATACACAGACATATATAAGATATATCTAGTACAGTTTTAGTTAAACATTTAGACATTTTGCTGATAGAGTCACTGTTACTCAATACAAACAGGTATAAGTATCCTACAAAAAATTTTTAAAATGTTCACAAAAAATATAGCAATCCTGATAAAAGAAAACAAAACAGGGTTCCACACGCACATTGGAATTTGAGTTAAAAAGAGGAACAGTTATTTACGTCACACTTACCATGCATTCAGAATTCCACCATATAGTTGACTTTCTTGGCATTCATGGGGGTTGTGTATGTGTCTAAGGTAACCCCTTAATTTTTTGTGTATCATTAATTCCATGTGGATTCTTGTCTTAAATTTTGCTTTCTTTATGAAGTTCCATAAGAAAATATACTTTCCAAATATCATTTAAATAGATTTTTTTTTTTAAGGAAGAAATCAACATCCGAAAGGCTTCAAGGGCTTTGAATCCATTGTGAGTGAACTAGGAAAACACAACAATTAATAGGTATCCAAGCTTGGCCAATAATTATTCGACTAAGTCAAAATGATAGAAACATAATTCTTCATGATTATCCTAATAAAATATTCTTATATTTGGGAAAATTAAACACAATGCTATGAAACAGGCTATGGAGTTTATCAGTTATTTATCAAGAAACTGAAGAATTACACATAGGATACAGGCTCTGATGACAGAGAAGAGGGCATCTGTGTAACTGCCTTAAAGTGGGTATTTCATTGTGATATGAAAATGGAGAACTGTGTTATTTATGGAACTTAATGACTGGATAGGCTGCAAGTATTCAGGAACATAAACGATAAATTCACAGGAATTTTCACCTATGATACAAATCCATCACCATCACCACTTGACTCCCCCACCCCCCAACCCTCTTCCCCACCTTGGAGCTCCATCTATGACAAAACTTTTCTTGTTGTTCAGAACAGGCATGAGAGTTTATTCACTATATTACCACAGTTGTTACAGAGTCACAGATTCTCTCTTTTAGTCATGGATGTAAAGGCATAAGGGGATAAAATAAATGTGGTGATATTAAAACGGTGAGAATTACATTGCCTGGGTGTGGACAGCTCCACATTATGGACGGTAGTGGAACACTGCACCACCAAATGAAAACTGCGCCTTCCTCCCTCTTCTGTAGTTAATAAAGGAGACTCTGAGCTACGTATATATCATACGCTACCTCAGGAACAAAATAATGAGCAGAAATGTGCATCCATTCCTTTTGGGGACCGATGAATATTCCCTGATTTTCAAAGTCAAGCTAATGTTAAAAATGAACATTTTCCATGTTTGCATTTCTTTGCATTTCTGAGAAGCAGCTGAGGGCAGTAGCAGAAATGCTAATATTCCAAGAGAACAGCTGTTGTTATGGTATTTATGGACTAGCTGCTTGCAGAAAGATTAAATCTTGCTTGTAAAGCTTGCTTTTTCTCCTAGAATTCTCAGCTCAATTTCACAAACTCGAAAGGTTGGAGTAGGTGAGATGCAATTGCGATAAGCAACCCCAGTCAGGTTATTTCTCTGAACTAAAACAGCCCTTTAAACTTTTCTCAGCTATAATGCATCTCCATTAAGGGCAAGTATTAAAGTCATGAATTACGGTGGAAACCAGAAATAAATATATCATCTACAGAAAATGAGAAATCCCAAAACTGGGAAAGGAAATCTGAAGTGGAGGAAAGGAGTCTTAGAACTTATCTTTTCAATCTCTGTACACACACACACACACACACACACACACACACACACACACAGATGGACGATAGATAGATAGATAGATAGATAGATAGATAGATAGATAGATAGATAGATAGACAGACAGATAGATGATAGATAGATAGACAGATAAATAGATAGAGATATATACACAGTTGACATCTATTGAAAATGTAGATTGCTAAAACCTCACCAAAAGGTATGGTACACATACAAAGCAGACCAGCATAATAAGACAGTGAGAATATGAACAGCAAGCCAGTTTACTATCACCACCAACTACAACCGTGTGTTTTAACATAATTTGAGTGGAGTGGTACTGCATAAGCACATACATGGTTTTCTTTCTAATAACAAAACTGGTTTGAAGAATTTTTGAATATCTTATTTATTCAAGACATATGGGTAACTTTTCTATGTCTTAGAAATAACTATTAAATTTATTTTAGACTTCTTATTTGAAATAACTTTTTTAATGTAAAAATTACAAGAGGGAATACAGTAACCATATAAGCGATACATTGATTACTTTATATGTCTTGTACATGGGTATCTTTTATATAGTACCTATTTGATATAATCAAAATACATTTAGCTATTAACTTTTAAAAATAACTTCAAAAATATAATTGGTGAGTGATACTAATCAAACGGCAAGTGTTAATGAAGTACCCACTCTGTATTTTGAGTTCCCTGATGACTTACAAACAAAAGAAATACTGTTCTCAGAAGTATTTAATCTTGTCTTTGGAAACAAATGATTTGGGTCTCCCAGTTACTCAACATATTAAGAATTCCAGTCTCAAATTGTCTTCTGTATGCAAAAATCGATGAGTTTATAAATAGGAAATTCTAATCTGGTTTATAGTGGCTAAGAAGAAATGCTTCGTGAACAAAAGACAACTGCTTGGTCTGAAAGTATTAAAGTAAGCTGAAAAAAGAGAGAATTCAGCTAGGATAACTGCATTATTAAAGTGGGCAAAACCAAGTGACCTCAAATGTGGGTAATGGATATATGATTAATAATAAATTTTACATGAAGTAATTGTACCTGAATGTCTGTTTCATAGATACCTAGCTGATTTATCCAGGCATTGTGTTTTTTGTTGTTTGTTTGTTTGCTTGCTCGCTTGCTTGCTTGCTTACTGAAAATAGCTGTCAATGTGTAGATAGGAAGATGACACAAGGAAGAAGATTGGCTTTAGTCCATCAGTGATCTGCTGCCATGATGTAAGGGAAGGTACCTGTAAAAGGTAGATGGGGCAGTTAGTTGTAAGCAAAAGAACACGCATGCATTTCTTTCAAGTACTCTATTCTGTACCTTCTTTCATTCCCAGCATCTATAAGTGTGCAATAATAATAATTTAACTTGTTCAACCAAAATATATTCTCACTGTATCTTGACTTTCTTAATCCAGTTATCAGTACACATTCACATCAGGTGAAAAGTATTACCTGTACCATGACTTAAAACATCCATCTTAAATTCAAAATAAATGATCAATTTTGACCCCAAATTAGGTGGGATCAGTTTTTCAATAAGAACATCAAAAAAAATTTACAGGTATCTTGTGTAATTTTGAAATCAAAAAAAGAGAACATGTATGACATTCAGTCATCCATCCATCCATTCATCTATCCATCTTTACTTACAATATTGACGATTGTAAGATCTAAGCTGTTATTTTATAATCACTTAGCCTTGAAATTGCCCCTTCCTAATTAACCATTATAAATACTTTCCGATATTGTTAAATTCTATTGCCACCGTGATGCCTACATATTTCTCCTTTTCTCATCATACTAACTTGAATTCTCAACTTAATTAAAGTTTGTGTAATATAATAAATTCCTTAAATTTCCTTGACAATTCATTAAAAACACCCCTGGTCAGGCTTCTCCTGATGGTTTACATCTTAAAATAACTTCTCACTGGCAAAGGAGTATATTCTTCATAAGATCCTGAAAACCATCTATGCCTCCATTTCTTGCTGCTCACCATTGTCTACTTTTGTGTGTGTTTGTGGTAAAATATACGTAACAAAATTTACTATCATCATCTACTTTTATACTTCAAAATGTTATCCCTCTCTCAAGGTTATTCAAAAATCTTCAATAAGCCACCACCGTGGTAAATTCTTTTACCATCTTCCATGTAGAGACTGTGTGCTCTTATGGAATTTTCATCCTCCCATATACTGTCACATGAGGCCATGTGCTTTACTTTCCATAGGAATTATTCCTCTCTAGAGCACTTTATATCAAAGAGCACAATAAGTACTCACCAGGTAGAAGGAATATTCACTTTGTTAAACAGCAGAATTACAGCTGACAAAATTTCTGAATATGGTATCAGTTACAGCTTGCTAATATTCTAATTTATTTTTTAATAAATTACATTTGTGATAAAAGGTGGTCTCATTATGAACTTTAAGAGAGATAAGATGATTTCTATGCTGAATCCATACTGGGTACTTTGGGAAGAAACATGGGAAATAAATGTATTCTTGAATATTCAGGTCCTTGTGATGTGTATGAAATAGGAAAACTATCCATAGCTGTTCAAAATATCAGTTCTGGGGACAAAAAAAAAAAAAAAAAAACTCCAAATAGCTACAAACTTATAATTAGGACATGGTTACTGAGTAGGAAGAGAGGAGGAAAATAAAATAAAAATATAAGGCTAGGTAATATTTCATATAATTAAAAGTAAAAATTCCATTTATTTGGGTACTGTAGCTCTATACATCCAAGTTTCTCTAGGCATTTCTTAAAAGCTAGATTCTGTTTTCATCAGATTGTTGCAATTCTACTATATAAAAAGAATGTGAAGGCTAAATATCCTCCACTAGAGATTTCCCTCCTCCACAGAATCAAAGGGTTCAAAAATAGTTTAGCATTGTTTCATGTTTAAAAAAATGCAACAACAAAACATCACTGAATCTGAGAACACGATGTTTATTTTAACTTAAAGTCTAAATTCCAAGTTATAACTTTATAAAAAATTATTTACGTAGAATCAATATTTCTAGCTAAAATGTTTTTATGTTAAGTGGCAATGAGCACATATCCAAAAGGGATGAACCCTACCCAGTATTATTGAGTTCCAAAATAAATATGAGTGAGATTAAAGCCATTCCAATAGAAATTGATGCTTTCAAATGTGTAATAACAACCTTTCACCTTTGGAATTTTCTTCTTTCTAAGAAAAGAAAGGCTGTAGCTGAAGAAACCCTTAAAGTGAAAAACAACTTCAAGTAGTACATTTCCCTTTCCCCCTGTCATTCTGAAACCTCATTTGGAAGTCAGACTTTCTAAAAGGAAAGGAGGTTTGGGGAGAGGGATGAGAGAGGTAGGGGTGAAGAGTTGAAGGTAGAGGAAACAGTCTCCTTCATAAGCACACCACTGCTGCCAGCTCCTGGAAGAAGAAAAAGGAAATGAAAACGTTAGAGATTCTAAGGAGCATGGGACTTTGAAAAATGAATAAGACATCACATTTGGAATCCCTTTGTGCACTACAACAAAGAGATAAAAGTTTTATTATAGTCAAGATAGGACAACTTCAGCAAAAATGTCCAAGGAAACAAAATTTACAAAGAATTGTAAATAAAATCACACACACACACACACACACACACACACACACACAATTGTTAAAAGTTTGTCCTGTGTTTGAAGGTTGATAATAATGTTCACTGTTGCCAGCTGACTTTTTCAACTAATAATTATGTAGATTTAGATTAATAATTTTTAAGTAACTTACTCATGTAAATGAAGTATATGCCCTGTAAATACATTCAGTTTGATCATAGCAGATTTGTTAGAAAACAGACATTAGGAGACAGTTTATTGCAAGTTAGTGTTTCCCTAAAAAAGCAAAAATAAACACAAAACCACAAGTCAAGCAGTTCACCAATTGTTAATGTGAGAAATTTTTCCAAAAGCATATTTTAGTTTGTCAAAACATTACAATTTAATTATTGTGCTTATTTTTGGAGAGCTTTCTGTTCAATATATTGCCCACTTCTATAGCCCTATTATCTTTGTTTCATCTCTTCAGGAGGTTACTTTGGTCCTCAGTAAAGTGTCTTCAGTGACAGTCTCGCAGTGTAAGGATCTGGCAGTGGCGGCTTCACCTTTCCTGTGACCACTGTCACCTCTAGGAGTCTCTCTCAAGTTGAGTGCCAGGTTGTATGGTCTGCAAATACGTGACAGCCCCCTTCTCCTTACCCTCCAGTCTGCCTCACCTTCAGTGGTCCTCACCCTTCTCTCTCTGCTGACATAGAGCGCTAAATCTCACTGTAAGCCAAGAACCATTTGGTGCCCCTTTCAAAAGTGACATCCACTTCTAGGAATATCAGTATTCACTTGATGTCTAAAGAGCTATGCGTAGGGTCTTACATTATCTCTATGTTTGGTGCAAATGTTTCTAATATTCTTCACAATTGTGAGTTTATATTTGGACTGTTAGTGTTTTTTGTTTGTTTTTAAGTTTTGTTTATCTACTTTGTGAGTATCTTATTTGTTTTTATGCTTGGTGTAGAGAAGCTGTTGAAATAAAACTGCCTTTACGCTGGCATCTAAAACCAGGAATATTGAATTCCCTAGGGTTTCAATGAGAAGGAGAGATTGTTGAGTGTTGGGAGCTCTGGTACTTCCATCATCATATCGCTACTATATTCTCTGTTGATGTCCTTACCCATAATTTACTTGAAATACGTCAGAACACTCTGTATAAATTTTAGTCAGTGAGACCAAGAGGAGGAGATGAGCTCAGAGCCGAAGGGCTGGAAGAGAAGTGAGGAGCACGGCTTCCCAAAGACGGTGGTGACAACACAGCCCAGCCCTGCTCGGCAGTCCAACTGCCCGTTTTTGCTCAGTGATGGCATGGTATTTTCACTTCACTGTATTATTTATGGCGTTTATTGATTTCAACCTTATTATGCACACACGGGAGTTGAAGCAATAAGAGTAAAAGCATCCGGCATTGCTCTATGTAGTTTATATTCATTGGCTCTATCATGGAAAAAACATCCCAGACTTTGACCTGCATTCCTAAAGACTTGAATTGATGTAATTATACACTAAATCCAGCAAAGCAAAGAACTGAAGAATGATTTACTAGAGTAGCTCTATTTATATCTCCAGTGTACTGATTTCCAGAAACAAAATGTTGTATTTTCTTCAACACCAGAACCGACAGGGGATGTAGGTTTTTGTCATATCAGTGGCGGAAGTTGATACGTTATTACTCTGTCACATTATGACTTCGCGATGTAAGGTCTATCCATGGTTGAATAATCTGAAACTAACTAGCACACTCACTTAGAATGGCTTGTCACTGGCTTTCTTGGCAATAGATCTTAATGGTCGTGTGTTTAGTGCCTGACCATTATAGATGAAATACACTGCCTTGCTGAGACATGCCACAGGGGAGTACTACGTCTTGAAATAGTGTGTTGGTCTGGGATAGGCCTGTCTTCTTTGATGCCAAAGTGGTTGGAAATAATTTATCCATTTCCCAGGTGATATACAAAAAGCACCCTGGGAAATAGCTCGCTTACTCAGGGCATCTGAAAATTAACTTGATTTGTTCAAATGTACTTTAAGGAGAAGTTACCAAAGCCAGAAAATTAAGTTGAAATGTCGTCAAGCCCCCCGCTTTACCTCGGCTGCATCCTTTAATTCTCGGGATGACTCTTTAACACTGTGTCTGTCACGGAAGCTGTATCACACTATTTATTTTAATGGTTGTGCTTTGGCAACCGGTTCTGTGTAGTCATCATATTTTAAATGAAACAGTTTGCGTGTGTTTTCTGACATGAGGAAATGCTGAATTCGTAGCATCATGGTGATCAGCAGCATAATTTTATCCCGGCCAATTTTAACCCACTTCATCGGGATTTTTGCTATCATCTTTCTGAGTCAGTATTTGAAAAGTCATCTTTCTGAATTTTTCTAGTTACTTTGAAGAATCCCTCACAAGACATGAATCTATACTGATAGAACCATCTTTTATTCTTACTAAGTTAAAATATGATTAATTTTGAAAGACGTATTATTATATAAAATTATAATGGATAAAGAAATTAATGTCTATCATATGTCTGAAACATACTGTCTAATTTAAATATTATTTAATCATTAAAACATTAGATATCTTATCATTGACTCATTTTCCTAGAAAATATAACTGAGGCTAAGAAAAATTTTTAAAAAATCATACTCAAGAACATGCAGCTATATCAGATACTTTGGACTGTCTCAGATTTTCTATTTTTAAAAAAATTAGTATGGACTCTTAGTCTTAACGGATTGAATTTCCTCCCATTTTAAACAACAAAACAAAGTAACGGCATTTCAAAATAATTGATATAAATCGAGTTTGTAAACTAATATACAAATTTTAAAAAATGTGTGTTTGCAGTACATAAAGTTTGTTCCTACTATCACATACCTGCTTCTCTCTTTTATAGGTGATTATTCCTGCTCTAAAACATTTTTCTTTAATAGCCAACGCAGATTATACTTTTGTGAAAATATCTCCCCCAGTGATGCCCAAACCCCATTTTGTCTTTCTTAACTTTATTTAGTTTCATAAACTTTGTACTATACAACTTTCTCATCTCGTGAATAGTCACTTTCTTAGCTCTAATTTTTAGTGTGACAGAATTTAGGTTTTGTTCACAATATTTGATGATGATATACACAGAATTTTTATGATTGCAACTTTTAGTGGTTTGGCCACCCCATGTAGGTTATAAGCTGTTTGTGGACAAGGCATGTCACATATATAAGTGATTTACTAAAGCTTTATTAGTAATTAACTCACTTTAAGGAGATATGAAGAAAAGAAAACCTAGAAAATAAAAATGTATGTAGAATATTCCAATAACTTGTTTTCAGCAAGAAAATAATGTCATGTCGTTTAGATATACAATGCAAATGTTTCAATTCTCAATACCAAACTAGTAAGAAATAGTATTATACTTATCGAAGATACAATAAAAAAAATCACTTAAATGTCTAAGAATTAATCTCTTTTTCCCCGAGGTTTACCAAACATGCCGTGATATATTGATTAGACCCTCAGCCCTCTGAATGATTCTCAAGAAGTGATGAAGCCATGCTAATAAGTCTAACTTCTATCATACCACCCTAGAGGATTTAGACCTCCAAGTAAGGGAAATAAGTAATGGAGGTAGAGATAGAAATTTGGAACGTGCCTCACCATAGAGCAGTAAGCAGAGTGAATACAGTGATTTGAATCCATTGGAGTTCAGGGTCATGTTATAAGGGACACATTATTCAGCCAGTATTCCAATTATTACTGAAAAACATGGAGGTAATTGGTTTGTTTAATGGATAGGACATAGATTCATTATTGTAAAAAAAAGTGTTGAACTAAAAAAATTAAATTTTTACTATTTGGACTTTATTATTTGAACACATAACCATATGAGTTCATAACTTTATTATTTCATGTCCAAATTTATGGTTTAAAATGTATGATTTAAAGATCACACCAATGAATTCAATAGCAACTAAAACTCCTATAGAAATTGATGGTATTATCTTATACATGTAACAAGTTTAGCAAACTTCTGAGATCAGTGGTGATACAAATATGTTTCATTTTTCTCTAATCATTTCTTCAACCATGTTTCGTTGAATCTTTCTTTTCCATTAAATGAATTCTCAGGTTTTTAAAAGATTTTTATTAAAATATAGCTAACATGCAGTATTATATTAATTTTGCGTGTACACCATAGTTATTCTGAATTCTCAGGTTAAGTGCAAAAATCTCCAATCACTTTTAACCAAATGTGGCCCCTTCTACCGTGTTTCCCTGAAAACGAGACCGGGTCTTATATTAAGGTTTGCTCCAAAAGACACATTAGGGCTTATGTTCAGGGGATGTCATCCTGAAAAAATCATGCTAGGGCTTATTTTCCAGTTAGGTCTTTTTTGCGGAGAAACATGGTACTTGAGCTCATACCCAGATTATAACCCTTTTCTACACCTTAACTGTTCCCCATATCAATGCACAGAGCATGTTCTGATGACTTAGAGGAGAAGAGGTGAGCATAGTATGCTTTTTTAATCATCTTCTAAGACCCTTATCTTTTGAATGGAAGAAAAATTGTGGGCTCTTTTTCCCTCATAGGTTGGAAAGGAGAGGGCTGGGCATGTCTTATTTAACCAACTAGTGGTCAGCGTTGTAGAAATACCTCATGTCCCTTTTGGGCTACTAGTGGTTTCCCCCACTACTGGTCTCTGCTTACATGGTCACCCATTGCATACCCTGTACATGGTTATCTTGAGGATCTTTTGGCTTCACCCCAGCATACCTGTTCAATAATGCCCTCCTCACAGAGGGCCACTTATATATCCTTTTCATCCCCTAAACCTTCCCTCGCCCCTGATTTGCTCTCCAACAAGGAGGTGAGCTTGCTTGAGATGCAGGTACCTGTGCAAACCACGCCTTCAGCTTCATCTCCAAATTTCCATGTGAAGCCACAGGGTCTTCAGCCAAGCCCTTCAAGGGGCACAGGAAGCGGTGTGGAAGGAAGGGGCATTTTCTTCCCAAGCACATCGCACACAAGTTGTTTGTCCTCTAACACAATCTGTTCCAACAAGCCTAATGACATAAGAAATACCTAACGCGGAAGCATGCACGCCAGAGGAAACTTGCCAAGCTCTCACAGTATGTCCTTTGCCAACTTCCTTTCACAATGAAAAGGGGAGGACCTAAACTTTTAGCAGTTCCGCATGTGTCCACTAAGAGATTGTGTCTCCCTCTCCCCTTTTGGTAAAAAGCCCCAGTCTTTACAAGTGTCCTGTTAATATCCCTCTGCTTGAGTGGCTATGGAAGCAGGAAAACACCCTCATCCATGGTGGGAAAGGGAAAACTACAGCATTTCTCACTGTTAAACCAATAATTTAATGTTACAGTGAATCTAAATAACTATCTTACATACAATTGTTGATGCTTGTGGAGACTTGTTTTCTGCTCACTTTAGAATGTTGGGTAATTGGCAACTTATTACCTTCAGTTTTGGATTCTTTAACTCTAAATCTGAAATCATGTTCCATATTTTGCTATAAGTTGGCCAATATATTTTGTTTAAACTAGCATAATAGCAAGGCTGGAGTTATTGAAAACCTACCTTGTCTGAGACAGTTTTTGAAAATTTATTTTCAAACATTTAAGCATCTCCTATGTACTAGGCATTTCTGGGAGAAAAGAAAGCAGTTTCTTTGCCTTTAATGAGTTTGGAAAGCAAAAACATAGCTATAATATAGTGCAATCTTTTTTCTAAGTTATGGAGGAACATTTAATTGAGCAGTAGTGCAGGTGAGCAGATCTTGAGGACAGATGGGGAGAAGAAAGAGGGCGTGACTAGAATAAACTAAAGGATGTTTTAAACCACACTTGGAGTTTGAACGTGGTATTACAGGGTATTAGTGTGCCATTATAGGTTTATAAGTAGGGACAATTAAATAATTAGAGGTATTTAAAAACATTCATCTGCATCTTAATTTGATACTTTCTTGGTTTCATGTTTTTAAGACATTCGCCGACATGGAACTTTGTAAATGTGACAGTATATCACAAAGCAAAACTATATAAATCTGAAACGTTAATTGGCGTACTTTAGCACAATGCATACCTCTCATAAAGAAGTTTAAAGACTTGAATAATAAAGATTAATTTCTAAAGCTGATACGTTCTTTTTGTTTTTAATTTCTGGGAATACATCACAATATATATTCTCACTTATAAGACAAGAAGTAGTTTGAACTATGAAAGAGGCATGAGGTGTAAGGTAGTCTAAAGTGGCAGAAAGCAAAGTTGTATGATTTTGATAGATACTGAGGATACTGAGAAAGACACTGAGATACTGATAGATACTGAAAGATACTGAGAAAACTATAAATTACTAATTGAATTCTTTACTGTATTCGTTTTTGCTTACTTCTCATTCAGAACATTATAAAATAACACATTCAACAAATTACTGTATGCCGAGAGCAATCCTATTCTAATCTTTTATGTCTGTGTATCCCGATGGACACCAGCATTAAAATATTTACTGTGCTGAGCTCAATCAAGGTGTGGTTCAATATAAATATGAATCTTTTATTGTCCTATAGGGCCATGGCATAAATAATTTCATGTGGAATGAGTAGTTCTTATTTCTTAACAAGCTGAGTTTTTCTTTCTTTCCTATAATAATATAATATTCATGGTGGTTCCCACTTTCTCCAGTGACCAAACTCCTCTTTCAGAGGCCTTCTGGGAAAGGGTGTAGAAAGGCTTCGTGATGCCAGTATGAACCCCAATCTTACATGTTCGTTTGACCTGTACCTGCATAACTAAACAAACCTTCTCCTTGGGACTCTCCCACTTGGCCATCAGAGAGCAATACTAACTGCCTGTCAGATATATGCAGGAAGACTTAAATGAGTTAAAGCATAAGAGAGCCAGAAAAATTATTAAAGAAAGGAGAACAAGCAGTAAGAAAATGCAGCCCTACAGCAAGTGAGATCTTTAATTCATAGACCTGAAATCACACACCAGAGCTCAAAACACAAGATGGGGAGAGAGGGAGGAAAATGTCCGTGACCCCCTGAGAAGCTATGCTGGGAGACTCAGCCATGTGCATGAAAAGCCTTCAGAGATGCTATTTAGTTTCTTGAACCTTCAAAATTGCTCTGATGGTTAATTTTAAACATGAACAAACTACAGTTTGGGCTTTTTTTTTTTTTTTGTAAATTTCCCAACTTCACATAGCAATTAGACGTTGAAATCAGGATTCAGGCCCTAATTTTCAAAAGCGTTCTGCATACCACCTGCCTTCAATCTCAACGAATTATTAAAATACAATTAAGTTCACGAACTCATGCTAGAAAAAGTGCTACACACCTCATTGCTGAATATCACTACGGTCACCTTCAAAGGACTTCCCTTGGGAAGCTATGCACCGACACCAGTGCCTAGTCCACCCTTCAAAGCAATTTTAGAACTCTTTCTGGAATGGCCATCAGAGCTGTCGTCATATTACCCTTGACCTCCTGAATGTCATCAAAGTGTCTTCCTTTCAATATTTCTTTTATCTTCAGATAAAGAAAGAAGTCATTGGGGGCCAGATCAGGTGAGTGGGGAGGGTCCAATACAGTTATTTGCCTACTGGCTAAAAACTCCCTCACAGACAGTGCTGTGTGAGCAGGTGCATTGTCGTGATGCAAGAGCCATGAATTGTGGGTGAAAAGTTCAGGTCGTCTAACTTTTTCATGCAGCCTTTTCAGCACTTCCAAATAGTAAACTTGGTTAACTGTTTGTCCAGTTGGTACAAATTCATAATGAATAATCACTCTGATATCAAAAAAAGGTTAGCAAACAATCGTTGCATTAAGTTTGGGAATTTAATTGTTAGACCTCGTATAGGGACATGTTTTTCTTGCTTTTAATATTAAATAGTTATCAAATTCTATTGAAGAGCCATGTTGTTAAATTTTTGACAAGAGAGCATATGGTATTTACCTGTACCATTATTTTAGTGCCTATGTCACGATAAGGTTTTATTTTTACTGTTGTTTGCATACATGTATACTCTACCCTTCACCATTATATTACACACTCATCCCTGTATCCACTCTAACACCAAGGACACAATAAACTTTAAAATTAATTTAATTGATTTGTGTAGACAGCATTGAATTCCTTTCACGATCTGAATTAACAAAATATAAAGAGCAGGAGTCCACACTAACTCAAATTTCTATTTTTGACCCATTTTCTTTTTTTCAGTTATTTAAATTTTGTTTCATCATGAGTTCAAAATTATGCATGATGAGAATTTTAGAATTGTGTATGTGGGTTTAATAGTTTCAATTTCTAATTCCAATATATTCATATTCTCTTTGTTTTCTCTTATTTTAAATATTAACAAAAAGATGCAACAATATCATTAACCAAACAATAGTGAAACTCACTTTAAAGCCTATATAAGTAAGGAGAAAAATTTACAATATTTTCAAATTTACAAAATACAATATTTTCAAAGAATGAAATATATATTAAAAAAACTAATGTGGTTAAAATTAAAAGGTTTAAAGGGAAAAGAGCATTTTACAGTGTTAGGTTCACAAATAGATTTTAACCATTTTGGATGCTTTGGGGAAAGTGGCCTGCCATTTGTCTTAGCAATTTCTTTTTTATGAACCTGTTCTATAGAAATGCCTACATGTGAATGTAAAAATTTTATACAAGTGTGAATAGAAGCATTGTTTATAAGAGCAAAAACTAGGAAACAGATTTATTATTCATCAATAGAATTTTCATTAACGTTCTTCTACATTTCAACTGGAAAATACTATGGGAGCATTAAAAATGTGATATGTTTATGTGCCATGACAGAAAACAAGTATTACTAATTGGAACAAGTATGTTATAAACAATACATATGTTGATCCAGTTTATGAAAGTGAGAATAAACCTAATAGATCTGTTGATAGATATCTGTCTATATAAAGAGAGGTATAAATGCATAAGAAAAGTAAATATATAAGAAAAGAACTTTGAAAAAAAATATTAACTGTGTCGAGGAAAACATAAAAATGAACTTTGTACTTCTTTATGAAGGATTTCTAATAAATGATTAATGTGTTAATTTACATTAATAAAACAAGATTGATTATCTATAAAGTACAATTTCCGAAAATGGACTATAAACAGAATTATTGATGTTCTTATAAGAAAAATATTAGACAAATTATTTGAAAGAAGTTTTTAGCGTCTCAAGATACAATCTAAATATTTTTAATGTTTTAATGTGAAAAAATTGTGAATAACATGACCTTTTTAAACTACACAAATTATATCCATTTGAAAGAACATGACTAGTAGGTTTTATTTTTACACTTTCTCTTAGATTGCACAACACTTTGAAGCAAGCAGCTGCCATAAATTTTGAAAACTAAGCTGCCTTCATTCACTATTTAGGCAAAAGAAGTTTAAAAGAATTTCAGACGTCAGTATGACTGCCGAGTGAGAGTGAACCATTTCAGAAGATTATACTGAGTCACTCACAGCTCTTAGTTGAGAAAGGTGAAATCAATTAATTTTGTGTTTCTCTAGAAACTTTTCATACAGAGCTAGTGTATGGAAGAGTATAGGCACGCTCTCTGAAAATGCATGAGATGATACCGTACATAAAAGACAGATTTAAAATATATTGGAAAAAAATAAATTGTCTCACATTACTAAAAATGATTGATAGGACACTATTATAACTGGCCAAAAATTTTTAATTTTTCTATATAAATATCTAAATGTCTTGACAATACTCGCAGGTCAGAAAATGGTGATTTAGCTAAAAGGTTACTCACAGGAAGCAACTGGTATCATTGACATATAAATTATTGCTGCTAGAATTAGTTGGACAAAACAAGCAATTTTCAGAATTGTTCTCCTGTTAGGTAATTTATTGTCAAAACCTTCAAGATGTCTTTAATACATTTGGAAATCTGTCTGAAGATATTTGAAAAATATAAAGCATATTTAAATATACATTCATTATGACATACATCCATATGACAGACAAATACTCATTAAAACTATTAAATTATTTAACAGGTTAACTGGTTGTTATTTTCGTGAGTGACAAACAGGTTGGTAAACTGCAATTTGGTAAACAGCGATAGGTGAGCTAGAACTTGAAATAAGATTCTTAATGAAAAGATAGCTCATACAGACTCTTTATTAATTTAATTTTTATCTTCATATAGGGAAACGATATGTTTGAATATTAATTCCAACGTCATACTTCATATATACTTTCACAATGCAAAATTATGTACCTTTCTTGATGATAAAATAGTGTCTCTTACTTATCTAAATGTTTCCTTGATTACTTTGTATCTAAAAAAGAACTTGTGTTGGTACTGCTTTTGTTTTCCTGGAAGTAGCATAGAGCACTGCAATTGTAGTTCATACAATTATATAAGAATGATCTTGATTGATTGTAGATCACATACATGGTGGTCAGCTGGGTCACCTCACTTAATAATTCAAACAGAAAGCCTGAAAGAATCACTCTGACAGTGAGAAATGGTACTGGATTGGCTGTGATTTTCCAACACATAAGAAGAAAGGGGAAAATGGTGAATTTGAGATATTCACTCTTCCGAGGTGTTCAATACTCAAAGAGATCTTTTCCCAGTCACGGTCTATGGAGATGCTGTGATATGGCCCCAGGTCCTCCTAAGGAAGTTTTGGGGCCCCAGCTTCTGAGGCAGCCTTCAGCTCTGAGGCTGCCCCACCTACACTTGTTTCAGCTGCAAACTTCCACTTGGCCCAAGTCCACCCTCCTTCTCTGGGTAGCCCCAACCCTGTGACTGAGCTACATGGATGAAGTTGGGAGGAATCTTAACGGCTTGATAGTCTTTACCCAACTCTGGACAGTTCTGCAGGGACATTCTAGCTCTAGAGCACCCTATGGAGTGTTTTCCTGAGGCAGGAGTTGGGCTGACACCCCAATCTGCTTCTCCCTGTTGCTGTCCTGCTTTCTCCTCCTCCCTTCTGCAGGTACTTTTACCAAGGACACTCCCTAAATGCTCACCTTATCTCAGAGCTGCTTCCCTGAGAACCCAACCTGTCACATGTCCAAAATCCATTCTAAAGGATTTGCATTGTCATGAGAATCATCTACTCTGTCATGCCATGTGTTGGAATTTATCTCCTGAAATTGTGAGAAGAGAAACATTATTGACATCCTAAGAAAAACACATAGAATCCCAAATTCTCGACCACTGTGCTTCCTACTGCTAAAGAGAAGGCAGAATGGAGTATTTGTTTATTGTTTGATTTATCCACTGAGCTATGTGACTAAGATGGCATATCTTTAATTTCCTCTGGGATCCAAACAAGTGTTCAATAAATGTTGGTGGTCTAAACAAAGAAATCAATCCCATTCCTACGAACTTTAGATTGTATTGACAATGTTATTTATCTAACAACCTGTGTGATTAAATTGTTTTTAAGCTTTGCTGCTGCAGTTTAAATTTTTCCATAATTACTGTGGGAATTATTTCATGGATTTTGCATTCTAAACAAGGTAGATTGCTTTAAAAAATACCCTGGAAAATACAGTCAAAATTAGAAGTATTCAATAAGTATTTATAAATATTTATTGGGAAAATAGCAAAATTTTTCAACAGGTGGGTAGGAAATTAGTGAAATAATTTTCATTGACTTTCCTCAGATATATGTCACCTTCTCCCTTGCCAAAAAAGTGCCATTCTGAAACATTTTTAAAGGCCTTTAAAATATCTCTTTTTAAATCTCAGTAAAAGACATTGTATAACACATTTTGTTTTGAAAATATATGTAGAGTTATGACTTTTATAGAACACAGATGTACATGTCTATTTCTATCATCTATTAGTCAGCTGCAATTACAGTTCTTTTTAAAACCATATAGTTTAAGGCATACTTCAGTGCCCAAAATCTCTTTATGTCAGAAGCGAACATAGAATTTTAAAAGTGCAACATAATAGTTCAAAAAGGTACTTGAAATATATCTGCTTCTACAAACAAACACAAAATTAGTCTACTGATAGCATATATATAAAAACATTAGTTTTAATGTATTAATATATGAATAACTTGTTAAATATATTATATTAAATATGCTAGTATATTAATATAGGAAAGACTTCTTGTAAAATACATTAATGCATGTCTTACATTTTTCTCCTATCAGTCATCAAGAGGGAAACAGTCTTTAATCATTTAATTAATAAAATATATTACAATTGCGATTAAATGGCCTTTGTATTTCTAATTTCATGAATAAATTTTATTTCAATCATTAATGTAAACTTCTAGAATATAGTGTCAATGATTGAATAGGCTCATACCTAGCCCAAAATTTCACATAGTTGAGAAAAATTGTTTAATCAAGCAATATTGTGCTAATATTAATGATCTGATTTATATTTATAAGCATATTAATTTAGACATCACTCTTTACAAGATTTCTTTTCAGAAGGCTGTTCTAATGCTCTGCCTTAAAATCAAACAGAAATAAATACTTCTTTTAAGAGATGCAAATATGTTACATACAGTAGGCTTTAATTTAGTTTGCTCTAGAATTTAGGACAAATATTCTTTCACTGTCAAATTTTAAATCTCTGGAGAAAAAAACACATGATAGTATAATCATAATAATCTCTAAAATCAAACATAAAATAGAATTTAGTAGCAAAAATATAAAAGTCAGGATGAAGAGTTTCAACATGGTGATAAGAGTCATGTACTCAACCCATGGAGATAAGCTAGCTAATTCATTTTGCAGGAAAAGCACACTTATTTGATAAATACAATTCAGAAAGTGAGAAAAATCCAAATAATTGAAAAAATGTGAATTTATTGGCTTAAGTTTTTTTGTTTTTGTTTTGTTTTGTTTTTTGGAACAGGCTCTTCCCTACAAGAAAAAAAAAAGGATTTAAAAAGTAAAATATTATATTAAAAATGCTTTGATTTGATATATTTAAAACATCCCATTGATTGTATTTCAGACTAATTCATCATTTTCCCCATCATTACATATTGGAAGATCAGAATCAATCTGATACCATTTTCACCGTCATAGAATTTGGCTCCTGCTTTCTGTTTGAATTGTAAATGTAGGTGATCTGGGTGACTCACCAAATGATCCACAATCCAACCAAGATCATGTTTCAATTTAATATTTGCCATTTTAAGAGATTTCCTTTCTGAGGTCACTCTGAACAGGAGCTTCAAGCTGATTATTCTATACGTGGGCAATTCTAGTTTTCCTATTAGAACAATGAAACGAATGAAAATCATGGGCCAAAATACCAGGTTTAAAAGCAAAAAGTTTGTCTACGAGTTCAGACTATTAAGTTCGTGGACGTATCCTTGAAAAAGTGCTACATACCTCATTGCTGAATATCACTACGGTCACCTTCAAAGTACTCCCCTTAGGAATCTATGCACCGATGTCAGCACCTAGTCCATCCTTCAAAGCAATTTTGGTACTCTTTCTGGAATGGCCATCAGAGCTGTTGTCGTATTATCCTTGATGTCCTGGATGTCTTGAGAATGTTTTTCTTTCAATATTTCCTTTATCTTCGAGTAAATAAAGAAGTCATTGGGGGCCAGATCAGGGGAGTAAACAAACAACTGTTTGTTTTACAAACAACTGTTGTTGTTTGTTTAACTGTTGTTGTTTGTTTACTGGCTAAAAACTCCATCCCAGACAGCGCTGTGTGAGCTGGTGCATTGTCATTATGCAAGAGCAATGAATTGTTTGTGAAAAGTTCAGGTTGTGTAACTTTTTCACACAGCCTTTTCAGCACTTCCAAATAGTAAACTTGGTTAACTGTTTGTCCATTTAATACAAATTCATAATGAATAATCCCTGTGATATCAAAAAAGGTTAGCAACATTGTTGCAACAGGTTCTCAAACTTGTCAGAGCTCATATTGTAGAACCTAATTTGGTCTTCAGTCACAGGTTACATTTAGTCACTGCAGAATTTTCCTTTGTCAATACATGGTTCAACCCCTTATCCCTGTGATGGCATGTAGCATCAAGGCACTGGGGCAGGCGTTCCATCTGGTCCTTAGTGCCAGGGGCTGTAATGTACATTTCTTCACCTGCTCTCTAGTCATTGGCATGCGACTAAGTCTGTTCATGCTACTATAGGAAAATACCATAGACTGGGTAGCTTATAAGCAAGAGAGTTATTTCTCAGAGCTCTGGAGACTGGAAGTCTGAGATATGGGTGTCAGCATGACCAGGCAAGGGCTTTCTTTCAAGTGACACGTTTCTTATTTCTCATAGCAGAAGGAGTCAAGAAAGCTTTCTCAGGCATATTTTATGGACACTAATCCTACTCATGACCTCATCACCTCCCAAAGGCCCCACCTCGAAATACCATTACCTAACATATGAATGGGGGTGGGGGTACATTCAGACCGTAGCAGCATGTATTACCGCTAGCCTCCTCTGAACCATCTGTCTCCATGTTCTTCTTTCTTAAGGCATGCATACGCACAATCACAACATTCTTCTGTGGATTCATACACCTCATTTCAGCATCCCTATGAGACCCTGGAAATGTATGGTCCTCTGAGACTCAGGGAGACCCATCAGGGCTGCTTCTGTTCTCTCTGTCCTGGGGATACCATGTAAATATCTAAATTATTGATTCCAGGCAACGTGGTATATGAGAAAAAGAGGGACAATATTGATGTAAAATTACAGCTCTATGATGTAAAATTCTAGCAACATGATGGTTAAAGGGAAGAAGATGTTAAATTGTGTGCACCAACTTTTAAGGAAGGTTTCCCAAGGCTGCCACACAACCTTTCCATTTGTGCCCATCATATTGCCCAGAACTTGAGCACATGGTCACATCCAACAGTGATGGAGAGGGTGGGGGGGGGGGTTAGAATGCAGTCTTTCTTTTGGATGATTATATGTCCAGATGCAAGTTCTAATGTTATGGAAGGAAGGGAGAATGAACAAGCATCCAAAGATCCATGCTTACATTTCTTGCTTTGTACATAGAACACTTACCTTGGGAGTTGACCTTAGAGTCCTAGTCAGTTACTACATTTAGCTCTACTTCACTGCATTGCCAGGCAGTTGAAAACTTCATTCTTACCCTCTGCATTCTTTGGGCAAGAGTCAAGAGACCATCCACTGAATCTCCTAGCTAAAGAAAAATTGTATTGAATTCTCCTAGCTGAAGACTCTCTCTGCTCACTTGAAGTAAAGAGGAAATGCACTCCTCCTAAACTTAATGCTATTTTGGGCACGTTGGGAATCAAAGCATAGCTATTGCTAAAGATATTTCCTTTCACAACTTTTACTCTTAATACACGTAAAGAATGTGAATTCATGTAACCAGTTTTAGGTTTTTACCTTTTTCAGGATCTCTAGGGGGATATAAATCATTCCTCACACACTGTTATCTGGTATCTTTTATGCTTTAGTGTCTTACATATTGCCTCATAGTACCCTATTATGTGTCTGTTGGTTTACTATTTTGCGATTAACCAAGTACTGTGCTGATTTTTTTTTTTTTTTGTAGCCTTTGTTCTTCCTGTGATGGAAGTGGCTAAGCGTATGTTCCATGAGAAAAGTATTTTTAACAGCATAAGACAAAGCTGCAGGTTTTCTGTTTGAAAGCATCTGCTTGGCAGTTTTAAATTCCCCAGAAGAGGCAGTGGTGGCCACCAAACATTCCAGCTGCTCACCCCCTCACCTAGTATCTCTGTAGTTAGGTATGGCCAAGTGGCTCATTCCATCCACCGTTATCTGATATGAAATATGTGTCACTAATCAACTAAAACATGAAAAAACACAGCATGTGGTCGTTCTTTTCTCTCTTGGAGACTGCATAGTCCATTTCCAGATTACACGGTTTAAGAGAATTGGGGTAATATTCAGGTTTCCTGAGTGACTGTGAGAGCTTATGTCCTGCCTACTGTAATGGATATTTAGAATGAAAGAGAGAAATTGTTTCTGTTTTAAGCCACTGGTGCTTGGAGTTTTACATAGCTTACTCTGATTAATAGTTTTGAAAAACTATTAATAGTTTTAAAAACTATTAATCAGAAAGTAGTTTCTAAAAGATTGTTAGAACTGAGGGGAGAGGGGAGGAAAAGTCAGCTTATGTGCAGGTTTGGTTCTTGAGTAAAGGTCCTATATTGTGCCCATAACTATATCTTAGACCAAGTATCCTGTGACAGAAACTTCAGAGATTTGAAGACTCTAACAGCAGAGCGGGGCTGGGGCGGGGGGGTGGGGGGTGGTGCCCAGAAAAAGATTAAAACTCAAGTATTAAAAAGATATACCATGATTCTAGGCAAATGGATCTCTGTTAGCCCTGGTCCTCCAAGAAGCAAACACTAAGATGGAATCTAACATGCAAGAGACTTATTGAGGAAAAATGTCTCTAAAGGATAAGGGGCAAGAATGAGAAGTAACCTTTGGCAGAGATGCAGTTCTGCCATCTGTGAAATGGGAAGGAGCAAGGAGGATTGGGCCAGACAATCTCCAACTTGTAAAACTATTCTAAGTTAATTCTGCCAGATCCATGTAGAGTACCCAAGACAAAATTCCCCCTGGAGGAGTTCTGCTTCCCGCAGGAATGAGCCTGGTCATTGGCTGGGGTGAGAATAGGAGTGAGAGAAGCCTGGTGTGAATGTCCTGAACCTGTTAGACCCCTGTGCCCTACTGTAGTGAGGCTCTGAAAGGATAACTGGAAGCCTCAGTTCCAGGAGGTCACAGTCCACCCTTTGTGCCAACAGAGTCCATTTCCATGCATGTTCAGGGAGTATTTTCTCTAGGGATCTGTGCCCCACTTTTTCTTTTCTGAAGGAAATTCATAGGAGCAATGATAGCTAGATGATTGATAGCCATTTTTTCTGCAGTTTGTGTCAAGACCAAAACCGGTACTCATTTTTTTTCCTTCTCTGCTATTCACACTGAACTTCTTCAGCCATAAACTCAGCAGGTCTTAATGGCTTACATGTTGGTTTGATCCAATCACTTGTTCCTGATAGATCTGAGCCCTAAGTAATTTTCAACTAATGTCCTTTCATTTAGTGTCATTTTGTTACAATGTTGTTGGGATGCTGTAGGAACTCAACTCTTGTTTATAGCAATTAGCCTATGGAAAAATTGTTTTCGTTACATGTTAGCTTCAAGTCACAGAACCTATCAACGATGTCAAGTGAGGACTTACTGTACTCTTTCTTCTAAGGTCAGCATTGCTGTACGTTAATCCAAATGGAGCTCATCCACTAGATAAACGGGTGGCACCTTCCCTTAGGAGTAGGGTCAATTTCCCTATAAAATGTTGACTCCTCAACTACTGGTCTGTAGGCACAAGAAGTACAAAGTTCTCTAATGGAACCCCAACCATGCAAAGACTAGAGCTGCAGCGATGGAAAAGCAAATGTCTCCTGATGAGTCACTGGAAATTCCTGTATGTAGCCCACTTTTGCTTCCACACCTTGGTTCTTGAACCCAAGAACCCTTTCTATTGGAGTGAAATGCTATGGTCCCTGATTTAATACATATACTAGGTCCTGAAAAATGGCACCCATGCATTCAGAGCATTGCCTCCACACAGATGCTTCATCTATGCCTTCAGTGAGCTCTTCTATCATTCTGTGAGGTTAAGCACTCAGGATGCTTTGGTGTATGATATATGTAATGAACAGATTAATGGTCATAGGCCCACCCGCATACCCCCTTTGCCCTAAAATGAACCTTCTAGTTAGATGTGATATTGTGGGTCAAGCATCCATAAACCCTCAGAGAGTACCACGGGCTAAGGCTTTACAAGAAGGAAAGGCACTCATTTTTCAGAATAAGTATCTATACTGGAAGAGGCTCTTGTGGGCCTTCCAGGATAGGAGTTCATCATAATTAACTTGCCACCAAGTCACCCATTGTACTATTATAAGTTTCATTAAGGACAATTAAAATCTCAGTGTAAGAAGTGTAGTGGTCTTACAAAAACAGGAGAAATAAAAAAAGGTGAAATGTAACCCACTGAATAAAATTAGTATTATTAGACCACTGGCATAATGCTAGTGTCCCCAAAACATTAAATTTTTGATAGTCATGCTTATATTTAAGTATCTGTTTCATGTTGCTGCTGAGAATTTTGTGACCACTCCAGTTTTCCCATAGAATCATAATGGTGGAGAAATGTCTTACATTCTCCTGGTCTTTAAATTTTCTCTACTTCTAAAGTATTGTGTAGCACTTAAACTTATTACTCTAGAATATAATTTTGAAACCTGAGGTCTTTATAGCTTCAGATCTCTTCTCCTACTATTTCCTCTCAAGTGTAGACACAGACCCCTCTTCTTCAGATCACCACTCATGCAAGGCTATTATGTATAAAGGATCTTTCCGATGATTAGAGAGTCTCTCTAGTGAAGCCTGCCTGCCACCAAGTGGCTATGGCCTTTTGCTTGATTCTTTTTAGAGACAGTTTTCCCAAATCTATGGCTTCTCCCAGAAATATATATATTACAAAAAAGGGGAGAATAAAAGTATCTTTCCTCACAAGCCTATAAGAAGAAAAAAAAAATCAATTTCTACTCTTTATGTAGAGCAACTAACACCAACTGACTTCAAACTTACCGTCAAGAATAACTCAAAACTTTTAATTCTTTGTTTCAAACCAAGATGGCTATTCATGTGTTTTCCTCTAGAAATAATTTACCCCTAATTTCTATGCTTAAAGACATAAAGGTATGTAAGAAACTCTGGAATGACATTTTGTTTCTTTAACTTTTCGTGTGTATATACCAATTGTCATTCTCCTTTTCCTCTAGTAGTCGTTGTGAATAGAAGTGAGGGCATACCAAAGCTATACTCTTCTACAAGGCCATATGGCTTTTCTTTTAACTTTTTACTCATACTCAGTCTTTACTAAAAACTTGCTTCCTGCAAATCTCTGGGCCTTAATTTTTTTCTTTGATATTGAGTGGAAAATATATATAGTGCCATTATTCCCTAAACAAAATATTTCTATGCATTAGATAGCTTTGCCCTAGTACGTACACACACACACACACGCACACACACACACACACACACACACACACACACCACGGAAAGATGTTTGGACTTTAAGTCAGAGATGTGTGTGAGGAAAGTGGAATGAATGTTTGCATGGACAAGCTGGCCTGATACAGAGGAAAGAGGCTTCTTCAATCCTAAAATCATCTACAGACATGCATATATATAGATATGGTGAGCAATTGGTCTACTTTGACGAATTTCATCTTTTTCTGGATTTCCAAGAGATGTCTCTGTAGTCTTAAACTACCATCTCTCCTTGTGACTGAGCTATTCTGATGGAGTATATCCATCATTGTACCTAAATGGTCTCTCACTAACCGAATACACTATAAAATATGTTAGGAAGAAAAGAACACTTAAAGAAAGAGGATGTACTAGGTAAGAATATTGGTGAACAGCTGAAATGTTGAAAAGATCAATGCCAAAAATATATAGCAATCATATTTCCTTATGAAACTGTCCTTATCTGCCTTATTACTCTTGTTATTGATAATTTTAAAAAAGTTAGAAAATTTCAGTTCTTAAGAATAAATTTCTGTTTGAAAAATGCATGAAATACCTTGTGATATACAATTGTTATGTCAGTACCTATGTTTCTATTATACCTGTTATCACAGCTCATTATCTCTAAGTCAACTAAAAAGAGAGTCAGGAGGCTGGCCCCAGAAAGATGAGGTTCATACAAGCTCAACGGACTGCAAAAACTGGCTGCAATGAGAACTTTAAAGATTAGATGAATCACCCCATTTCCTAACTCCCTGGGAGTTACTGATTTCACAAACAGCTAGGAAAGAAACTTATTGCAGTTGCTAATACTGCTGTCTCATTCAAATGTGCTATAAGGAATCAGAAAACTTCAGCTGATGGGGCCATTCAAAGGACAAAAACTCTTTTTTCTCCACTTAAATATGCAATATTCTGTTATCATATGTGTTTATCATACGTATAATCATTATAAATGTCTACCTTTTTATATAAATGTTTAAAAGTCTATGACTGTTTAAACGTCTATGAACCAGTAATGTAAACTTTGTAATGGCATACATATAAACCCTCCTTTACTTGTTTATTTTGCCCTTGTATAATAAAATATATTAATAGTACGTACTTCCTAGGACTCAGACATAGATTGAGTAAATGGTTGAGAACAGTGCCTAACAAACAGAATTATTCACTACATAGTTATGTAGTGAATATGTAGTTATTCACTACATAATTATTCACTACAAATTATTCACTACGTAGTCACTAGGAGTTATGAATATTTGGTATTTTGGTTCTGTCTTTCTATTTGTTTGCTTATGGCTTAAACAACAGAAATTTATTTGCTCACATTTCTGAAGCCTAAAAGTCAAAGATCAAGTTGTCAGTGATTTGATTTCTTCTGAAGTCTCTCTCCTTGGATAGCAGATGGACACTTTCTCCCTGTGTCCTCACCTGGTCTTTCCTGGGTGAATGCACACCCCTACTGTGTGTCCAAATTTCCTCTCCTTCTAAAGACACCCATCAGCTTAGATTAGGGGCCATCCTTAAGGCCTCATTTTAACTTCATACTGTTTAAAAACTGTGTCTTCCAAGAATGTTACATCATGAATTACTAGGATTTAAGGCTTCAACATATAGATTTTTGGGGAACACAATTCAGCTTGTAACACTGTCTATGAAAAAGTACTGATATTCATCAGCCTTCCACTCAGTATGTTTCTGTGCTCTTTTGGTATTCATTTTTTGTGTGTGGTAGGAAGGATATAACATAAAATTTACCCTCTTAACCATTTTTAAGTGTACAGTACAGTAGTGTTAACTATAGGTATATGGTTGTGCAACACATCTGTAGAACTTTTCCAAATTGAAACGCTATACCCATTGAAGAAAAATTTCACCTTCTTCTTGGCACATTTGCTTTTGACCCATTCCTTTCTTCACCTTTGGTGCTGCAAGACTGTAGTGATAGAGATCAACCAATAAAAATGTCCCATTTTTGATATGGTTGTAGAAGGTGTTGCTGTGCATTGTTGAACAGCATGCCACATAGCCAGCTAACGTGGACTCCATCCGGGTACAATTTAGTGGACTCTCTCTCCTCCCAGTCTTCTGAGCGGGGCTGCAATGACCAAGTCCCCTGGGTTTATGCACAGGCTACCTCACTGCTCTTAGGACTGAGGTTATTTAATTTATGAAAGACTGTTCACAAATGTCTGTAGAGTACTTACAATATATCGCTAACAGGTGCCATTTCATACATGTTTGTGAATAGATAATGAATGAATCAGGAGAGCAGTGGGTCTTGAGATGAGGTTACATGTGGATAAGTGCCATGGAACAGATAAGCCCCTGAACAGATAATACCGATGTCCCAAGATGAGTGACAGTAACAGGCCTCACAAGAGTTTCACATATTTCAGGGCTCAATGTAACTTTTATTGACACAACAATCAAACAAACGCATCTTGAACACTGTTGCTAATACAACAAAATAACAGGTTCATATATGTATATATTTTTTTACCATTTTCTATCTCATTGATGTTTTTGAGTACATAGTAGTGTAAACAGCGTGGAAGAGAAATGAGGCTTATTATTCACGATCCTAATATTCATCCATGAATATTCGAAAATAATTATATTTGAGAAAAAAAAATCTAGATTGGTCAGATTTCCCAATGAATGTGGGCGGTCAAATTTTGTATCCTTTTCATATCTGTGACATTATTTTGGACCCTTTGAATCTTTAACCATGGGATGCGGAATTCTGTCTGGCACCCGATCATAAGAGATTAATCTCATCAGCACTGAATATGTTAGCTTGTTCCAAAATTACAGTACCTCCAGCTCTATCAGAGGGTGAGATTGTATTTTACTCTATTGTTATTTGATTTCAAATCATTTTCCTTTCGTCACATTCAGCTGAAACCAAGTACTCTTTAGAAGTAATGTCTGTAGGCACTGATAAATGTAGCCCTTGAGTAATTCCTCCAATTTTTTACGGGGAGGGAATGTCCTATATTCTTCTTGATGTAATGGTCCCATATGTCTTTCAATCCAAAATAGCTCTTTATGCTTTTAAGATGGTGGTCACATGCAGAGGAAAATGGTAGACTGTGTGTGTGTGTGTGTGTATATATCAAGGTAATTATTAAATCAGCTTTGGGGTTCCTTGGTTTAGAAGCAACTTCCTCATGCAGAGAGAGAGTAGAGTGGGTCAAAGCTGGCTCAGTCTGACAGGCTGAAATTTTTCTTGATGTTCCTCTTCTACTTAATGCATTTTGTTTTCCCATCACAAACTCCTACCATTATCATACAGCAGCAGAAAGTCAGTCTAGAATAGATTCTACCAAGCCGGCCTCATCAAAATGATGAACGATAAAGAGTTTCATTTGTTGTAGGTTTTCAAGATCATGGGCAACTTAGCATATATTTCACCATATTTGAATAAACACCATGATATATGACAATACTATGGAGATTCCTAGACATTGAAAGAAGTCTGACAAGACTCCCTGTGAGCAGCTTTAACCAGAGCACTCAAAGGCAGTGCCCCTATGTCACTTCACAATCAATGCAGTTGTGAGATCATTTCAATAAGGAGTGTGACTTGATCTTGTACAAAGGGCTTCTGCGCATGGTGGCTTGGCCATTTCCAGTGTCACACAGGATTGGAGGGTCTTGTATTGCATTATAACCCTCCTTACATTAGATTCACTCATGACAGTAGGTAACATAATGAAGGGAAGCACAGGGAATGGTGACTTTCTATGTCTACAAATTTTCATATAGAGAAGTGTCCTGATTTAAATAAAACAATTGTAGGTACCATTTGATTTAGGGTGATAGATTCTTGTAAATGGAATAGTGCTAATGATATTCTCAGATTATTTTTCACAAGAGACCTCAGAAATAAAAGAAAGTGCATGGCTGCCCTTTAAAAGTTGTCAATATCTTATTTTAGATACCTTTTCATTACACGGGATATTTTAACTAAAAACTTGTGGGCTATGGAACCAAACGTAGTTAGATTAAAGAAGGTGAAAAATGATAAAACCAAATACTATATGGTTCCATCCTATTTCCTAGAAATATCATACCCAGTAATAGGGAGCCTGTCTCTCAGTGTTCCTTACCATCTCTCCTTTCACTTCTCCAAAACCTGGACCAAAACCACTAAGGTCTCTCATCCTGGATATGAACCTGACCACCACTTTTCACTTTGAATGCCAAGCCCATAGTCCTGGTTTTATACCAGTTCTGTCCCTTGAATTACAGACATCTGTACTGCAGTATTTAAAATAATAAAACCTTGGCATTGGAAAGGACCTTAAATCACATCTAACCAAACTGCCACCTGGTTGTACAGTTTCACCGTAGCCTTGGTAGTGGCTGGATCTCCATGTCCCAGTCTCCTAGTGCTGAGGTCTGTCATAGTTGGCCTGTGTATAAACATCATTTATATCTATTATATAACATTCACCGCCGTTCCTGCTCAAGAAATGATATTGCCTGCCTTCACACAGTTTCAGCATGAATCCTGTTACAATTTTCATTGATAGCAATTATACAAATGGGAAAGTCACGGTCTATACATCAATTTGTCTGAAAATATTTAGGAATCTTAATAGGCCAGCTCTTGTGCCTGAGTCAGAAGTACAATGGTTAAGTTGAGGACATTTTACAAAGTAAGATAATCTTCTTTTGTGCTCAATTCCTTAGATTTTCGTGGAGATAGATGGAAAATTTAGAAATGTTCTACAGGAGAAAAATTAAAGCGATTAAAATATTTTGGGGAGAGAAAATGAAATTTTGAACTCAGAAAAATAAAGATAACCTGGAAATTGAATGATACTGTATATAACCAACTCTCTATTTTTTTCTCAAAAATAAGAAGAATATAAATAATTATAGCAAACAACATTTAGTTTATTCTCAAAATAAAGCTTTCTGATTCCTGGGATATAAAATTGTTGAATAATTTAACAAAGACAATTTCACAGTTTTCTTCCCTGAAAACACACACACACACACACACACACACACACACACACACACACACACATACATTCACACACACTCACTTACTCACACTTACTCATATACCCATCATAGGCTCTGAGGGAGATGCCAAAATAAGTGATTTTTGTTTGTTTTCCTTTTTTAGGAAAACAACAAATATATATAATATAATATAAATAATACTACTTATAAAATCAGTATTCCAGATGATCCCTATCTGATGATTCTGTGTTAATTTGGTCATTAAAATATACTTGTAATATTGATTCCAAGGTACACTGAAAGTCACTGGCCCTCCTGGAAATTGCTTATTCTAAAAAATAATAATAATAAGTTTTTAACATTTTGGTGTTGAGTAATTACTTAGAAAATATTTTTTATTTATGTGTTTTGTAAAGAACAAAATAAATAGTATCACACTGTGACCTGCAGTCTGTATTTAAGAATTCAGAGTGACTTTCAATGTTTCCTTAGACTTTATTAATCTCCAATAAATTAAGTTCTTCTACTTTATTACATGCCTGAGTGAAATAGTCTTTGTGTCTCAATAATTATAGAAGACACTGCAAAATCTGCAAAATTATGACCACAGCGTCATATTTATGAGCTTTGTCATCTTGCTGCCAGTCATCAGCCAACTAGGCAATGCATTTTATTTTTGTGTCAGCTGTTATTTTTGAGAAGTGACATGTAAATGGGTGGAAAACAAAAATAATAGACAAGGCTCATAGCTTAAATCTGTTTTGCAACAGCAAATGTTGTGGTTTAAATACTATTCTAACATTAATTCAATCTGCCAACACACACAAAGTCGCATCCAGGCATTGATAACATTCTAGAATTACCAGTGCAAAAGGACAGTCTTTGATCAGATTCTTCTTCACGATACACCCCACTTGTACTTCATGAAATGTTAAGAGGTGTATGTTTTGGAGCTTCTTTCTCAAGGTAGAAAAAATTCAGTTTATGTCAAATGATAGGGCATCAGAGACTTAAATCGTTTTGGACCTGTACTCAAAGGTACTTAGGCTGTCTCTGAAGCAGATGAGGTAATCCTTAAAAGAAGAGAATACTCAGCTATTGACATGCTAATCAGGCGCTCTGCTGGCTTTAGAGACTGATAATGCTTAGCTCAAGCTATTGTTGATAATAAAATTACCAGAATTGTTGAGTTTTCTGTGCCTGTGACAGAAGGGTCAATTTTTCAACAACAGTATGTGAGCTCATCTCCTACAGCTTTTGTTAATGTTCCCCTGACCGAAATAATAGGCTGGAGATACATACTTAGGGAGATTTGTGTATGCTGTATACTTGTCGCATTTATATTTGTAACAAATTCTGATTCGCTAAGGTAAATTGACCAAATTACAATGTCAAAAGAGGTGTGCACCTCCCCACCCCCCCACACACACACATGCATACACCAATACTAGGTGTTACTCAAAGAAATCAAACAATGCTCATATGAGGACTCAAGCCAGGCTGAACAAAATTCAACCAGTCTTTTAAAAGGTATGACTTCTTAGGCTTTTAGCATGAAATTGAGGGTTGTGTCTGTGAAGTGACGTTCACTTTTACCTTAGATGCTTGAAAATTATTTGAAAAATTTTAAACATTATTACTACTTTTGTTAGGAAAGAAGGGCAGTGGGAGGAAAAGAAAAGAGGAAAAAAGAAAGGATCTAAGGACAGGCAGGCTCTAGGAGACTGAACAAAAATCACTCAATAATAAACCACTTTTTTAAATTAAAATGTATGTAGTACATTTACAAAGTTAGAAAGTAAAATGTACGTAATGAAATAATTTTATATGCCCAATTCTTCATAGTATGAAAGTAGAGTGAAATTACATTATTGCCAACAAGCACATAAGATAGCTAAATGAAAAAAAAAAAAAAATGAAGCTTAGTAGAGAAATGTTTGTTTATCTTTACATGCTTCAAGATAATTGACTTTTACCAAAACTCATCAGTGTTCATAAGTAAATTATAATGAGTAATACCTTGGGATCAATATGGGGAAAAAAATAACATGAAGGAATTTTTGACTTACTATTATTATCTTAATAGTGTTTATTTTTGAAAGGGACTTTCTTCCTCATTTTAAAAATTCTTCTAATTTAAGATTTTTGGTGCACATATACACACATATATACACACACCCCTCATGGCTATAGAAGACAATGATCTTATTTGATCTGCCTCCCACCCAAAAAACAAATAATTTACCTCAGTGATATTCTACTCCATGGGGACTTCAGAACTCTGCAAACATCATGTGAAATAACGTTAACATCATGTGTAAACGTTAACACAGTTAAAAACAAACAAAAAAACAAACAAACAAAAAAGACCAAAGCAAACAAACAAAAAAGACACTGGTAATGACAGATAACTTGCTCCCCTCACCAAATGAGCAAACATAAAATCTGTTTGCAATTCAGGCTCAGATTTCAAAAATTCTAAGTAAAGTTCTACCAGAAACCATACTGTGCATGTGCAAATAGCCTCAGTCTCTGGTCTCTGACTGATATGAAGCCACTGACTTGTTATCAGCATGGTTTGCAGCTTTGAATCATGCCACCAGGGATGCTTCTCATATATATATATACACACACACACAAAACTTTTCATATTTAATTTCACTTTGTAAGAAACCATAAGCATGTTCAAGAAAGCTGAATAATCATGGAGCTTTAATAACAAAGCAAAATGATTAGGTCTACTTGGTGTCCCTCTTGGCCTCTTGGCTGCCAAGGCATTTCCTCTTGAGCCTTAGACTAGGACCGGTGCCTACGTGAACTCTTCTTTATGGAGCTCACATTATCACACACTTTGTTTCTGCCTACTGATGATTTTAACTGCATTATTTAAGTTTGCTTCTACTACAGGCTTAGCAAATCTGGTAGAATAAATCTGAAGCCCAGCCATACCCAACAGTAGCCAACCCCCTGGGGCTTCTGGGTCAGCTGACATATAATCCATTTGTCAGCTCTGCATTGGTGGGTACCCTCAAGGAATTACATACAGTAATTTTTAAGTGATTCCTTTTTCTATTGACACTGAGGGGAGTTTTTGTTACATTAGTTGTTACAGCGGATGGGAGGGGTGAAAACCACTTGTGTATGATGGAGCACTCGTGCCTGTAGATTTCATATCTGGGACTCGGATCTAAGGCTCATTCATGAGCATTCCAATCCCCATTTAAATTGGAAACTTGGCTTTAAGGTGAGTATGGCCATGACTCACTTTAATACTCCAAATTCCCATAGAAGTTTCCATAACTGAGTGCACCAAATATTTTGTTTTGATTTTGTTTTCTTGTCTGTAAGCTCAGGCTCATTTGCGTGGACTGACAGCAAAGGCCTTAACTCTGGCCTAAGACCAAAAAAATCCAAATTCTCCCCCAGGATTTAAGACGAATCCCCCTTCTACTGCTCTACCCCCTGTGCCGACCGTCCCTCTCCTTCTTTCATCCGTTTTACCTTCTCTGTGCTGTGATTCATTTACATGCGGCAGTGTACTCAGTCCAGGATTCCTCATCAAAGAACCAGAGGGTAATAGGAGAAGGGAGGTGTTTGGAGGGCTGCCTGATTGTCAACACCAACCCAGAGACAATCTGCTCACACAGGCAGCACTCTCCTCAGATTCCCTGAGGAATACACTCCGCTTTATGAGTGGATTTGGCTGGGCTGCTTTCTCCCTCCGCTCAGAAGTCTCTCTGACATCACCCAGAGACTGTCAGTATTTCTGACCTCAGAATTTTCTAATGTCTGTCCATCGCACAGGAGTACCAACCCCCTCCGTCCTCAAGCCCTGGGAGGAAGCTAGCAATCGCCTGCACATGCTGTGTTCTGACAGTGACACTAGGCTGCTTTGGAGTGCAAACCCCAAGAGCTCCACTGGTAGCCTTGTTTGAGTTCTGCACGACACCGGTCTGTGTGTCTTCTCGTGGCTGATGTTACTAAGATCATGTGAAGAGTCAGTACATAGGAATCTAGTAAGACTGCCTGAGCCACCATCCTTATAAAACTTTTAAAGCTTATTTCAGCTCAGCCTCTATTCACATTCAGGCATCGATCTGTCCCTTAGGAATCAAAAACAACAGAATCCCTAAATAAAGAATATGATTTTCTCAAAGTCTGAATAGCCTGCTAGGCTCTGAGATGTTTTGCCTGGTGACAGGGTCAGTGAGAGAGAACTTATTTATCAGACTTTGAAGAAGGTCCCTGGTCGTTCCAGGAATGTCACAGGCTGAGATAAGCCTTGGAGTTCAGCTGTACGTATGGGGAGAGCGTCCGTCATATATGGACGACTGCAGCCCTCAGTGCAGTTGTCTCTACTCCATTCTCTGAGGACTCAGTTATCACTGCACCATCAGTGCACTGCTCCTCCAAATTACTCTTAAGGATTGACAAGCCCAAGTCACGCCTTGCTAGGTTAGGGCAACAGGGCAGCAAATTCAAGTGTCCTTGTGGTATTACGGTAAACACTCACCAGACCCCAATTCACCAGCATGCAGAAGGCTGGACTCTAAAATTGCTTTTGTAAAGGAGACGTAAAGCAGGACTGTAACGGCACACAAGCCTCCCCCGATCTGTTGCATTTCTTTTAGTCTTTCCCACACCAGGTACATCTGGAGTAATTGGAGAAAACAGGCTAATCCTTGGGTAATCCTAGATAGTCTATTAGTAACATGCATGAACCATATGTCATAAACTACCCAGACAAGCCTACTAAAAAGGTAGTTTTTATAATCAAAATCTCTACTTCATGCTTGCCAAAACAAAAACAAAAACAAACAAACAAACAAAAAAAACCCTTGCAGTTGTCCTACACCAGTTATGTACTACTTAAATATTGCTTAATATTGACTACAGAGGAAGGTTTGGGGGATTCAAAAGGTCCCTATGTAGGATGAATAATTAAAACTAGAGAAGCATGGATTTGGTTAACATTCAACTGTAAAAAGGGTTAGGCCAAAATACCCAATTCATACAGAATATCTATTCTAATCATGTATTCAGGTAAATGCAGGAGACCACAGCATATTCTTGCTAGTCACATGGTCTAATTCTTAACTTAGTTCTCAGTTCCTTCCATCACCGTATCCCCATACTTTCCACAATCTGTCCTCTCGGATTCAATCTTGGGAATTTTGCAATGCTATTCCAGAGTAGACATTGAACCGGATATCTAGCAATCCTAAAAAAGTTTGTATATCAACCCAAATCTACTTTGTGCAAGTCATGTCTGTCCCAAGATCCCTGTCAGAAGTTGAGCAAACAGAATTCAGCCCTTTAATCAATCTTCCTCAGACTTTATCACTTTAAATGAAAAGGTACGTTCAACATCGGTCTTGTATTTCCTTTATTAAATTAAGGCTTTTTAAAGGCAGTTTAAGGTTCACAGCAAACCTGAGGGGAAGGTATGGAGGTTCCCCATGTAACCCTGCCCCTGCATGCACATAGCTTCCCCCATTAACACCACCCATCAGAGTGGGACATTTGTTACAATCACTAACTCTACCATGACACCTTATAAGCACTCAAAGTCCCCAGTTTACATGAGGGTTCACCCTTGCTGTCCTACGTTCTATGTGTTTAGACAAATATATAATGACATGTACCCTCAGATACAGTATCACGCTGTCCTAATAAAGCCTCTATGTTCCACTTGGCCGCCCCTCTCTCCTACTAGCCACTGGTGACCACTGATAATTCTGCTGTCTCAGCAGTTTTGCCTTCTCCAAAATGTCATACTCATATAGTTGGAATCATACAGTGTGTGGCCTTTTCAGATTGGCTATTTTTACTTAGTAAAATGCATTTAAGTTTCTTCCATATCTTCTTGTGGCTTGCTAGTTCAATCCCCGTTAGTGTTGACTAATATGCCATTGTCTGGATGAACCACAGTTTATTTATCCGTTCACCTACTGGAGGATACCATGGTTGCTTCAAGTTTTGGCCGCTATGTTTCTTTCTTTTCCTTGTCATATCCTTGTAATATGTGTGATGCACATATTAGACCTTTTAGGTCTAAATTAGTTGCCCCTCAGTCCTTGGATATTCTGTTCTGTTTTTCTCAGTCTTTGTTCTCTTTGCTTTTGGTCTTCTAGGATTCTACTGATATATCTGCTGGCTCGGAGATTCTGTCCTCAGCTGTGTCCAGTCTACTAACCCTCCCATCAGAGGCATTCTTCATTTCTGTATAGTGTATTTTATCTCTAGCATTTCTTTTTGGTTCTCCATTAGGTTTTCCATCTCTCTTCTTACATTGCCCATCTGCTCTTACATGCTGTCTACTTTATCCATTAGAGCCCTCAGCATATCAAGCATAGTTGTTTTATATGCATGGTCTGATAGTCCCAGCACCCCCGTTATGTCTGTTTGAGTCTTGCTCTGTCTTTTCAAATTATATATTTTCCTTTTGATATGTCTTATAAACTTTTATTGATAACTGGACATGATATAGCGGTAAAAGGGACTGCTGTAAATAGTTCTTTGGAAGGTATGGAGGGCGGGGGAGTATTGTAGAGTCATACTTTAGACCTCAGTATTTTAGTGAATTTATGTCTCTGGATTGTGACAAGTGTTCCTGAGGTTTTGTTTGTTTGTTTGTTTGTTTTTGCTTTTTTCTTCCCCAGCTTATATGGGGCAGAATGGCTAGAGTGGACTGGAGTTGGGTACTTCCCGTTTCCCACATGGAAGACTAGAGGGGGATAGTATTCAATATTTTCTCTCCCCCACTTGGAAGAGAACAGCCAGCTTGTGTTCAGTATTTACCTTCCCCAGGTTAGTTCAGTTCTGCTAACACCCCAGGAGGGTAGGCTCTGGTTATATAGTTTCTCCTGGGGGCAGACCTTGTGAAGAGGAACAGGATAGATACTCCAGGTAATTCCAAATGGTTGCTTTTCCCCTCCCCGTGGGAGAAGGAGAGGAGGATTTTTCTCTAATACTTACTGAGGGAACCTGGTTGAGCTCCTGGAAATAAATCTCACAATACGGTGGGGGCCCTTAGGACTGGATTCTTCTGGAGTTTTAAACACTCAGACTTATTCCCACAGAGCCTCTAGCAGTCCCTCAGTTACAGTTCTGGTTTTCCTCCCCTGAGTCTGTTTTCTCCTTGGGAGACTCTGCTGAGGTCTGCCATCGTTTCCTGTACTTGCCTTTCTGTCTCTGACCTTGTGGGGAGCAGTTTGCCCTTGCTCTGCCACTCTGCTGGAAAGAAGGGTGGTTGATTTTTCAGTTTGTTCAGCTTTTGACATGTTGTTAGAAAGGAATGGTGACTTGCAAGTTTCTTATATGCATAACTGGAAACCCAGCCCATCTTTGAATATATTTTCTGTTCTAAATTATGATAACCATAATTTGATTGAATTTTTGCAATGTAGGCTAATTATTGTAATTTTAGGGAGGCAATTGAAGTAATGGCAAGATGGCTGGTAATTTGTTCTCATCTCCAAGCATTGATTGATTTGATGCATTCTAAACATTTTACTGGAAATGCAGTTTCTCTCTTATTAGTATTATCCCATCCTTAACATTTTATTGAGAATAATACCCATACCATACAATTTACCTGCTTTAAATATATAATACAATGTTGTTTGAGTATACTCATCAAATTGTTCAACACTCACCATAATCTCATTTTAGAATATTATCCCCCCAAAAAGAAACCTCAGCACTTCCATTCCCCCAAACCTCAGCACTTCCATTCCCCCACCACTCCAAGACACCCCACTTTCCAACCCCTCGCTCCCACCCTGCCCAGGAAATCACTAATCTACTTTCTGTATCTACATATTTGCCTGTTCTAAATATTTCCTATATAATGGACTGTACAGTATGTGGTGATTTGTGATGAGCTTAGCTTCTCTCACTTAGCATTATGTTTTCAGGGTTTATCCACATTGCAGCCCATATCAGTACTCCAATTCTTTTGATTACCAACTAATATTCCACTGTATGGATATACCACTTTTTAACCATTCATCAGTTGATGGCAATTAGTCCATTGCCTCTTTGGGGCCATTATTTATAATGCTCTTATAAACATTCATGTACAGGTTTTTGTAGGAACATATTTTCATACCTCTAGGGTAAACACCTAGGAATTGCTAGGTCATAGAAACACTCTGTTAACATTTTGAGGAACTGTCAGACTGTTCTCCAAAGTGACCACATCATTTTCTGTTCCGACCAGCAGTGTTTGATGGTTTCAATATCTCCACATCCTTGCCAATATGCTAACACTCGCTAATAGCCATTCTAATGCATCTGAAATAGTATCTCATCATGGTTTCGATTTGTACTTCTCTCTTGGTAATGATATTGAGATTTTTTTCACATTTTTATTTGTCCATTTGATATCTTCTTAGGAGAAATGTTTATTCAGATCCTTTCCCCACTTGCCCACAAAATAATATTGTTCAATTGTATTGTCTGTCTTCTTATTATTGAGTTTTAAGTCCTTATATATTCTAAATGCCAGTCACTTAACACATACATGATTTGCAAATAATATTCCCATTCTGTGTATTCTCTTTTTATTTTCTTTGAAGCACAAATGATTTTAATTTTGAAAAAGTCCAGTTTAGATTTATACTTTTGTCTCTCATGCCTTAATTTCATACCTAAGAAGACTTTGCCTAACCCAAAGATACAAAGATTTACTCTAATGTTTCTTCAGAGATTTGTAGTTTTAATAATTACATTAAAGTCTATGATTTATGTGTATGAGGGTTTTTTGTTTTGTTTTTGTTTTGTTTTTGTTTGTTTGTTTGTTTTTAGTGTGAGGTGAGAGGTATGGTTTCTACTTTGTTATTTTCCATGTAGATATCCAGTATACAGCACCATTTGTTGAGAAAAACTAAATTTTTCCCCTTGACTAAAATCAATTGACAGGAAACAGGGCATATTCAGAAACTCTCAATTCTATTCCATTGATCTATGTTTATCCATCTGCAAATCCCACACATTCTTCATAATTGTACCTTTGTTACAAGTTTTAAAATAAGGAAGAGTAGTCTTTTAATTTTGTTTTTTTTCAAAAGTGTTTTGACTCTTCTGAGTCTTTGCATTAACATATGAAGTTTAGGATCAGCTTGCCAATAGATTGTTTTTTTTTTTTTTTTTTTTTACAAAAATCTACCTGTATTTTGTAAAGTATTGCACTGAATCTATAGATCCATTTGGGTAGTATTGTTATATTAACAGTATAAGACTTCTGCTCCATGATTGTGGGATGACTTTCTAATTATTTAGATCTTTCATTTCTTTCAACTATACTTTTTTGTTTTGGGTTATAAATTTTTCACTTTTGTTAAATTTTGATGCTATTGCAAATGTGTTTTTTAAGTTTCATTTTTAGATTTGTTGATACTAAAAAAGGAATTTGTTATTATTATTTTTTGTATATTGGTCTTGTACCCAACTTTGCTTATTCATTAGCCCTAACCGTTTCTTAAGGTATTCCTTAATATTTTTCAATAAAAAATGGATTGTCATCTTGAAATAGAGATAGATTTAATCTTCTTTTCCAGTCCTAATGGCTTTTATTTCATTTTTTTTCACTCTTTACTCTCACTAAAACCTCCAGTGCAATGTTGAATAGAAGTGGGGAGACTAAATACCCTTGTCTTTTTCCTGATCTTAGGAAGACAGCTTTCAAGTTATTTGCCATTAAGTATGATGCTAGCTGTGAGTCTTTTATAGATGCCCATCATCAGTTTGTGAAAGTTATTTATTATAACTAGATTGGTGAGATTTTTCTCATGAAAGACTGTTGGATTTTTGTGAAATGGTTTTTACATCTACTAAATGCTTATATTCATTCCACTCTTGTGAAGCCATTTAAACAGCTCAAATGAATGAGCTAGTTAATTTTATTCTTTCTTTTCATATCTTATTTTTGTTCTTCATTTATTTCAGATGGTACATATGTTTTGTTTTGTTTTGTTTTATAATGAGGTAAGTTTTATTGCATTCAACCAAATAGGTTGAAACGGTATGTTCAATAACTGACACATGCAACATTTATCCTAAAATAAAAATTTACATTTGTGCCATGATCATAACCACTCTTATAGTGAGTGCAATTTATATGTGTGAGATTGTGAGTATGTATGTATGTTTAAAAATGGTGTTACTTAACAAGTGGATAGTTGTACATGCTTGTTTTTGGTAGTAGTTAGAGCAAATAAAACAAACTAGTGAATATGATATGATTTTGGTTTGTTTGTCTTGGTGATTTCCTTCCCAAATACTCCACCCTACTTATTATAATAGTATCCTTACAGGATTTCCCAAAAGTTGATGATAATTTTTGTGAATCTTAAAGCTGTTTAGAGTTTTATGGTTCTATAGTTTTAAAAATGATCACAGGGCATTAAACATGATATCAATGAATAAAAATTCACTAGTCAAATACGGCTCTAAAACCTATTTCAAAGCCATTATCTTTTGTTAAAGATTTTTCAATGTTTGTCCCAATTGCACATGAAGCTGTAGGTATGAAGATTATTGCAATGAGGTTACTGCTCTCAAAGACCTTATAATTCAACTGGACCACCATTAATTTCATCATTGTAATTAGTTGACCTGGGTAGTAACATTATGATAATACTGAACATCTGTCCTAAGAATCGCAATATGTAAAGTAGTTCTACAGTCCAAGTTCAATACACGGACAGTTGAGAGTCCATCAATGACTTGGAAGAACTTGATTAAATGTGGCATTTTAGCTATTACTCCCCATCCCCTCAACAAACAAAAGGGGTGGAGAGGAAGGATGAGTGACGCAGTGTTTTGGAGAGTAGATGTGAGGAGATGTCATTGTTTTCTGTCCCTTTTTCCAAGGTGATTGGCTGAAACTTGATCCCTTTAACTAAATCAAATACTTATAAATATCCTTGGATAAGTTCTAGTGAGCCCCTGAACTAGTAGGGTGGCTGATGTTGCTGGGACGTGGAGATGAGACAAAGGAAGCGTGAAAGAGCTTAAAGAGAATAACTCCATTTCACATAGAAAGATAACACAATTTTCCAGTGTTAAGTGAATTCTGCTCAAAGTGGTTGAGAATTATATTTTCTTGGCCCAAATGAGAGCTATACATTGTGGGGGAAATGACCAGATTTAAAGCAATTACGATCACTATATGAGAGAACAAGGAGCTCAGCAATAGTAGTCAATGAGAAAATACCTTTCTCTTCTTTCCCATCCACAACCCCAGCACAGAAAGCCCAGAAAAGAGTGGGCAACAGTGAGAGAGCAACCCCTGCCCCCCAACTTACTAGAGAACCAGGTCTACTGTAATCTGCATCAGGGTGGGAACGAAAGGACTTTAAATTGAATTTGAGATTGCAGCATTTAGCTTACTATGTATTGGTAAAATGAAAATATTTATAAAAAAAACAAAACAAAAACTGCAGAAGCAGATAGAACGTTCATCATGAATGCAAGCAGAAGTGAGTGAATAAGAATCAGCTGTGAAAAAGGACTAATATATCTTTTTCACTTCATTGAAGTTTTCTAAATCTAGAATTGATTTTATATTTTAAAGTTCACCTGAAATCAAGCAGAACCAAACAATTTACAAATATAGAACCTGATTATTTGAAAACAAGATCAATTTTCTTTGTATGTACAGGCATTTATCCAGTTATTTCAGTGTAACAACAAGGATTATAGAGTAACTGGCAGATGCTCTTGCATTTATATAAATTCTTCTATTTTTCCTACAACATGTTAGATTATTATGCTTTTTTACTGCATGTAAATAAGGAAGCCAGAAATGAAGAAAAATCATTGTGTTATAAACAGATAAAAGTCGTATTTATGCACTAACTTCTACTGACCTTGCTGTGTACAATCGCTCACCATCACAGTATCTGAAAGAATAGCCAATGTCCTTGGCTAATGAGATAATGTTGGGAAGAAATAGTGTGAAATTTTTAAATAATAGAAATATAAAAATATAATCATGAGGATATATAAGGATCTTAATATTGGTGACCACATAATAAATATTATCCTTTAATTTTTTTTGACAAAACATACTCTTAGATAATATTTATTCATTCCTATACATAAGATAACCAGGGAATTATCTTACAAATCAAGTTAACTTTAGTGGATATCTTTTATTTAATATATTTACTTAATATATTCCATATGCACTTTATGTTTATTATGACAGTGACATCTATTAAGTCCAGTTTGTTTTTGTTAATGTGGAATAACAGTAATAAAATAATTGTATTTTATGTGATATAGATCAAAATAATAATTTATATTATCTAGGTAAGCATCACAACTATTGCACATACCCTATTTTCAATTGTCTATACTATCACATTCCTTGTTGACCCTATACAAATAGATAGCCAGACATTTCTCCAGCAAGATGAGTTTATTTTGGAACAACAAAAAATTGCAATTCTGGACATGTTGTCTGAAGGTGAACCACCCACAAGAAAAAACAAAGGAGGGGAATACTCTTATGAAGTTAGGAAGGCAAAGAGGAATCTTTTCTTCCTCCTGTTGAGGTAGTCAAGTAGTATCACTTCCTCTTGGAGATGTAAGGTACGGCTCTTCCTGTTGAGATCAGTAATGTGCATTGAGTGACGCATGACTGCGAGTTCTTTCTTCCAGCCTCCGGACTCCATTTTAAGTGAGTTTTCCATTTACTAATTTCCACACCCTATACAAGTATAGTCAAAGTGTAGCCTTTATCAGAAACTTTCTGATTCTCCTGAAATCTTCATCAGATGTCTTCTGATTTTCATAAATTTTCTCTTTTTTAGAATGAATAATTTAAACTAATGAGAGAAAAAAAAAAATGTTACCAGGGAGAACAGTGAACAGGAAACACAAAGACTTGACTGATTTTCCAATGTGAACATCCTTATGTAACTTTGTAACTTAACAGGCGTGTAGGGATGTGGGGCAAGTCGAGAGCATGTGTCTCTAAAAGGCAATACCTAAATTATATTTCACTGGGGTTATATAATTCATGACACTGTGAAAGTTCAAAGCCCAAGAGTTTTGTGTGTGTGTGTGTTTTAATTCCCATCTTTCGCTAGCCAAGCCCATTGTTGGTTCAAAAATACATCATCTGAAGTTCTTTACTGATGGATTAAAGGAACTTTGATCTGCAAGGTGGGAGCTGCTCTCTGGATCAATTGAAGGTGCGAGATTCAGAGAGGCGACTGAATCCAAAATAGAAAAAGGAAGCAAGTTCCCAATCCTAGAAAGCAGTGAGAATCAAGAGTAAATGTCTTCATAGCCAGAGACAATGTCCAACATTGTGGGTTCAGAGACAATATGAAGGAAAAATAGGTGCAGGTTTAATGGAGCAAAGGCAATTTTTGAAATTTGAAATCCTGAAGAGTTCCTATTGGTTTAAATAGGTAGAATATTGGCATCTGAGGCACCTGTTTTATACACTGGCAACATCATGTTGCCTGAATTAATTTAATGGAATTAATGGATTTAATATGATTTCCTGGAATAAGGACTAGTTGCTGCAGATAAAACATATCAACCATGAGCAGAAACAGAGTGATATTGACCCTAAGACAAACCCCAGAATTTCAAATGCAGGTATTTTAAATTTATTATTTCAATTGTGCATAGATTTGAAGGATGTTTATTTGATAGAGAAAGAAGAAACTGAGTAAAATGCTTAGTTATTTTTTTTACACTTTACTGCCAAATTGTTTCAGATAAGTTTCCATTGAGAAATGCTGAAAAGTTACCTCATTGCAAGTGCCCCTCAGATATAGAAAACTGACATCTAGAGATTTTTTTTTTATTTTCATTGTTAAATAACAAACTCATTGTTCAAGCATCGAAACTAAGGAATTTCTCTCTTCCTATTGCCCTTTACATTATGCAATATTTATTCTATAAATCCATTTCTTTTAGCTTCATAGTATGTATTTAGAAAGCACCCCTGAAATAAAATCATTTCACCTGCTTGATAAGATGTATTTAATTATTTTTCAGCTACTTATTAGTTTTTATATAAGTTAGTTCATGAGGCTAACAGAGCGCTTAACAGCCATTAAAGGGGGGAGGGGTGGGAGAGAGAGAGAGAGAGAGTATTTGTATAAATATTGAAATGTCTATTCCGCCTGTGAAGAATAGAACTTTGTGGGTATTGTTACACATAATACTGAAATTTTGGAGGTTATCCTGACTAAAAACTGAATTACCAATATGAAAAGAAAGGTGAGATTAAGGTAGAAAAAAAAAAATTCAACTACAAGTATCGCTGCTTTTTTTTCCCCTTCTCCGCACAATTAATGACAATTATTTAAAATGTCATATTTTAAAACTACAAGATTTTTCTATGTTCACTCAACTTGTAGATTTATCACATTTAATTTTTAAACCTAGTTGCAAATATTTGCATAATTTTTGAGAAAAGAGGGTCATAAAAGAGGGTCATTTGGTTCAAGGGTAAAAAACGGGAAAATAAGTTGAAATATTTTTTTCACTCAGCAAATGTGGTCACACAGCAGTCTTGCCATCTTTTATACTTGCACACACACCCCAGTACCCACAAAACTGAAAAAGTAAGAAGCATATTAGGCTCATTCCATCATTTTAATGGTATTACACACCAATTGTAATAGGATGTTTTCCTCTCCAAAACTGAAGTCACAAATGTCTAATGATGATGAGTTCCTTGATAAATTGTTTGTCTTTGTCAAAAATTCAATGGCAGAATTCCCCTTATGTCACTGTCTATAGAATCCATCTGGTGCCTAAAAGCTGGCTGACTGAATAAAAGTAGCCTAAGGGGATTCGAACATATGTAACCCTCTCTTTCAAATCCAAGTTTTTACCCATGAATTTCAATCTTATTTTCCATTGGGCTTACTTTTCATTTATTAATATGCCTTGAAAATTGTGTCAAACATGTTAAAGGAGATATGTGTAAAGCGATAAGCACAATGTTTTGCACATAGTCACTACAACTTATATTTCTTCCTTCAGCCCCCTATAAGTAGCAGCGAATGTTGAACACATTCTGTACGTTTTATCTAAGAAAATTTAGAATGTTTATTATGAAGTGTATGCAATTATTTTCATAACAAATTATCTCACTACTATTACTTTACTTTAATGTGTTCTGTCATGATTTATTAGCTGTAGATTGATTAAAAATCCAAATCTCCTGGGAACATAAAGTCTGAAGAAAAATGGTCCAGATAGGAATGTGGGAAGAATCCAGGTGTTTCAAGCATGAGCTAGCAACAAAATTAACTTAAGAGATGTTCTGTGTGACACTCTTTAGGAGACGGGGGTTGACTTGGGCTGGAATTAAAGAAAGGATGTTCTCCTGGTACCCAGAGAATCAACCTCCTAGGACCCAGAAATTCAGTGTCACACAGCAAAGGTCTATGTTTCATTGCATAGACTTTGTTGTGTGGTTTCTCTCCTCTAGAAATAGAAGGATAGGAACTACAATTGAGGTTGCTATCAAAGACACCCCTACATCTGTTGGACTGTCTGAATCTCCACTTACAAATTGTCATTGGGTAGCATGCTTCTCATAATAAAGCCAGCAATGCTGTTTCTTCTCAACAACAGCCAAAATAAATAATTCAGTCCTTAAATGTTACTAAATATATTATTGGTACTCTGTTAAATTATCATTTGTACAGATAGCCATTTAAAGTTATTATTTTTTATAGCTTTTGAAAAAAAGAAATGTTGCGTAGATGACACAACTTTGTCCGATTTTATAAAAATTTTCAGTTCGTCAGAGGATTGTAGTTTAAAATATTCTGGGGATAAAACAAAAGTATAATTATAAGTAACACAAAAACAAAAGTTGCCCTGAAAATAGATTTGTAATAATTCACAAATACTTTCCCTTTTTTTATAGAAAAATACCAATGAAACTTAAAAGATGAACTCTTTCATGATATACACTCAGTTTGTTACATTTTTGAATTTTCAAGGCCTTTATCAATTAGTTAGTACCTAATTGTTCTTTTACATTTTTGATTAATAAGGCTGTTATTACTGAAGTTAATTGTTATAGCATATATATTTTATTCCATGCATATGTCATTTCACATATAGATATGCTTATTCTAAATAATGGTTAGATTATAATTGCAATCAGTTGTAATTCAGATAATCAGATCCAAATATTTACACTGACTTGAGTGCAGTACTGGGGGAAGGATGTACAATGTAGAATAATGTGTATTAAGAGCAAGCAAAAACTGAATACACAGAAATAAAATAAGGAAACAAAAATTAGTGAAGAACTCACTAAAGGGAGCAGGTAAAAAGATGGCTGGCAAAAAGCAGAGCAGGTAAGAACTGAGGAATTCATATATTTCAAAAAACCCTGTGCTTAAGGAAGAACCTGCCTATATTGCCTTGGCCAGGCCATGAGTTGCAAGGCTCACAAAAGATGATCTTAAAATTAAACTGTCCTCTTCAATCCATTTCATGCTGGTTTCCTCATTTTTTTTTAATTTATTTTTTTTCCTGTCTTGGCTACTAAATGGCCTTATGTTCTGTTCTGTTTCTCCTCTTTATGCCCTTTGTAATTGATGAGTTTCCCCATTCAGGGATAGAGTAATCAGGCAGAAAATGGCCACCCATAGAGTTGAGGAGTCAGGCTAGAGCATTAGATAGAAAACTGCAGTGGGTCCTCGCCAGGTGTGCAGGTCCACCCAGTGCATGCATGTGTGAAAACCACCCAGAGGAAGGGCAAAGAATTTGAGGGACCAGGAACAATGTTTACACAGGATTGGAAACAGTGGCTATTCCCACCAGTTATCCTGGAAAGACCTCGTAATTCATGAGTATTAAGTGGAGTACACAGAGGATATTGCTTCAATAGTGGGAAGCCATTAGCCCTATAATGAGAATTGCTGGGGTCCCATCTAACGATTTTTAAAACAAGATCCTACAGATTCAAACTTGTTATAAGTAACTTAGTTGCACCCCCAAATACAGTTCAATAGTATTTATAGGAATAAAACAAAAACCAGTAGCTAACAAAGTAAACTTTACAGTATTTGCCATTTAGAATAAGATTAATAGGCTTGCAGAGATGCAGAAAAATATAATCCATAATGAGGAGAAAAATCGTGCTTTGAAACCAATCCAGAACTGGCACAGATGTGACAATTAGAAGACAAGTGCATTAAAACTGATATTATACCGTATTCCATATATTCATAAGTAGAGACATGAGAGATATAAGAAAGACCTGAATTGTAATTCCAGAGATGAAAATTTACAGTATATAAATTGAAAAATTCAGTGGATGGAATTAACAAAGATTAACTTTGCCAACAGAACAGATGGGAGAATCTGAAGATATAGCAATAGTAACTATGCAAAAAAAACCCACAAAAAAACACATAACAAAAAAAATAAATAAATAAAAATAAATAAACAGAGCAGAGCATCAGTAAGCTGAGGGACAATTTCAAATGTCCCAATGTATGTGTAATTAAAGTCTCATACACAGAGAGGGTGGGCGGAAAATTTGAAAAGAAATATATAAATTTATATTTATCAAGATTAAAAATTTCTGCCTTTTAGAAGACATTGTTTAGAGAATAAAAATACATTTCACACTGGGAGAAAATCTGGTAAAGAAAGCTTATTCAGAATACGTAAAGAACCCTCAAATTTTAATAATAAGAAATCAAACAACTATCATACCTAAAAGAATGGCTAAAATTGAAAAGACTGTTGGTGAGAATATGGAAGAACAAGAAGTCTCATACACCTCAGACTGAAAGGGAAAATTGTCCAATTATTTTGGAAAATAGTTTCTTAAACAGTTAAACACATTCTTTATGACCCAGGAGATTGGGTCATACAATCTACTCCTACATATTTACCAGGAGAAATGGAAGCATTTGCCTGTACAGAAAAAAAAAAAAAAAAAAAGTTTTTTTTCTTCCTGTCCATCAATGAGTGAATGGATGAAAACATTGTGAGGCAGGCATATCATAGAATACTATTCAGCAATAAAAATAAATGAACTATTGATACAATAACAACATAGATGAAGCTCAAAATAATTGTTTTGCCATGCATAAAAGGATTTTCAGAACTGAAAATCAATCTGTGTACCTAATTCATTCTGCACATCAGAAAACATCTCTTTCCTTTTCCTTGTCCCCAAACACGTCATAGTTTTCACATTTCTACTGTCTTGGCAAAAGCTGAAAAGTAGGTTCTTTGCCTGGGATATCTTTCTTCCTTTCCTTCTTGATAAATTTCAAGAGAATTTATGTATATTTTGTTGACGTATAAAGTATCTCCCAATTTCCTCTTTTGTGGTACATCATCTTTCCAAGGAATTTCATTAGCACTTCTAATGTAGTAATTATCACATGTCATTTTAATTGTCTGCTGATTATCTACACATTTTTCAACCCCTTTTATAATGACACATTTAGGTAAGAGTCACTTCATAGTTATTTCTGTCTCTCCAGATCCGAGAGGATTTTTGACTTATAGTTGGTCTTAATGAATATGTGATGTGAAAAAATCAATAACATTTAAATTTCAGTTATTAAATTTATCTCAGATTACCTAGTATCAGAAACAAATTGCAAGGATTTTCTTAATAACCATTACTTATACCTTAGTGGAGTTTATAAACCTGTGGCAGACAAATCATGACATCATCACAGAGCCACTTTGCGTAGATAGGACAGTGTTTCCCAAACACAGTCCCTCATGCATCATCCTCATCTTGTACGTGTTATTTGAGTATATATTTTAAACAGATATTAATTTTATGATTTATTTCACTTAGCATAATGTCCTCAATGTCCATCCATGTTGTTGCAAATGGCAAGGTTTTATTATTTTTCAAAGCTAATAATATTCCACTGTGTGTGTGTGTGTGTGTGTGTGTACCACATTTTCTTTATCCATTCATCCATTGATGGACACATAGGTGGTTTCCATGTCTTCTTGTCTATTGTCAGTCATGCTACAATGAACTTGAGGGTGCAGGTATGTTTTTGAGTTAGTGTGTTTGTTTTCTTCAGGTTATTGCCCAGAAGTAGAATTGCTGGATCAAGTAATAATATAAAAAAATAAACACAATGTAATATTAAATATAAAGTAGCTTTGAAATAAGTCTATACTATTAAAATAAAATACACTCATCTGAATACCACCTATAATAATCTTTATAACCCCAGGTGTACCCATATATTCTTTGAAGTATTTCTATGGGGCATATAAATATTCATATCACTGAAAAATAGTTTCAGTTGACCTGAACAAAAACATATTTAACTGACTATATGTGATTAAAGAGGGGGAAATGGACTTTTTAAAAGTTACTTTTTAAAAAGCCCTCATATTCATAATTTTTCTACCTTGCTCCATTTTACATTATTTTAATTCTTTCTTTTTTTTCTGGGGCGATGTAATAAAAAATGTACCGAAGGATTTTAGGAGAAAGGTTGGTCAGTGATTAGGCTATCTCTGCTTTTTAATCTTCCTTTATTGAAGGCAGGCTCTTACCCTCCCACAGAGACTGAGAGACTGACGCTTATCTTTCTTGATGATTGCATTTCAAGCAGTTGGCTCTCAGGTCTCTGAAAAAGACATTTATGTTTTGTAAAACTGGCGAGAGGCTGGGAGAAGATTTACATTTCAAAGCGACAGAGAAAGAATTTGCAATAGAAAGTTTTCTAAAGTAAATGCTCTGAGAAAAGGAAGGTTAAGGCCTAGAATCAGGATGAAGACTGTCTAAAGTATAATCTCACTGAGGGAAACATTAAGGCCATTCTGGTTACAAAGAATTTGGAATAAACGGATATTCAAGTTTTCCTGCCATTTATCAAATTATTAAAAGAGAAAAAAATTTTCTTGGCCCTGAAAAAGTTTTTAGAACTTCTTATTTCATCACACAACTTCATAAAACTTTTACAGCTCGCATTAATGGTTTGAGAAAATACTTTGACTAGATCTTTTGAATGACTTTTGTTATAAAAGTGACAAAAAAACTGAAGCAAGTAGTTCAGAAAATATCCTTTAAAAAAAAACTCTTTTGACCAGTGCCACTTGGTTTCCATCATTTTAACACTTGGTATATCGTTAAGTGGGTTTAGTATTTTTAATGCTGGTTATGAATTCTTACTCTAAGTCTTCAGGACTAGTTTTCTGCTATCAAATATAGGCTGAAAAGCATGGTAAGGCTTTAGGAATATGTGAGAATAACCCAGCTCTCAGGTTAATGAACTGAAAGTCTGTCATCCTGGCCCAAATTCCTGCAGACCATACTGTATGTCTTTCATTAGAAAATGTTGAGTGATAAAGGATAGTTCTTTTCTGACTATCAAAACAAAGTGTTTTTTTTTTCTTTATAGATCAAATTGATTTGGAGCATATGTTTACCAATGCTAGACATTTGTTTTCAAACAAAACAAAAACGTAAAACTAAATTTAAAAAAGTCTATTTCATACTTGCAGATTAATTTAAAATGCAAGCAGTGTATTCCAAATTGATCAATAGCAAACCAAACGGAATGGTAAGAGGGCATGTTTATAAAACTAATTACAATGTCAGATGCGTAAAATATAAAGTTAGTGAAATGTGTGTAAACAACCCCTGAAGCAACCCCAAAATACCTTATTTTGCTACTTTGTTACTCTAACAGTGATGAGTATTTTTTTCTAGTGCATTCCTCTCTCTCTTTTTCTCTCTCTTTCACACATACACAGCTGGCAAAGTGACTTAATAAAATCTTGGCCAAAAAGCCAGTTCAGTTGGAATGAAATTAACACAAGAATTCTACACAAAATATATCGTTCACTATTTACATATATTTCACTCTCTTTAATGAAAAAATCTTGGGCCATTGCTTATAATTTGGGAAATAATTGGGGGGGGGGAAACAATTTTAACCAAGACGGGGTTCAAGAGAAGAATAGAATTGAATCTTCAAGCTGAAAGGAAAATAGCATTTTCTATGTTAATACACTCATTCACTTACTTGCCCACTCTTCCATTCTTTTAAAGTGAAAATGCAACTTACTGAATTAGAGACAATAATTGCAAACCATATATCACATAAGGAGATAACATCCAAAATATCAAAGGAACTTATACAACTCAATAGGGAAGGAACTAATCACCTGCTTAGAAAATAAGATGAAAACTTGAATAGACATTTATCCGAAGAAGGCATACAATGGCCAATAGGTCTTTCAAAAGATGCTCAATATCACTAATTATCAAGGAAAAATGCAAATCAACACCCACAGTGAGGCTCATACCTTAGGGTGAGGCTCAGCTGATTGAAGAGACTCCTGAACTACCCTCCTCCCAAGGATACAGGGAATGACGCCTACACACACAGCCGTTCACTCAGAGAACTCCAGAAACCAGCTGAGTGGCTCCTACACACCAGGTAAATAAGAAAATGCCTACATGCAAAAGGGTATGAAAGGCTGAGTCACACTCTGCCCACAAACACCCCGCCCCCAGCGCACACACACACACACACACACACACACACACACACACATACACAGAGCGCCATACAAATGGGAAGGGATGCCCAACTTCCAGCTTCTTCCCTGGAGCGAGGGTTTGAATAGAACTTGTAGCACGTCACTTGAAGGACAGCCCCCCAAACACCTGTCTCTGAAAGTCCACAGGGCTTGCAACCAGGAGGCACAGGGTCTCTAGCAGCAGTTGTGAAGGGAATGCCAACATTCACCATGGCAGCTCCCACCAGGCTCAGTGCCCAGGGAGCAGCTAATTGTCTGTCTCCCAGTGTTTCCCTGGCAGGGGATTGGCTGCGTGACTTATAAGCTGATACCCCAGGGCCCTGCTTCTAATTGGTGTGCGTCTGGGGACTGGCTGGGATTCCCCTGTCCAGGTGAGCTGTGGGCACTTCCCCAGCCTTCTCCCTCCTGCTTGCTCCAAGTCGCCAGCATCTCTCTCAGGAAGGTGCAGGTATACATGTCTGGCATCCCAGCTTTTGTAGCCCCACCTGAGGGACTGAACCCCTGATCACCTGACTCTGACAGCCAATGGGGTTGAATTCACAAGTCCCCCAGGATGCTAGCAAACAAACAAGCTGTTCTCAATAGGCCTGTGAGCACTCCCCATGGCTGTCCCCAGAGCTCAGCACACAGGGAGCAGTCACAGTGTCACTCTGCCTTTACCGCAGGAGGACTGAGGGTAGTTCACAAGCTGCTTAGTTCACAAGCTGCTGCCTGAAGGCCTGGTTTCATTATAGCGAAAGTCCTGACTGCAATCCTCTCCAGAGATCAGAAGAGGTGGTGATCTCTCCCCCCACCATCTCCCTCTGGCACAATACAACCAAGTGGCCAGTCATTCCCTAGAAGGAGCTTGTCCACCAACAAGTGCATGGATGAGAGGCACCAACATCACCGGCAGGCAAAAGTGCCTAGCTCTCAGTTTCTCCCCAAAGGGCCTTGACTGTGTCCTTCCCAGCTGCTGTGCAAGGACAGCTCTAAACAGCCTGAAGCTAAAGGTTGTGCTCCTTATCTTTGAAACACTGATGGATCTCCGCACACCCTCAAGTATGGGGAACCAATAGGAACTAACATGGAGGCTCGGACCATCACTGAGGTTTGCAGGACAAACAGAAACTGGAGCTGGGCGACTTGACAAAGTTAATTTCCTTCACAAGACTTATCCGTCAGGACTAGGACAAGTGGCTGTTGATTCTGATGTGCAGAAACCAACAGAGAAAGTCCAGAAGAATAAGGAAATGGGGCTTTTGCATGCATTCAAAGTCATCAGTTTAAAGTAAGCTGTGCTGACTATGTTTAATGTAAGCCTCATGGTAACCACAAAGCAAAAACCTGTACTAGATACACACAAGATAAAGGAATGACAGCATACTGCTACAGAAAATCATCCAATCATAGAGAAAGAGAGCAAGGAAAAAATACAGGAACTACGAAACAACCAGAAAACAAATTTTAAAATAATACTTGCCTATCAATCATTACTTTAAATATACTAAATTTTCCAACTAAAACATTGAGTGTCTGAATGGATTTTAAAAAAAGAAAGAAAGACTCAGTAATATCCTGCAGAGACTGTTAGCTTTCAGGACACACAGAGGCTGAAAGTGAAGGGATGGGAAAAATAGTCTCCAAAAATGGTAAACAAGAGAGAGCCCGGAACCTACACTTAAGAGAGAAAATTGACTTTAAGCCGAAAACTGTAACAACAATCAAAGAAGGTCATTATATAATGATAAAAGAGACAATTCATCAAGAGGATGTCAAGATGTAAATATTTATGCATCACCATCGGAATGCCTACATATATAAAGCAAATAGGTATGGTATATACATACAGTGCACTATTATTCAGCCTTAAGAAAAAAAGAAAATCCTGCCACATGGATATATATGTAGGGCATCATGCTAAGTGAAATGGCAGTCACAGAAGGACAAGCACTGCGTGATTCCACCGACATGGGGTATCTAAAATAGTCAAGCTCATAGAAGCAGATTGTGCAATGGCATGGCGGATGCTATGGCCTAAGGGGACACGTAAGTGGGGACCTATTCATCTACTGGCATACAGTCTCAGTTATACAATATGAACAAGGTCTAGAGGTTCTGTCTACATTGTCCCTCCAGGTCATGACACTTTGTTGTACCCTTAAACATTTGTCAGGGGAATAGATCTCATGTTAAGGGTTCTAACTATCATGAAATATTAGAAGAAGAAAAAAAGAGAGCTGTATCTCTGTCCCTGTTCTTGGGAAGCTTCTCATACAAGTTTGCCACTGTCCTAGGTGTGGGGATATGTCTTCATCCTGTTGAAGCTAACGTGTTTACTGAGACAGTATCCATTACCTTAGGCTGGATAATTACTGCAGTGAACAGGGAGCCAGAGGAGGGCATGAGACTAGAGTAGAAAACTTTAACTAGGAAAACAACAGCATAACCAGAAAAGACTTAGAAAAATTGGGCATCTATCCTTCTCATTTTAAGACTGCTGTCTGGGACGGTTAGTCTTCAATGCACACAGCACAGATTTTGTTCATGGTATCCTAAAAATTAAAAGTCTCTGATGGAAAAAATAGAAAGACAAATTACAGTAGGCTTAGTGAATTGTTTTCTTGCCGAATAACAACCGATCTGCTTTGCATTTGGGCAAAGTCATGTTTGGATGTTATTTGATTGAAAACATTGATAAAAATTGACCTTGGGGCAATTGCTCATAGAAGCAGTATTGTCAACCCCTGTATTAATTGAGAAGGCTCTTCTAGTGAATTTCATGTGCTTTACAAATCCTGTGCAACTGAAACAGCCATAGCTTCAAACTGTTCTTAAGTATTTTTGCAACAAGAATTTTAATAATACTGTTATCCCATTGATCTTATCCTCTGAAGTTATCAGTACATTATAACTTATAGCTGTTTTAAAAAGACTAATTTCAATGCTAACACTTCATATTGATGAAAGACTAGTACACCATTTTAGTGCACTATAGATGAGGTTATACGAGGTCGGGCAATTAAGTTAGAAAACTCATCCTAGAAAAAGTACTACATCCCTCATTGCTGAATATCACTATGGTCACCTTCGAAGTACTCCTCTTGGGAAGCTATGCACTGACACCAGTGCCTAGTCCACCCTTCAAAGCAATTTGGAACTCTTTTCCTAGAATGGCCATCAGAGCTGTCATCGTATTACCCTTGATGTCCTGAATGTCATCAAACTGTATTCCTTTCAATATTTCCTTTATCTTCATGTAAAGAAAGAAGTCATTGGGGGCCAGATCAGGTGGGTAGGGAGGGTGTTCCAATACAGTTATTTGTTTACTGGCTAAAAACTCCCTCACAGGTAGTGTCTTGTGAGCTGGTGCATTGTCGTGATGCAAGAGCCATGAATTGTTGGCCAAAAGTTCAGGTCATTTTCATCTAACTTTTTCACGCAGCCTTTTCAGCACTTCCAAATAGTAAACTTGGTTAACAGTTTGTCCAGTTGGTACAAATTCAAAATGAATAATCCCTCTGATATCATAAAAATTTAGCAACATCAGTGCAACGAGTTCGTGAACTTAATTGTCAGACCTTGTATGTGCACACATATAAGTTTTCACTGTATTTAATACAATTTGATCAAAGCAAAGCAAAGCAAAAGAAGAGGTCCTAGCACCTTTAATTTGTTATAAACTGTTTCTCTCTACATAGGGTTTTGTGAGTCAAAACAGTTACGACCTGGTGGCCCTGTCAGTGGTCCCAGGACGCTTTCTACTTCATGGCTGCCTGGTAAAGTGGCAGGCCGCTCAGAGCAAATGTGCTTTAGCTTGTTGCTCTCAACAGCATGGTGCGTTTGCCACTGTCCTGCCATTGCCTAAAAGGGAGGGAGTCTCAGACTCAACCCAGATTAAGGTGACAAATAGATTTATTTTGGTCTCAAAGCAAACATAATAAACAGACATTCTACCAAAAATGTCAGTGTATTAATATTTGAAAGCCAGGTACCAGTAGAAGATGATATAATATCTTACCTGATCAAAGATTGACCTTCAAATTTAGGAAGAAACTGTTGATATAGGAGTAATAGAAATACTTTTCCTCAGAACTGAATATTTTAATGCACATAATTTTGGTTCAGGGATTTTATTTCATAGGAAAAGATATCAAAACATGCTCAATTGCCCTGTTTTTATTTCTGCTTACAGAAGTTGGAAGTTAATTTAAACATATCAAATGCATTTAAAAGAGTATTCTTGATTAAATTAGTTAGGTCTCCTGCCTGCATTTGAGTTTAGTGATATTTGGAGCTATAATTTATATTTCCACCATACATATTTTAAATGCAAGAAGCAATGATTAAGGTTGCTTAGGGACTGTGACCTTTGAATTCCAACAATAAGTAATAAGATTAAAAATTTACTTACTGGTATAAGCTCTGGTGGATTTAGAAAGGTCAAACAAGACAAGTATTACCAACAGGGATGGATGTTTTCATATAATGTTTGATACGTTTACATATCTATGTTTACGTAGCAATGTAAAATTCTTATTGGATCAATGAAAACACCATTTATTCCAAGTACTGTGGTAAGGACTGTAACACATGTGTCTCATTGAATCCTCACAAGTATTCTGTTACATAGAGATGAGGAAACTAAGGTCCCAAGAACTTAAATAAGTTTTCAGTGTCACATATCTAGGGAATGGCCATGCTGGGATTAAAGGCTGACATGTGTGCCCATATAGAATCAATGCTTCATTTTCATCACACAAGCTGTCTGTAGCACATTTTTCATGACCGTGTTTTTTCTGCATAAACACTCACTGCACAAACACTGTTAGTGTTCTCATACCGGTTCTGTGGCTCTAGCCCCAATGAGCTTTTTTACTTTGTCTGTTGTTTGAAACTTTTCAAAGTGATATCCGTCTAAAAAAGCTAGAAAGTAAGCCCGTGACCATTTTTATTTTATTGACTTAAAGGTCATTATAAATTCTCGTTATTTTCCCTGTAACGTTGCCTATTTTCATGCAACTTCCCAGTCATTATTGACCTTTGAAAAACTAATACAATTTGCTGTAATTTTTATCTGATTTCATAATCTTTGAAGCATGACGGTGTTCCATCTCATACACATATAAATAAGCTTTTAAATAGTATGAACAAAAATATTCCCATTTAAAACAAGTTAAATACAATTATTAGAAAAATGTGAATCAGTGTGAACACAGTAGGAGGCATGACCTCACCCATCCATTCAGCTGCTCTGACTGGATATGCACTGACTACATTTTGGGTTGCCTTTTAGTAGAACAGCATTTCATCAAAATGCAACAAATTGAAGAAAGGAATTTAGATACTGTGCTGTTAGGCAGAAACAATAAAGGTTGTGCTATCCTCTTTAAATTTAGCAGCTTTGATGTTTTTTCTGCCCATTTGCTCAAATGACAACGGCACACAATGCCAAGTGTATAGCAGCACCGAGTTCGATAGCTGGCTCTCCTATTTGGGAAAGTGAAGCCATATGTGGAGAATGCCAATCTAAAGAAACCTTGGGCAGATTGTATATTTATCACAATCAGTTCCCTAGCAGCCAATATTTTTGGTATAGTGACCTAGGATTTAATGACACTTTCTGGAATGATTTACCATTAAAATGTTGTATTATATACCAGGAAGAATGATGTCTCCAAACTAAGGAGTTCTTAAATTATGAATGCCAAGGACATTAAAACGTGTTTTTTTTTTTCTTTTTTCCCTTTGACTCAGTGTTATTTGGTTTTAAAGGGCAACCACAACCCTTGTTCTTGGTGGACTCCCTGTCCCGTGATAACTGACTATAATTTAGTAGATGGGGCAAATCTAAGTGTTGTTTTTGTTTTTTTCCTAATCTGTGCATTTCCCCAATTTGTGCATAATGCAACATATATTTTAAAATATTTGAGGAGTTTCTAAGAGTTTAGAAAATGTAATGAAGGTGGTACCAGTTTTACTTATATACATTTTATTCAATTGCAAAGTGGCATCTGTATAGATACATTTTGCATGGATACATATACTTCAGATACCAGTTAGATACATTTAGAATTTTCAGTTAAACTAACAGTTTATTAATTCATACCTATAGAAAAAAATCACTTTAGCATTCTGTGATTCAGATTTTATATATGTATATTAGGAAAATAACCCAAATCACAAGTCAATGAAAATGGATCTTATTAATGAGGGCTCTGTATGTAGCGAATGGATCACATGTTTTTTAAGCTGTCCTCCATGGAACCCAATAAAAAGCTGACTAACAGATTAAATAGAAACCCATAACAATGGAAAGGGTAAGAATGGGGCTTGTGAAATCAGATTCAACAAATACGGGGTCAAGAAAAGGAGACATCAAGTGGTAAATTATGAAACTCATGAAGGAAACTAGGACCTGGAATGAGATTAAAAGCATCAGTCATAGCCCAATACCACCGAGAGTTCCGATAATAATATTGTAATATTGAGCTACAATGGAGTTTGTAGGGAATTACTTAACTTAAAATTTTGTCACTTTGTTTTTTGGGGATTGAAAGGTATTTATTGAGAACCACCCCCCAGGTTTATTGAGATATATGATTGACAAAATAAAAACTGTATATATTTAAAGTATACAATGTGATGATTTAATATACATATACTTTGTGAAATGATTATCATGATCAACTTAATATTTCCATCACCTGACATAGGTATTTTATGTGTGCTGAGAACACATAAGATCTACTCTCTTAACAAACTTCAAGTATACAATAGAATTTTATTAGCTATAGTCAGTGCTATTTAATTTTGAATGATTGCATTTAAAACAAAACACTTAAAAATAAGCATATATGAAATGTCCACCGTAAGAATTTAGAAAGAGAAAAATTAATCCCAAGTGAGTAGAGCAGCAATACTAAAGAAAACAATAGAAGTTAATGAAGTAGAAATGAAAAACAAACAAAAAATCAGACAATACTTATACCAGACAAACAGACTTTAAAACAAAGCTATAAGAAGAGACAAAGAAGAGCCCAATAATTCCACTTCTCGGTATTTATCCAAAGAAACCCAAATACTAATTTGAAAAGACATATGTTTACTGCAGTATTGTTTACAATAACCAAGATATGGAAGCAACCCAAACACCTATCAACAGACGATTGGTTAAAGAAAATGTGGTATATATATATAAAACTTGGAATAAAACTTGGGCATAAAAAAGAATGAAATCTTGTCATCTGCAGAAACATGCATGGGCCTAGAGAGTATGCTAAATGAAATAAGTCAGACAGTGAATGGCAAATATCATATAATTTCACTTATATGTGGAATTTAAAATAAAAAATTAACTAACAAAACAGAAACAAATTCATAGATAACAGAGAGCATTTTGAAGGTTTCCAGGTGGGAGTGGGTTCGGGGGGAAGGTGAAAAAGGGGAAGAGATTAAGTAGTACAACTTTGTTGTTACAGAATCGTCATAAGGATATAAAGTATAGCATAGGGAATACAATCAGTAATATTATATAACTGACTATGGTGTCACATGGGTACTAGATTGATCAGGGTGATCACTTCACAAATTATATAAATATCGAATCACTGTTGTTCATCTAAAACTAATATAATATTGTATGTCAACTAATTGAAAAATTTAAAAATATGTTTTTAAAAAAGTGGAAAAAATGTTAATGAAGTAGGAAACGAACAGTAGGGAAAGTTACCAAAGCTACAACTTCATGCTTTTAAAAGATTAATAATGGTGATCAAAAACTAGTAGAACTAATTAAGGAAAAAGTGAAAACATAAATTATCAGTATGTGATATGAAAGGGGGTATTAGTACATACCCTATAGACAAAAGATCCTAAGGAAATAGTATGATCATCTATATGACAAAACATTTAATGACTTGTAAAAGTGTGAAAATTTACCTGAGAGACATTTTGTGGCGTCCAGTACGACAAAAGCAGTGCGACTCAAGAAGGGCTGTGCAGGGCCGGCCGGGTGGCGCAGGTGGTTAGAGCTCTATGCTCCTAACTCCGAAGGCTGCCGGTTCGATTCCCACATGGGCCAGTGGGCTCTCAAAAACCAAAAAAAAAAAAAAAAAAAAAAAAAAAAAGAAGGGCTGTGCAGGGTTAAGAAAGACAGTAGCCAAGAGGACAGTGCAAGCAGGCCCAAGGGACTCAAGCAAGGACTGAGCCCTGAATCGGCCCAACGCATGGCTTTTATTAGCAATCATACAAGGAAGTAAAGCTTGTTTTTTCCATGGTCCACGAGTCAGGTACCTGACTGGCTGTTCTTCCCGAAAGCCCCCATTGGGCTTCAACACGTACAGTGCCTTCACACACACGCAAAACCCCAGGGATGGAATCACTGTACTGAAACAGTCAGAGAAGAGAGCCTTACCGATATTATTCCATGGGTTCCCAGCTTTCCTGGACATTTCCTTGTGATGTCATGGGGAAGGCAGGGGGAACAGCTGGTTCGGCAGCTGTAAGGCAAGGACATCTTACAAATGTGGATTTAAGAAATACAAAATCTAAATAGCCCTATTTAAAAAAAAATGAATTCATAATAAAACTCATCGATCCAAAGAAATCTGCAAGGTCATATGGCTTCATTGATGAATTCTATCAAAGTTTAAGAATTTAAAATACTGTCAATCTTGCACAACCTCATAAAATGTAAAAGGACTGCATAGCTATATTAGAAACTTGTTATCATTTACTTTTATTGAATACACATTTTCCATGGCTTACCTAATCATTTATCTATACTTAACGTTATTTCACAAAACTGAGCAGCGTTTCCTTCTGCTATCAGACAAACATACACACAAACTGAACTCATTGACTTTGACCTATCAATTAGTCACTAGTTCTATAGGCTTTTTCCTATGCCTTTGAGTTTGTAGACTCAGCAAAGAGACCATCTTGTTGTGATTAAATACTAATTGTTCTTTATACTTTGCAGTAATTATTTGGAATGCCTGCAGAGTTTCACTTTCACTCTACAATACTGAATACCCAAGCAGAAAAGAAAAATCCATTAGATTATCAGCACGCTGGGATAAAAGTTATCGTCCCTGTTCACTGTGAATTTGAGATTATAATTAGGTCTCAGAAGGCATTAAATAATAATGTGATGCAGGGCCATCCCAATTGTACATAACAAAGGCTAATACCAGGGGGAAAAGATCCATTCATTGATATTTGCTGATATGTGTTATTTGCTGATTCAGAACAAGAAAAGCAAACAAATAAAACTTTTACAAATATCTCCTGAAGTTATTCACCTCTTCTTTCATTGTTAAATGCAGTAATATTTCACAAACTAAGGAATTATTTGATAAAGTATAATATAATTAAACTACGTTCAGCATCACATTAGACAATGTAGATTCAGTTCATACCTGATATACACTCTCCTTCACTTATTCGTTATCAGTGTTTCATGAGCAAAGGTACAGTATCTATTAAATTCTCATCTCTGTGCTAGGATGAAATAGTAAAGCAACCTAAGGTATGGTTTATGGTGTATGAGCATTAAATATGAAACATTACTTGGTTCCGTAAGAAGACATTTCCATTTAAAACTGGATATGCATTTACAAAATGTAATTTATGATAATCTATCTGGCGAAACCAGCAAGATACAGGTTCTTATTTGATTTCAGTAATTGAGATTTATTTTTATACAAATCATCAGTTATGGACAAATTCCTTTGTAACCCAGGTACTTCACTTCCCTTTCTAAGGTGATACCTCCTTTCTTTAACTTTCTATACCAGCCCAGTAGTATAAGTAGATATGTTAGGAGCCTTTAAAGATGAACCCCTGATGAAACATGACCACTTGCATTTACATTCATGCACAATCCCTTCCCTTATATTTATGCTGAGTCTTTGACTGGAGTTTGACCAATACGATACAGTGAAAGTGGTACTAAATTTCTTCCAAGGCTAGATTATAGCATGCTTTGTAGCTTCCATCGGGATCTTTTGAAACGCATTCTCTGGGAAAAGCAAACCACCTTGTGAGAAATCTGACTATCCTACCCACAAATAGAAGCCACATGAAGAGGAAGAGATATTTAGCCGTCTCCAAGCTGTTTCAGCCATCAACCTGAGGTGCACAGCATGCGAGGAAAACAACCACCTTGAACTTCCAAGCCGATGCAGCCTTAAAATGCAACACCAGGCAAGACACCAGGCGAGGATCATCTCTTTCAAGCTAGAAAACCCTCCGAATCTTAACAGCATATTATGGGTTAAACCACACTCTTTGGGCTTACTGTTTTTTTTATACACCTTATATACCCAACGTGTTAGCTAACAAGGGTAAAGATTCAGAATAGATTTCAAATAATAGTGAATTATAAAACCATGCAAATTGTGTAATTAATAGGGACATAAACACGTCAGGCTTTACATTAATTTCCAGTTCCTTTCTGCACTTTAAATCCAAAGCCACATCCTAATATAGCTTTCCTTTTCATGACCAGAGTATAAAGTGGGATAATGTATAATTAAGATATTTGAAATGTAATTTTATTAGTATCTTTTCATACTTCAGCATTACTAAATAAAAGAGCAACACATCATTTATACTATACTATCTTTAGAATAAGAGGCATGGAGTTTCCTTGGTAAGTTTATGCTTTGGTGTCAATTCTGATCAAGTAGAATCCCAGATTTTTCCACTATGAGAACGGTTCAGAGGCTGCTGTAGATTCAGATTGGAAAGAGTGCCCTGATAGAGGGTGGTGTGCTGTCCTCATAAAGGGTGGCTGTAAGATCGCACATAACATGTATTTACTATCCACAAGCTCTGAAATAACTTTCTTTTCATTTTTATTTGTATTCTCAAGTAGGTAAGCAGATGCTGCATTATAGGATTGAGTCAGGGCCATCTTTGGTCTTTCTACACACAGAGTAACTTTAGTAAGGATAGCTGGACCTCAACTCACAGAATGCCTTCTTCTAGAGGTCACCAAAACTATGTGGATGAGAGGGGATGAACTGCGTTCCCTATCCAAGGTATTTTAAGCAGAGAGTAAGAATGGTACCAAGGGAGATAAGTGACCATTGGGAAAGTTTTATTGGGTGAAGGCTTAATTTTAATAGCTAGTACCAAAAAAAAAAAAAGCTATGGCTCAACTTAAAGTATCAGTCCCCTTATTCTCATTACTCCAACTTTCTTTTCCTTTTCTTTGTTCTACTCTCTAAGTTGTCGTCTTATTATGTGCCCTCGTTTCTTTATATTTTATTTACTATTTTCTTCAGGATTTTATTTTTAAGAGCTGTTTAAGATTCACAGCAAAATTGAGGTGAAGGCACAGAGATTTCCCATGTACCCTCTGCCCCACACATGCCTACCCCTCCCCGAACGTCCCCCACCAGAGAGGTGCATTTATTACAATTGATGGATCTACACTGACATCATAATCACCCAAAGCCCATAACGTACCTTGGTGTTGTACATTCTATGGGTTTGGACAAATGAATAATGGCATGTATCCATCATTACTGTATGATACAGAGGATTTTCAATATCCTGAAAATCCTCTGTGCTCCATCTGTTCACTCTCCATACCCCACCCCAAATCTCTGTCGACCACTGAACCTCTTACTGTCAACATAAGGTTGCCTTTTCCAGAAGGTCATATAGTTTGAGTAAGACATTTTCTTTAAATTTACCTACTACTTACTACTTAAGTAAAGGTGTAACACATTGCTATATGGCCTAAGTGAGACTTCTAAGTGATTTACAAAGAAATCAAACATGTAGTAAGTATGATATCAGGAGTAAAGTAAGCATAAATATTACAGTTGTTTCACAACCTAGAGGTCTAGGGGACTAACTGGGTGTGTCACCGGCTTAAGGTGTGTAAGAGAGTGGCTAGGACATACTGTTATCACCATGGATATGCCAAGGAGGGAAATTGTTTTCTTACATGTGTTATGAAACAGAATGCCATTTGATGAAAACACCATATCAGCTCATACTCAATGAATGATAATATATTCAATGAATGTAATATATTTTGTGATCTCTTCTTTTGAATAATATCATGATAAATTACAATTCTCATGTGCAACTGGTTTTGGACACAACAGTGATGAAGTAAAATAGTACTTGTTATTTACTATAGTGGGTACAAAAGAACATAATAGATAAGTGAAATCGAAATGTAAAACACTGATTCAACATAATCCGTCTTATAGTAAGTGTTCTGCTCTAATAATTTTGTAATTATAATTGACTAAATTATTTGCCATTAACAAGGCAATCTTTTATTAGATTATTTAAATTAATCCTCATTTTAATCATTTAATAACTTTATCCTTTTCTGTCAATTTACTCATTTTAGAAGGTATCACTCAGCTAGATCATAAGCCTTTATCCTAACTCAGTAGGGTCAGAATTAAAATTTCAATCTTCCAAGTTGAATACCAGAGGTTACAATATTATGTTGAATAGTATGTTAAAAAGGTCTAAATGCAAAAATTGAGGTCTTTGACCTCGATTTTTCTTTATGAAAAGAGTTCCTTTATCTTGTCTGGTTGAACCACAATGACCCTTTATTATAGAGATTAACCTATTAGACGACATGCAAACTAAATTCAGCTGATTAAATTCTCTCCAGATTAAACCTGAAAAAAGGAAAAAGAGAAGCATAATAAATATCATGTACAGTTACAGTTTCAAGCTCCAATCTTCTCACATGCTAACAGGGAGAAAACCCATGTGCATGCCTCTAAAACTGATCCATAATCCAGTCACATCATTGATATCGTGTGTATGTATGTGCTCATGTGATGCCCTGATTAATTAAAGACACACATGGGCAAATGGTGGACACTTCAGCTGTCAGAATGGCAACTGTACCACTGCTGTCATCAGCTCCTAGGATGTCCTCGCCATTTCACTTCTACTAACTCTTGGCCTTTGTAGATTTCAGCTGCTCTATTTTATCTATTATGTTTTAAAATGAACCCCTTCATTTTTGAAGTGAGCCAAATATTGAGGCCCCAGATGGCCAGAGTAGGGTGAGGTATGGTTGTGTATTTTATTTAATATTTATCTTTATTGATTTTAGCATGAATGTCAACACAGATGTTCTCGATCAGACAGATCATCATTATTTACTTAAAAAACAAATAATGACTGCGTGTTCCCCATACATTCTCTGGTTGCTATCCCTGGGATGATGGCATCAAAATGAGGTCAAATCTCTCATGCGTGTAACCAGTACACAAATAAATCCTAGAAAGCTAATGTACAGATTAGTGATGAAAGACAATTATATTGGATTATAAACTTCAAAGTGGCTAGGAGTCTAGATCTGAATTGTTCCCATCACAAAAGAGAACTGATGATTATTGACATGACAAAGACGTCAGCTAAAGCTCCAGACATAATCATATTGCAATACAAACATATGTCAAACCGACACATTGTACACCTTAAACTAACACAAGGTATATGTTAATTATATCTCAATAAAAACAATCTCTTGTACATATAGTCAGTGCCTTAGGTGAGGAAATAGATTTTCTGTTTATATTCAAGAAAAAGAGAGCACTGCCTCCCCTCCCCGTCTTACAAGGAGTAATAGAAACCTCGGTTCCTTGGAAAGGTGATGGAAAGGATGTGATGTTCTTACCCTGACCTTTTGGAATGTACATACATCTCTCCACTTTTAAGACTTTTATAATCTGGAAAAGTCCCCAAGATTGCCGGCCTCATTTTCCCTTGAAATGAAAGCACACACCTCCAGAGTTAGTTAAATCCAAGTTCTCTCACCATCTCTTTAGCTGCAAATTCATCCAAGAACCCAAGTTTTCAGCAGAATTTAGTCAGAAAGTGGTAACTGAAGAAACATAATAATTGATGAATAGATTATTTTTATTCCAGAGGTAACCTGTCCAAGGTGATAAATATACTCATAGAAAGGAGTAGGGAAAGAAGTTTTAACAAATGCTATAGATGCCATGCTACTTTTCATTCCTGCCAACAAACCATGAGAGTTACACTTCATGTTTTCAGTTTTTCTTCTGAGCCATTCTTGTAGATTTAGTGATATCTAATTTTGCTATCAATTTGCATTTCTCTAATGACGGATGATATTGAGCAGATTGTCATGTGCTTATTTACCATCACATATTTTCTTTGGTGAAATATTCATTCAGAACCTTTGTCCTTTTTTTTTTTTTTTTTTAATTGCTTTGCTTGTTTTCTTATTGCTGAATTTAAAGAACTTTTATATATTCTGGAACCAAGTCCTTTATTGGGCATATAATTTGCAGATATCTTCAACAACTTGTTTGCTTGTCTTTTAATTCTATCAACGTTGGCTTTTGGATAGCCGTTGTCTGAATAGGTTTTGCTCCGTATCTGAAATCTCTATGCATCTGTGTTTGGGAATAAGTGTTTCTCTGGATTATTCAGAGAAAGGCACCGTGGGCTTCATAATTCCTTTACCTTCAATGTTACCTTGGGCTAAGCTTGAGGGCAATTTTGCCAGAGAATTGTCCTCCCTGTCTGCCTGACCTCATCTTTAGGTCTTCCTTTCATGTGGCTCCTCAAAGAGGCTCTGTCTCCCTGTCCTTCACTTGCTCTTAGCAGGAAAGTACAACTTGCAACACAAAATGCATTAGCCTGATGGCATATGACTGGATGGGGCCAGTTTTAGGTTGTTTTGATGAAGCCTTATTCATAGAAGTCCCTGGGTTTCTGGACCTTTAGTTCTGGTTTTGTCAGTGTTTTAGCCTAACCCCAGTTGCATGTTTTTGTCCAGCTATATTCTTGCTCTCCTTGTATAAGTGAAGATGGTTTGGTTATTTTTGTTGTTGTTGAAAAGATAAGAATGATACTCTTTCCAGCTTTTTACACCTCGTGCAAAAGCCGGAAGTCCACCTGGAAGCTTATTACATTTAAAATGTTAAAGTTGGTCCCAGTGAAATGGAAAAGTTGCCATGTAGACTAGCCAGTCACCTCTCTCTCTCTCTCTCTCTCTCTCTCTCTCTCTCTCTCTCTCTCTCTCTCTCTCTCTCTCTCTCTCTTTATGGTAACACTTAAGCATTCACTTAAGGATTATTAACAACATTAAAAGACAAAGTTTTTAAACATTTCTTTCTCCAGATTACAGTTACATTGATGACCATGAAGTGAAGACAATACTTACCTAGTACTGGTTCATTGTTAACTAAATGGGAGCACAGTGGGATGTCACTTTCCAGCTACGGTTCCTTGTATGTTCATATAGCTAAGTAATGTAAATGTGACGATGACTATATCACACCCCCTGCCTCAGAAAGTCCATGTCTGCAGGGGACAATCTCAGGAACAGAGGAGTATAATCCAAGATACTGCACGCTATCATAATCACATGTTAAAAGCCATCCAGAGGGTGTGAACATGAGAAACTACCCCAGTGCTAGATCTTTAATTTCATTGCACTGTTGGAGTCTAGTGTAATATTAGTTGGGAAATTTAAACTGTGATAAGGTTTATCCTAGAAAAGATTAGAGAGGAAATGGGGTTTAATTTTATCCTGGCATGGCTTGGAATCATTTATTTCCCCTCTTTGTCCTGCTTCATCATGGGCTCTCCTCCTAAGAGGTGTTCACACAGGAACTGCCAGAGAGATGGGGAAACACAGGCAAGATAGTGTCATAGGAGCCAAGCAAGACAAATATTTTGAGAAAACGTTAAGTCTGAGGTTATAAATAACTATTTGGTTCTAGGACACATTTTTTGCTCTAGCCATATGCTTATGACTTATAGTTTAAAAGTAGAAAGCTTACCCTGTTTTCCTCTCTTCTGCAAAGTCAGAATCTCCACCCATCATTCTGTAATTTTCCAGAGCAAGTAATTTCCCAGAGATGAAATACAGAATGCTAACAACAGTTGATTATTTAATGTCAACATGTAATGAATGCCACTCAGTGATTTCTGTACACTGATTATCTTTGTGTGCTAATCAACATATTGTTTCCTTTCATTCACAAAAATTGTTAATGAAAGGAGATTTTTTAAAAAGTATTTGAGTCTTCAAAACCTTTGCAGATCAAGATATTTACATTTCAGAAATGTAACATTAACATAAAAATACAATCTTCATGTATCTTTCTGTCAGGGTAAAAACTCAAAGGAAAATTATAAGTCTCAAAGGATAGAGAGACACAGCAGCCTTTGAAGACCTCATATGTAAAAATCAATGTTTGGATTGCTCATGATTTCCTCCTACATGAGAAATACAATATGGATAGTGTTATTTAAAAAAAAATCTATTTCTGAACGCACTGTAAAAAAGAAAAATAAGGTGGAAATCTCAAGAAAAAAGAAATTATTTCAAACTTTCAGTGTGGTATTTATATGTGAAGTAAAAAAAAAAAGACTTTTATGCGTTGGGAGTGCTAAGCAAAGAGTGGCTAAAAGAGTTTTTAAGAACACTAAAAATTGTAATAATCACTCTAATACATTTATTGCTGAATTTATAAGGTAAAAGTAAGATAAATTTTAAAATAATGTCACCTTATTATATAAGCAACAAACATGTATTATTTAATTCATAAAATTTTTTAAAATATTTAAAAATACAGAGGAGCTTTGAAAAGAAAAAAAATTATCCATAATTCCCATGCAGAGGAAAACATAATTAATATTTGATATGTGTTTTTTGTTTTCCAAGTGTGTGTCTATGTGTAAGTATGGTATGCATACTCATATACAATATGCTTTTATTTTTAAAAATTGTACTATCACGTGATATTTACAATTATTTTTTTCATTTAGTATTGTATTACATATGTGTACGTATTTGTATATAAAGTAAACATTCATATTTAATTGACATTTTATTACATCTACCAGTTTTCATCAGTTTTCACTTAACCTTATGCTGAGGTCATTTAACAAATCATGTAATCATAAATATTATTTCTCTTGAGGGTTTTTATTTTTTTATTATTTTGTAATTAAATTTATCGGAGTGACAATGGTTAGTAAAATTACATAGATTTCAGGTGTACAATTCTGTAATACATCATCTATATATCACATTGTGTGTTCACCACCCAGCGTCAGTTCTCCTTCCGTAATCATTTATTTGACCCCCATTAACCGATCCTACCATCCTCCTTCCCCCCTTACCCTCTGGTAACCACTAAACTGTTATCTGTGTCTATGAGTTTTTGTTTGTTTGTCTTGTTCCTTCATAGCTTTCAGTTTTATGTCCCACATGTCAGTGAATTCATATGGTTAGAGAACCATATGGTTCTCAAAATCATATGGTTCTCATTTTTTTCTGTCTGACTTATTTTGCTTAGCCTAATAATCTCAAGAACCATCCATATTGTTGCAAATGGCAGTATTTCATCCTTATAGCAGAGTAGTATTCCATTGTGTATATTTACAACATCTTTTTTATCCAATCATCTATGGAAGGACACTTTGTTTCCATGTCTTGGCCACCGTAAATAAAGCTGCAATGAACATTGGAGTACATATATCTTTAAGGATAAATGTTTTCAGAATTTTGGGGTAGATACCCAGGAAAGGGATTGCTGGGTCATATGGTAATTCTATTCTTAATTTGAGCACTATTTTATTGTATTACACTATATGGATATCCTAATTTTACATAACCATTTCCATATTGATGGACATTTACTTTATTTCCAATTTGTGTAATATTTAAGGTGTTGAAATGGAAACATATGCACTTATTTCTCTGTGGGCTTATCTAATATAAACCTTTATAATTTTACTAGCCAATGACACATCAATAAATTTAATAAATAATTTTAAATTAGAAAAGATAAAAAATAAGAAATTACATTACTATATAAAGTGATTCACATGTACAAGGCTATTGATACATATTACATTCTTTCCAAAAACATGATTGTGATTTACACTCTCATTTAAAGAATATGGATTTCCTTTTAAGTAAAGATGTGTTGGCTTACTTGAAAATCAGATAATCCTCAGAAGAAATGTATACATATGTTTTGTTTCAATAACCTCATCCAAATTATCCCAACTCTCAGTTGTGGTCAATAGAGGTCATACAGTTATGTGGCAAGCAGATAAATTATAATGGCATTGATACAGATATTAATACCATTGATACTATGTGGTACAACCTATGTCATACTGTATGGATTTGTATTATATAGATCTATATTGAGATCATCAAAATGAGTGTATTCTTCAGAACTCATTTTGTATGTGAGTTAATTGTAGAAAAAGATTATAAGAAACCCTAGAGAAGCATATGTTATGTAGTGAATTCTGGGTCATACTTTCTAGTTTAGATCAATTAAAAAAGATAGCTCAGAAAAATCCATTGAAAATAATACCTAAGCAGCACAAGGAAGCATGGAAATTAAATATCTAGAGTGACACCCAGAGATAATGTTGGCTGCTCAAATGCAAGACAAAACTTAGGTTGATGCATTCCTGCATTCTTTAAGTCCATATTTGCTGAACACCTACTGGGTACCAGACACTGCAAAAGCCCGGGGCGATGGTGAATATTCAGATAAGAACTTATTCCACAGTGTAATAGACGAGAAAGAGTGCAAGTCAAAAATGCATAAAATTACATAATGATGGTAATGTATATGCCAAGAACAAGTCAAACAAGTACAGTTTGTTATATGAATGTATAAAAGAAAAATCTGATGTTGACAAGAGAGGTTAGGAAAGTGAAATTTACCTGAAGGCTAAAAGATACATAAGAACGAGCACTGGAAAAAGCCTGTGTAAGGCTGTGAGGCAGAACAAGGTTTGGTATATCTGGAGAACTCAAATAAGGTCCTTGTAAATAGAATGTAGTGAGTTAGGAGTATGGCAGTTAAGATTGTAGCTCAAAAATGAAAAGTGCAGTAATGGAAGGCCACAAAGGCCATGCTGAGGAATTTAGAGTCAATCTTAAAAAAAAAAAAAAAAAAAAAAAAAAAAAAAAAAGAAACAAATGGAAATCCCATTCACAAAGTATTCAGAAAAAGATTAAACAACAAAGTAATCCAAATGAAATTCCATAGAAAGAGTGCAGACTGTAAATAATAGCTCTTACAAGCCTAAAGTCTATTCGATATGTGTGTGTTGGTGTGTGTGTGTGCTTGTGCGTGTGTAAAGCAGAACTTCTTAAGTGAAAGGTTTTGTTTTGAAAAACTTAGTAGTCTCCACATTCACAGGTGATATGATAACAGTTTCCTCCATGCAATTTCAAATATGAATAAACAACAGGTTTGTTCATCAAACAGTTTGATCTGAACTGCTGTGAGAGTTGAAATTGTACTTCTCACACATGAACATTTTCTGATTTCTCAATATAAATTTCTAAAATTCCTCAGTTTTCACTTCACTTCAAATAGATTCCAATGGTACTAACACCAGTAGAAAAATTCCTCCAGATAAACAATGTATTATTTTAATAGAAATAAAAATGTACAAGACAATGGAGAGGAGAAGGCAGAGCCTCTTGGAGACAATCTACCAATCAAAATCAGTCACATCTTTGGGAATTAAATTTTGTCTCAGTGAAATTACTAATTGCTCCATGTTATTCTGAAAACCCTCAGTATCAACCTTAATATCAAACCTTAAAAGAGCAACTACTTGACTCCACTTAAAAATTTAGTTGTGATATCAGATACGCTAAAAGGTATAACTAAGACATAACAGAGAATTTCTGTGTCCAGTTAGATTGTAGATGTTTATGACAAAATACTACAACAATGAACAAAGTCAGGTAAATGAAAATGTTTAGTGTGTAAATGATGTCAGAGAGCTGTGGCTCAAAAGAAGAAGCAGCACTCTGTCTGGTGAGCAGCCCCTGGGAGGCGACTTTCCTGCCTGAGAGGGTGGACAGTGAGGTCCCTCAGAGGCACTCTAGATGGGAAAGAGAACCAAGGAGACATGCAGAACCGTTGTTTTTCTATCTGTTCACCGTGCTCCCCAAATCTTAGACATTTTGACCTTTCTCATTCGGGGGACAATTTCAAATCAACTCTTATCTATTCAGATATCGAATATCCTCTAATTTCTATGCTCTCTTCTGAATGCCCTCTTAAAAGATTAGACAATTCTCTTTTCAACCCGTGTTTCACTAAATTTCTCAAACTTTCTCATTTTCTCACATCCTGTTATTCATTTATTACTTTTTTAAGGGCAATCACCAAGTAGCGAGTACTGGTTTTTATCCTCGCAGGCGGTTGTCTTGGTTGACTCAAAAGGCAAACTCACCCAGTTCATGGCACAGCAGCTGCTCTCTGCCCAGCTGTAAAGCTTATTTATGACTGCCCCTTTATTTGCCATGGCTTCCTGGAGGTCTCTCCTGCGCCTGTACAGGTTACTGTCCAAGGATTTGGCAGTGGATGGTCAGACCTGTGCAGACGTCCTCTCTCTAGATCCCATTCTTCAGCATTCTCTCAGCTAAATTTCCAGCCATTCTGCCAGCATCAGTATTTGTCATGTGGCACTTAAAGATGGCAAGTCTTTTTCCACTTTCTGCTGCTGAGGCTGCTTGTGGGCTAATGGATGAATTCAGAAAGAAACAGTCTTCACTTGGTTAAGTTCTGCCTTTTATGGATAGAAGCTTCCTGAGCATTGGCGTGTTTTTCTCTGTGTCCAAGGGTTGCCCATGTCCAGGAAAGTCAACCAGGGTGTGGGCAGAATTTCTTTCGCTAACTTATTCAAGACTATCTTTCCAGCACCTAGAATAGACACCTAAAGATGTATACTAGGCATTTACTCAATATCTTTGACTGTTTGTTCCCTATCAATTCCATGCAAACGTTGAAGTCAGAAAACAAATGAAAACAACAACAATGTCTTCATTTAATATATATTAGTGGCATTTTATGTAATTTGAAGACGCTTCAATGGGAATGTTAGAAAGCGTATCTTCAACAGAGCAGAAACAACCTCTTTTGCAATTCCTGGGCATCATTTGATTAGAAGAGTGTTAATAAAATTAAGCCAATTGCACAATTAATGGCCACCCTTTATAAATGCCATCATCGATGAGCAAAAGAATGTGCTCTCCTTGCAGAAAACAAAGATATTCTTCAATAACTGCTGAGACTTGGGTGCTTGGGCAATTTAGATTCTATGTCAATATCAACTTTTAATCTGTTGTACTCTATCCAACTGTTACCTATTTAAGTAAGAATTATATATGATATAGGCTAGTATACAATATCGTACCTTTCTTTTTGTTAATATCACCCAGTAATTCCATCAGTTCAGAGACTTTCCTTATAATTAAATTACATAAAATATTGTGTTAGAGTATTGGATAAACTTTAAGGTCAATGAGACAAAAAGGCAAAATGATGCGGCACACTTAGTATTCATTTCCAAAACAATTATTAGAGAGTGATTATTTGATTATTTCTGAATCACATATTTATTAAATTTCACGAGGGTTAATTTCATACTTCTTCTAATACTTCATTTAAGTGTTGGGCGTCACATTGTAATTGATTCACAATGTTTGAAGGACAGAACAAATTGGAATTAAAATATAAACAGTCACTACTAAATAAGTATAAATCTAAGTGAAGGTGAAACAACCAAAACTTCTTGGAAATTAATCTGAAGTTATGATTTTGCTGATAATTACTAAGTTCTTACTCAGGAACAAAAACTAAGAAAATCACATATGTGTTAACTATGTTTCAATATAACTTTATTAGTTTTTGTATACATACTAATTATATAATATATATGATATATATGTATAATTATATATATATACGGGGGGGGGTGCCAAAAAATGTATACCATGGCTTGTATTCATCTTTTGTTATTGGTATATATTGAGTATTACAAATTTAATGCAGTTTTTTTTCTTTTTTAATATGTGTATACTTTTACCTTCTACATACACACACACACACACACACACACACACACTCAGAGACACTTTTTTCAGGGAGAAACAAAAACTAATAGAACTACTCAAAATATTAAGAGACCCCAGGTAAAACCAATTACTTTTCTAAGTCATATTGTTTAGAATTTCCAAATCATCTATTCAGGAATTTCTGAATAATTTTTGAAATAGTAACAGCTGCATAATCAGTATCGGGTTAAAACCTCAGCTTTTCATACTCAGTATCTCCTTGACCCATCACAAGCAACTTAACTTTTCTGAATCTCAGGTTCTCCTTTATTAACACGCAAATATAAGTCTCCTCGTGCAATTGTAAAGAATCAATTATATTCGTTTTTAAAAAGTACACAACAGTAGGTGCAGCCCAGGGTGAGCACTGAGAAATATTTTTATTTGCATCAGTAAATATTTTATCAAGGCTCACAAAGTTATTCACATATATTTTTTTAAATTCTCAAAAGTTCAGAACCTAACAAGAGTTAAACTTGAGTCAGTTGGTAAAGCCTTTGACTGAAAACACAGGTGGCAGAGGAGTAATTAACATCAACAACTTGTGTTGCTCCAGATTGTAAAAGTGAAAGAATACTTACATATGCATTTACATATGAAAATTAACTTGGTTTACAACAGTGAAATATACAAGAAAGCAAAATATGATTCAGATCATAATTCAGAAGTGACCCACTTATAAATGCAAATGATAAAACATACAAACCAACCACAGTGCTCGGTATTTCCATAAATATTTTTGGTAATCTATGTCAACAGAGTTCTCTACTAGCAGCTCAGTCTTACTCTATGGAAATCCCATGGAGACCTAATGAGACAAGGAGTCAGTCTGTGCAAGCTTCATCTCCCCTTCTGTTTTGCAGCCTCTTTTGTCATTCATCTAATGGAGGAAGGACAACCATTCGTCCTTCCTCCCTCCTGAATATTCTTCTATGACTGCTCAAACCCACAAGCTTGACTCAAAATTATGATCTTTCCAGGGCATCTGAAAACACTTATTTTCCATTTGCTTCTGTTTTGTATCGGAATAAAATGGTTCCCACGTATATTATCTTCAATTTCAGACTTGAAGAATAAAAAGCACTTTCCCTTCATTCTTTTTCTTCCTAAGCTATATGTTGCGCCGATTCGAAAAAAAAACTACTAATTTTTATTGTATTGTATCAATATTATGTAACATAGGTTTATTTTCCAAATCTTAAGAACTAGATAAAAATCCTATAACAGAAAAAAAGAAAGCTTCCCAGGTATACCAAAATAATGATTTTTATGTTAAAAACTCATAAATATTTAATCAATGGGCTGTTTCTTAAAAATTGAATATGAAATACATAATGATACAAGAATATAAATAATTGATCCATGTCTATTGGCATCGATAGTCCGTAGAGTCAACAGAGATAATAAAAAGTTTATGTTAACAGAATTTATCAGTGTGTATGATAAACAAAATAGAGTGTTACTAAAAATAATTTCAAAAATAATTACAAACTTTCTCTGTCAAAATGTTAGGAGTGTAAGAAACCAATTTACTTTCCTTACTAGTCTTCATTGGCTTCCCTAGGCAGCCTGAAACAGGGATTCAGATAAATGTGACATATTGAAACGTAGCAAATTGTCCTGTCTACATATCTTCTTTTAGACCATGTCCATATTTCCTCTAAAGAGTAGAAATCTATTTCCCTTTCCCTTGAACCTGGGTGGCCTTGTGACTGCTTCAGCTGAGAGAATGTGGCAGAAGCAATGTCATGTGGCTTCTGAGGCTAAACCGTGACAAGGATAGAGCTTCTGCCTGGCTCTCTTGTGCCTCCTGCCCGCAGCTGAGTCTGCCTACCTTGAAGCCACCGTGCTGGAGGGATCACGCAGAAGGACTTCATAGAGATAATAAAAGATATCTAAGGATCATCTCTGTCCCAACTTGTAGCTATTCGAGGTTAGCCTGCATTAGCATAAACCAGCCTTCAGATCATGTTAGCCATCCCAGTTACACCTGAGCAGAACAGATAAAAGCTGTTCCCATCAAGCACTACCTAAATTTCATGAGAAATTTATGAGAAAAATAAGTGTTGGTGTTTTGAAACCTCTCAATTGAAGAGGCTTCCTGTTACAGCATTTGAAACAGGAAGGTTGCTCTTCTAGCAAAGAAGATGAAGGGAGTAAGAACGAGAAATGGCTGAGCAAGAACGCGATCGATCAGGTTTCATCCGGCCTTAGGCTAATCCAAATGGTGTGATGAGCCTGGAGGATACATGCACTGCAAAGGTGTCCCAACTTGAGGAAGAAAAGCTAGCCTCTTTTACTCCTATAAGACTTAGTCATTGGCTGCTAGCTACCAGCTATGGGAGATCTGTCCAATGAGGTGCCTTTTGTTGGGCAAGGGAGATACTTGATAGAAGGAGGTTCTACAAAACTTAGCAACCAGTTTATGGAAGCTAGGGCTTCTGGGTCAGTCACCAAAAGCATCAGTTATCTGAGGAGACTACTAACTTGAGACGACTATCAATGAGTCTAAATTATAGTGGTTGAAGAGCTCTCATAGAAATAAAATATCAAAGTGTGGCAACATGACATACAGAAATGAGGATAGGGTCATGTGACTAAGACTTGAGACTTGACTTAATATTAACCTTGAGTAATTCACAAAAGCTCTTATTTCTTTATTCATTAAACATCTACTGAGCATCAAAATCTGGCCTGAAATTTCTATCTATGATTCACTTATATATTCAACTACTTATGTGACATAACTACTTGAAAAGACTTCAAGTACTTTCAAATTGAACATGCTCAAAAGCAGTTATGGAATTCACGATCTTTCAATGAAAACTAAGTCTTCTTTCACCTTTTATATTTCCAGTTGTGCAAGTCAGGGATATCAGAGACATTCTTGACACTTCTTCCCCCACTCCATTTCACCAAGCCCTGTCTTTTTAAGTATCTTTTAAATGATTCTCATCTCTCCTTCTCTACCACTGCAACCTGAATCCAAGCTTATTATCTCTCATCTGAAGTACTTGAATAGCTTCCTAAATTGCTTCTAGATCTCCACCTAGGTACTTTCCAATTTGATTATATTTCCAGTGTGCTTGAAGTGCTGAAGTGAAGCTCCATTAATCTATTGTGCATAACCATAATCTCTGGCATGACCCGCATTGAGCAGACCTCCCTCGTATCTTGTATCAGATCCAGGCTCCCTTTCTGTAGTCTGCCGTACACCTCGCTCGTATTTTCTCCAAACCAAACTCTTTGCCTAGACTTTTCTCTGCAAATGAATTTCCTATTCATCCTTCAGATATTGAAACAGTGGTCAATTTTCTCTCCTTTCTCTGTATTATTTTGGGCATTATCCCTCCACAGTACTTTTCAAAGTTGCCGCTTTGATAATCTAATTGTGTGTTTATTGCATCATTCTTTATTTACTCCACCAGATTGAAAAGACTAATGAGAGCAAGAACCAGGTTCATTTTTATTTCCCAGTGTATCCCAAGTATTTAATACTGTTCTTGGCAAATGGTAAACATCTAATAAATATTTGTAAAAAAAAAAATCACTAAAAATGACATAGCATTTTATGACTGCAGAAAAATTACACCTTTGGCTAATATTACTCTTCTCTTAGAAAATTAATACCACTTTCACTGTACCATAGTCATCTTATGTTCAGAAATCCTATTAGTTACATATGGGCTCATTGCTTTTACACATGCAGATAGAGGAAATGGAGTACAAGTGCTTTGCAATGTAGGGTTTTTTCTCTTTCAAATATGTGTTCAAATGCTTTAATATCATGAATTCTAAAACATTACACATTAATATTTTAAAGTACTTAGTAATGTCAGGAATAATTGTCAAGTAATCTGTAAAAGCATGCCATTATTTTGTGCTGACATGGCACTTGTAATTGCTTGTGGGGGATGAATACTTGAGCACACGTCAAAAATGAAATTATAGAACACTGGGTAAAAGAAAAAGATACAAAGGCTATTTGTTCTATGCCAAAATTAATAACGTCACAAAAAGAGGGAAAACGAAGAGTGATATGGACAAGATGACAATGGACAGAAGAGTCGGAAAAAAAGACTAAGGAAAGAACAACAACCAAAAAAAAAACACACAAAAAAAATTTTAAGTTCTCAGAATCCATCCATTTAGAACCTCCATACTATGCTAGTCTCTCCTCAGCCCTTTTGTTGTTTGTTTGTTTATTGAAATAAATAAAATAAGACTTTGTCAATGAGAGTGGGAGCAGGATCTTTCTGGATCGTTTTCAAGTTTGTGCAGGTATAACATACAATTATATTTTCACATGTATTTTGACAAACCAAAATGATATATAACAAAAAAAGCAAACAGATTATTATGCAATCGGTAACCTTCCAAATGGGTTTAAAGAATTTGGCCTATTGTGAGTCTTCATTCAAGTGAGCTTCCTAAAGGGCTCATTACATCAGTAATCCAGGAAGGACACTGGCCCATCATCAGAGGATGTGTGATTAGGCAGCAGAGTTTTTTTCTAGGACCTTGCTTTTTCTAACTTTGGGAGGCAATGGGGGTATCTCCTTTCTTCATATTGAATGTCTATGACACATGTTTGGATTAGGAAATGCAATGTGTACTCAACAAATTAAAACATATGGCAAGCTAGCATATCTTAAAAATAAATTTATTTAAAAATTAAGGGAGAATTCTGCTCTCCTTGCTTAAATACATTCCTATAACTGTCTAGTTTGTGAATGTTCGAATCCCAAATCAGTGACAAATCCAATGATTTTTTTTGTAATAAGCACAACTGAGTTTCATTTTGCTTAACTGAACAGCAGAATGTGGAGATTTTATAGAACAAATGTATAGTTTATTTGATATTAATCTGGATTTTAGTAATGGTTACACATTTTTGCATGTGTTACACTTTCAGTAAATTGGGACATTGCAGCCTAGAATAGAACGTATTTTATTTTGTTATTATTATTAGTTTCAAGTGTACAAAACAATGTACTAGTTAGAATTTTATACTCCTCACAAAGTGGTAATCCCCTCCCCCAATCTACTACCCCTTTGACATAGTATATAGCTGTTTAGAAAAGAACATATTTTAAAGGCTCAATCCTGGCTGTAGAGATGAATTCAAAATAACGTGGTGGAATGAATCTTTTAACAGCAGGGAATGAACAGATTAGAGCCGTTTGTGTGTGTGTGTGTGTGTGTGTGTGTGTGTGTGTGTGTGTGTGTGTAGAGAAAGAGAGAGAGAGAGGGAATGAATGTATATTTATTCTAAGGAACTGGCCTATGTGATTGTGGAGGCTGGCAAGTCCACATTCCAGGCTGGCATGCTGGAGACTCAGAAGAGTTGATATGGCAACCCAGGCTGACTGCAATCTAGAGGCATAACCCTTTGCATTTATAGTGGCAAATGCAGCAAGAGGTTTCACTCACACTGGTTAGACTCCAGTCTGCATGGTGGTACGGGACTGTAGAAATGGCTTGCAAGCCGAAACCATGCATAGTGACCTCAACAGGCAATGGGAAGCATAGGACTGTTTGGTGACCTTAAACATTTTGTGAAAACATTAAATATTATGGTGCTGGTATGAATGCATAGGGAAATGAAAAAGAAATAAGAGTAGTGTTTTCTTAGTACACTGAAATTTAACATATTAGAATATTGGGAACTAGACTCTTTTTTACTTTGTAAAATGTTACCCAGACTAAGTGAACAGTTCTTGCTTCCTTCTGATCATATAACTTACATTAAAGGAGAACTTTCTTTGGATCATTTAAAATATTTTTAATATTCTACTTTGTGAATCTATTCTAGCTTATTTTGCATCTTTTGCTATTCTTTTAGTAATTACTCTAAGATTAAAATGTATACTCTTGGTTTTTAAAGTCTAATGTAATTTAGTTCTATTACCATTTTCCAGAAAAGACAATTATTTTAGAAAACTTTAACTCCATTAGTTTCCCTCTCAGGATTAAAAATAGTAAAATAATTTTTCATATATAGTGTCCAATATTCTATCAACCATGACCAAGCTTACCAGCAAATAAAACTACATGACTGAAAACAGAGCATAAAACAGACCACACAGCATGCCTGTAAGAGGTTCTGGTATCAGAATACTCAGGGTACAGTTCTTAAATGTGTGGGATTTATGTATTCCAGAAATTAGATGAATGATAAGGAAATACATCAGAGAAGTCTATACTATGAACAATATCAAGTGGAAATTCTGAACTTCAAAAATGCGATAAATGAAACTTAGAGCTGAACAGATAGATGGATCTAACATCATTTTAAAATAAAGGAGCAGATTCATGAACTAGAAGATCAGTGCCAAGTTGGGTTTATTCCAGCAATACAAATTTGGATTACCATTCAAAAATCAAATACTTTAAGTTGCTACATTGATAGAAAGAAAAAATATATGTATTTCAATATATCAAAAAATTATCCATAGCCAGATAGTCATTCTTGGATACAAATCTTAGCAAATTAAGAATACAAGAGAACATGTGCAATAGTATAAAGGAGACATATCAGGTAAGTAAAATTTCAATAGGATGATTCAATTGTGCTTTACCCCCATTTTTATTTGGCAAAAATATTTGGTTTAGTACCCAAACCTCTCTCTCTCCTTTACCTTTTGTACATAGTTGGAGTTTAATTAGCATGAGTCTTTTGTGCTGCGATTCTAAACACCCCATCTAGTGGGTCCTGGAAGATAGAAACTTGTGCTTCTGTGAAGACACAAACACACAACTGTGCTTATATATGGATTCTCCTGACAACTCTCATTTTCCAAATCTAATGTTTTTTGTTTTGCATTTGTTTTTGTTTCTTTCAGTTTGTTTTGAACTCAGAGATAGATGGGAAAGATGTGATGTATCATCATACCTAAATCCAAATGAAAAATATATTTATGAACTTGGAAAAGATAACTTTCTTAAAGAAAATATTTTATAAATATCAAAATTTAAAAAGTAAAACAGTGGTTCTTTTGACTGCATGCAAATTAAAAACTTTCTGGGTAAACAAATAAAAAAAATTATGAATACAACCACTGTTGGACAAAAGACTTATGTCTAGAAATATTTTAAAAATACCTACAAATCCATGAGAAAAACTCCACCAAATGTGGAAATTGGCTAAGAACAATAATAAACAATTTACAAAAGAAAAAAAATTGTGAAGGAGAAATAAATCCCCTTCCATCAGGATAAATCAAGGAGAAACAGTGAAATATTATTTCTCATTCATCATTCTTGCAAAAATTTAAAAGTTTGACATTATCAATTATTGATGTGGATGTGGAGGAAGGAGCCCTCTCACATAGTGCTGGTGAAAGAATAAAACGGATAAGACATTCTGGAAAGCAATTTGGTGTTGTATACCAAAATGGGTAATTATCCTACTAACTGAAAATACTGTTTCTCCTCGGGCAAATTTAATTTCTTGGGTATGCTAGTCTACTGATGAGCCCATCAAAAACATTGTTCATTTCTTCACAATGTGTTTGATTTCTCGTGTTTCCTTTTAATGTTTTACTTAGCATGTCTATCTTTCTGTTTACATGACCCATCTGTTCTTTCAGGTTGTATACTTTTTCTGTTAAAGCTCTTAGTGTGTTTACCAGTTATTTTTAATTCCCTACTTAAGAATTCTAAAATCTGTGTCATATCTCAGTCTTATTCTCCTAAGACTTTCTTTTAAGACTGTTCTTTCCTTTTATAGTATGCCTTATGATTTTTGTTAAAAGATAGACATGGTGCATTAAGTAATAGGAAATGAGGTAATAAGTCTGTAGTGTGACATTTTAGTTGGTCTGGTTGAATTGATCTGTGTTTAAAGTTTGGTGTAGCTGTAGCTGTCAGAGGCTTCAATTCTTTTTTGTGTTCTTGTTTTTGTCTCCTTTGCTGTCTTTGGATATCCCTAAAAACTTCTTACAGTCTGCATTTCACAGCTCTTATAGTTACAACCCACTGTTGCTGTATTGGAGTCCTCTTGGGATGGTAGAAGGATGCAGGGTTATTTATTTTATAAAATTATGATTAAACCTCAGTGTTTAGTTGCCCTAAATTCCTCATCTATGACCTTCACAGCTGTGTCTTAACTTTGTTCTTCCCTTATATGAGACAGGAAGACTAGAGGGGACGGGAGTCGAAGAAATGCTCTCCCCAGTGGGGCGATAGGGTTCTAGCAAATTGTTTCCCCTTGGAGATCAGGCCTTACTTAAGGAGAAGACTCTGTATTTCCCAATGGTTACACTTTCTCTTCCACTGCCACAGCCACCAGGCGACCTTTCTTGGCTCTCACCATGAAAATTGAGTGGGACTCATAAGAGAAAACCTATAAAAATCGGTCCCATCCTTAAGACCTCAGACTGTGACCCTCGGAGCTTCTTATTTTCATGCTGGTCCACACTCAGCCTCTAGCAAGTTGTCAAAATGAATATGGAAGTGTTCCTGCCAGCTTATGGCAAGGGCTCCTGTTCCAGGTGAGGTGATTTGGCTGTGAGTCTCTGGATCTGCCTGTCTTTCAGATTTCGGGCCAGTGGTTTGTCCTGTGATCTCAGTTTTTAGAGAGGTCCACGAAAGGTCATTGATTTTTCAGGCCGTTTTGATTTTTTTTTTTTTCTTGTAAGGATGGAACAGAAGACCAGCTCATTCCATGTTGGGCCTTTAGATGGACTCTTAATAGTTCAGTGACACACACAAATATGAGCCCATTAGACATTAAAAGCAGCTTCTATTTGTGTGTTGAAAGAAATGATTTACACTTTGGCCTGGCAACCAAAATTATGTTACACAGAATGATCTAAATGAAAAATTAGCTAAAGAAAGCCAGTATTAAATGACAGAGTCTCATTGATAAAAAAAAAAAAAAATGTTGAATTGGTTTGTTATAAAAGCCATTCATAGACCTGCACGATCTCTGTGTGCCTCAGTTTGTAAAGATTTGTAAAGGTTCAGTTTTAAGTGGCCATCTGATGGGATGCATTCATTTACTTGCAGTGGGTACGTTTGGTTATTGTTGTGTATTAGATGCCAAGCACTGTTCAGTCACCTGGAGTGCAGTGATATACAAAACAGGCAAGGGTCTTTGCCATCATGGAGCTTACTGTCTCATGAGAAGATAGAGCAAAATAAGTAAAATATGGAGCGTGCTGGAAAGTGATAAGATATAAGGGGGTGAGGGAGAAGTAGGGAATAGAAACCTGGCAATGTCATTTTAAACAGCATGACCAGAAAAGGGCTCATTAAAAAAGATGATATTGGAGTAAAGAACTGGAAAGTGTAAGGGACTCAACCGTGCAGATAAAGGAGGAAAGTATTCCAGTGCCTCCTGGGCAGAGGCTCTGAGGCAGGTGTGCCCAGTATGTTAAAGAGAGACAACCAGGAAACCAGTGTTGCTGGGGTTGCATGTGGAGGAAGGATGATAAGTCGGAAAAATAAAAGCAGGTTTGGGGAGGAAACTGGTTGTTGTCTACCGCAGATCATTTTCACATTGCGAGGCCTTTCATTTCAAATCTTAGTAAGACATAAAGCCATCGGAGAGCTTTGATCAAAGCACTGACATAATTTGCCTTCAGTTTTAACAAAATCATTAAGCCAGCTGTGCCTGAATGGGGACCAAAGAATTTAGAAACTGTTTTTTAAAAAACTAGCTTTTATGCATTTTTTTAGGCATGTCGCTAGCTTTTCATCACAAAATAAAGAGAGCTTCATCTTACATCAAAAGCCACTGTGGCCATGACAAATGGTGAAAGTGGTGAACTCTAGGTCTAATAACATTTGATTGGAAGAAGATGCAGGAAAGGCAGAGGTACAGATAAGAGGCAGACGGGACTTCTGCAGTTGTGTCCTGAGAGTCCCAAGGGCAGCATGGTGAAGAGAGGAGAAGAGAGGCCAGTGGAAAAAGAGCAGAGAATCATAAGTGGAAGAGATAATACACGGAGTTTTGCTAAGACTCTGATCTGAGAACAGCTTAGTTTGATTCTAGTGCAATTTCTACAGTCAACCAGGCACGTTTACATAACTTTTTTTTTCTTTTCTTACTGGCTACCTAAGATATAGTTGCCTTTCTATTTCATCTGAAAGTTTTTAGCTTGTTTGCTTGACTCATATATAACTTTTATTATTCCTTGGCTCAGTTCCCCAACCTCTCCATATAAATACTTCCCTTCCGACACATTAACATGTGACCTCATTTTCTGATAACCGTGTTTCTCATGTGTATCACAGCACACCCTGTTTAGGAATTCAAGAATGATATATTTTATACTTGCTGAGTATAACTTTAATTTTCTATGGTGATCAATGCAAACAAAATAAATTCCTTTAGGAACTATGTCCCTGGGAGAAGAGAGAAACATAAGTGAAACATGAAACTGACAAGAAAGGAGAATGCAATAAATATTTGCACATTAACTTGAGAGCACTTTGCAGTTTGTTGCTGCATTTTCCTAAATTGGGAATTGATATAGTGAGGCTTTACGAGAGATTTTCTCCTGTAAGAGCGTTATTCAAGTTATTCACACTACATCTGAAGTCGTGGATCATGGAGTATCATCATCTCTCTGTCAAAGCAAGTATTAACTAATTGGTAACAGGGGAAAGAAGGTGGGAAAAAACACACAGTGTAATAGAGGTAATTTATTTCTTGAAAGCAGTTGTTGACAGTTGACATTACATTCAGTTAACACTTCTAGGGACTTTTTAAATTATTCTCCCTGTCAGGCAGGACACAGGTTCTATGCTTTCTCAAGACTTATGAACGGATATTTCTTTTTCTCTTTTCGTGCATTTGAAGTGAAAATGCAAACCACTGCTTTATTGTGTTTCCAGATGCTATATCAACAGTTTTAACAGCGCAATGTCCTCTAGATACAAATTTAATATTTCACCTCTCAAAATGATAATTATTTTCCCTATTTCAAATTTCTCTTTGGTGAGAAAGGAAGATCCCAGAGTAAAGCTGAAAAATCTGTCCGAAATAAATTCAGGAAAGGGGAAAAGCTTAAGCAGTTGACAGTGGCACCGTGAATAAGGGCTGTTTTTCTTGTTATAGGAAATAGTCTACCTTTTTCAAGCATCACACATTTTAATGTAATTTCCACAGTTCCTCGGCTGGATGGTGGTGACCTTTCCTGATAATAAAATTTTTGTAACTGAATTCTGATTTTGAAGTTTAAAACCAGCTGGAACTGGGCTTTGCTGGAATATTTTAGGGATTGTAAAAAGTGCCTAATACTTCTACCTCTCTGCTCTCGTGACCACAACTGCCCAACCAGTTACATAGCTTAAACCCCAAATGACTTAAGAGTAGCAATTTTTTTCCATAATTAGAGATAAATTTGGAACTACAAGGTTTTCATTGGCCTGGTTTTACATTAAAAATGATTCTGTTTATTTCCTTTAAGCAAGTACCTCTTAGTATGTGAAAGGAGGAAAATGAGAGACTAAAGGAAAAGGACACTGTTGAAGCAGAAAAAAACTGAATCTCTAGCTTGGGCTTACTTTCCAGGAAAATGTAGCCTAGTTTACATTGAACATAGTTTTCCAGTGAGGTGTTTTGTACACATGAAATCTCAGCATGAAAACACTCCAAATGAAGAGACAATGAGATACTAAGGGTCATGCAAAATCCAGTGGCTAGATTACCAATTCCAGTACCTCTTAATTTTTCAAATCCATCATATATTCTGACTCTAGCAAGAAAACAAAAGTCTTTTGAGTCATTTTACACTTTAACCAAAGTTTCACTGATCAGGAGGAAGTCATGAGTTGTAGAAGGTAATTGGAACCCATTCTACTTCTTTCACAAGGAGACAAGTTTTTTCCCACTGTTCTCAATGTAAAAATTGTCTCACCTCTAGGCATTTCTGAGTAAGCTATCAGTAAATTCTAGCTAATTTTTTTTAAAGAAAGATACATTGTTTATTTAAAGCCCATATATAAAACTAAGCCATCTGTACCGTTTTATTGTTTCCTGCTGTGAGAAAACTGTCATGGATCGCTGAAGAGAAGATTGTTTAAATATGAACATTGAACACCACTGCATCTAAGTATTTGAGTGTGTTTGCAGATATAAACTGATTAGTACATATTTAATTAATGCTCAATAATAAATTAGAACTACCATCAGGACACACTTCACTAAAACGAAAATCAGCAGAAAAGCTGTAATATTCATTTTAGGGACCAATTTCTATGTCAAACATGTTCAAATGGATGGTTATACATTTAAAATGTAAATTAAACAAAATAAACTTCTCTGAGACTCACTTAAAGACATTTAAAAATCAGTTCAAGTTACTGATACCTTCTTCAACATCTCTAGTAGATCAACCCCAAAATAGTAATGCTACTGACAAATATTAATAAACATATTATCCTTTAAGTCTAAAAAAGTAGATGCCTTTTTATATTTGAAATGTTGGATTTATTTGTGAATCACAACATCAACAGTAAGATAGAATTTCCCTTCTAGGAACATCTCTGAAAGTTTTAGATGTTGTATTTGCATTCTTGATGGAACCCGTCATTTATCTCAGAAGAAAAATGCCATTTGTGCAAAAAAACAAACAAACAAACAACAACAACAACAAAAAACCCTTTTGGCACTGATTAAAGAAGAATGAGCAAAACTGACACCATTGGATAGCTCATCTTCGAATGGGTGGTAGGCCTCACACATACTGAAAACAGTGTGGATATTCTCCCAGCCTTTGTTTGCCCAATGAGGACAGTCCAGATGCTTGCTATCAATATGTTGTTACACATTTTCTGGAAGACAGCTGAGGTTTTTTTCCCTCTAACAATTTGAATACACAAAGAAATACCAAACATATACAGGTATTTCACTACTGGACTAGTCTGTCATACAGAAGTTGGGTTACGGCTGCCTTGCCAGAGACTTCTATCTTTAGTGAGACACTGAAACATCACAGATGAGTCAGGAAAGCACAGACAATTTAGTCCTAACCTTCCTTTTCAAAGAGAAAAGTGGAGCCTAGTTAGATAAATTCCCCAAACCTCATCATTAGTGGCAGAACTAAGACAGGTCTGACAACTGCGCCCCAACATCTGTGCAATTAGGGGCTTGCATATTAGATAATTGTGGGGAGTCTTCCCTCCTAGATCCACTCTCCAACCTACCTGGTTGTGATACAGGAATAAATGTTATTGGAGTATATGATAATAACTCTACATAAATATAAGCTGATAATTCTCACCATTAGTTGATCATGAGAAAGCCAAGAAGTCTGAATGTAAGAGGTACTGAATTCCTAAACAGCATGACTTAGTTATCCATTCTTTCTATTAAAAAAAGGCCCAGGTTGATGTTATTGATCTTTTAAGCATCAATTTTTAGAGATATTTGATGAGTATATAGAAAATCCACTTACATGATTCAATAAATGTAACTTTGTCAGCTAAAGAGTTATCTTATAAAGCACAGCACATTTCAGTGACTGAGACCTCTCATTCTGCTTGAGATTGAATCCATTAAACTAAAAACAAAATATAATTGGCCACAGTTCTAACATAAAATGTCAGAGTGCATTCTGTTAGGTTTCTGCCTTACATACACAATTCCATGTTTTTTTTTTAAAGAATGTTTCTTTGGTTAATTGGAGTTATTTCAATGAAACTAGAAATGGAATAATGCAAAATTTTAGCAGACTTCAAAAGAATACACCATTTCAAAAAAGAGACCGACTCCCAACACAATTCAACATATGAAGATTTAGGACAAGGAAATACATATGAATGACCACTCTTTATCTGTCAGAAGGGACTTTACTACATATTACTAAAATAAAATGTAATTTAAACACATAGGCATGTAACAGATATAGAAAACAAGACAAACTGTAATGCAAGATATTATGGTCAGTCCAAAGGGAATATTTTAGCAAGCAGCTGTAACTCCTGGGCTTGTTTTTACTAAATTATCTAGAATCACATTTAACAATAGATTGTTGTGAAAGTTTAACAAAAGAAAAATATACTAAATAATTTTGCTTAATCTGAGAAGATATTCAAAGAGATCCATAAAAATAATAAATAATAACATTTACTGACTTCTTACTAAGTGCCAGGCTTTGTACTTATCACTTTAAGATGTTTTCCACATTTAATTCTCAGTGGTAGTTCCTCCTGCCAAATCAACCATTGAGGAAGGTGAGATACATAGAATTGCCCATGGTCACAGTCAAGAAGAAAGAGAGCTGAAGCTTCTGCCCAGGAGTATGAAATTCCAAGGTCCAAGCTCAGAGTATGTTCAGAGATAGTGAGAGAAGGAGAAAGAGACTGGTCAGCTCCTGTCAGAGCAACTCCAGCCCCAGGGAAGACATTGAAGAAGAATCTAGAGATGTGCAGCTATTGGAGCTGTGGGCACAGAGAACAACTCATTCAATTCTTTCATCTTTCACTGAACAGATATCGAATAGCTCCCAGGATGTGTTCATGCTGTTCAAGATGTTGGCTATCGTAGTGAGACAGACAGGTGAAATCCTTACCAGCATAGAGCTTATGTTCCAGTCAGGGAGACAGGTAGTCGGTAAACAAACAAGTAAATAGACGTTAAAGTATACATCATCATGCTATGAAAAAGTCACAAATTAAAAAGAAATAATAAAACTAAGTAATGTTATAGACTGTGTGCTCTCTTAGAGAGCTTCATCAGAAAAGGCATCTCTGAGGAGATAACATTGGAGTAAAGGCAGGAACAAAGCAAACAAGATAGTGACCCATGAGTGCATCAAGTGAAAAAATGTTCTAGGCAAGGGAACAAGTAAGAAAGCCTGAGATAAAAGTGAGTTTGGAAGACCTCAGAGACCACTGTGACACGAATAGACTGGACCAGAGATAGAGTAATAAGAAATGGTGCCAGAGAAGTAATAGGGAGCCAGACCACACAGATGGCCCTGAGTCTATGAAAAGGATTTTGATTTTGTTCTGCATGGTGTGAGTAACCATTGGAGGATAGGGGGATGGGAGCCACGTGATCTGTTATAGAATGGGGTCACCACAACAATGTATACAAGTGGACACTTTGGTTAAGTTGCTCAAGCAGTAGTTTGCCATAATCAGAAGTGTCTGGATGCGGATGGGAACCACTTTGAGCACCACTTGTCAATGCAGAAGTCAAATGTGACTTGTATTCATCTTTTGCTATTGGTATGTATTCAGTATTACAATTTTAATACAGTTTTCCTTTCTTAAAATGTGTACACATTTTTTTGACACCCTCTGTATTTTCAGAGGCCACTCTGACAGCTGTAGGAAGAATACAGAGTGAATGACCTTGACTTCCAGTGGAGGCACCTGTTAGGGGGATGAGATGGAGGCATCTATCATGGGGATTAGGCCAGTTAAAAAATGAAGTATTGGTATTACATCATTTATGTATGTACTCTGAGACAAGGCAATAATGATTCAAGTAGTGAGAAGCAGTGAGATTTAATATATGTCTGATTATAAATTCAACTGTGGTTTGTATATGGGATGTAAATTCAAAAAAAAGATTAAGAAAAATTCCATATTTTGATCTAAATAGTTCTCTTCTGAAAAAAAAAAGACACTAGAGGATAAACAGATCTAGGTGAGGGATAGGCATGCATTCAGCGTGGGCATGTCAAATTTGAGATGCACTTAGTTTTCCAAGTGGAGATGTTGAGTAGAAAGTCAGATATATAACTCCAGAGTTCAGAAAGAAGTTAGGGCTGAAGATTTATCTATGCAGGATTCATTGAGCTGATGTTATTGAAGCAATGCGACTAGATTTCACCTAAAGACAGTTGATTTGAAGACCAAGACTGGAGTTCCTATAATTCTTAGCTTTGGCAAAGAGATGAAGGATTTAGTCTAGGAGAATGACAAAAAGTGGCAAATGATGTAAAAGGGTAGAGTGTCATGTTCTGAACACCAAGTGACATAGTGTTTCAAGAAAGGAGAGATCAGCTGTGTCAAAAGTTGCTGAGGGAATGAGAAATTTGTCATTCATTTAGTTCACGTGGACCTAGTGTTTGCCACCAGAGGGGCAGAATTATTAGCTTTCATAGTCTCAGTGGATACTAGGAGAAGAGAAATATGGAAAATTCCTAACCTGAATTCCTCCAGAGAAAGGGGAGAAGATCAGAGAAGCTGCACTCTACCAGCCCATCAGTGAGGCATTCCTTCTCCCAGAACAATACCCTCCTTAGGCTACTATGTAAGGCCCTCCCTTCACCCCCAAGACAGAGGATCAGAATAAGTGACCAGTGTGGTGTGGTAAAAGGAGTATATTGCATTTGTGGTCAAAAACTGGGATTCTGAAGTGAAGAATTGGGTTCAATGGCTCCGTTTATTAATTGTGCTCTTCTTCACAATTTGCTTAACTTCTCTAAGCCTTTTCTTCAATAACAATTTTTTTTTAAAAAGTTGCTACCACGTAAATCGGCTTTAAGAGTTCAGTCAGTAGTATCTTGGTTATTATTCTTGTTGTGGCAGCAGTAGTGACAGGTGAGACCTGCAGAAGGAACACCTCACACACAGAGCATCATCCCTCCCAGATGCACTGTCCACTTTCCATCCTGAAACTAGAGTAACTTTTCCAAATTCAAATTAATTTATTTAAAATAGCTCAAGGAAGTCCCATGATATAAACATGGAGATTGAGATTCCTAACATGGTCTACTCAGCCCTCTGTGCTCTGGCCTCATCTAACTTTCTGGGGCCACGGACGTCGTACCCCCCATGCTCTCTCAGCTCCTGGCAGCGTCGTCTTCTTTCAACGTCTGATCTATCTAGGCTCCTCCTGTAATTCGTGCACTCTCTTCCTTGATTCTGAGAAGCCCATTCTTCTGTTCATTTCGTCATATTGTCCCTCAGACATCACTGCCCATGGAAGATTTTCTTAACCCGAGTATCTGAGTCAAATCCCCAGATCATATCGCTTTCAACTCTTATCAGAGTTGTGACTAAACATTAATCTGAGTCATTAATTTAAGGCATTCTCTGAAGTACACCTTCCTCTCCCATGAATAGGAAAGGGCAGAAACTGAGTCTGTTTTGCTGGCTTGTATACAACCCACTCTGCCCCTAATTCAGAGGGGTTTATGGAGGAAGCAGAGAAGTTGGCAGTGTCCAGATATGGTTCCTGCCAGTGTATAGATGACACCTGGTGATAGAAGATCTCATCATTGTGTTGTAAGGGATTTTATCTTTTCATAGTTCTTTGTTTTGTTTTGTTTGTTTTCTTGCTAATACTATAGGCTAATTCATGTCCTTTTGATTTTTCTCCCCCAGTTGTGCCCAAAAGTAAATTATTTAGGATTCAATTAATAACTATTGCACTTAGAAAGTAAAACCTCAATTTAAGGAATTTACTATAAGGAGAAGATGAAAGAAGGCTGTAAGGAACATCAACACTCTGTATTGCTTCCATATACTACAAGTGAGGGATGAGTTCTGTAGTAAGAGTGACAGTGATTTACACAACCTCGTGAATGGAAATGACCAATTTTATTTTGTTATTTAAAATTTGAAAATTTAGAGTATTACCAACAATTGTCCGAGTGTGCAATTGGAAAATTCAGACACAAAAATTAAAATAAAATATAGCTCTATATCCTCAGCCAACACTGGATAAAAGTGTATGTCATATGCAGATAAAATACACTGTTCATTGAGGCTAGAACATTCTGTTAACTGTGAATGAAGGTCATATGATTAATATTAAAAATATTTGAAGTGCATAACAAATAAAACTTTGCAGTAGTAATGTCAGCACCTAGTAAAGTATCAGGCAAAATAGGGGGGTCCAAAATAAATACATTTTGAAAAAAATACACATTGGTTGAGTACCTTATTACGAGAAATAGGAAAATATTTAGTTTATTGTATGTTATAAAAATTACAAATTAAACATGTTGTATTTAGTAAATTATGTGTGCATATAAAACTAATTTGAATGTTTTAATAGAGAAAAGCTTAGGGAACATTAAGTACTGGTATTGTCTCATAGCGTAGCTCTGAACATATTGAAGATAAGAGTCCTGTGATTTAGGGAGAAAAATTCTCTGGATTAATTCAAGGATCTTGTGTTATTATTCTTCAGAGTTATTATTCTATCACATAATTGCCTTTCTAAAGATTGAGTAAAAGAAATTTGAACTGAATTATTATTTTAAGAAGTGTATGACTGTGTGTGTGTGTGTGTGTGTGTGTGTGTGTGTGCACAAACTCTTAATGAAAAATAAATAATAGTAACTCATTTATATAGTCTCTGAGGACTGGGTGGCCAGTAGTGTAGCCAGGGTGCTGGGGGAAGTGGGAACATAAATTGGAAAATTGAAGTTATTTTCACCTTGACTTGAACTTAGAATGGTACTATTTTCACTTATATTCCTAAAATGCAAAGAAAATTAAAGAGACAAATCATTTGTAAAGCAATGAATTAATTTTTCCTCTTGTCCAAGCTGCCACTGGATTTTAAGGTGGTTGTGGAATATTATTATTGTTATTGTTATTGTTGTTGTTGTTGTTATTATTATTATTATTATTATTATTATTATTATTATTTCTAAATAACCCCCTGCTTTAATTATCCAAATACTTTAATATCCTGAAACAGCTAATTCAGCTGGCTAAACTCACTGGGATCAAAGAATATTTGAAACACTATGTAACTTTAGTATAACATTACAGCAATGGAAAATTATGAAAATAAGCTTTAACGGTCCACATCAGCGAGATATATCACATCTCCATTTTTCAGTAAGAATAATCATTAACACCACTATAAATGGTATCTTGGCAATATAAACTTTAAAAAACTTAAATTCTTTGTAATGAGAACATGGCTATTTTAAATATGCTTCTCAAATAATTGAGGCTCCTGGTCTTGCAATTCAGTAATGTCCAGATAATCCCACTAATGTATTTAAATGTGTAAAAATGTATTTCATGGCTTTCTGCAGACCATCTTTTTATTTCATGAATGTAAATGGCCTCATTAGCCAAGATTGCCATGGGCATAAAGCATCAACCAAGTCTAAAAGTGCATCTTAAGTGCGTTAATAATTCTTGGGCACCTTTTGATAATTTTAATGTTTCATTTTTAACGGTTATTCATGAAATTAACAAAACTAAAAAGAAAATAAAACCTTTCTACAGCTTAGAAGGAGCGAGGTAAAACTCAGAAATGCACGCCAGAAGGCAAACGTGGCTCCTAGGTCTCCAAACTAAAGATCCTGTTTAAACTTGTCTGAAAAGATTTTAGAGGGAAACGAAGAGACTGGATTTTTGAAGTAACATCTCTAAGGGAACTCTTGGATAAAATAGAAAACTCAGAAAATCCTAAGGGAATTGGAAAGTTGAAATGACAGAATGTTACCACCCACTCCCCATATGCCATAATCTTTTGTCAGAACTGATAATGAATAGCTGTTCTAATTGAGATTCTAAAAAACGCTAAGGGAGCCTGAGTGTATGTTTGGTATTTAAAGGGGGAAAAAATGGTAAAATAAATGTTTTGACAAAATCCACAAACTCTGTAATGGGTCAGTGGTTAATTGATAAAGTATTAGTCTTCCAATTTTCATGAATTTACTTTACAAATGTATAAAATCCTAGCATTCACAAGTTGGGATCACATCATCTGTTTGATTCAGTGTGAAATATGCAGGTGTCTTAGCTCCTCTTCTTACCCACTAATCCGCTGTCATGAGCATAGGGACCAGGCAACTCTCATTTTTTTAATTAAATTTATTATGGTGATCTTGGTTAGTAAAATCATGTAAGTTTCAAGTGTGCATTTATATAATGCATGATCTGTATATTGCATTTTGTTTTCACCACCCAGAGTCAGTTCTCCTTCCATCACCATATATTTGACCCCCTTTACTCTCCTCTACCACTACTCCCCCACCCACTACCCTTGGTAGCCACTAAATTGTTGTCTGCATCAATGAGTGTTTATTTGTCTTATTGGTTTGTTGATTTCAGTTTTATATCCCACACAGGCAAGTCTCATTTTAACAAAGCAGGACCACTAGCCTGCGGTTTACCTCCTCACTCAGCTAGCTCTGTCATCTTCTACGTATTGCGTATGGCTAACATCCCGTTGTCAAATTAAAGGCTGTGAAGAAACTTCTCTTTAAATAACAAACTATGCAATCCCCAGGCCAATTATATTCTTCTGTTAGTAATAAGCCTTTCTCTAGGTGGCAGGAAGTCATGACCTTCCTGATGTCTAAGTCCTGGAAATAAGCAGGAAGTTTTTGATGATGATAATGGTGAGTTACCCTGGGCAATCTAGAGAACTCTACTAATTAAGGAGGAAATGCTTTACAAGGATCTTCTCTTCTGACACTGAGGGTATTAGCGCCTGGGTGCCTGATATTTACTGAATCCCGGAGCCAGTCAGAGAATGGGGTGGGAGAAACCAAGGAGTTTTTGCCTGAACCCAGAGCCTACATACCCTTTCTTCTTCCCCAAATAACATAGCAAAACATGCTGGGACCTCCATTCTTGGGCCTTCGTTCATTTTCACATACTCAACTGAGCATTTATTTGTTGAACTTTCTTTCCCCTAAGTAAAAATTCTGCAGTATTTTTCTTCTGCCTTCTTTCTAAATTGCTACATATACGAGTTTCATTTCGTAAATGACATAAATTTAAAAGGAAACTTTTTTTTTTTTTTTGTGGGGATAGTACATGTTGGATTTGTTACAGTCACTCATGAGTATAAGAAAAAAAACAAAACAAAAAAAAAATCACTGAGTGGAATAACATGATGTTTTCCAAAATTGTTGCATGCGACAACAGCAGGTTAATTGTTTGAGAGTCGTTTTGAGTCTGCTCCCACCACTGAATTTACTGAGGACAAGTGAGCCATCTCTATAGAGCCTTCTATCAAGTTTCCTTGGTTTAGAATTTTTTTCTCTATTTTGAGGTGGGGCGTTCCTGTAAGTATTGTGTTTTTGGTAGAAGTTATCCATTCCTTCTCCTCAGTATCTAACCAAGCAGGACAGAAATACATAGGCGCTAAATGGCTGTAGGAAGGTCACAGAGGGATTTGAAATTCTAGCAATTACTAACAAGGAGAATTTGTACAAACTGATTAATCTCCTCAAGCCTCAGGAGATTTAGAAGATAAGTAGTTACCTTATCTCAATTAGTTTCCTTATCTACTAAACCAGATAGAGAACCTACCTCATTTTGTTGCTAGTGTCTTACAACACATATATGCTGCAAAATGTTAATTTGAAAATATTTTGAGAGATTTTGCAATATAGTCTACTAGATGATGGGATTATAAAATGAAAAAAATACTGTGCCTTTCTACAGAATGTTTGCAGCTTACTTGGAGATTCACACAAATCTGTTAGAGTTTACTGCATGGGGAGAGTTAAATTAAATGTTACAGAAAGGGAAAGTGAAGCAACCCTTGATCTTTATGGTTATTGTGTATTTTGGATAGCAAGGAAAGGAAACTAAGGAAGCCATCTTTAGGAGGATGTTTGAAAATATAATTTTTGTTTATGAACGTGTTTATTTCCAGCCATTAGTTTTCTACTTAGCACAACAGTGTCTGTATTAAAATAGAACAGAATTTCTTAAAAGGGAAATAACTAAACATTCTATCAAGAATTGACTTAAGTAGGTGGGTAAATGTAATGTAGAAAATTAAGTTACCATTACTGTACAGTTCGTATTTAGATGAAAAGGGCAAAGTTATTTTCCTCACAAGAAATAGTCATCATGAATGTAATGATGAGTTTTATTAAGATGGAACTCTAATGCTTACTTTAAACAATGGGGACTACATTGTTTAAAGAATGTCATATGTCTCAAGAGTTCTTTTCCTTTTTTACCAAATTAACTATTACTTGCTCTGCAAAACAAATTCATGGATTACCTCTTTTGAACTGTTTTGAATTCCCTTAAATGTCCAACCACCTGTCCCAACTGAGTCTGATCTATATGCTCACATATGATGACATTACACTACTAGTTAATTTACTAATCTATGTTTCTAGCTAAACTTTACTCTGTTGAAGAGATATAATCTACCCCTATTTTTTTGCATTTTTTTTGCATTTCTAGTACAGTACTTGATTATAATAAAATTCAACAGATGTTTGTTGATTTAATTAGTGGAAGCATTAAGCTAATCAGTCACATTTTAATGACATGCATAACATTAAGATCTTGGAGATTTGAATAACGCCCATACTCCTGAAGATGCCCGTATCCTAATCTTCTGAATCTGTGACTATGGTACACTACATGCCAAAGGGACTATGCTGACACGATTTAGAGTGTAGAGCGTGAGATGGGGAGACTATCCAGATAATCCTGGTGAACCCCAATGTCAAAGGGGCTCTAGAAACTGGAAAAGGCAGGAAATTGGATTCTCCTGAGGGCCTCCAGAAAGATAGCCCTGCTTGCCTGAAATGTGATTTTAGCTTAGTGAGGTCAGAGCAGACCTCTAACTTGCAGAAATGTAAGATAATAAATTTGTGTTATTTTAAGCTAATAAATTGATGTTATGACACCAATAGGAATCAAATACCTTTAGCCACTTTGTACCATGTACCTTACTTTTAACTAAAAATAATGTCTAGTATTACTTTGTGATCTTCTATGTCCATAAAAATATTGTGCATTGTTATGATCTTTAATATAACATTCAAGTATCTTTTTGTGTAATTTTATTTATTAAATATATTACATTTGTCAAATGAAAGACTATTTCTTTACAATCTACATATTTAAAAAAAAATTAACTCCTGTCAATAAATAAAATTTTGATCTACTTTTATCAGAAAATAACACAAGTCCTAAAACACGAAAAGTAAATCCCATTGATAAAACAATGTAATTTAGATGGCTGAAATATGCCTAATGCTTTTCCGTAAAAATGCTATGTGATTACTTAAAATAACTCAGTTATAATTAAATGAGTAAGATGATAAATTATGTTTTTTTCAAAATCAAACTTCTAATCAATTTTATAAAATACTTTCTAACACTGACACAATTTTGTGAAAATATTAAATTTAATATGTGCACATATATATGTTTAAATGTTTGTTCAGACTGGTATTAATATACACTCTCAGTAATTTCTTATTGATTGAATTACTATTTTTAGGTTTATACACATCTATCTTCCATATATAACATGACTTCTATAAATTATTTATTACACACCTAAATCATAGTATACACTGTACAAGTGGAACTTGCCGTTAAATTACTGAGTTTCATAATATAGATCATCACAATTTAAATATATGTAAATTATATCTGACTACAAAATAATAGTTGAGATTGTTATTTCTTTGTCCTGCAGTGTCTATTAAAAAATTATTTGAACATAAATTAAAAATGTGCAGTTCCCAATATTTTCAATTAATGATGTTTCTTCTAAAGAGCATTTCTAGTAGATTCAAAGAAAACTCCATTTGATGTGAAATTGATTCCAAATTATTCAGAAATTTATATTTTGCCTGAATTTATATTTTGTTTGAACTTCAAGTTTAGTTGTTTGCGTGTTTTGTCTCATTGTTATAAAATCCTTTAGAGTTTTAATGAGCATGAGTCCATAAGAAGCCTCTTTTTCAATTCATTTATCAGAATGCTGACTTATTAATATCTACCTTTCACTAAATTGTAAGCAATGTGAGATCTACAATTAGATTTGTTCTCCTCATCATTGTTTTCCCAGCCCCTGACACAGTAACTGACATAACTCTAATGGAACTAGTAAGAATTTTTCAAAATGAATGAATAAATAATTAATGTTTGCCAAAACAGGATATCGAGAGGTTAGTAATTTTGAGTAGAGAGCAGCAGTTCCATTAAACTACCCTGCAATTCTAATTATTCACTGCACATGATTCTCAGCCTTTTACCAAAATAACGTGTTCATTATTGCTGCCTTCCCAAATGTTTGTTTCTTACTTTTTAAACACAGCTTTGGGTGAATATATAATGATATTCAGTTTAAAGGTAAACTGAGGTAGACTTGTTACATGACCAAGGAAAACCCTGGTGTTACAACCCTGGAACTAAAGCTCAGGTTTTCTGATTCTGAAAAATACACAATTTTCTTTGAACTAGGTGTGTATTTCTAAAACAACCTGACTCAAATATTGATGGGGACATTCGTTAGGTATTCTAGACCAGTGCCCACTTTCTTTTATTTCCCTTCTGGGGCATTATCAAGATCCTGTCATCTTAAGACCTCAGAGCTCCAAAAGCATATAAAAATTGAGTAGTTTAAGAGCATATAAAAATCAACATATTCCAAGGGCTTTGAAAATCTCATAACTCAGGAGGCAATACAAAATCCAAGGAGGCAATACAAAATCCATTTCTTTATTTTAGAGAAACTAAAGAAATGTGATGAGTTCATCTAAACAATGCCAACATCATAAATTTAATATTTGTATGAAAGTGTTACCAGGTGATAGAAGGTCAAAAAGAAGAAAAATTTAATAACAAAATATAAATGTTAGACTTGTGTTGAATTCTTAAGATTTGATATTTTGATGAAATTCTAAAAGAAGTCAGATTGAGTTTTATATATATATATATATATATATATATATATATATATATATATATATATATAACTATGAAAATATTACCTTTAAATCAGTTTTATTAAAGTATAATCTACATAAAATAAAATTCACAAATTTTAGGGGCATCATTTAATTAATTTGGACAAATATATACACCACAATCTAGATATGGAATGTTGCCTTCACCAAAATGTTTGATTGTACCCTTTGCAGGCAATTCCATTCCCTTTCCAGGCCCCTGTTATCTACAATCAACTTTATGCCTCTATAACTTTGCCTTTTTAGAATTTTATAGAAGTGGAACTACTCATATATAATCAATAGATTTTTGTGTCTGGCTTCTATCACTTAACTTAGTGTTTTGAGATCTATCTGTGTCATTGCATGTATCAGTGGTTGCTTTTTATTTCCAGTTGGTTATTTTCTATCTTCTACCAACTTTCCTTTCATATTTTAAGCAAATATTTTTTTTTATAAATGCTTTAAAATAAATGGTAGAATTAATTTAAAATCAATTGCTTGGATTTTAATTCTAAAGGAACGATTCCTGATTTTCTGCTTTCAAGTACCTCTCCTACCCGTAACTAAAGTCGTAAGACTTTTATTTTCATCATCCAGTACTATTACAGGACCTAAAAAGGAAAATGTTCATTTTTGTCCTTGACCAACTGTCCACGTAAATCTGTGTATTATGTATTCCTCTTGATTGATCTTCTTTAATCATATTATCTTTGTCACTTACATACTGAAGACTGACAAAATTGTATGCTCCAACCTGCCCATTTTTCTGAGTATCTTGGTCTTAGATATCTCCACTCGAATGTCCCACAGACAAGTCTGTCAAGAACTGTGACGTGTCTAAAATAGTATCCCACTTGCAAGCTAACAAGTTAACCTGTTACATTTTCATGGATTCTGATAGAAGACATGAGACTCCTGGGTCAGAGAAAAAGGACATTATTACTTATGACACAGAAGTAGCAGGAATGCAGGTTTTGTCAGTATCACTCCCCGGAGACCAGGGAGTGGCCCTGGTAGGTGCTGTACACACAGCAGTAAATTGAGTCATAGTTGAGGCACTCTAACCTTAGGAAACTCCAAGTTTTAAAAGGGATTGCAAGCAACCCTGCCCAGTCCTTGCCCAGATATTATTAGTCACTCAATTATCCTACATAGCAAACAAATCTGTCCAGAGGGAGACACTGCATCTATATTTGGTGTGTATATATCCTTAAAAAGATAACCTAGAAAAAGAGCTGCTATACAAAGAGCAGAAACTTGAGAAATTCATGGAGAATTGTCTCTCGATAATTTCAAATGTCAAAATCCCAAAGTGTAACATCTTCTGTGAGCTTTCAAAAAATGGTCGCCATTGATTTCTTTATCCCAGTTAATACTATCACCCAACCTGAAAATATGAGAATAATACCAGATTTCATTTTTTCAAAACTCACTTATCTCATTCCTGAAAATTGAACTTTTATAATCTAAATACTTATCAACAATAGCCCCTTCTCTCCATCCTTATTGTGTATTCTTACTTTGTGCCCTAATCATTACTGTTCTGTATTATACAAGTATTATCTCTACCCTGACTTTCCTTGAATATAGTCTCCTGTCACCAGAGTGAGCCAACAAAAACACAAACCTGATGATATCATTCCTTTTAAAATTTTTTAGCATCTCAGTAACCAGAAGATAAAGTCCAAGATTCCGTTTAGGTAACTCCTCCAGAAATCCCTTTGGAAGCCGCAGTCTCTGTAAGAGCCTCCTTCTAACCCTTGGAGTATCTGTGCATATTTTTAATACAAAACTTTAGAGGGGGCTAGAGCTTAGGCTAAAGTTAGACACCCCTGGGTGGCTTTGCTTTGGCATGTACTCGTGCCTCTCTGATGCAGTGACATCCTCTTGACCCTAGCTCCATATAGAGAATTCTGTAAAGTTGAGACAATACTGGTGTCTGCCTTGCAGTGAGTGTGAGTATGAAATTCAACACTTAGCACAGAGCCTTCTGCTTAGTAAGCACAAACTTCATTGTCATTACTTATGTATTACTTCAGTAATTACTGTTTATAATAGGTTTTTTTAGTTCACTATGACGAACTATTATTATTATGGCTGTTATTCTGGCAACACTTTACATATTCTGTTGCAAGTACATGCTTCCAAAACAGTGTTCTTTGGTTTGAGTGATATCAGCAACCCTGGCAAATAGTGTGTTTTCAATTAACGCTTTTGTACTAAATTCAATTAATGTATCATCAACCAAATATAGAAGAGATACCAGGAGAATATAAGCAAAATCAACATAACATCTATATAAATAGAAGCTCATTCAGGTGAATAGTAATTTATATATTTAAGTCACTATAGATAACAACACATTTCAACTTGCATCGATTGGGCATTTGTTCTCTGCTACCTCTGGGAATACAGCAATTGGTAAAACATAATTCTGTCCTCAAGAAGCTGGTGGCCTGTGGGGGAAGACATCCATAAATAGGTAAATTACGATGATGTATTGTATAAAGATAAGAGCTATTGACATTACACAAAAATAAGTTTGACAGGAACACAGCCTGAGCAGGAAGGAATTGGGAAAATGCATCCATACTCATAAAATAAGGTACCACATATTGAGGATATCAAAAATACAAACTGGCAGCAAAATGTAGGATTTAGTCCCTATAAAGTCTCTCTCTCTCTCTCTCTCTCTCTCTCTCTCTCTCTCTCTCTCTCTCTCTCTCTCTCTCTTTATTGCCCAATAAAGTTGGTGACAACAGCTTCCTGTTGCATGGAAAAGAAATAACTTACTCAGGAAATATTTCTCATCCAATTGGGACTGAGGATTGATAAGATCTTGACAAATGCTGTGTTGGGAGGTTTGCCAAGGGATATTTCTAAGCGAATAGCACCTTCAGAAAGTAGGACGTGCGTACACATCAAAATCGGGGCAAAAGCACACACTGTCCTTCCTGAAGTAGAACTCATTAGCAGAGAAGATGATGTGCTTCCCATACTGGACCTATTTTAATGTTCCATGATCTTCTCAGATGTGACTGAGGCTATCAGACACCATGTATTACAAATTATGACTAAGTATACCGCAAACTGAGTTAGCCACAAAATGAATACAATCAGCATGCCCAATGAGGCTTCTTAATTCTTGTAATTTCAAAAGTGTAAATTACACTTTTGTGTAATTAAAGTTTGAAGTTCCTGGACGCTTGAAAATTTACTTAATATTGCAGTTTACATCAGGTATCCTTTAAGATCTGAGGATTTCAACAACTTGTCCCCTAATAATTACATGACATCGTTGGTGTCATTGTAAACCATGTTGAAAAGGTCAATCTTTTCCTTAACACTTGAATTTGATACACAGTTCTTTTTTTTTAATTGTAGGCTGTTTTGCCTTACATTAATTTTCAAGTTGGAATATTTGCCTAGACTGCTTGACTAGGCTTTCAAGCAGAACTATCACACACAGGAAAGTGGTTTTCTAGAATAAATAACTTTTTGAAGCTACACATACTTCAAGGAAATGGGATAGGGACAAACTCTAGAGTGTCCCTAATATACAGCAATGTCTTCAATGTGATGTCACCTTTAATGACCACAAATTATTTTGTAAAAGGTGAATTACATTTACAAAGTGTTTATAAAAACTTACTGAAAATATTTGGACAACCCACCGTAGATAGGTGTCCAGCTTCATGCAGCGTGAATGATAGCTGTCGCGCACAGACATCCCCTTTGTGGATTAGGACACACGTCTGCTCAAGTGAGCTTTCCAGGTTTTCTTGGATCCTCCTGTGCAACGAAGTGTGTTCCTTCCTAACCCTCCTGAATGCTCCTGGCCATGCATTATCCTGCCACCTCCCTCTGATGATACGTTACTATGATAAATCATCACAGCACACCGCTGCTCTGATGAGCTGTTGCTTCAGCACGCCACTGAAGCTGTCACACGGATGATGTATGAGAAAGGCGTCCTGATGGTGTTTTACGCAAAAGATGGTGCTGCCCAGGGAACAAAAGGTTTAGGAGAAAATTCAACATAATTACCTGATAAAAGTCAACCTGCACACAGCGTGCTAGGAAATGCATTCATGGGAAGTCTTTGCCGCCTAATGTGTGGTTTTTCTGGTGCCACTGTCATGAGCCTTCTTCCCGAGCCATAGGTTGATCTAGTATAAACATTTTTTTTGTTGTTGTTTATAGTGAAAACCAAAGCTTAAAAGGTGCACTTAAAATTTACCTAAAACTCAAATGTGTAGGTTAACGCTGAGAATCTGTATTATTTTCCACTTTTAGGTAATTTGCCATTGCAATCAATTAGTACTGAAAATGTTCTTGTGATATCAGAAATAGAAAGACTCCCCACTTGTAATAACCATGCAGGACATTCCTAGCACAATGTAAGTGCACGGCCTCAAATCAGGGATTACATCCGGTTTATAATAAACCCTTACCCTGTAACCTTCAAATGTGGGCGGAACCACCAGTTTTAATCACGGCTGCTGAGACAGTATCCCAAATAATTTATTTAATTGAAAGATAACCTCTTGATACTCATTCATCTTGCTAAGGAAAAGGAACACATGAATTGAGGAAAAAATATATAGTTTCTTTAGGTTCTTGCAGAATAAAATGATTGACTCTTTCATACAGTTCTCCACACACAGTCAATGGTACATAAATATTTGCTGATTTGTGCTAAACTCCATAAATATTTGTTACTCTATGATCTCAGCTCTAACCCATGATAGGGAATGTCAATCAACCCAACATTATGAGTAGAGAGTATTCTGGAGGAGGAAAGGAATTTTTTGTTCTCGGTTTTAGGACTTTATTTTTTTATTTTTTTATTTTATTTTATTTTTTTTTTAAGTTAAAGCCTTTTAAAGGAAGATATGGAAAAATACCTTAGGACCTCATGGAATCAGTTAATCACTATTTTGCTTATTTTTTCCTATAAAATTAAGTTGACAGGGAATTTGTTATCTATGTTCTGTTTTCATTTTATCTTATGAAAATTCATCAAGGCTGGTAGAGGTAGGTTTAAAGAGAATCATCAAAAGAACACCTTTGAAACATATTTGATAGAACTGTTAGAAAATGTAGGCTACTGTCAAAAGAAGCCATGAAAGTCGTCTTTAGTGCTTCCTCCTGGAAAGTTCTTAAATTAGCTTTTCTCTGGAAAGTTGACAACTTAAGGCCTCTCATTCTTAATGGGGTTTTGGTAACCTTATTAATAAATCTTTACCTCATAAATCTTTACCTCTTCATTTTTGCTGTGTAAAATTTACCTCAACTATGCTGATATCCTGGAGGTGTTGCTAAATAGCTGGTCATTTGTTGGAACAAACCTCTCTTGTGACCATCTGCTTTGTGGTAGAAGCCAACAAACTCTCAATGTCTAATATTCACTGTCAGCTTGGGAACTAGGGACAGCAGGGGGTGATAGAAATCAAACACTCTGTGACATCATTTACTGTTGCCTCTCTGTTTGTTGTTGGACATTTTCTATCCATAATGAACTTAGGTGATTTAAAGGGCCAATTTATTTAAAAACAGCTGGAGACAAAAACCAGTTGCTTATACTTTCTCTTGAGTGTGATCTTCATGTTTCAGATGTTTTGGTAAAAGTCCAAGAAATGTAGAATCATAGGATTAAATACAAAATATTTAGGAATTGAATTCAGTCCATACTGACTCTTCATAAAATGAATGGTTTGGCGGGCTTCCTACGAGGCAAGCACTGTGCTAAAAATAAATAAAAATAAAAATAATAACATGATCCATGAGATTGATAAAAAAGAGCTGCACCAAATTAATAGTTTTCTTTTATTAAAAAAAATAACTGGAATTGGTATTTCTGAGTATTTGAGAAGCTGAAAAGTTACCAAACAACAGTCAACAGAATCAGTTGACACCAGAATTAATTTGAGAAAAGCGATGTATCAGGTAGCACATGTGAAATACATTTTGTTTATAAAATGATCTACATTTTGTTGCATGCCATTTTTTATATAAATGGCCTGCTCAGATTGTATGAGATGAAAATTCTGTCAACTTTTTTAAATTATAAGGACCATGTGTCAGGAAAAAAGAAGGAAATAAATTTGAAGCATAAGAAAGAGAAGAGGGACCGCTTTTTACAGTAATTATTTGTTTATAAATATATTTCTCCATTAAACTGTAGTTTATTAGGATCAAGCATATCTTCTTGCTCTTCTTAAATCTACTTTACCAAGTCAACCTCAGGAATCAAATAAATCTTGAGTAAGTGGAGATGCACAAAGAAAATCATAAGAGACAAAACATGAAGTGTGAGCATACTACATTCATTATTCACTTTGGTATAATATATAGATATCTATATAGCCAGCCTTGATAAGTACATAGACTTAGACATTGTATATAATTACCCATCACCCATGCATAAGTGCTCAGTAAATATTAGTCCTTCCTCTTTCTTAAGGGAAGCCAGCGTATCAACATCACGTAACTGCTGTAACAGACTGTGGCCGACAACCACCTTCCAATGGAGAATTGGAGTGGGCTACTCAAATGTTGATTAACACAGTGGGATGGAAAGAACATGTGCTGTGAATTCAGGTAGACCAGGTGTTTGTAACTTTCAACCATTTTTGAAAGTGTGAATTTGAAAGTGAAACATTTTTGAATCTCATTATTTTTACATCTAAAATAGAAATTATAACACCTATCTGAAAGGGTTACTGCAAGTGTACAGTAAGATGACTTTAGAGGATGTAATTCTGGTTGAAATTAGGCACTCAAGGATGTCAGTCGCATCCTTAACTCCGTTAAACCAGTTTAATAGATAATTGTCACATCCTTAGATTGGTGTCAGGATGTTCTGTTATGAGACTTCAGGTGAGGTTACTAATATTTTTGGTATTCTGTCAAAAATAGATAGTTACTTTATACTTGCATAGCACATGTGCTAAATTATCTAGAATTCAGTGACAATTCAGAGCACAAAGCCACATATAGGAGAGAAAACCAGTGCAATTTTAGTCTATGGGTGTGTGAAATGGCTAAAATGGTTATTAACACTTGGTCTGTCCACATCCAAAGCACACACCCTTTTTATTATACTAGGTGTGTGTGTGTGTGTGTGTGTGATTTTTGCTTTGTGATTTACAAAACTCTTTCAATCTACCAAAATCTAGGTCAGACTCTAAGTGGCTCAGCATAGCTTTTATATACCAATAAAATGCTCCAGATATTATCAACTTATTTATTGTGGTCCAAAACCATTATGTGATATAAGTAAAAGTCTCCTGGTGAAAACCACAGAAAAAAAGACTTCCCATAACTTTTGTGATTATTGCAAATCTGAAAATCCTGATTTCATAATAAGAATCTACGATATGACATCTGTTTGAGCACAGTGTGGTGTGCTTTTTAGGGAGACGTCATTTTGAATATTATCGCATTTGGCTTATACATACAGATTTGGTTCAGCAAATAAGAAAACTAAAACATTAACAAAAATAATCCAAAACATTGCAAACTAAAATATAAATAATGAAGATTGAACAGTGCTGCACAACTGTCATTTTTCTAGAGTAGTAGATGATTAAAGTATTTTCAGAATTAGGAGAAAAAATAGGCCATAAACAGAAAACATTTTGTTATAGTAGTTCCAGCTTTTAAATTTTAGCATTCCATCTGCTTTTTACAGGATAATAGTAAAATACCTCCAATGTTAACACCAAGGAGAGAAATGCATTGATATTTGTGAACATCATTAGTACTGTTTTATGTAATCTATATCTATTTATTTATAACAATATAGATATCTAGCCATATAGCTGGAAAACTGGTTCTCGTTCCTACCCTCATTTATAAGTAGTTTAGAAGTCATTCACTTCATAGTAAGCAAGTTAGTGTAAAAATAAATAAATAAATCACATGATCATAGCATTGCACTGAATTCAAGATTCACTCAAATTGGCAATTCAATTATTTTTCAGCTTCAGTTCTTTCAAGCCCATCCTAACTTTATTCTGATCGTTTGGCTGATGATTCAGTCTCTGTCACTTTGCTTCCTCTATGTCATGTTTTTTTTCTATTTTCATCAAACGAGACATTATTATGTGCATAACCCAATAAATGCAGCCTAAAGTGGAAAACCGTCATTTATATAACAAAAGTACCTTGATACCCATGCCAGTTTTTTCCATGTAGATCTGGAATATGACATAGCAATTTGTAAGCTCACAAGAAGGAATTTTGGCACACGTGGGAGTACATTACTTTGGTAGAAGTTGTATGCCCTATTGTATTGTCTCGTTCAATAGTGGCATCTTCCACACATTTTAACTAATGAAAATTTCAACAGAATATTTTGTTGTCCATGTGCATATGCCCTGTTTTAATGGTTGGAGAAGGAAAGGAACTAAAGGAGAAACCATCTGAGTACTGCCTATGCATAATGTGCTGTTGCATCTCAAGGCGGAGTTTATAAATGGGGATATGGTTGCAATTGGTTTTGTTTTTGTTTGTTTTCAGGTGTCAGTTTCCCTTTACACTTATGCATTAGAAAGTCTACACAATTGCCCCCCATTTTTCTTCGTGAAAGAATCTCTCATGGCTGTTGCCATCATCTACATAACCATTATGTTCTCTTTTCAGTTAGGTACTTTTCTTATAACACTTTTTTTAAATGTTTTTTAATGAGTGACTTGAAGGAGGCCTGCTGAGAACTGGTACACAGCCAGGGCTTGGATTTAAACCACAGCAGAAACGTAGGTACTTATAGACTAAACATGGTGATGACACATGTTACATTGCCATTTGAAGGGAAATTGGTTGTGGAAAGCAAAGATCCTAGACCAGCAGACAGAACATTTGGTTGCAGCACTGGTTCTACCACTAAGTAATATATGATTTAATGATAATTAAATATATGATTTAATGATAATATATGATTTAATAATAATTTAGTAAATGATGTAATGTCCTTTGTCTTCAGTTTCATTATATTTATAAAGGGGATATAGAGTTTATGACCTTTGTTATCCCTGCCAGCTCTAATTTTCTACAACATGAGTATGATTTCATAAGAAAAAGTAGAGGTGACTTTTTTTTTTCCAGCACAGTTTTGAACATAAGGGTTTTTCTGGCAAAGTATACATTAAAAAGCCTCAAAACAAAAGTAGCAAGTCAGCAACACATATAATGCAATCTTGACTACAGGATAACAACCAGTCAAAGAGACTGTTAAATGCATCAGTTTTATACTTTGCAATTCATTCTCCTTCAGAGCTGTGTCTTTGAGGAAAACTATTTGATGCTGTGACCCACAATCCCATATGCTTCTGAGGGTGACTTCTTGGGGTCAGTACCCACATGTGGAAGGGATGGAAGCAGGATTTGATGGTGGGAGAAGGTGAGCTGTGATGCACTGAGGGACACGCTGTCCCGTGTGGAGCTCTGAGGCTGGGCAGCCCTTCAGGAAGCTTCTCCCAAAAGTGTTGCCAGGTCTGTCCTTTATCCTGCTGTAAGACCAATCGCAGCATGAGGGCTGCCATGGAAGGAGATGTGATCTGAGTGAGGCTGAGGCAGTTTTCTTCAGCGGAGCTGACACAAAGCAGGATACAGCATCTAGCAACACTCTCAGAAGATGGGAAAATAATTCTTCATTCCTGACGGGGCTCAGGCAGCAAGTTGCAGTGTCTACCACACACGGAATCCCATCTGAGGGCCTGAAGAAAATAAGGGGTGACAATAAGGGGAAGCGAAACAGTTAAACAGTGTTAGAAAGAGTATCTCCCCTTTAACCACCCCAAATTCTCAGGGAAGTTCTTCCCTATAACTAATCCTAATCTCTCATGGGGCATTTTTAAATTCTTTTAATCTGGCATCACAAAGTTAAATAGCTGCTGAACAAAAGAAAACTTTACTTCTGCCCTTTCAAAGCCAACACTATAGTCTATAACCTAACACAAAAGATTTTAAATGGCTGAGCTAAACATTTCAATCCGCAAAGACTTCTCCATTCTTTCTTAATTTGTAAAAGCCTTTGAAGGAATTCAGTGGAGTAGCAACCTTCTTTCATTTGCCATACTTATGATAAGAAGTGAGGCAGATTAGAAAATAGAAAAATCACCCTCTTAAACAATTTAGCAATGTTTAGACTTAATATTTTCCCAAAGTCGAACTTGAATACTTGGATATTTTTGTTGCAATGAACTATTTGGCAATAATCAGAGGCATGGATGAGGTTGATTAAATGGCTGTTAAGGTTTGTTTCCTTAAGGTTGACTGAGATAGTAAGAATGCCTCAAATATTTACTTTCACTATGTATGCATATTAATTGCTCTGCCTATTATCATCATAAATCATCCTTTCAACTAATGACATACTCTTCACACTAATAAGGGAAAATTACAAGAGCAAACAAACTCATCTGTAGCAGGAAGGCACTTGATGATTTAGTAAATTAAATGAAGCTGAGCCATATATCTTTTTCTAACAACTGTCTGGATTATTTTGTTCCTGACCCCTGTGCTACAAACGCCACCTGCATCTTAGGACATATGGGAATTCTATTTTTCTTAGATATATTTAAGGTGCCACAGGAAAGAGGGAGATATGCTATCACTGGAGAAAGGGCCAGGCCATGGTGCCAGCAAATTAATCAAACCTGAGGGAGACAGAATCTTGGTAAACAAAAGCATCTCTACCTTCCTGGAACTTGAGATGACAAACATCATACCAGATCACATGTTTCCCTCCTCTGAATTCACCCATACTTCCAAAGTCAGGAATTAAAGCCACATTTATGTGTCCTACCCATGGAATTAATGCTACTGTCATTAATTGAAAACTTTCACTTTGCCAGGCCGCAATCTAAGTTTTTACATTCATCCACCATTTAATTTTCCAAAGCCCCTATCATATCAGTTTTCATTTTTATCTCTGTTTTAGAGATTAAAAAAAAGAAACTCACCGAGAAATGTAATACCACACTCATCTGTTCCAGAAGCGAGATGGTGGTGGGATTTGAACCCAGATATGCATGGAGGAGCAAGAACTCAGTACCGAGCTGGTGGACTGCACTGCACTTGCTATAGTTTGAAAAGCAGTGTTCAAGTCATTATGTTCTTCGAAAACCATCTGATTTCACTCGTGTGTGGGATATAAAACTGAAAGCAACAAAGGAATAAGACAGACAAACAAAGAAACCAGAACTCATAGACACAGACAACAGTCTAATGGTTACCAGAGAGTAAGGGGATGGGGGGATGGTAGAAGAGGGTAAAAGGGGTCAAATATATGGTGATGGAAGGACAACTGACTGGGTGGTGAACACGCAATGTGATATATAGATGATGTATTAAAGAATAGTACACTTGGAACCCATGTAGTTTTGTTGACCATTGTCACCCCAACACATTTTAATTAAAAACGTAATATGTTCCTGTCAGTCACATTTTTTATTCATCACGGTATTTCCATATTAGTTCTGTGTAGTAAAGGATGTGATTTCTGCTAATGGTAGTCATGGGAGTGTTTTCAGTGGAGTTCTGCTGATGGGGAGACTGAGCACATGCCCAGTGTGGGAGAGGCTTCCTCAGGTTTCTCAAGGCTGGGGACCAGTGTTCCAAATGCTTTGTTGTGTCACTGTCATAATCATCAAATGGCATTGTGTTTTCCTTTGTAAGAACTCATGATTTCTTGCTGGGTGAAGGCATTATGCATTTTAATCATCTGGTGATCAAATGCCCCTCAGAGCTCCTGTCCTGACTGAGTACAGGGGACAGGACAGATTGTACCTGTTATGTAGCATCTGCTGCCTGCTGTGTCCCCAGAGAAGCAGAGGACCCCATAGAAGCTGGGACATGAGCAGACGCCTTTCCAGTGAAAAATTCAGAGCCTTATTATTTTTTCCCTCCCAAAACACTCTGCAGCATTGTCTACAATATTCGAAAAACCTGTTACATTGCTTAGTAAAATTATATAGGTTTCAAGTGTACAATTCTAGAATACATCATCTGTATATTGTGTTGTGTGTTCACTACCCAGAGTCAGTTCTCCTTCCATCACCATATATTTGACCTGCTTTACCCTCTTCTACCCTAATCTAAGACACATTATTTAGAATGATTTTTTTTAGGGGGAAAAGTAAAGCATTATAAATTACAATCCTACTTATTGTATTGTGTCTGCTTCTTTATCACTGCCAAAACCCCTTTTCCTAGCCTGGGCACATGTAATGAAGAAAGAATAAGATCACTCACAAAATCAATATACAGTTCCCATACAAATTCTTAAAGTAAATTAAGTTGGTCTACATTGAGTAAAAACTGTGCCTTTCTCAAGGGTGGAATTTTCCTATTTGGAAAAATAATGAAAAATAAAAGTCAATTTCATTTTATTTCTTTTCCAAATTTAATATATAAGGAATACAATTCCTAATATAAATCATCATGGGTTGTTTTTGTTTTTTTTTTTTTTCACTTCCTAGAATCCAAAGAAGTTCAGAATCAAATTTTAAACTCAGTCTCTGAAAACAAATAAATAATGTTTTCAGGTAGCTTATTTGTATTCTTCATGTTTTCCTCGCTCCTGATTTTTTTTTCCAGCTTCTTGTTAAAAGTGAGTTCAAATATGTTTTGGAAAATGTCAAGGAATAAATAAAATTAAAATGTTTAGGTTTAATAAGTCAATAAGCAGGAAAAAAAACATGAATGCATTGCGGATATGAAAGTTGTACTTTGATGGTATGAATAGAGGTCATAATAATTTCACAATGTTTATATTCATATTCTGGAAGTAAAACTTTTGTGCTACTTTACTTATGATGCAGGTAGAAATATAAATATAATGCCACCTTATACGGTCACATGGTAACTGCATATGCCAATTGTAGTCTGAAAATTCCTTCAATGTAGTCATAAAATAAGTTTCAGTAGATGACCATCATTCAAGAAAAAAAGGTATGCTTTTTCTTATATTCAATTTTCTGTTTCTGCTAAGCAATCAAAGAAATATTTTTTACTTATTGTTCAGAGGAATAATTATCTAGATCTTCAGTGGAAAAAAAGAACTCGAACTGTCCTAAGGGTGATAGAGGGAGATCAGTAGAATCAGTAGTTGGAGTGGTGCTGAAGCTTCAGGGAGGGGTCCCTGTGAGTCCGATTGTCCACGTTTTGTGGAGCAGATGAGACTGAGACTGTTTCTGAAAATGACTCACATTACAGCAGATGAAAAAACAAATTCTCAGAGCTGCAGAAGCTGGAATGTTCAAGGCTTGAACAAGGTTCACGTGACAGCACAGTGAGGAACCTGAGATAAAAACAGTGTCACACTCAAAGAAATGGCAATTATGTAAATAAAACAATGATTTCCCCTTGAGTCATACCTGCCTTGGACCCAATTCTCCATTTTATTTCTCCATAAAAGGAGCTAGTTTTAATCTCATAGACTAATTACCCCCCACGTACTCTGTGTCTGCAGATAAGTGACAAACTCTCCGTGCCTCTGTCTCCTCCTCTGTAAAATAAGGATACCTAACTCAGTGTTGCTGTGAGATTCAAGAGTGTCAATGCGCAGAAATAAACACTTAGTATGGGGTCTGATACATAGGAAGCCATCAGTAAACATCAGCCCTTATTATTACGTCCACACTAACTGAAAACCTCCTTGAGCCCGTATATACTTAGAACTCCTGTCTCAGCTCTCTTTCCTCACCAAAGTCTAGTAATAGCTCACTATCCAACCTTACTCAATTTTAAAGTTCGTATATTTCACTGTAATGCTTTCTAAAACCTACTGCAAAATTTGTTGATTTCTGAGCATCCCACTGAAATTGTCCTTAGTCATGGATGATATTGATAGGCCAGCTGTCATTTGTTTCCCTCATCTAAGTTGTCCTCTCAGCTCCACTGGACACACTTTCATTCCCTTCTTGGCTTTGGGGAAACTACCTGGTCCTTGATTTCCTCCCACAAGTTTTCTTATCTAGGCCCCTTTCCACCTAATCTTGACATTTTGAGTATTTTGAGCATCTTGCCCTTTTAATAGTACATGTGAAGGTTATTCACTTATTATCTTTTAACTGCAAAATTGTCCTTTCATATTGTGCTCCGTGACATGGACTTGGAACTTTACAAAAGTACAATTCTCAGACTCCTTTGTTTGATGTGTCATGGGTGGTCTGCCTGTTTGTCAGTCTCTGGAGAGAAAAACACTAGAGGATGGAAGAGCGAAGTTTGACATTCCTGTCTTAGCCCTCCGGTAACTTTGGTCATTCTCAGAATGCATCTCATTGTACGCCTTCCAGTACCACCAGGCAGGAGCCCTTTCTCCAAGCCTTCCTGTCATCTTTGTAACATATTACAGTCCTTCTGTTTGCATTTACAAATGGGTTTCTGTTTTCCTGACTGGTTCCTGACTGACACAGCCTTATATGTTGAATACTCCACGTTTAGATAGCCAGCCCAGAGCTGGATTCCTACTCACATAATTCACTTCTTTTTCTTTTTAAATCTTTGCTGCGGTATCATTTATATGCCATTACATGCACTCAATGTAAATGTACAATTCAATACATTTTAGTAAATGTACAGAATTGTGAAACCATCGTCACAATCTTATTTTAAAACCTTTCCATGAGCTCCCATTCCCAATTTCCTATGTCTGGTCTACAGGCCCTCGCCATTTTAACTTCAGCTCTAGGCAACAACTATTTTGTTTTCCTATAGATTGTTTTTTTGTGAACATTTCATATAAACAGAGGCAATATATGATGTTTTGTGACTGAACTATTTTATTTAACATAATATTTTTTGAGGTTCATCCAAATTGTAACATATATCAGTACTTTATTTATTTTACTGTCAAGTAGTATTCCATTGTGTGTATATGCCATATTTTGTTTTATCCATTTACATTTTGATAGACATTTGTTTCTTTTTTTCCCCCTACCTATTGGCCACTAGCAATAATGGTGCTATGAATATACACAAACAATTCTTTTTGTGGACACATGTTTTCACTTCTCTCGGGTACATACTTGGAGTGGAAATGCTAGATCATATGTTAACTATTTAACATTTTAGGAAACTGCCAAACTGTTTTCCACCATTTATACCATTTTATAATCCCTCCAACAATGTATTAATGTTTCAATTTCTCCACATGCTTGCCAAAACACATTATTTGATTATAGCTATTTTTGTGGGTGTGAAGTGATATCTCATGGTTTTAATTTACATTTCCCTAATGACATGATTTTAAACATCTTTTCATGTGTTTATGGAACATTTAAACTGCTTTAGTAAAATGTCTATTCAAATATTTTGCCCAATTTTTAAAGCTTATTTTCTTATTATTGAGTTGTAAGAGTTCTTTATCCCTTCTCAGATATATAATCTGAAAATTCTCACAGTCTGTGGCTTTTCTTTTTACTTTCTTAATAGTATCTTTGAAGTATAAATGTTTTTAAGTTTGATAAAGTCCTATTTCTTTTTCATTTATGGTTTTGGGGTAGTATCTGAGAAATCTATGCCTTACCTAAGGTAACAAAGATTTACTCATTTGTGTTTTTTGAAATATTTACATTCTTGGCTCTTACATTTGGGCTGTAACATCTAGTCTTACAAAGAGCAGGATTTTACCTACCTACCTTCTACTTGATATCTCCACTTGGATGACGAGCAGAATCTCCAACTTAGCATTTCAAAAAGAGGGTGTCCATGGAATTTTTCACAAATCTTGGAATTTTCTCTTTCTAGTCACCCAAGTAAGTTGTGCAATTATCCATTTATTAACTAAGTGACAAGCCCTGAATCACCGTGAGTACTGTCTGTTCCTCACTTCTCCCCATTAGCGTTTGATCTCGCCTTCTTAGCATCTCCATTCTGTCCAACTTCCCTTGCATTTTTGCTACCATCCATCTACAACTCAGCCACTTTCCCAACTGATCTCTCCACTTCCTTCTTTCTAGCCCCAATCCGTGCTCCACAAAGAAGCGAAAGTGGTTTGTAACACTTGTAAGTTTTGATTGTGTTTTTCATTCTATTTTGTTTTGTGCTGTAGGTCCCTTGGCAATCTGGGAAAACCTATAGGCTGCTTCCCAGAAAAATGGTATTAAATACCATAGAATAAAATACATAGTATAACAAAGCAAACTGCCAAATGACAGCCCTGAAACCATTCTTAATTTGTGAGATCATAATATAAGGGTTCCTTTTTAATCTATTGAGCAATAAAATTAGTGACATGTTGAATAACTATCATCCTTACATTGTAGTGATAAGCATACATGATTATTGAGACACATGTAACAACAATATTGTGGTATGAAAATTTCTATGATTTCTTTTGGCAACAAAGTCACAGGTTCTTCAAATACTACTCTAATTTGTTCAATTTTATTTCAAGGTTAGTGGAAGTAAAGATGTTGTGTTGACTCATTCACATTAAGGACCCCTTGAATGCTATCCACTTAGCATTCAAGGAAGCACCCCCATAAGACTCCTTGTAAATAACTGCATTTAGAATGAACTACTGATCTTGGCTTAAAAGACCCACGTGATTTAGCACCAGCCTTCCTTCGCCCCTTGGAGCTCATGAGCTCCAAGGACTCTAGTCCTTCATGCAGCTCATGAACTCTAGTCTGACTCTCTCTTGCTCTTATTCTGTCAGTTGGTTCTAGAATATACCAAGTTGGTTTGGCCCACAGTCTCTGCACTTGCAGCCCCTCCTACCTGGAAAGCTATTCTGGCCACATCACTGTCTTCCTCCTGAGAGTAACTTCAGGGTCTCCTCTTTGAAGAGACCTTCCTGATCAATCTCCTAAAGTAATGGTGTTCTGTTAATCTTCATCAATGCTTTCCGTTATTTGCCTTAATACAATTAAGAATTACAACATTTTATTAGTCTATGCATTTGTTTGATTCGTTTAATATTTTTTTTCTCTCCCAATAAAATATAAGCTTATTAGAGAGCATATTTACAATGCCCTTCATTCTACCCAAACCCTGGCCTCCTGGAAGGGCACAGTTATAAGGACACATTGATGGGTTAGTGTTAAATTTAGAAATAATGGCATGAACCTCTAAAGCCTATTCCCCAGATGTCGTCATTTCCAAATGGACTTTACAATAACTGCAATCTGTGCTCACTTTCTTTCCTAGTTCACTCCGAGTGTACCAGATGGAATGGTGCTTATAAAATGTATAATGCATTGTACTCCCTTGCTTTAGTATCACTCAGTGGCATACTTAGACAAAATGCATCATCCTTACTTTGCCTAGGAGGACATTCCTGGCCTCCTTGTTGCTCTACTTTTTCCACTTCATTTTTCCCATCTCTTATTAAGATCCTTTAATTTACTGCTTTGTGCTATTTGCTAGTGTTATTTTTTCTAATGGGATTAAGTTTTTCTGTCTTTACTGAAAGGTAAAGATCCTTCAGTTCTCAACCTAAATGTCACCTCTTGAGGGCGAACATGCCTGAACATGCTAATCAACTAGGATCTCCCCTGGTTTCCATGATCTGCAAATGTGCCAAAAAGGCACAGCGCTTTGCAATGGGCTTGTGACACTGAGTGTAGATGAGGATTTATCATGAAAGTACTAAGAGGGCTTAAATTTCAGAGCCCCCTTATTTGCATGAACCCTCTTCAAGACTCTTGGAAAAGTTACAAATATGTTTAAAAGGTGATACGTCAGTAAAAAATCTAACTGCAGTTGGTTCAGACAACTCTTTCTCTATATTCCGGCTTCTTCTTTATCAGCCAGTCACTAACACTTCCAGCAGTGCCATAGTTATAGCTGTGGCCATTTGTAAACTATTTATTCTCTTAAAGAGAACCAGAGAAACTTAGAGTTACCCTGCATGAGCAGAAAATGGCATGGTCCACGCTTGAAAGTATGTAGCAGTATAGTTTAGTGAGAGATCTTAAGCAAAGAATAACACATATTAGTGCGAAAATTAATGTGAAGAGGGGAATCATGAAGGATTCTAACAGAGAAGGTTAACAATCATTTAAATAAATCTGCCAGGTAAATGTAAGCGATGTTATCATTAACTCTTTTAAAGAATGAATCATAGATTGGAAAGATAATTTTACTACAAATCAAGGTAATGCAAATTAAAATAATGAAATACAAGTCTTCACCTATCAAATGGGCAAAATTGAAGAATAATATTAAATGATGGAGAAATAGCCATGTGACACTGTCTCCTAGAGTTGGGAAACAATTGGCCATATGTATCATGAACTTTCAAAGGTTTTATAGACTTACACCAGTCTATCAAGGTTAGGAGAAAAAATTATGTTCAAAAATCATATATTTCAATGTTCTTATTTACAGTAGCACAACTTGGATAACTGTAAATCGAGTAAGGGAGGAATGGTTAAATAAATTGCTCCACATCCATATGATAGTGAATTCACATTTTGTTTTGTAAGATTAAGGAAAGGAGAGAATATGCATTATGTTAGGCAAAAGAAAAGAGATAAAAAATCTATATGCACAGTATGATCATTTACATATAATTACTGGAGACCTATATATCGAAATGATGGTAGTAATCTCTAAGCAAAAGATAATACATTGTTTTTATTTTCCATTTTTAATTTTCTACATTTCAAATTGTAAATAATGTATAATTTATATAATTTGACACAAGTCCATACTACGTCATATTAGTAATTGAAGTCCTTTTATTTGAGAAAACATGCGCAGATCCAGGCTGCACCCATTCAAGAAGCCATGTTGAAAGCAGACAGATTCATCTTGAGGGATAAACCCTGCCTCTGTCAGAGGTCCCCGTCTTTGATATTCAGGTGGTGTTGGGTCATTAGCATGATGCTTAAAGATGCTGACAAGAGATGTTTGAAACAGAATTTTTGAATTATTAACGAAACTACAAGGGCAGAATCAAATTATTCAATGGAACATGTGATCTTAGAAAAGACCAATAAAGAATACTAAATTTTAATGAAGTCCATGGTAACAGTGAAATGCATCATTTAATTTGCTGTTAACCTTTCTGTTATGCTACTTGGAGGTCTTTAAAGTCTCAGTACAGGATGCCATTTAATGACAAGGGCAGGTGACTGGTTCATGGAAATGAGCATGCTACTGGAACATGGCAGAGGAAGAAATTCAGGGATGGTGATATGCAAAGAGATATAGAAGATTTAGGGAGAATTATTGCAGGTAAAAGAAGCAAGCAAAGGAGTGTTTTTCACAGAATTTAGCCAACGTGTGATACTCTTGCACATGTTTCAGACATAACACGTCTATTTTAAAAAGTAATACAAATTTTCAAATGAATAATATCTTGTCAGCTATCTAACAAGAAATGTACTTGAATCGCACAAAAAATTCTTCAAGTATTTATTCAAATAAAACCAAATCATTTAGCATTTCAAGAGGAGTCCTGTGAAGGGAGCAATTCAGGAGTGAGATCTGAGTTGGATGCGAAATTGTCAAAAACTGGCAGCATTGAAACAATTTGCAACATCTCCTCTAACACATTTTATGGCAATAGAATATTGTAAACATCAAAGTTTCACTTCACAGCCCAGGTTCAGGATGAGCCAGGTGGCACGATAGATGAGTCAAAAACACAGGGCACTATTTCACACTGAACTCAAAGTTTTGAATTGATTTTATGTTTAGCTCTGTCGTTATCGTAATATCACCAAGAATTCAGAGGCAACGCCTCCAGTCTTCTCCTCTCCCTTTCTCTGTTCTCTCTCTACAACTCCTAGCCATCCCTCCAGTGAGGGCATCTGATCCACACTGAGGGTCAAACACTTAACTGAATTATGGTGACTCCATATGATACCTGCTTCCTGAAGCAAGGCTATTCATTTTCTTTTGTGCTGTAACAACTTCCCACAATGTAAATGCATTACCTCACGGTTTTTGTAAGTCAGAAGTCTGGTGAGTTGAGTGGATCATCTGTTTAGAATCTCAAGCCTGAAGTCAAGGTGTTGGCAGGACTGAGTTCCTCCTTGGAGGCCTTGGGGAAGGATCTACTTACTTCCAAATTCATTGAAGTTCTTGGTAGGATTCTGTCATTGCAGTTGTAGAACTGAGGTTCATGATTTTTACTGGCAGGCAGCCAGTTTAGTCTTTGCTCTGAGACACTGTCCCCATTGCTTTTCATGCTTTCTATGTACCCCCCTCCAGAACTGAGGGACCAGACACTCTCATACTTCAAATCTCTCTGATTTCTCCTACTGCCACATCTCTCTGATTCCAGCCAGAGAAATTTCTCTCCTTTTAAGGACCTTTGTGAAAACCTAGATAATCTCACCATTTAAACTTAGTACCCTTAATTACATATGCAAAGAACCTTTTCTCATATAAGGTTATATATTCAGAAGAGGTTCCAGGGAGTTGGACGTAGATATCTTAAAGCAGTCATTCTGCTTACCACACAAGAATACTGGACGGGTGTCAGATAACATATTCTCTTTTTGTGTGTGCATGCTTGTGCACTCACATGGAGTTTGCAAATGAGAGTGATAAAAGTCAACCAGTTTTGTAACATTTTGTATCTTTTCAGAATAGCTTTAATTATTTGATCATTTAGGATTTATTATAGCTTTAAATTATAAATTCATCAAATCCGTCAAAGCCATAGGACTTCTGAGAAAACTTGTGGCATTTGCTGTTTCATTTATTGGTATTTTGACAAAAACTAACAAGCAAATCAGCTGACAATAATTATTCAGCCATTAGTAGCTGCTTTTCCGTCATTAAATTCAAGAAATCAAGCATATATTGATGACTGGTATTTCGTTAATTTCGCTCTACCACAAAACACAGAATCATTTCCAAATTAGTTAAAATATATTAGAAGAAGGGCTAACATCTATCCAATTTTTAAAGATTGAATCTGGTTTTTGACCATAGAGGCCACTTCTGTAATGCCAGACCAAATGTCCTATGTCAATATACTATCCACACTGGGCCATATGACAATATGTGCTAATGTGAGAAGATCTGCCCTTCACTCTGGGACTGGCTACTATTCAGGAAGAACATGAAGACCTTTGAATCAACTGTCAGCATTAATTCTGCCTTACTTACTACACAAACCCACTGTTGTAGAGGTAGTAACTGAATCCCGGCTTTTCATGTGTCTCTTTGAAGAAGCTACACCTCTAAATCAAAGTATGGAGTGACAAGAATTATAGAATGTTTCCCCATGCTAGCATCTTACCCATGTTCATTTCCTATTATTGCTATAACAAATGACCGCAAATGTAGTGGCTTAACCCAATACTAAAATTTTAACTTACATGTCTGGAAGTTAGAAGTTTGAAATGGGTTCCATTGGGCAAAAATCAAATTGTTATCAGGGTTACATTCCTTCCTAGAGTCTCCAGGGAAAAATCCATTCCCTTGCCTTTTCCAGGCTACAGACACCACCTACATACCTTTGCTCACAGCCCCCCATTCTCCCCTTTTCAAGCCAGTAGGGGCCAGTGATGTGAATCTTCCTCACAGCAGGTCACTCTGATACCGACTCTTCTGTCTCCCTCTTCCACGTTGAAGGAGCTTTGTGATTATATTGGACCCACAGGTATAATCTAGAATAATCTCCCTATTATAAGGTTAGCTAGTTAGCCACCATAATTCTATATGCTACCTTAATTCCCTTGTCATGTAACATAACATATTGACAGGGGTTGGTGGTTTAGGATACATCTGAGCAGTTGGGAGAAGAGATAGAGAAGTAGCCAGGGCTGTACACCAACTAGACATTAAATATTCAGGGGATTAGTTTGATTTTTGTCATAGAAATTAGAAAAATCCTCTGAAGGATTTTATGCAAGAAATTGCCATGATCATGTCCTCATTTTAGGAAATCATTATGGAAAATTTCAGGTTTAATTGATTGGGCAGGGTTTTGGTGAAAAGGTTACAAACGAGAGAGAGGAGCATTAGTAAATATGCTGTTATAATAATTTAATAGGAAACAAGGTAATATATCATTGATGGTGATAGAGAAAAGTTAAGAAACATTACAGATCTTATCGAACAGAATGTGCCTAAGCTGGGGATTGGTGAATGAAAGGAAGAGTCTATGACAGCTCCCAGTTTTTAGGCTGTTGGTTGGATTCAGGTTTGTTCCACGTGTCTCTTACAAAAGTAATCAGGCTAAAGGTGGCATGGCTACCTGGGAATGTTCTTCTCATAGTGATTACATGAGCCATGCAAGCCAATTTAAAACCTCTGCATGTATCAAATCTACTCATTACCTTGGCTAAGTTAAGTCATATGACTATGGTCCTAATAAAAGTTGGATCATATATATCCTCCTATTTAGGGAAAAGCACTGCAAAATCACAGGAGAAAGGTATAGATACATAATGCTACTTCCAGGAAAAAGTGAAAGGTTCAGGAAAATCATTTGACAACACACTACCAGTTTGCTCTGTAAAATGGTGACACCATTCCACGCAGCCACCAGCAGTGCCCAGGCTCCCACTTCCCCACATGTCTAGCAATGTTTGGCATATCGATCATGGTTGTTTGTTTTTTGTTTTGTTTTGTTTGTTTTTAATCTGAAGCGTGTTAAATAGAATCTATATTTTAGCAAGCATTTGTAAACTGAAAAGTAATTGGAGTAAACTTCATATTCTTATTAATCATTAAGGTTTGCCCATTTATAAATTTAACTTTTGTCTCCTTTCTCATTATTTTCTAGGACTTTGTTTCATATTCTAGATATTAGACGTTCCTATACTTCGCACATATGCACATATCACCTTCCAGACAGCCAGTGATCTGTTAAGTTGTCTACTCTATCCTTTTAAACACAACTCTTTAATTTTGATATAATCGAATCCATTAAATTTTAGCTTTATGTTGTGGAGGGTTTTGTTTGCTTTTGCTTCTTGTTTAGCTGGTTTTTACCACATACAGCACAGAGACATTCTTCTACAAGTGACATTACCTGTATAGTAATACTCATCACATTTGAGTTTTAATCCATCTAGAGTCTAAAGTAAGGATGAAGTTTCATTTTTTTCTCTTTCTGACAAACTAGTTTCCCCCAGATGTTTAATAGTTCATTCTGTCCTTCTGATTTGGACTACTTTGTCTTAAACCAAGTTCTTATAAAGTTGTATTTCCAAAAAATATTTGCCATTTTTCTGATTAGACTCTCTGAAACTTTTATATAGTTTAAATGAAAAATTCTTTCACATGGAATTTATTTATTCTTAATTCCAAAAACACTTATTGCGCGTCTACCATGTGTTAAAACAACAGTGTCAGAATTAAATGCTGCCTCTGCCTTCATAAATTTTCCTGTCGGGTTTTCCGCCATTGATCAAGTAATTACAAATGGGTGGTGTTATGAAACAGGATGACTAGAATGCCATCACATTGAGCCAGGAGTGCCTGCGGAAGTTTGGGATAGGACAGACCACACTGTGGAGATGCCATTTCCATCTGAGAAGCCTAAGTAGGTGTGGGATGTGACCAAATGAGGGACAGAAGACATATGAAGCATGTTTCGAGCAAATGAAACACTATTGTGAAGGCCCTGGAGGGCATGAAGGTTGTGGGCTCCTTCTTTAGTACATTTAAATTCGAGAAAATGAGAGGAAGTCTCTTCTTATACAAAACTGAAGGATGTCTTCTCCCTTCATGGGCTCTGTCTTAGTGATTCAGGTGTACTTTAGATCTCTGGCAACCATGGCTCAGGAGGTATCAAACTCCCCCATTTCAAATAAAACTTCACCATGATCAAGGTCAAATACTTGAGTGCTAATCTAGTATTTGTTCAATACCTTTGCTCTGGTTATAGGTTCCTTGTATAGGTAAATCCATATTTATTTTGCCATTTAATTTTCCTTAGAGCAGTTAAAGACACTAGTGTTAAGTATTAAATTATAGGATGCATGGGATTACAAAAATTATAACAAACAAATTCTAGTGTTGAAGTACTAAACATAAGCTTAAATGTGATTAATATGTACCCCTTAATGAATTCCTATGGTAATAATGACTAGATTAAATGAAGCAATAATAATTCAGAGACGATGTAACATACATAATGTTATAATATCAGATATTTTAATCCCAAGCCCAGACATAAATTAGAACTAGTTATAAATTATTGTTTAGCTCAATACACTGTGTGTTTATAGTTCAGAGTCTAAAACGACAGAACTAGGTAACAGTCAACCATACACATTCCTTTAGCACATTCTTCACTTTGCTCCATTTGTATTTTTTCTGCTCAGTTATAAATTCATTGCTGCTCAGTTCAGACACAGAATCAAGCACCAAGGGACCATGACAACAAAGCGATGTTAGAAGGTCAGCATGAATCATACTCACTAATTTGGACCTCCATAAATGAAAAAAAGATAAATGTGACAACCTATCCATAATTTTCATATTATACCATAGTAGAGGACCAACAGATGTGGACAAATATTTGATATCATGCTAAGCATTTGTTTTTCCAATCCATGAAAGTGTACATGAGTTTAAGTTACCATTTTATGTTGTAATGACGGTCTTTGGAGAGTTATACACAAAATGTGTTGCCAAGCAATACACAGGAGAATTGACCTTGAGCCTTTAGAAGGGGAGGAGGTAGGAAATGTGACACTTGGCCAGAGTCAAGAGAGTATATGATTAAAAATAAAAATATGAGACTGGAATTTTAGAAACTTAAGCATTCAACAACATTTAGACAGCCTTAAGTTTGAACTAGGAAACTAAAGGGAGACTATCCACTGGTGTTAATTGTACATCATACTTGAAGGAGTAGAGGTAATTTAGTAGTTAAAAGACTATGTGAGCTGAAATCTAACATGAAACACAGAGGGCATGGACTTAAGGGTGGGATGAGAGCTCAGAGAATGTGAATAGTTTCCTTTTCAAATGGAAGTAGTTACCCTGCACTGTAAATGACAAAGACAAGACATTAACATAAAGAGTTTTTGAATGTTGTTAAAAATGATCACAGTATTTGAAGGACTTATCAAGGTTATATACATTATAAGGATTATACGCAGCACTTCCATCTTTTCAATGTGCTTTATGGTCATTAACTACTAATCAGCAGAAAAAGTTTTTCCCTCAAGAGATATACATGGAAATGCATTATTTGCCCTCCTTACCATATAAAATCTTCTATGTACCTTTACTTAGCTCGTAGCGGACTTAATTCCTTGTTTTTCTTAGTATCTACTGAAGTCTAAACCTTTATGATTTATACTAGTGTATTTACAGAATGATTTAAAACATCCTTAAGAAGGCAGTATTCAAACACCATTAAATATTTAATACTGAGGGGATGTTAAAAGTTAGCTTCTGTTCTATGAGAATAGCATTAGAGAATACAGTAAAAACATATTACAACTGCAGAACCATAACAGAACCAACATAAGAGAATCAGAAATTAAAATAATTGCCTCAAAGAAAACAATGACTAATGGAAATGCACAGATCAGGGTCTTGCAAGTAAACTGCTTTTATTGACAGCATATAAACTCACTGCAGGAGGTACTGAGGGTTATAGGAAGGAGAAAAAACAACATAAATTAAATCTCACGGTAACCATTTAATTTACAGATGAAGAAAGAAACAGACTGAGAGAGACTGATTTAACAGTCCAAAGAATAAAATAAGTGAATGTCAGAACAAGGATTTCAAGTTTATCTGATTCTAAACGTCCTCACCTCCTTCTCCTGTTTTCATTCTCCATCTCTGCCACTTTGTCACGTGCATGTGCTGGGTCATGCATGCTCTAAGGATTTGGTCCCTTGAAGAATGGCCTGTCTCCAACTTCCTATAATGTAAGCTTCAAAACAAATACTTTTCAAAATGAGTGGCATAATGAGATAAGGAGGGAACACCAGAATTATACTGCTGTTGAACATTCTGCTTTGTGGAAAAGCCTAGCGATTTTCCTATATACTGCCTTGTGTTAGTTACATGCAGACAGGACTACAGAGGTACTTTCAAATAGAAAACTGGATGCTCTGTGTTGCTTTGGAAATGATTAGCCAGCTGCCAAGATTAATTCACATCTGTTTATCCTTGAAGTACCTCAAACATGGCTTAACTCTTACTATTATCTTTTTAGATTCATGCTCATGCCTTGTATCTAAGAGGATACTCAGAGAAATCGATTAGAGTTCCAATTTATATAGCTATCATTTCTCCATATATGGAAAGCTGATAAACATTAGAATCAACCATACTGACTTTACCATTTTATTGCAGTATATTGAATTGGATTCTTTGAGATTCTTGTTTTCCAAAGAGTTAAAGGACCAGATATAAACTATGTCTGACAGGTAAAGAAAAGATGGAGGGGTTCAATAGGTCGTTAAAATGACTTCAATGCAAGCTATAAAAAGGAAATTTTTATAGAAAAGTTTAGCTTTGTCACCATCGCTGGATAACTTTCTTTTATATGTTGTCATCATTTAGGGCATATGTATATTATCATATGTATTATTTTAAATTGAACAGTTTTCACTATTAGAGTGATTTCTAGAACAATATTTAAATGCGCACAGTAAAGGCTGATGAGAATGTTAAGGCAAAGAAGGAATTAATTTCAGGGGGAAAAATATGATAATTACTCACCCATTTTGCTTAATTAAAAAGAAACTATTTAAACTTATTTTACAAACCATGATATTGTGCTATGTTATCAAATGCCTATGCTAAATTTAATATCATCCAGTTTCATTCTTATCAAGCTCTGTTTTGCCCATATCCTTAAATTGGTTTGATACAAAGAGTTTTGTGCAGGTATTAGTTGAATAGACTCACAAGACTACTATTTGAATAAATGTAATGAATAAATGATAGACATTTTCCTGGGTACATCACTTTATGGCAGACCTAAACTTTTGGAGTAACAAAGTAAGATGATTTACAACAGTAGCTCTCAAACTTTAACTTGCTCAGAATCACCTGGAGGGCTTGTTAAAAGATTGTTGGGCCTCACTCTCCGAGTTTCTGATACAGTAGGTCTGGGAACAAGATGCTGGGTGAATTGGGCTGGAGCAAGAACTGGATCACTAACAAGTTCCCAGCAGAAGCTCTTGCTTCCCCTGAGTGACCATACTTTAAGGACCACTGCTATACAGAAAGGTGTTCAGCCACCACAATATTCTGTAATATACATCATAACATTTACCAGACATATCAAAGTAATTGTGAGCCCATATTAGAAAATATGATTCCATTGTAATGAATAATTCACAATGTAGTTATTTCAAAAGACTTCACCATCAGGTGAAGGCATTTTATAATATGGATATATCTCCTAAGTATTCTTTGAGCTGACCACACCGATAAGTCTTTCTGGCTGAGTTGACTTTCAAATCTAAACTAGTCTTAACCTGTTTAAATTAAGCTGAGACTGAAACACTGAAATGCATGAAACCCAGAAACCAAGTGTTATTCTACTCACCCTTTAGTCATCATGCAAAAAATAATAAAACAGAATAAAGTCAAAACAACAATGACATTTATTTCAGCTCTCTGTGGGATTTTTAAACCTCATAACCTGACATATTTTGGTGTTTGTTCTGTGGTTTCTTATATGAGTCATCCACATCAGACATCTCCTTAATGGGAGATGAAAATGGTAAAATGCAGGAAATAGATCAGACTCACACAGTCTGAGTCTGTTACTGCCTCACAGGTATTTGACCATGATCAATGTGATAGGACCCAATGAGATAAGACTTTCTCAATTTATCTGTGTTTAAATAGAAGGAAGTGGTAGATTGGAACAAAATATACATTGTTCTTTAAGGGAAAAATATTACTTGGCTAAGTTCATTGCTTTGAGGTGAACTACTATAATTTATTCAACAAAATGATGAATGCAAAAAAAAAAAAAAAAAAAAAGAAAAAGAAAATTCCCTTTGACCAAATACAGCAATTCTGGTTTAATTATCTAGGAACTAGTCCCAAAGAAGAGAGATAATGTTTAAGGTCCAGGACATACTTAATATGTAGCTGACCGTGGGAACTACAATTTAAAAATCTAAACAATTTATAATTAGGAAGCTTCTAGTTGATTTTCTTTTACCACTATATTCCTCTTTTCTCGTTACTTGTGATGATAGCTTCTATAGTTTGAGGCTGTAGTTATGAATGCATTTAATCAGAGTCACCCAGCTCCCTTTCTGTATAGGCCTGCAGTGTGAAAGCATCACTTAAAGTGATAGGGAAACAGTTTTCAATATATTTGGCAGCATCAATGGACCCAGTATACATTGTTTCCCTAAGTTGGGGTGGACCATAAACACATTAGCTATGGATGCTAATTATTAATTCCCAATCATTTTCTTAGGGCCATATGACAATACATTCACCTATGGAAAACACTATGTTATTCAAGTGCAGTAATTAGAGAAGATAATCAATGACTTGAAACAAATGTTAATGATAGTTCTTTGAATAGATCCAAAGCTGGCAAATGGGAAATGTGTACAGATACAGTAAAAATGTACAATTTAACAACTCCAGCAGTAGCAGAGGGTAAATTCCATGTTTCTAGTGACAGAGAAGGTCAGAATAAGGGTAGAAATCCCAGATTAATTTATTTATACCTCAAGTGTGAGAAACTGAATCAGTATGATAAAAACAGAATAACATGTGTAGAAGTTATGGCCCTGGGACCCTTTTGATGGCAAGACTGAGAATCATATAAGAAACAAAAAAAGTATTGAAATGCTTAAGTCTAAATGACTGCTGTGTAGGTAAACTGTACATGGAATCATTGCAAGAAGGCTAAAAATTTAATTGTGCAGATAAGAACTTCTACTGGCCAAGATGGAATAACAGATTAGATTTATTCTTTCACCTGAAATAACTACAAAACAGAACAAAAGATATAAAACAACAGCTACCATAAGGCATCAATAAATAAAGGCCGGTGATCTCTGAGTGACACAAAACAGATTAGGTCAACTGTACAATTTCCCTGGACCTTTCACCAAAGAAGATACATGGATAGAACAACAAACAAACAACCAAACAAACAAAAATCATGTGAAAAATGCTCAAGATCATTAGTCATTAGATTAGTGCAAATTAAAACCACAACTCCTACTATAAGTAAATCTACTTAAATGTCTAAAACTAAAAAGCCTGACCATACCAAGTATCAGTGATGTGAAACACCTGAAACATTCATACACTACTGGTGGTAATGTAAAATTGTACTACTATTTGCAGAACAGTTGGTAGATTCTTTTAAATTTAAACACCTATCCACCACATGACATAGTCATTCTACTCTTAAAGAAGATGAAAGCATATATTCATGCAAAGACTTTTTCACAAATGTTCATGGCAGCTTTCTTTGCCATTAGTTTTTAAGCTAGGACTCTTGACCATTCGCTAGTTAGAATTTTGATAAAGTCATTTAGGATCCATGTGAAAGGTAGACTGAAAAATCTTTTTTTAAAATTGAAATAAAGACTTTAAACTCTTGCACGTGCATTCATAGAAAATCCCCAAGATTCAGAAGTTCACACTTTACAATATTTCACTTTTTCTTTGTGCTGTGGGTATGTGTGACTCCGTTGATAGATACATGTCCATTTGTGTTTGGAAAGATCGTTGTGTAACCTGTAACCTCTCTGGGTTTTTCTTTTCATTGCCTTATAATTATCTTGACAAAAATAAATAAATAAATAAAACCAACAAACAAAAAAACAACCAACCAACCAAACGAAACAACAGAAGAGAAGTACTCAGTATGTTTACTGTGCATTTATGTTTCACACTACACCTAAACAGTTAAATGTCATTATGGTGATTGTCAGAAAACTAAAGAATTTGCATGGACAAATGAATTTTAAGATATTCCATCCAGAATTGAAATATGCTTGGTAGATACACCCCTAATCTGCAAAACCTAGTTTTCCACTCCAAATAATAAACTATCTGGTTACTTCCGAACTATTATTCTGTTAGAATATTTGTCTTTATTCTTCAGGTTGATGTAGATTTATTTTACATAATAAAATGATATATTTATTTTACACCATCAAAATGCAAGCACAGTTTTCAGAATACAATTTGCATTCTGCATCTAACTCAGTTCCTTCTGAACACATTTTATCATATGTACCGTATATCAACCTTATTTCAAAGTAACTTAGCTCTTCACTGACTGGAGTGAGACATTCTCATATAAAAAGTGAAAGAGCACAAGATAGAGCAAAATAATCAAGAGTCAAGTGAACCATCGTATATTTTTAAGTTGCTTAAGGGCCAGGCAGCCTTGGAAAACTAGCAATTGCCCTCAAAATGGTCTCTTTCCATCCCTCTGTGTATTTTACGCTTATTTTAGAGGCTCAAAAGAGCTGGATTTATTTGCTTGTAGAACACAATTTATATATTAGTCTCTTGTGTTCAACTTTACATTTTCCAAAATGCGCTAAATTTAATAAATCTAAGTTAACAGTTCTCCAGTGAATACAGGCAATTGTCAACACTACATCCTATTTCTGAGCCATTCAGAGGTTGTGGCACAAACTCTAGAATCATGACACTGGGACTATATAAACATAGTATTCAATGGCTTTCTGTTGCTAGCAAATGATGTACGATTAAAAATTAAGTTATTTGATTTGATTTTAGCTTTAAATACAAAGCTTGGAAAACCACAATAGAACATTTAGAAATTGAAGGTCAAGGATCAAGGATACCTGCAGAAATACACACAAAAAAATTAATGTATTTTCAGAAACTCTATTATATGAACCTCTGAATTACATCCTGTTGCTCTGCACAAAGATAATGAACATACTACTTGAACCAGTACGCACTTTATACAGAACAAAAGTCCTCAAAAGTGAGCCATAACCACAGTTTCAAAGCCAACTTGAAAAATAAAAGTAGAGGAATTTCTTTTGTATTAATGTAGAGAAGCACATAGAGAAACAAGTATTCAAAATATTTTTGAGGAACCTCCATACTGTTTTCCATAGTGGCTGTACCAGTTTACATTTCCATAGCAGTGTATGAGGGTTCCTTTTTCTCCACAATCTCTTCAACACTATATGACCCAGCAATTCTTCTTTCTGGGTATTTACTCAAAAAAGCTGAAAACATTTATCTGTAAAGATATATGTTCATTGCAACATTATTAAGAGTGGCCAAGACATGGAAACAACCAAAGTGTCCTTCAATAGATGACTGGATAAAGAAGATGTGGTATATATACACAATGGAATATTGCTGGGCCATAAGATTGGATAAAATACTGCCATTTGTGACAACATGGATGGATCTTGAGATTATCATGCTAAGTGAAATAAATCAGACAGAAAAAGTTGAGAACTATATGATTTCACTGATATGTGGGACATAAAACTGAAAGCAATAAAGGAACAAGACAAACAAACAAAAACTCAAACACAGACAATAGTTTAGTGGTTACCAGAGGGTAAAGGGGGAGGAGGCTTGTAGATGAGGGTAAACGGGATCAAATATGTGGTGATGGAAGAAGAACTGACTCTGGGTGGTGAACACACAATGCAATATATAGATGATGTATTATAGAAATTTACACTTAATCTTATATAATTTTACTAACCAATGTCACCCCAAGAAATTTAATAAAAATTTTTAAAAAGAAAGGCAAACAACTTTCATGTAAGATCTTTTCACTGTAATATAAAAAGTTTGCCTCTAAAGATAAAAAAAAAAATCCTTAATGATATGAAATGAATATCATGGAATCTGTTTAATGAATCTCTTTCCTAGGAAAAAGAAAATGGTAAGATATTTTAAGGGATCCTTTAACCAATTTTGTTCACAAATGCCCTTTACACTCATGTGACCGATTTCATTAAAAAGGGGCATGGGCTTGCTTGATTTTCCCTGACATATAAATAATTATGCTAACAATTTGCAAAGGGACAATAATCTGTTGGCTTGCAAACTATCCCATTGCTTGTTATTCAGAATTGATTCTTGGTATTTATTTTGATATCATGGCAAAATACATATATACATACACACGTGCATGCATAAAGAGCTGCATATTTGACATCCATCTTCTTTTCTTTCATTAGCAATTCTGGTGGTATTTAAAACATTTAAAAACTTTCCAAATCCTACGAGTTTGCATAGTCTGAATAAAAAAAAAAAACACACAAAAAAAATTGACTCTTAAATATCTGCAAGCTGGAAAATAAACCTAATTCTTAATATTAAATATTTACAATAACTTCTTAAGTTGTCTTTTCTTCTTTCTTTAAGTGGTATTTCTTATTTTTAATTTAATTATTTTTCAGAAAAGTAATTTTCTGTAGTTTAGAAAAGATTATTTTTCCTTGAAAACAGTATCCCAAAGGGTTTGAAATTATTAAACATTGTTTTCTTTATTCCCATGTTTCAACCTAGTTAACTACTGGAGCTCTATTTTCTCTATACATACAAAGAATAAACCAATGAATAATTATCAAGAAGTTTCCAATAATGTCTTCTTAATACTTTTGCCATTATCTCTAGGCTTGGCAGGGCCATGGGTATGGCAGAACAGAAACACATTATTCAACCTTTTGTTTGTTCTTGGGAAAGAAAGGAATGTTTTAATTTTTATACAATTCACAAATCCTGCGTCCTTGACTGTAAAATGCAATGTAATATCACACAAAGTAACTTATTTCTCTGTGGGTGTTTCCTGTAAAGCAATGCAAAATTCTTTGAGAAGCAAAGGAAACCTTTGAACAGCATGTTTTAAAGAAAAAAGGGCTCTATCACTAATACTTCCCATGGAACACATTTCCAAAGAGTGTAGATCCGTGCAGTAAAATGCCTTGTTATATCTTAATAGACACTTCTCCTGGGTAGAGCTCAGCTCTTGCTGTGCAGCTTTTAGGCAGCTCTCTGGCACTTTTCTTTGTCTTAATGCTTTGCTTCTGAATTAGGTGGATTTGGACCACTTCAGACCATGGCTAGCCCCAAATACCCTGTTTCCCCAAAAATAAGACCTAGCTGGACCATCAGCTCTAATGCCTCTTTTGGAGTAAAAATTAATATCAGACCCAGTCTTTTATATCATATTATTATATTGTATTGTATTGTATTGTATTGTATTGTATTGTATTGTATTGTATTGTATTGTATTGTATTGTATTATAATGACCTGGTCTTATAGTAAAATAAGGGTCTTATACTCATTTTTGCTCCAAAAGATGCTTTAGAGCTGATGGTCTGCCTAGGTCTTATTTTCTGGGAAACACGATACTTTATTCATAAAATTCTCACATAATGTTTTCTTTCTTTCAACAAGTTTTATGTGTTTAGAATGCCAGGGTCAATAAAATCCCTAAGAGAAAGCATTTCTTTTAGAAGTCTGATTTTTGTACTTTTGTAGATTTGAGAAAGAATTTTCATTCAATAGACCTGGTCTTTTAAGATTACCTAGATCCATCTACCCTCCTATCACTATTTATGGACTGCCTTTTGCCCAAGCTAAGGCCAACCCTTATGTCCTTAGGCTCTTCTCCTCTCACCTCAGAACTGTAGCTTCAGAAATTTTCTCCCGTTTATCAGCTTAAAATACTGAACTACAGTCCCATATCTGAAAAACATTCCCTTGATCCCACATTCTCCTGCAGCTACTCCCTCATTTCTCTATCATTATCTGCGTTATAACTACTCTCAATGCTCTATAGTTGAAAGACTACCAGTAATGGACCTATAGTTCACCAAAATCGTGTTTAATCACACAATACAACACAGGAGAACAAACAATGCAGAGTTGTTGGGAATCTCAGTAAGAGGGTGTTAGAAAAAAACTTAGGATTTATGTTAGATGATTTGGGGAAGTGTTCAAGAAAGCAGAGCTCTGCTATAAATTAGTCGCTGTCAGAAAAGGAGGATAATTCTCAGTTGGGGTATCTCAATCTTATCTAGAGGGCAGATGAATAAAGGGAAGATAAAGGCATTGAGTACATTATGCAGATTGATAATATAATCGAGTTAAGACATAATTTAAACTTCTTCCTGGAAAGACATTTGAAGATATTAATAGTACTAATTGCATATAAAATTGTAATTATATTATATGTTTTGCCAGCCATTAAAGAGGATAAAGTATAGGACCCCCATTTTATGTTATTTTGTTAGAGCATACGTTGTCAGTTTTACTCTGTTATTAGAGATAATTTAAATTTCTTTAAACATTTTAATGTACAAAATGTTTCATTCATATTCTGGCTCTATCAGTAAAGTGTTTGACAGCAAAAAATCGAACACCTACTTAGCACTGGCTCAAACCAGTAAGACATTTATTATTTTCTTAACAAGTACATACACTGAATGATAAATAGACCACTTAAAAATCACATCATAAGTTTTGTTATAGAAGGTATAGTTCCACAGTTCACGTTTTCTAAAGAAAATTCTAATCTTAAATGAATATGAAGGTTGCCAGTAAGTGAATCTATACCGACCCAATCGGATATCCTGTCATTCCCATCATGGGAAAAAAAAGTGATAATGTTCATTACCAATTTTATAGACACATTTGAAAACTAATGGGATTGTAGGAAAATTAGCTATTGCCAACTCACATTCTTTTGGTGAATATAATACCTTATGAAGCATCTTTTAGAATTTTATAACAAAAAATACACTGTTATATGGAAAAAGGAAGGAGTGCTTGGCAGCAGCTTGGGATAGAAACTGTACTCACATCTGCATTGTCTGCCGTAGCATTGCCATGGGCAAGTCTCTTACTATGTTTTATTTAATTACCTTTTTAAATTTATCTTGACTACTAAGATAATGCTATCTCTTTAATATTCTGTTTCTACCATAATCAAAGATTCCTTTTGTTATTCACCAAATAGATAAAGGGGATGTCACCTTGTGGTCTGGCAGAGGCTAAATTGGCCTTCAGTTAGTAGTTTCATAAAAGCACTTGAAAAAAAAAAAGCCTTCTAACTCTAAAAGTATATACATTTATATCTTTTTTTTTTAAATCTAGAACATTCTTTAGCTTTTAAAAATCTTGATTTTTACCATTTACAAAAAATATACAGGCTCATTATTTTGGAGAATATTTCTCAGTTTGGGTTAGATGGCGCACAATCCATTAGGAATGACAAAAGTGATATATCCTTCTCAGTGCCTCATGTCAAGAGACATTTGATAACAGTTTGTCCTAATGTTGGTGATTAATTAGCAGATTAAGGCAGCATCTACCAGATTTCTCCACTTTAAAGCTATTCTTTTCCCTTTGAAAGTATGCTGTGAGATGGAATCTTGAGAGTATGTAAATAATATGTTTATCATCAAACATTACACACTAGTTTTAATATCACTGAAAACTTCCTAGCTTCATTATCCCTTTAATACTTACTTGTTTTCATTCTATTGCAAGAAAGTACTGTTATTTACCCCTAATTTAATTTTGTATTCACTTATACCAACATGAACTCATGGATTTTTTTAATTCACTATCTATAATCCATACTATTAGTATTTATTTTAATATTTAAATTGCAAAAGACAATTTGAACGCTTAAAAATCACTTACGATTATAAGACTTTCCTTTCTCAATATAGAGATCTGTTGGATCCATGGATAGTTTTAGTACTAACATGTAAAGAATTTTATCTGCTGGTCTCCATGGTGGACAGTCTGATGGAAGTGCCTGTTTTCACTCCCCTATGGCAGCTCTTGACATTTTAGATGATGTTCTGACATGTAAGGGCTCCCATTGCCAGAAATTTTAAGTCAGTGTACATTATGAAGTCTGCAGAAATAAACTTTCTTAACAAGAATGTGATTACTTAGTAACAATGGCTTCCTTTGATTTAGGTAATCCAGGAACCACATACAAATAAAACTGTTTTGTGTGTGTGTAGTCATAATATGTCTCACTGGTTAAGGGATCTGTGTCTGTCGTAAAAACGTGCCGTTGTTAAATTCTTACGAGACCAAGTACTAGTAACACCATACTCACCTCTGATACTCTTCTGATTCTCAAAAGAAAAATAAATATTTGCCTTAAAACAGTACTGAACAAATCCTCTTTATTCCCAAATCATGAGGTGGCAAAACACAGTTCTGCCATCTTAATGAAATGTATAGACAAAAACATCTAAGCCCCCTGAGAAGAGGTGCAGATTAGAATTGGTGACTGACATCACCTGAGAACTGCAGAAATACCCAGTCCTCAACTGGCTGCATTTTCTGGCTGTAGAACACATTCATGACAGGATCTGGGGTGGCTAAGGAACTGGAGAGAGTGCACTTGGGAGAAAAATAACCACCATCTTGAATTATGTCCTTTTTATATTGTATCCTTTCTGTCTAATCTAGATAAACCCCTTTCCTATCAGAGGAACAATTCAGGGCTTCATTTTGATCTCCAGTAACCACAGATGAAATAATCCTAACACTCTAGAGAGAAAGATAAATTAAAACACAGAGCCTATATTTAATTATCTGAGTTTAATTCAAATTGCTTAAACATCCTGCTCACTTTTCTTAGGTATGCTATGAATTTTGATGAATGTACACAATTTATTTTCAATAGAAGTGAGGCTTCATACATTTATAACAGTGTTTGTTAAATGGATTACTGAGCTGAATAAATCAAGCTCTGTAGTATAGCATGAGTACAGCTTGCTGTAAACTGAGGGGCATAGGTGGCTTTGGGCAAAGTTAAACTATCATTCAAAGATAGAAGTCAAATAAGGCAATGAAACATTTACTTAAATTCTAAGTAAAAGAGATCACAATAGGTAAAGACATGTTAAATCTTCACATTTTTTTCCTGGTCCCTTAAGCTTTTGCATATATCTATTTTTTAATCTATGCCTCAGCCTCTGTAATTTCTTTCAATCTATGTTTTAGCTTACCAAGTCTCTCTTATGTGGTATCAAACATAGTCTATAGTCTCCATTGAATTTTTAGTTTCAAAGATTACATTATTCATTTCTAAACGTAAAATGTGGGTCATTTGCAAGTATACCTCTCATTCATTATATTATTCATGTTTTATTCCATCTTTGATTTCTTATTTTATACATGGCTTTTCTTTTTTATTTTTTGATAATTACAATATTTGAAGTTCTTGGGAGTTTCTGTGAACCATCTCACTCAAGTGGTTTGTCTCCTCTATGTCATGATTAATTGTTCATTCATGTTTGATTGAAATAATCTGGGAGCTAGCAGCTCAACTAGCTTCAAATGATGTTAGCACCTTGCTTAATGCAGGTCCCTTGCTCTCTTCCTCAAGCCCAGCACTTGGTTGACAAGTGCCCACTGGGCAACTTCCTGTCCCTGATGGTTTCCAGTTCATCTTTATGGTACTCTGCTTTTTCTCTTTTTAAATTATTTTTCTTTCTTTTTGCAAACGTATAAGTCTTGCTGGGATTTTCCTTATACTCTCGTGAGACAACAAGGTAGTAAAAACTATAGGAATCTGCAGAGAGGTGACCTTCAAAATATCTAGTCTGCCATATTGCTATGATACTGTCTATTCTTGGGACAATGAACCCTCTCAGAGAGACTAGACAAGGATCAGAACATAGTGATGAAGTGTCAGATTATTGGCAAACTAAATATTTATGTTTTCTCACTACTTTGAAATATAATTTAATGCCATTTTCTCAATTAGAATTTTTTTAAGAATAAAGAAGTCTTACACTCTTTGTTAGGAAACTAAGGTCTAATTTAAAATTGGAGAGTCCGATTTTGAAATGAATTCCAACTTCCTTTTTATCCTCTGAAAGCAGAATACCAATTTTGAGGGTCTATAATAAAATAAATACACACACACACACACACACACACACACACACACACACACAGGCAAAATATCTTAAGGGTTTTCTTCTTCACCCCTACTACTTCACATGTTTTCGTGCATAAATTACAAGTATCCTTGTCTTAATTTCTTTCTCCTTTGAAAAAAGTATTAACAACACCTTCCTTGGGCAATTTGTACACTTGTAAGAAAATTGAAATCACATATTACATTAGATTGTCCTTAAAGTGAAAATCGCATAGCTGTGGAACATTTTTATTAAGATAATCGTATATAAAAATCAGTCACCTGGAAGAAAACATCAAACTTTCATTACAATAGGGCTCATTTTCTATATCCAGTGGTCAGGTGGTATAAATCAGAAGTCTGGTTGGCATTACCAGGCAATAGAAGTTGCATTGTTATATCTCAACTCTTTTGAGTTATCAAGAATTTGAGGAATTATTTTCTTTTATAATAACTTTATCTACAATAATGTTTCGTTTTTTCTTTTCCTTTCTTTTCTTCCTTCTTTCCTTCCTTCCTTCCTTTCTTAAGATAGAAAAGCACACATCAAGAAAACATAGTAAAACTGAGCTTTTTTTTTTTTTTTTTACATCACTGCCTGGTTTCTGAGTTGATTCATATCCACTGGGTACTTTGTATACAGCTATACACGTACATAGTTCTGAATTGGTACTTATTTCCTATGTCTACCCCCAAATATCTCAAATACTTAATACTATAGGAGAGTATCTGCTTGAAAGGCAGTGCTTGAGCTGAACAAAATGATCTCTTCAGGTTCTGAATACATTCAGACTTCAAGTTCTTCCTTAATGTCTCATTTCCAAGCCTAAATGAAACTAGATTTTCAGGATCAACTTTGTGGTCAATTGAATAAGCATTTTTGAAACTCTTTTATATCTATTTATTCAAGTGACTCTTAACATAAGTAAAAGCATTGCAGAAAAAATGGATTCAATTCTTTTATATAGTTATAATAGCGCCTCATGAATATGCACTAATAGTTTCATTGAAAGCGATGCTGTGTGGTTGACTTATATAAATTGCTCTCAATTTTGAGAGATTATGAAATCTATAGCAAATAACAACTTTACAAATGTGCAGTATTTTTCAGCATGCCCACATAATTTAATTTTAGAGGTTGGATCCAATAGCTATAATCATGTTTAAAAATAAAAACAAAATGTTAAAAGCCATTGCTTCACTTTAGCATTTAACCTCTGTGTACGTGTGTGTAGGCTTGACATATATATATATATATATATATATATATATATATATATGCTCAATATATGTTTAATATATACAATTTGAAGCCAAATATAATACAAAATATAGTATAAACTTGTACAAGAGTTATTTTCCCTTTCATTTTTTGCCTTTAAAATTATTATTATAGATAAAATGAATCTGCTATATAGGTATTTGATCTGTTGTTTTAAAAAGTTGATTACTTTTGAAGTATTGGTCATGTTTAACATGCCACATATTCCAGATCTTGACATACCAAAAAAACTAATGTTTATAGGAACAAAAAAATAAGCATGAAGCACTAAGGTAGTAAATCATATGATTTCCCTGCCTATAAAAATATAAACCATTAGCATAATCTCATTAATTAATGCAATGATAATGTGAGTTGACATTTTGAGTGTATGTTGTACTTCTCAACATTCTCAGTACTTACGTAATTATTAATGTGTTTGTTTGCAATGCTTGTTCACATGAACTTTAAATAACCAGATAACTAATAGCTAAAGTTGAATCGAAAGGCTTATTAAGTCTCATTTTATGAGTAGGTGATCACTGACAAAGCAGCAGTATCCTGTGTATATTAGTTTTTAATCTCCAATGGCTTCTTCATTTATAAAAGGCTAAGTTAAGCTACTGTGAGATATTGGAAGTGCTTTTGAATTATCAAAACAAGAGTACAGGATAGCTTTCCTGTAAAGTCAATATTAATGTACTCTAATTCTTTGAAGTGCATGAATTATTAATTACACATACGCCACTCAGGACTGACAAAATTATTAAATTCTCTAGAACCTCATTTTCTTTATTTCCTCTGGATGTCTGCAAGATCACCTAGCTTGTACTCATTAATTGTGTTCTCCATTCCAGTGTATTTGTGATTTGTTAGGAGGCTAAAATCATCTAAAGCCCTTCACCTTCCACTCAGTCATCATGCATGGGAAAAATTGTTTTTCACTTGTAATCCCTTGGCCATGCTGATATCCTTAATTCTTATTAATGATTTAATTAGTCTGGGTTAGACTCCAACCTTTAAAAACCTGATAAAACAGCTGTTTTTCGGTAGTGGCTTCAATTAATTACCCCAATTGTTTCTTTGAATATTCTTTCCCAATTTAGAATACTTATTGTTTGGGGTTTTTTCCCTTCATGTATATTTCCAAAACCAGAAATGATCTGTGTTTACCATATAACAATAAATATAATCAACCTTATTACATAATTTCCCATAATAAAGTCATATATTTTTACAGTGTTTTACAGTTTACACAACATTGTCATTTAATCATCTCACAGGTCTCTAAAACAGACAGGATAGTACTTAACTCAATTTTAATCATGAAGCTCTAAGGGTTCAGAAAGTTATAATGGCAACCAGGGCCCCGCCAAGAGATGCTGACCTTGGCCTCTGATCCAGAGTATATTACCACAGACTACTGATACTCTTACACCACACTGATACTCAAAAGGCCAGAGCCCAGGACACACCATAATCAATACTTCACACTCCACATTGTGTAACAATGAGATTGCGTACACACAATAAAAATAAAATGAGGCAATTATCCAGATAGTTCAGCTAAGTGCTCTCCCTTTAGCACCAAAATCCTTCTGATTTAAATTAAATTACATTATTGAAGCAAATAAAATATTGTTTCCTTCAGTTAGTGTCAAATTTTCTAGTCTTATTGCCTATCAGGCACCTGCCAAATGATAATAGTATATTGGCATTAAGAAGGTAATATTAGACAGTATTTTAAAGGTCTCTTCAGACATACTTCCCAACGCACACCAATCTCTCTCTCTCTCTCTCTCTTTCTCTCTCTCTCTCTCTGTCTCTCTCTCTCATCTTTTTCAGTTAAACTCTGAGCCAGTACAAGTTAGCATATCAATGAAAAAGTGTCAGAATGTCACACATGCTGGCTGTCTTGTTTTTGCCTGAAAAATTACCCCTGGAATTATACTTTACAATGCCTGCCAAATCACAACCTCAGATAACTCCCATTTTTCTTAAGGGCTTATCCCACTCCTCTGAAACAATTTCAATTACGTTCAAAATGTAAATGCTATTACTCCTTTCTTCCTCTTCTGATTATGATGATGATTAGTCAGCAAGCATTGTATTAGTTTTCCATGTCACACTTGCATATATTATCATATACACATGATACATTATCATTAATTTAACAACTTACATTTTTAATATCAGATAAACATAGATTAACAGAAAATATTTTCCTTACCTATTGTCAAAAACATTTCATATGCTTCCAGCTGCCTCCAGACCAGAAAGAGTTAAAAATCGAAGCTTTTTATTCAATTTTAATTAGATCAATTGTAAATAAACCTTTAAATAGTGATTCAGAAACAATTATGGTAATTAAGCGTTTATGAGTCAACAGATGTAAAAATTGAAAATTTGAAAATCAATATTTGCAAGTAGTGTTTAAAAATTTTTAAATATTTGAACTAGTGTTGTCTCTTCCAATATATTTATCTTAATTCGTTTTGAGCTCCTTTAGATTTTATATTTGAATGCTAAGACCATCTGCATGTAAGTTTCTTTGGACATGTGGGCAATCACACAAATAACACTCATACTTTGTATAACTACACCATTTGCATGACAATAATTTCTGAAGCCTACTCATCATCCAATGTAATTGTGCATGAAGTTAAAATAATTTAAAACATTCTCAGAGGGCAGAATGAAAAGGCAGCTATCATTACCTAAACATTATTACTTCCTGTCTATCTTATAGTTATCTAACCACGGTTCATATCAAAGGGAAACGATTCCTGGCTTCATCTAAATAATTGATCTACTCACTGCCTTCCCTTAACAAATCTTTTCTTGTTGTCTCTCTCCTAACTTTGGTCTGCATCTGACCTTGGAATATCGCTTTAACATAGAGACCAATTTGTGAATCCACAATGACAATTTAGTCTTGATCTGCTAAAGTTCACTTTCTGCGTAAGATTTAGTTTTTGTATTTGTTATGCTGGATTAAAATTATGCAATGATAATATTTCAAAATAGGGGCTTGGACGTATTTCTGTGACGTGGACAGTAACAAGTAAAACGCAAATGTTTTTTTCTTAAAGAAGTGAAATTGTTCAAAACATGCATTACTTTGTGTACCTTGAGTTTCTAATGATATCCCCATCTTGACAAATGGAAAATATGTAAATGTATTTCTTCACTATTGTCTGGACTTGAAATTATTAAGCCATTTCTTCCCATATTGAAGTGCATCAATCCTTTTCCTTTCTACTCAAAGCTCCAAGAATTTGATACCAGGAAATCACCACCACATGCGTATATAACTAGTTGTAAGAAATTGTAAGAAAGAGCATAAATTCCTTTCATTTCATTATTTGATATTCTATTCATTCATACTGTATTTACAATCATGAGGTTTCCTTTCATAAAGTAATTTAAGCAGGGGAGTGTTGGTATTTTTTTTAAAGTTTATTGGGGTGATAATTGTTAGTAAAGCTACATAGATTTCAAGTGTACAATTCTGTAATACATCATCTATATGGTGGTGGAAGGAGAACTGACTGGCTGGGTAAAAATTTAACAACTGGTTCTCCCGAAGAAAAAAAAATAGTGTTTGCTGATTTCCACACTGGTCTAAATATAACTACCATGGCTGACTTCATAACTAAATATAACAAAATGGCATCTCTAGAAGTGGAGTTGGAAGAGATGGCATCATTGGTTCTTGGGAATTGGTTCTAGCTGGCTCTGTATACCACTGAATTTTAGTGACCAGATAGTACTGTGTTTCCCTGAAAATAAGACCTAACTGGAAAATAAGCCCTAGCATGATTTTTCAGGATGACATCCCCTGAACATAAGCCCTAATGTGTCTTTTGGAGAAAACCTTAGTATAACACCTGGTCTTATTTTGGGGGAAATATGGTAGGTATTTATTTAAATGTTTTTGGAGAACCTCTTGAATTGTTTCAACTTTTTTTTTCTTTTTAATCAATCAACAGTTCTAGTTTCTGGTTTTAAAACACAGCCTATCTCTGAACTATTATACCAGATAGCCATATGTAGCATTGGATTTCTGAAAAGAAAAGAAAGCTAAAATAACAAATTCACCATCATTACAATTAAGCTTAACTAGAGTACTTCATATAAATTGCACCTAGGTTAAGGAAATTCTTCCAGTCACATCAAGCATTTTTTAAAAATACCATTGAATTAAGTTCAATACTGCCTGATATATAATCTTCCATGTATAAAATGGCAGTTGGGTATATGCAAAAATTTCAAATCTTTATTTTATAATTTGAGTCTTCTCCCCACTACATTATTACCAATATGAAAAAACGAAAAACAAAAAAAAAAAGAACACAAACAAAAGCCAAGAAAATATATTCTTTAAAAGGAGAGAAAGCAAGGTGAATAATGTGGTATTTCTTTTCTAAAATACATCCAAACCTCCATTAAGTGATATGTGCAACAATCAGCAGTTTTGACATCATAACCCAAATGTTCTAAAGTATTTTATGGTCTTGCAGACAACAAGGGGATTATTACAAAACTGTTGTCTCAGCACCTTCCTGACTCAATACCTACATAATTCCTACACCACATAGTGACTTTCTTAAAAAGGATATAAGTATATTATGTTTTGTTGTTTTTAATTTGAAAAACTTATGTATGTGACTAAAAGTAATGAACAGTAACTCTGTTATGAAATTGGTTTTTCATATATATATTAATACTGCAGGAACCATATCTATTTAGGCATGAAACAATGTCTACAAAATTTTATTCAAATGAAAGGACTGTTTGCAGATGATCGTATTTATTCAATTACTTTGATGAATCTGAAGGCCACTTTCACATACTTCATTTCTAAAGGTGGGCTGGTAGTTTACAGACTGGTACGTAGTTTCTCCTACTATCATCAAAATATTGATATTCTAGTTATATCATTTGTCTTTCAGGAAGAAGCAGTTTTAGAACATAATTTTTTATAGTGTTCACCATCTATAGATTAGGAACCCTACAATTCTTTTTAAAAGAAGAAAAAAAATCCATTCATCCTTGCATATATGTTCATTAAAGTATATTTTTTGGGGAAATTGATAGGTAGAAATATTATTTAAGTCGTAAAATTCTTCTTTTTAAAGAAGCACATCTCAAGCTTAAACACACGAGCTCATTTAAAATTTCTCTCCTCATTTTGGCACATTTAAACCAGTATAGAAATTATACATTGCAAGGTTTATTCTTGAGGAACATATCTGCATCAGAATTTAAAGATGGGTTTTGAAATTTATAACATGTTGTTTAAGATACATTTTTAAAAGTCAGTCTTTTACTCAATATGTTTACAGCAAAAGAGGTTGGGGTAGAACAAATTCTTAAAAGTCTTTGAGGCATATAGAACTTGTGACCTTGAAAAATAAATCTTGCATCAAAGAACATCTCAATTCTCTCTGAAATCTTTCTAAAATACAAATATTTTGTTCCGATGTTTTGTACATTCCAATGGCTCAAATGACTTCTATGTCCCTATAGCTGTGCTCCTTTCTGAGATATGAATTGCAACAGGGCTCAAGCACTCTACTATTTTTCCTCCATTTCCATGTTTCATTGACTTTGTGTAGCTCAGAGTGCAGAAAAATCAGCATGTTCTGATGAGCTCAAAAACTATGAGGCAAAAAGATGGACCTGAATTTAATGGAGATTGGAACTCCAAAATAAATATAACACCATATGTCAAATAAAAAAAAGAACTTACATATATTCTCCTGTACAAATCAGAAGAGATAATAAAAAACATCAACGAATAGACAGCAACTTTTTTTTCATACCTACACAAGCATCTTAAAACGACTGCACACATTAAGAATGATTTACCTTTTTATTTGGAATACTTCACATTTATTTGCTAAACAATGGTTTATGTTGCCTTAAACCAAATTTTAGTGGCTTGTATTGGAGGATTTTCTAAGAATTTATATATTGCTAAATAAAATATACTTCCTAATCCACAGCAATAAAATTCTGCTGGATTTTCTAATCTAACAAGCTAAACGCATCACTATAAATCCAATCTGTCTCAAGTTTTAATATGCAAGAAGTTGCAGGACTTTTCAGTGGCACGTTGTGTTCTGTTCTTCTCACTGGCAGTACCACGAAGGCATGTACGGGGCACCCTTGTTTCACTGACGACATCAGGCACCACTTTCTCATAGAGGTTCGGTGCCTTTGCAGGTATGTGAGAGTTGCTATCTATTCACAAACTACTGAGCATTTCTTTTTATCAAAAAAGCCTTCAAATGCTCAGAGTCTGTGGTCCGTGCAGTCCCTTGGATAAATCTAACGAACATATGCTTCACCAAGGCAGAAACCTAAACAGTTAAAAATGGAGATATATTTACAACCATTTTCTCTAGTAAGTGGAGTTCTGGGGTTCTGCGTGTCGTGTTTTTTGCTTTTACTTGGTCTTCAGTACATTTCAAAGGAACGTTCCAAGGCTATGAGTACAAACTCTCCTGGCCGGTTCCATACATGTCTGCAAGTCGTTTAAAGCGGGGCCCCCAGTCACTTAGGTAGTCGTAATTCTGATCAGAGTTTGAGCTGATGGAATCCAAGGAGCTGAGGGATTCAGCCACAGAGCCATTTCCTTCAAACGCGTATGTCTGCAAGGAGTCATACGGGGGGGCACAGGGGTCCACGTCGGCTTCTTTCAGTCTTTCCCAAATAAATTCCCGAAAAATGACATTATCCGGGATGCTTTTAAAAGTCGGTCGACTCAAGAACTGAATTTCGGGCGTCACATCCCTCCGGGTCTTGGTGTCTCTGATGACATTGAGGTTTCTCAGGGCCGCCATGTCAAAAGCTTCTGTGTCTTCCTCCCCTCCACCCTCGTCATCATAGCGGACGATATTTTCTCTGATGTCTCTCTCTTCATCAAAAATGAGGGGCTCTTTTTTCCGTCTTCTTAGGGTGACAATCAGGAGGATCAACACTGAAAGAATGAGAAGCAAAGGGAAGGAGTCAGCAAGGTCCCTCACTGTCCCTCATCACGCCCACAGGAGGCCTCTGAGGTTGACTCAGATGTTCTGCCCTTTAAAAGGAAATGAATTGGCTGCCAGCTTACAGGGGAATTCACAACAGCAGATGTGTTAAAACTGCTGAAACGCCTTTAAAATAGAATGCTTTATTACATCAAAAGAAATCCTTTTCCACACCTGTTCAGAATTGATTGCCTCCCTCTTCAACGTAACCACCACAGTATTTGATAGAGTAAATTGAAGGGCCAGTTCAGGATAAATATAATAATTTCAAAGCTATGAAACACAAAGGGATTTTTTTGAACTCCTTAATTGCTGGAAAGGCAAAGCGACATTCATAAATGTTTTGGGTATAATTTAGCAACTGCAATTTCAGAAGGAAATGGATTACAGCATTTGGTCAGATTCTTTGAAGAAATGCCTAGTGCTTGTCTATGAAACTCAGCTGTTAAAGAAAACTCAGCATGTCAGCCCACATACAAAGATTAAAAGCGTCTCTGTAATAAATTGAGTCCCACATTTAGTATGAAATATTAAACTTGGTCTTTATGTATTATACCAGGAGAGATAATATAGGTTGTGAGATTTTCAGCATTAGCTAAAGATAGATTTAAGAAATCAAACATCCCTTCAATGTTAGGAATTTTCCTTCCCATATCAGCATTAATAATTAGATAATAAAGCACATGTTTGCACCAGAGAGCAAAAAAGATCAAGGGCCCTCGCTATACACATGAATAAGGAGCTGGCTCTTCTGTGAGTGCTAGCTGAAATGGGAACATTAGATTTCATGGCATGATTAAGTCAAAATGCAGTAGAATAGGTATTTTAAAATTTTGAAATTTAAAGATATATAAATTAATGAATTATCTTTAATGGATGTTTTAAATTTTAAAAAGTTTTTCAATTACAGTTGACAAGCAATATTAGGTTAGTTTCATGTGTACAACATAGTGATTAGACATTTATATAACTTACAAAGTGAATATCCCATTAAGTCTAATAACTGTATGTGACACCACACATAGTTATTACAATCTTGTTGACTGTATTCCTTGTGCGGTACTTTATATCCCCACAACTATTTTTACAACTGGCCATTTGTACTTTTTAATCCCTTTACCTTTTTCACTTATCCCCCAACCCCCTCGCATCTGGCAACCATCAATTTCTTCATCATAGATATGAATGAGTTCCTTTCTGTTTTGTTTGTGCGTTTATTTTGCTTTTTAGATTCCATGTGTAAGAGAGATAAAATAGTATTTGTCTTTCTGCAGCTGACTTATTTTACTTAGCATAATACCCTCGAGGTCTATCACATTGTCGCAAATGGCAAAATTTCATTCTTTCTTATGGTTAATATTCCATTGTATATATGAGTATGTACCTCCTCTTATTTATCCATTTGTCTAGCAATGGATACTTAGGCTCCTTCCATATCTTGGCTATTGTAAATAATGCTGAAACAAATATAGGGGTGAGTATATCTTTTCAAATTAGTGTTTCAGATAAATACTCAGAAGTGGGATTGGTGGGTCATAAGGTAGTTCTATTTTTAGTTTTTTGAGGAACATCCATACTGTTTTCCATAGTGACTACACCAGTTTACAATCCCACCAATAATGCACAAGGGTTTCCTTTTCTCCACATCCTAGCAAACGTTTGTTGATTTGTTGATGATGGCCATTCTGACAGGTGTGGGGTAATATACCACACTGTGGTTTTAATTTGCATTTCTCTGATGATTAGTGATGTTGAGCATCTTTTCAAATGTCTTTTGGCATTGGTATGTCCTCTTTGGAGAAATGTCTATTCAGGTCCTCTGCCTGTTTTTTAATCATATTCTTTATTTTTTGGTGTTGTGTGAGTTCCTTACATACTTTGGATATTTACCCCTTATTGGATGTATCATTGGCAAATATCTTCTCCCATTCTGTAGGTTGTCTTTTCATTTTGTTGATGGTTTCCTTTGCTGTGCAAAAAATTTAGTTTGATGTAGTCTCATTTATTTTTCCTTTTGTTTCCATTGCCTGAGGAGACATATCCAAAAAAAAAAATATATTGCTAAGATTATGTCAGTGTTTACTGCCTATGTTTTCTTCTATTTAATCTATTTTGATTTTGAGTTTATTCTTGTATATGGTATAAGAAAGCAATCCAGTTTCATTCTTTTGCATGTATCTCTTCACTTTTCCCAACACCATTTATAGAAGAGACTGTCTTTACCCTATTGTATATCTTTGCTCACTTTGTCATAGATTGATTAACCATTTAGGTGTGGGCTTATTTCTGGGCTCTCTATTCTGTTCCATTGATCTGTGTGTCTGTTTTTATGTCACTACCATGCTGTTTAGATTACTATAGCCTGGTTGTATAGTTTGATATCAGGTACATGCTAGCTCCAACTTTGTTCTTCTTTCTCAATATTGCTCTGGACATTCAGGGCCTTTTGCGGTTCCATATAAATTTTAGGATTATTTGTTCTAGTTCTGTGAAAAATATCATTGGTATTTTGATAGGGATTGTATTGAATCTCTATCTTGCTTTCGGGAGTATGACGACTTTAACAATGTTAATTCCTCTGATCCATGAGCACAATATATCCTTCCTGTTATTTGTATATCCTTCAATTTCTTTTTTTAATGTCTTATAGATTTCTGAGTACAGGTTTTTCTACCTCCTTGGTTAAATTTATTCCAAGGCATTTTATTCGTTTTGAAACAATTGTATATGGGATTATTTTAATTTATTTTCCTGATAGTTTGTTATTGGTGTATAAAAAATGGAACTGATTTCTGAATATTTGTATCCTGTTACTCTACTAAATTCACTTATTCACTCTAATAATGTTTTGGTGGGTTCTTTATGGTTCTCTATATATGGTATCACGTCATCTGCAAATAATGACAGTTTTACTTATTCCTTTCCAATTTGGATGCCTTTCATTTTTTTTTTTTTTGTTTTTCTTATCTGGCTGCTATGGCTAGAACTTCCAAGACAATGTTAAATAAAAGTGATGAAAGTGAACATTATTGTCTTGTTCCTCATCTTAAATAAAAAGTTTTCAGCTTTTCATTGTGGGGTATGATTATTAGCCATGGGTTTGTCATGTATGGCTTTTATTATGTTGAGGTATGTTCCGTCTATCCCCACTTAGCTGAGAGTTTTTAATCATAAATGGATGTTGGATTTTGTTAAATTACTTTTCTGTATCTACTTGTATGATCACATGATTTTTATTCTTCATTTTGTTTATCTGATGTACAACGTTAAGATTTCAGGCTATTGATCCATCTTTGCATCTAGGCAATAAATCCCACTTGATCATGGTGTGCAATCTTTTTAATGTTTTACTGAATTCAATTTGCTAAGATTTTGTTGAGGATTTTTGCATCTATGTACTTTAAGAATATACGCTTACACTTTTCTTCTTTTTTCTTTTTTTTCTTTCTGTAGTGTCTTTTCTGGCCTCATAAAATGAGTTTGGGAGCCTTCTCTCTTCAGTGTTTTGGAATAGTTTGAGAAGGATATGAATTAATTTTTCTTTGAATGTTTAGTAAAATTCATCTGTGAAGCCATCAAGTCCAGGGTTTTGGTTTGTTGGGATGTTTTCAGTTAGTGACTTGAATTTGTTAGTAATTATTCTGCTTAGGTTTGTTGTTTCTTCCTGCTTCAGAGTTAAAAGATTGTAGGTTTCTAGGAATTTATCCATTTCTTCCAGGTTTTACAAGTTGTTTGCATATAAAATTGTAGTATTTCCTTATAACCTTTTTGTATTTCTGTGGTGTCAGTCGTCACTTCTATTTATGATTTTATTTATTTTGGTCCTCTCCTATTTTACTTTGATGAGTCTTGCTAAAGGTTTATCAATGGTGTTTATCTTTTCAAAGAACCAGCTCTTGCTTTTACTGATCATTCTGTATTTTTTAGGCTATATTTTGTTTATTTCCACTCTGATCTTTATTATTCCTTTCCTTTTACTCACTTTGGCCTTCGGTTATTCTTCTCTTTCTAGTCTCTTTAGGTGTAAGGTTAGATTGTTTAAGATTTTTCTTGTTTCTAGAGGTAGGCCTGTATTAGTATAAATTCCTTCTTAGAACTCCTTTGGTTATGTCTTATGTATTTTGAGTCATTGTGCTTTCGTTTTCATTTATCTCAGTGTGTCTCTTGATTTCTTCCTTGATCTCATTGTTAACCTATTCATTGATTAGTGGCATGTTATTTAGCCTTCATGTGTTGGTGTATTTTTCAGTTCTCATAATTGATTTATAGTTTCATACAATTGTGATTGGAGGGTGTATTTTTCAGTTCTCATAATTGATTTATAGTTTCATACAATTGTGATTGGAGAAGATGCTTGGTATGATTTTAATCTTCCTAAGTTAATTGAGACTTTTTATGTGGCCCATCACGTGGTCTATCCTGAGAAATAGTACATGTATTCTTAAAACAAATGTATATTCTGCTGCTTTGGGTTGAAATGTCCTAAAATATCAAATCCATTTGATCTCTCTGTTTATGTCCATCAATATTTGCTTTATGTATTCAGGTGTTCCTAAGTTGGGTGTGTAGATGTTTATGAGAGTTATATCCTCATGTTGGGTTGGTCCCTTTATCTCTTTAGCATGGCTCTGGTGTCAGCAAAATCCACCCTTTAGGTGTGTCGCTTATGGAGCTGGCTAGGTGGTGCTCTGGTGTGGTTTGAAGCTGGCTACCAGGTGTGTTGGTTCTGGAGCCTCTTGGGAGGACCTCCAGTGCAACGTCAGATGCTGGCTTGTGGCTGCCTGATGGGAGCTACAATGTGATCTATGGTTGGTTGCCACCTATGCTGAGCTTGCTAATGCTTGCGATCAGCGACACTGTGAACCAAGGCTAGCTGCAAGAAGTGCTGGGCTTGGGGCCATTTGGTGGGCACCATCCTGTGACCTGAGGAGAGCCACCAGTTGTATTGGGTTTGTGGCCACTTAGGTAAAGCTACATTCCTAGCCATCACTGCCTGCGGCTGATACTAGGCTTTTGGCCACATGATGGGAGTTACAAGTTGAGACCGGTTACCACTTATATCCAGCTTGGGACTATTTAGCAAAAAATGCAAGACATGTTGGGCCAGCTGCTGCTTTTGGGAAATTTGTAGACCTTTGAGAGACTTTTGGAAAGCCCACAGTGCCACCAGAGGCCAGCCACTTGTGTGAAAAAACCCCTGGGAGTGGCTCACGCCAGGTGTGTGAGTTGGGTCTTGTGGGGTATCAGGGAATCACCAGGACTGGGCCAACTGGTCAGCCAGGTTAATGGAGAGATCAGAATTAGTGCCCGTTTGTCCCTGCTGGCTGGGTCGGGGAAAGATTCAACAAAGGAACAATGGTGACGGCCAGTGCTTTGGTCCCCATAGAGAGCTACCCTGCCCTCTGTCACTCCAGCTCTCACCCTGTGGTGCATCAGTCCAGTCGCTCACCATATGTCTCTGGTACTTTTCGAGCAACTGCTCCTATACTGGAGACCAGAGTGAGTGTCTCTGTGAGGGAGTTTGGGTAGGGCCCCTCAAGAGAAACCCCTGGGACTCCAGCAGCCGTCCGTCTCACTCAGATCCCATCCCCTTTGGTTTTCACAGTCAGATATTATGGGGACTCCTCTTCCTGGCACTGGTGCTACAGGCTGGGACCCCGTGACTGAGATATCCTGCCTAAGGCTTAACTGCAACATGTGGGTGTGGAAATGCCAGTTCTGCAACTCCACCCCTCCTACCAGTGTCACCAGGAGGTCTGCTCTGTATCTTTAGTGATAGAACTTCAGTTCAGCCAGTCTACAGGGGGCTCTGAACGATGGTTGTTCTATAACTTAGTTGTCATTTTGATGTCACGGGAAGAGGTACGCACGGCATTTACCTCCTCCGCCATCTTGACTAGGTCATATGTGGAGCTTTTTCAATAAAAATATTGGAAATTTTTTTTAGTGATTTGTGACAATTTGACAAAATTTGCAGGTAAACCACGTAGTGTAGAAATATCAAAATAAATAAGAACAAGCTAGGTATGTCATGAATGTATAAAATACATACATATATATATATATATATATATATATTATCATTTACTACCATAAAACATACAAAAATCTATCATAAAAAGTTAAAATCTATCAAAACTTAAACACAGTGCATGGTGTCATTCGTGGTCAAGAGAAATGCAAACAAATGTAAAGATACAGTACTGATTCAGAAGTGCATACAGTACTGATTCAGAAGTGCATACAATTAACTGTATACTTACTATAGTAATAATTTCGCAGCTACCTCCTGTTGCTTTTGCAGTGAGCCCAAGCATTGCCAGTATCTGCTTACAATGCCACATGACATTAATCATCTCTGTATGAGCAGTTCATCTCCCCAGTTAATTGTGATACCTCATGGTTCTCACATATTTTTCACAGTGTTTAGTGTAATACCATAAACCTTGAATAACACCATGGGACCCATACGCAGTGCCACTAGTGGTGTGGAAGTACTCCCAAGCAGGAGAAGTCATGACATGACAAGAAAAAGTTGAATTGCTTCATATGTACTGTATATTGTGGTCTGCAGTTGTGGATGCCTGCCATTTCAAGATAAATGTATCCAGCATAATGACCATTGTAAAAAAAAGAAAAGGAAATTCATGAAGCCATCACTGCAGCTATGCCAGCAGGTAACAAAATCTTGCACATTTTTTGTGAAATACCTTTCGTCAGTACCTTGTACTGAAAATACAGCTTTTATGTGGGTGCAGGATTGCTAGAAGAAAAGCATACCTGTGGAGTCTAATAAGATTTGAGAAAAAGCAAAGTCATTATATGAAACTTAAAGCAAAAGGAAGGTGACAGATCTAAAGCTGGAGAATTTAATGCCAGCAAAAGATGGTTTGATAATTTTAGAACTGTTTGGCTTTAAAAATGCCAAGACAACAGGAGCAGCAGCTTCTGCCAATGGAGAGGCAGCAGAATAGTTCCCAGATGCAATTAAGAAAATAATTGTGGAGAAAGGATATCTGCCTGAAAACGTTGTAGAAACAGACAAAAGTGCCCTATTCTGGGGAGAAAAATAGCACACAGCACACTTATTAGTAGGGAAGACAAGCAAGCAGCAGAATTTAAGGGATAAGCTAACTGTTCTGTTTCGTGCTCATGCAACAGTCCAGTTTATGAGCTGCACTGCCCTTATCTATAAAGCTGCTAACCCCCAAGATTCAGGGGGAAAGATAAACACCAGCTGCTAGCCTTTTGGTTGCACAAGAAGAAGCCCTGGACAACAAGAACCCTTTTCCTGGATTGGTTCTGGTGATGCTTTGTCCCTGGAATCAGGAAGTACCCTGCCAGAAAAGGGCTGCCTTTCTTTTGATGTTGGAGAAAATGCCCCCTAGAACTGTCACTTAGAACTCCATGAATTCAACACCAGAGGTGTCTTAGTGGTCTACTTACCCCCAAACGCAACGTCTCGAACCCTCTATATCGGGGGGCATGAGGACCTTTAAGGCCCATTACACATGGTGCTCTACAGAAAGAATTGTCAAGGCGATGGAAGAGAACCCTGGTGGAGAAAACATCGTGCAAGTCTGGAAGGATTACATCATTGAAGATGCCAACATTGTAATAGAAAAAGCGGTGAAACCCATCAAGCTGGAAACAGTAAATTCCTGCTGGAGAAAACTGCAGTATATTGTGCAAGACTTCACAGATTTATGACAGAACCAGTCAAGGAAATCTGAAAAGATTGTGGAGATAGCAAACAATGGTGGGGCTAGGTGAAGGGTTTCAAGATCCGGATCTTGGAGATTTCAAGAACTAATAGACACCAGGCCAGAGGAATTAACAGAAGATGACTTGATGGAGATGAGAGAGTCCAAACCAGTGCCAGACAATGGGGAAGACGTAGAAGCAGCGGAAGGGTTCTGATTATTCAAGATGGCTTCTGACTTCATTTACGACATGGACGATTTTACTATTATATGGACATTGAAACTAAAGTAAATGGTGGAAGGAGTGGTACCACATAGAAATGTTTTTAGACAAATGAAAAAGTGAACAGGTCAGGTAGCATTTTCTGTGCATCTCTGTGAAGTTACACCAAGTGTGCATGCCTCCCCTCCCCCTTTGTCAGCCCTGAGACAGCAACACCAGCTCTTCCGCTTCCTCTCAGCCTGTCTCTCTCTCTCTCTTTCTCACACACATAACAATTCTTTGGTATATTCTATTGTAACTATATTTTCATACTACCAATACATTTGCCTTTAGACGCTCATGTATAGTGTTCAGTAAAGGTGAAACACAGGGCACCCATGGGTGTTTCACTACATAGATACAACACACGTTAAGGATATTCATACATTATGAAATTTATCTTACTTCCCAGACTGACCTGAAGCTGAAAAAAATGTGAAGTGCTTTGGAAGGTTAGACAAGCTAACATTTCAATGACTTAGAGAGTATGTTTTTCCAACTATTTGACATTGCAAAAAAATAAATTTTAACCCTTATGTAGAGTAAGTAGTAACTGCTTTTCAGGGTCTATGGAGATAATTCCTCTATTAAAATTACTTTCTAAGTAAGCACAAGATTATGCAGTTTAAGTGTTATTGTCATATGTCTTTTCTGTTCATGTAGACTATAGTTGTGAGCAGACACAGAATAAAAGATTTAGGTCTAGCTGAAGTCTAGACATGTACTTATATTGTGCTGCTTGTTCATGAACTTACATATCCATTTAACAAACAAATACATGTCAGCCATTTAATACATGCATTAGGTATGATGAGATCATGTTGCACTTACAAGCAGGCATAATACATTTCCTCATGGAACTCACAGTTGAATAAGGACAGTTGCATATGATGACTGAAAGTAACAGTGTTTTTCTGAAAGAGGGAAAAAGATATATATCTTTAAAGATATATGTTAGGGGAAACAGGTACAGACAAAGAAGATTTAACTGAGGGTAACTGAACTTGGTTTAGTGGGGCAGAGGTGATATTCTTGGCACAGTCAACCACGTGACTGGAGAAAAGAGAAAGAGGAAGGAGGTAGAATTGGAGGATGGAAGCACCTGGAAGACCCTGTGGCCCAAGAGCCAACGTGCTTTATGAAATACATGATATAATCAGATTTGCTTTTTGGAAAAAATCATTTAATTGGACCGAGGATAGTAAGAGGGGAAGAGTAAATGTTACAAAAGCATTAAGAAGGCTACTGTAGCAGTGAAAGCACAATACCGACCTAAATTTCTGGTTTTAGAACTCAGTTTCATAACATTCAAGTCAACGTTTCGTGAGTATCCCAGTGTGTAGGCAATAGTGCTGGGTCCTGGTGAAACCCTAACAAGACTCATCTCTGCTACCAAGCACCTCAGGCTTTGTAGGCTGTATGTACACACAGTAGAAATCCCAATGCAATTCATGTAAGAAGGCACAGAGACACACAGACGTAAAGAAGCATACAGGCCAGAACAACACCATTCTGCCTAAAATGAATGAGGGAGAAAAATACAGAAGTATAAAACACATGCCATACTATAAATTACTAGGCCCCTTTATTCTCACTTTCACTGTGGTCTGTGACAGATATATATCCAGACATTTAAACGGGAACATGGTTTTTACTTAGTCATCTTGAACGTATTTCAGTCCTACGTTCCTAACCAACTTCCTAGAGGTTAACCATGGCATCAGTGGCCCCTACAATTAAGAAGCCCTTATCTCCACTACACTTCTATCATCAGATGTCTTATCATCTTGAAGATGCAGACACTTTAAGTCATCCAGATTGGCTATAAAAGAACTTGTAGTGTAGTCCTCCGCTCAATATCTCATTGTCATCCTGAATCCCCTCTGCTTATGAATGTCTGCATTCTCAATATTGAGTCTTGGTATCCAGAACTTGACAGAATTCGGCAAATGTGGTACAAAACTAAATAAGGTTACTTATATTAAAGAAGGCTCTTTCCTTTAATGTATTTAATTATTTTTTTATGTATTTCAATGTTGAGTCTGGGGTTCATTTAAACCTACTACAAGCCACATCTTTTCCATTCTAAAGCTCTGTAAAAGGTTTTCATTTTAAAACCAATTGCAAGAATTTATATGTATACCTCTTAAATATCACTTTCTTAAGTTTAACCCATTGTTCACAAACCAAAATGTTAAAGCCTGAATTTCATTTAATCCAACAATATTTTTACGGAACACTAATTTGCTTAAACTTTAAGCCTATTAGGGCAGTGCTATTACTCTGAACAGATGTGTCTTAAGCACAGAGAACAATACTTAATGGTAAGTATTCATTGAATAAATATTTGTTACATAAAATGCAGGCAATGTATTGTCACTGGAGATGCCGGCAGCTCTGATCATTAATAAGTTCAATATTCTGTATAAGAAAAAAACAACTGTTATATAATGCAATAATTATGCAGATATATAACATTTGCTAGTAAAATATGTATGGGAAGGTATGTTCTGGCCAGGATGCTCAGAGGAAGTCCCACAAAAATGATGACATTGAGGTAAGACTTGAAGGATGAGCTAGCCGTCATCAAGAGAAAATATTTTCTCTATCGTCTATATGATAAATCAAAATTTATTAGTCATAAAAGAGTTGCCTAAATCTTCATTATCCAATATGGTAGCCACATGTGGTTACTGAGTGGGCTATTCTGAATTGAGACATGCTCTAAGTATAAAATATCCACATGATGTTAGACTTAATTTTTATAAATGAAAAAGATGTTAAGTTTATATTAAAATGATAATAGTTTGGTTATACTGCTTTATATAAAATATGTCAACATTTATTTCATTTCTTTTTATTTTTGCTAATGAGGTTCCTTGAAAATTTAAAATTACATATGTGATTCACAATTCACACTTGTGAAGCACAATATATTTCTTTTGGACAGCTGATCTAAATGAACGATTCAGAATACTAGAACAATTTTAATTGCATATGGTCTTAAGGAATGCCACTACAAAATTTTATTGCCAAATGACATACTGAACTGTGAAACAGCAATTATATTACAATTACTACTGTTATCTATAAGATGTAACTGAATATGACCTACTGTAAAAGAAAAATCTGCTAGAAAAATCTGTGTGCAATGTCACAAATTTATTATAAATAACTCTGTTTTTTAATCTTTGCTCTTTGATCCTGTTGATTTGCAAAAATATTACTAAAAATCAGTTACTTAGGCAAGGTATTTTATCTCCCTCTGCCTCAGTTTTCTCCTCTCCAAAATGTAGATTATAAATAGAACTTATCTCAAAGAAACTAGTCCATAGTAACATAATGAAGATTAAGTGAGCTTACAGTATTTGTAAAGTGCTTAAATAGTGCTACACAAAGTAAGCATTACCTAGTTTTGTTAAATATCACATATTGTGAACTTCCATAATAAAGTCAAAAAATTCAGTTCTATTCCTTTGGGTCTTATAAAAGTTTCAATCATAGAGCTGGTTCACAGAAAGAAAGAAGCTTTACATGTACTCACATGTGATTTTGATAACTCCCTACTGATTTAGTTAATTTATTTGATATCTATTCTATTTGTTGGATGATAGAATAATGATAAACATACTGAGCCTATTCTCAAAGGGTTCAAAATATATGGCAACAACAATAAAATAAACAGTAGAATGTGACAAATACTCTTTCCAGATTCATTCCAAAATATTTCCCTCCCTCATGATATATACGTAGCCCCAAGAATATATTGGTTTAAAAAAGAGATTAAGATCACTACTTTCAAGATGATTTTATATTTGAGTAATGCAAACAAACATATTTACAAATTGTGATACATGTCACAAAGGAAGTATGCAGGTTTCATGATAAAGAATCATGGTGTGGAAGTGATGTCATAAAAATGAAGCATGAGGTGAGCATCTTGAAAGCTCCCCTGGAATTTACAACAATTGAACAACTGTAATTCCACAAAGGACTCCCCACAGAGCAGAACGGCAAGACTAAGAGGCGCACTACTGAAATCATTTAAAGGTGGGCAAATTGTGCAAGCAGAGAGGGAAGGGAGAAGTGTGGAGATGGGGCCACAGGACGCAGACCTAGCTCAGTGCTCGGAGCTACCGGAGCATTCCGGAACTACCGCAGCTGTGGAAGAGGGAAGAACTCAGACTGCTAGGGCTCTGCTTATGGCCCACAGGACTGAGGGGGCAGCATATAGCATGGCTGAACCCAACGCTCACAGCAGAGACCTCGGAGAAAAGACTGACGGAAGAAGGCTGAAAACGGTGGTTTAAGCCCTCACTGACGAGCAGAGAACAGAAGCCTTAGGCACTGAGACTAGCCGCCCCCTCCCAACCCTCCCAGAGCTCGCCCCACCACCACCTGCCCAGTGCTAGAAGAGGAATAGTAGTGGTGTCAGATCAAAAGAACAGAATATATGCAGTTCTTAGAACTGTGGTCCACAGACACGGACTCACAGCTCCACTAGTTACAGCAAAGGGGAGGGAGCTGTGGAAGCGGGACTGGCTGTGGTGGTGGTCGCCACCATTGCTCTGGGCCACTTCTCTCAACCCACCTTGCCCCTGTCCCCACCTATCTGGGCAGATGCCTGCAGGAGTAAACAGCTGTTGAAATACACAGGATCTGAATCTGGTGCAGGAAGAGTTTTGGAACTTCAGAAGCTCTCCACATCCCCCCACGGAGGTGGTGCCGTATGACCCAGGTGAACTGTTCACAGAGGAGAAGCCTGCCTTCCAGGGAACCTCACATTGTGTCAGAAGGCAGAAAAGTGCAGAGAAAACATAACACTACAATGTGAGAGAGAATAAAAGGCTGTAGTCAGAGAAAAAAAATAAAACATTCTACCAACACCTACTGGAAAACAAGAGAAAGACCTCTTTCTATCAACCTGTTGCAGGACCCACTCCTTTAGATATCTAGGAAGAGAAATAATAAATCATTAATTGCCCTGAATAACCAAGGCAACAAGACAACTCAGAAAGAAAATGAAAAGTCTCCAGAAAGTGAACCTAAAAATGTGGAAATATGTGACTTAAATGACAGAGAATTCAAGATTGCAGTTCTTAAAAAACTCAATGAGATGCAGGAAAACACAGACAGGCAGTTTAATGAACTCAGAAACACAATCAAAGAAACAAATGAACATTTTACCAAAGAGATTGAAATTTTAAAAAAGAACCAAATAGAATTTCTGGAAATTAAGAACTCAATAAAAGAAATGAAGAATGTAATAGCCAGCTTAGGTAGTAGAGTTGACCAGATGGAGGAAAGAATCAGTGACATCGAAGATAGAAATCTGGAAATGACGCAGATGGAGGAAGAAAGAGACTTGAGACTTAAAAGAAATGAAAAAACGCTACAAGAACTTTCGGACTCCTTCAGAAAGAGCAATATAAGAATAATGGGCATAAAAGAAGGACAAGAAAGAGAGAGGGGAACATAGAGTATATTCAAACAGTCAATGAGAACTTCCCAAACTTGTGGAAAGAACTAGATCCTCGAATCTAAGAAGTAAATAGAACACCTAATTACCTCAACTCCAACAGGCCTTCTCCAAAGCACATTGTATTGATGCTGTCAAAAATCACGGCAATGAAAGAATCCTAAGGCAGCCAGGGAAAAGAAGATGGTAACCTAGAATGGAAAGCCTATCAGAATATCATCAGACTTTCCAGCAGAAACTCTACAAGCTAGGAGGGAGTGCAAACAAATATTCAAACTATTGAAAGAGAAAAATTATGAGCCAAGAATAATATATACAGATATCCTTTAGATATGAAGAAGGAATAAAGACCTTTCCAGACATACAGAAGCTAAGGGAATTTTCTAATACACGACCTGCACTACAAGAAATACTGAAGGAGGCTATTCAGACAGCATCAATAGGGATAATTTGTGACAACCAAAACATTAAAGGGGGGAGAGTAAAGGCCTGAACCAAAATATGGGAATGGAGAAGTAAGCATGCTGAAGAAAATGGAATACTCTAAATATCAAACTTTTTTTTACAAAAACTTAATGGTAACCACTCAAAAATAAATAAATAAAAATCCAGAACTGAAATATATAACATAATAGAAGAAACAAAGGGGAAAATCATAGAATACCACAACACAAGAATACTAGACAACAACAAAAAGGCAAAGAAACATGGAGACACAGTCTTACCAGAAAAGTAGACAGAATGATAGGAAATCCTCACATATCAATAAACACCTTAAATGTAAATGGACTGAACTCACCAATAAAAAGGCACAGAGTAGCAGACTGTATCAAAAAAGTTAAACCTAACCATATGCTGCCTCCAGGAGGCACATCTTGGCTACACTGACAAACATAGACTCAAAGTGAAAGGGTGGAAATTGACACTCCAAGCAAATGGTACCCAGAGAAAATCAGGCGTCGCCATACCGATAACAGATGAAACAGACTTCAAGATAAAAAAGGTAACAAGAGAGAAAGATGGACATTTCATAATGATAAAAGGTACTATACAAAAAGAAGACATAACAGTCATCAGTATTTATGCCCCCAATCAGGGAGTGCCAAAATATACCAAGCAACTACTAACAGAATTAAAGGGAGAAATTGACCAAAACACAATTATAGGAGGGGACCTAAATATATCATTGGCAGCTATGGCTAGATCATCCAAACAGAAAATAAAGAAATAGCAACCCTAAATGACACATTAGATGAAATGGACGTAATTGACATTTGTAGAGTATTTCATCCTAAAACATCGGACTATACATTTTTTTCTAGTGTACATGCAACATGCTCAAGGGTAGACCATATATTGGGACATAAAACGAGCCTCAGCAAATTTAAAAAGATTGAAGTCATACCAAGCATAATCTCTGATCACAAGGCTTTGAAATTGGATACTGATTGCAAAAAGAAAGCTGGAAAAACCAGAAATACATGGAGATTAAACAACATACTTTTAAAGAATGACCAGATCAAAGAAGAAATAAGATGAGAGATCAAAAGATACATAGAAACAAATGAGAATGAAAATAAATCCTACCAAAATTTTTGGGATACAGTGAAAGCAGTTTTAAGAGGGAAATTTATATCATTACAGGCCTATCTCAAGAAACAAGAAAAATCCCAAATATATAACCTCACATTACACCTTAAAGAACTAGAAAAAGAAAAACAAATGAAACCCAAGGTCAGCAGAAGAAAGGAAATAATAAAAATCAGAGCAGAACTCAGTGAAATAGAGAACAAAAAGACAATAGAAAAATATTAATGTGACAAAGAGCTGGTTCTTTGAAATGATTAATAAAATCGACAAACCTTTGGCTAGACTCACTAAGATAAGCAGAGAGAAGACACTAACAAAATCAGAAATGAAAAACGGGAAGTTATCACGGACACCAAAGAAATACAAAGGATCATCCAAGAATACTACGAAGGACTACATGCCACCAAATCCAATAACCTAGAAGGAATGGACAAGTTCTTAGAAACATACACCCTTCTAAACTGAATCATGAAGAACTGGAAAATCTAAATAGACTGATCACCAGTAAGGAAATTGAATCAGTCATCTGAAACCTTCCCAAAAGCAAAAGTCTGGGACCAGATGGCTTCACCAGTGAATTCTAACTTTCAAACAGGATTTAATACCAATCCTACTCAAACTCTTCCAAAAAATTGAAGAAGAGAAAATACTCCCTAGCTCATTTTATGACGCCAACATTAGCCTGATACTAAAACCTGGTAAGGGTAACACAAAAAAGAAAACTACAGACGGAAAAATCCTAAACAAAATTATAGCAAATCGAATGCAACAATACATTAAAGACATTATTCATCATGATCAATTGGGGTTCACCCCAGGGGCACAAGGATGGTTCAATATATGCAAATCCATCAATGTGACACATCACATAAAGAAAATAAAGGACAAAAATTATATGATTATATCAATTGATGCAGAAAAAGTGTTCGACAAGATACAGCATCCATTTATGATTAAAACAATAAAATACGTATAGTAGGAAAATACCTTAACATAATAAAGGCCATATATGACAAGCCCTCAGCTAATCTCATAATTAATGGTGAAAAACTGAAGCCCTTTGAACACGACAGGACTGTCTCCTATCACCTCTGCTTTTCAACATAGTGTTGGAAGTCTTTGCCACAGCAATCAGGCAAGACAAAGAAATAAAATGCATCTAAGTTGGGAATGAAGAACTTAAATTGTCACTCTTTGCAGATGACATGATGCTATATATAGAAAATCCTAAAGACTCCACCAAAAAGCTATTAGAAACAATAAACGAATACAGTAAAGTTGTTGGCTACAAAATCAAGATACAAAAATCCATTGCATTCCTATATACTAACAATGAAATCTCAGGAAAAGAAATAATAATAATAATAATAATAATAATAATAATAATAAAAATTCCTTTTGCAATTGCAACGAAAAGAATAAAATACCCAGAAATAAACTCAACCAAGGATGTGAAAACCCTATATGCTGAACCCTATATGCTGAACACTATAAGACATTTTTAAAAGAAATTGAAGAAAACCCAAAGAAATGGAAAGACATTCCGTGCTCATGGATTGGAAGACTCAACATAGTTAAAATGGCTGTATTACCCAAAGCAACATACAGATTTAATGCAATCCCCATCAAAATCTCAATGCATTTTTTTAAAGAAATAGAATAAAAAATCATCAGATTTGTATCGAAGCACAAAAGACCCCAGGCAGTCAAACCAATCCTCAGAAAAAAGAACAATTGTGGAGGTATCACATTCCAGACTTCAGCTTGTACTACAGGACAACAGTAGTCAAAAAAGCATGGTATTGGCAGAAAAACAGACATATAGACCAATGGAATAGAATTGAGAACCCAGAAATAAATCCACATAAATATGGACAGATAATTTTTGACAAAGAAGCAAAAAACATACAATGGAGAAAAGACAGCCTCTTTAATAAATGGTGCTGGGAGATCTGGAAAGCCACGTGAAAAAGAATGAAACTGGACTGTTATCTGTCACCATGCACCAAAATTAATTCAAAATGGGTCAAAGACTTAAGCATAAGACCTGAAACTAAAAATAAACTGCACAGAAGAAAACATAGGTACTAAACTTATGGACCTTGGGTTCAAAGAGCATTTTATGAATTTGACTCCAAAGGAAAGGGAAGTAAAAGCTAAAATAAACAAATGGGACTATATCAAACTTAAAAGCTTCTGCACAGCAAAAGAAACCATCTACAAAATAAAGAGGCAACCCCAACTGAATGGGAGAAGATTTTTGCAAACTGTGCCTCCAATAAGGTACTAATATCAAAAATATACAAGGAACTCATACAACTCAACAACAAAAAAACAACAAACAACCCAATTGAAAAATGGGCAGAGGATCTGAAGAGACATTTCTCCAAAGAGGACATACAAATGGCAAACAGACATATGAAAAAATGCTGAATATCACTAATCATCAGAGAAATGCAAATAAAATCCACAATGAGATATCACCTCACCCCAGTCAGAATGGCTATCTTCAACAAGACAAATAGTAGCAAGTGTTGGAGAGGCTGTGAAGAAAAAGGAACCCTCAGACACTGTTGGTGGGAATGCGGACTGGTGCAGCCGCTATGGAAGGCAGTGTGGAGGTTCCTCAAGAAATTACGAATAGAATTACCATATGACCCAGCAATCGCTCTCCTGGGTATCTACCCAAAAAATCTGAAAACATTTCTCTATAAAGACACGTGTACTCCAATGTTCATTGCAGCTTTGTTTACTGTGGCCAAGACATGGAATCAACCAAAACGTCCTTCGATAGATGAATGGATAAAGAAGTTGTGGTATATATACACAATGGAATACTATTCGGTGTTAAGGAAAGATGATACAGGAGCATTTGTGACAACATGGATGGATCTTGAGAATATAATGCTAAGTGAAATACGTCAGACAGAAAAAGCAGAGAACCCTATGATTTCACTGGTATGTGTTATATAAACTGCAAACAGAAGAACAAGACAAACAACTGAAAGAACAAAAACTCACACACATAGATAATAGTTTAGAGGTTACCAGAGGGTAAGGGGGGAGGGAGGAGTGGGACTCTGGAAGTGGGTGAACGGGGTCTAATATATGGTGATGGAAAGAGAACTGACTCTGGGTGGTAAACACACAATGTGAGATATAGATAATGTATTACAGAAGCATACACCTGAAATCTATGTAATTTTACTAGCAATTGTCACCCCAATAAACTAATTTTAAGAAGAAAAAAGAATCATGGTGTGAAGGGTATGTAATTTAATGAGTGGGTTATTATTATATTATATTATGTTATATTATATTATATTATATTATATTATATTATATTATATTATATTATAATATATATAATTATAATTACATATAATTATATATATTTAATTATATATAATTATAATTATACTATATAATTATATTATATAATGTATAATATTACATTATTAATCAGTGTGGTAATATTCCCTCTGAGAAGATACCACCGAAAGTGTGGCATAAAGGATAATATGAGCCCGATAGGTAAAGGGATGGAGGAAGAATGTTTCAGGAACAGGGTGGCATGTCTGAAACTCACGGAAAGACAATGTGGTTCTTCCTAATTTGTGAATAAAGCCTCATATAGCCTGATATCTTTGAGAGGTGAACAGGTATCAGGATATGTCTTGCTTTGTGAGCTATGAGAAACATGTGGATTTTATGTAACTACATTTGATGTATATGAAATGTTTCAAGAAATAATTTATGTTTTGAAAAGTGCAAGGGTAAGAAAAACGTAGGGGTTCTAGTTCAATCTAGCTGTGATCACAAAAGGATGTCACTGGAGGTTAACATTGAAGCTTAAATCTAAAGGATGAGAGAAGTCAACTTTTCATTTAGTCTGGATCTATGTGTTATAGAATTACAGATATATGCAAATCTCTAGTAATCGAAGGCCAACATTTGAATTTTTACATATGAAGCTAATATATTATAGTCACAAGGATAAGTAAATATGTGTAACTAATAAAATCCAAGCGTGTGACTGAGATAAATTTTAACAAATGAAGTATCCTTGAAATCTCTACTGCAATATTTTCTCTATATTAAAACAGATTCTAAACTTTACATGTTTTCATTATTTTTGTCTTGAGCCTTTACGTAGTTCGAGGGCCATTAACCTGAAAATATAATTTAAAAACTTTTAACCTGTGCCATATCCATTTTGTATAAAAATTAAACAGATAGGCTCAAACTCAGAAAAATGTCTTAAAACCGTGTAATCTTAGGAAATTGGAAGATCAGGGTCCAATAGAGATACTACTTGTGGATAATGGCAAAAATAAAATCAAATGTTCTTTTCCACTAATGATGACATTGAAAGTGGTCATGGGTGCCTTCAGCATGCAGGTACAGTATGCCTTCTACGTATCAGATCTGCATGTTATGAAGTGCAATGTATATAATGATAAAATAATGCTCAGAGGACTGGGTCAAGATTGCAGAGTACATAGACAATGAGCTCACCTGCAGTCACGGACATACCAAAATTACAACTAAATATAGAGCAAAAAATCAGGGAGAACCACCCGAAGACTAGCTGAACAGAATTTCTATAACTAAACATATAAAGAAGAAGCCATGTCAAGTAGAAGGGACAGGGCTGGTCAGGTCCCAAACCTGCAGTATGGCAATTCAGAAATGGGAGGTCTATCCCTCCTGAGCCCCACAACAGACTCCCTCGCCCATGGTGTGTGTGTGGGAAGAGGAATCCCCACAGTATCTGGCTTTGAAAACCAGTAGAAGCTGTGTCCGAGAGAGATAAAGGGCTGTGGGAGACAAGAGACACAACTATTAAAGGGCTTGCACATAAACTCATTCACACCAAGCTCCATCATGAAGGTAGCAATTTGAGAATCTCTTGGGTCCTACGGGTGGAATTAAATAGGCTAACCTTTGGGCAAAGGCTGGAAGGGCAGTAATTTGTGCAAAGACTCTCTGGAGACGGAAGCCCTGGCAATCACAACTGTTCCTTCTTCTGTTGTGTTCTACTTCCACCTGTCTGGCTCAGCACAGACGGGTGACAAATCAGTCACTCTCCATTAACCTGGATAACACTTTTCGCCCTGCCTCATCATTGCACTGAAATGCTGCCAGCCAAAGCCTTCCCCAAGTGGCTCCAGACTTGCCAAACCTGGTACCTAGCCTCCGCTTACATATTAATAGTAACATTTCCCACACAACCCCAAGCCCTGTACAAGTGGTGACCTGATTCAACTTGCATCACAGGTAATACCAAGTAGCTCCAAGCCCAGCACAAGCAGTTACCAGCCTTGGCTTGCATCAGAGCTACTACCAAGCAGCCCTAAGCCTGGCACCAGTGGCAGCCAGCCTTGGCCTGTACAAGAGCCCCTCCTGAGAGGGTCAAGATCTAACATATTTGGTGCTGGCTTTAGTCTGCATTAGAAATCTCACCCAAGCATCTCAACACACTGCACACCTGACAGTTGGCCTGGGTCAGCACCAAAGCCCCTCCAAACCAATTTTACTCCATGGGGCCAACTCTACACACCAGATCATTCACAAGATATAGTAAAAGTCCTCAGAGCCAGTTGACCTGAGGGTCAACTCCACCCTAATATCAGGTATAAGACAAGGGTGCCCACTCTCACCACTTTTATTCAAACTAGCATTGGATGTTCTAGCCACAGAAATCAGACAAGAAAAAGACATAAAAGGCATCCTAATTGGAAAGAAAGAGGTAAAACTGTAACAATTCACAGATAACATGATATTATATAGAGAAAACCCTAAAGACTCCACCAAAAATTATTAGAAATAATGAATTCAGGCAAGTTGTAGGATACAAAATTAATATATAGAAATCAGTGCCATTTCTATACACTAATAATAAATTATCAGAAAGATAAGTTAAGAAAACAATACCATTTATAATTGCATAAATAAATACTGGGGAATAAATTTAACCAAGGAAGGAAAAGACCTATATTCTGAAAACTATAACACATTGATGAAAAATACTAAAGACAATACAAATAAATAAAAGGATTGATTGAAGTAATATTGTTACAATGTTCATACTACCTAAAGCAATCTACAGACTCAATGCAATCTCCATCAAGATACCAAGGGCATTTTTCATCCAGCTAGAATAAATGATCCTAAAATTTATATGGAACCACATAAAAAAACAAAACAAACAAACAAATAAACAAAAAAACAACAACACGGAATAGCCAAAGCAATCTTGAGAAAGAAGAACAAAGCTTGGGGTATCACGCTTATTGATTTCAAACTACACTATAAAGCCATAGTAATCAACACAACATGGTACTGGCACAAAAACAGATTTATAGATCAATGAAACAAAACAGAAAGCCCAGAAATTAACCCACACTTATATGATAAGTCTATGGCAAAGAAGACAGGGATATGCAATGGGGAAAAGACAGTCTCTTCAAAAAATGATGTTGGGAAAACTGGACAGATACATGCAAAATCACTTTCTAAAGGTGGATCACTTTCTTACATTATATGTAAAATTAAACTCAAAATGCAAAAACCGACTTGAATGTGAAAACCGAAACCATATTATTATAGAAGAAACCATAGGCAGTAAACTCTTTATCAGTCTTACTAATATTTTCTGATTATGTCTCCTCAGGATAGGGCATTAAAGACAAAAAATAAACACTGGGACTGTAACAAATTACAAATATTTTGCACAGTGAAAAAGAAATCTACAAAATAAAAAGACAACCTACTGAATGGAAAAAGATATTTGCCAATGATATACGTAGCTAAGATGGGGTTAATATTCAAAATATAAAGAACTTATACAACATAAAAAATCCAATTAAAAAATTGGCATAGGACATGAACAGACATTCTCCAAAAAGATACAGTCAGATAGTCAGCAGGCATATGAAAAGATGGTCTATGTCACTAATCACCTGGGGAAATGCAAATCAAAATCCCAATGAGATATCTACCCATATCTCCCCAGAAGGATCTTAACCAGAGACTCGTTAATCATCTGCACAAAGGAGATAGTGTTTTCCTTGTCTCAAGACAGGGAAACGTTTAATCACAACAGGAATTGTCCTACCCGTTCCCCTAAACAAGTATCAGAAAGTTCCTCTGCATTATATGAGCGAGTTAGAATCATTTCATGAGTATCAAGAAAAATAGAGAAAAAATGACATAGGTACAATGACGATTTTATGCACAAAGTTAATTGGAATATTATATTTCAGTTGTACCGAAGTATGATCTCAAATTCAACACAGACAATTCTATCAAGGTTGGAAGAAATCGGAGGATCCTTTAAGTTAGGCACTCAGAGTTAACCAAAGAAGTGGGAAAGCCTGTGTGGGAAACCGATCAAAGATACTGTGGCCTCTCATTGGTCAGTGCCTGGGCTGCAATCCCCACAGACCCACGGGCATTTCCAGAGACACACAGGGTTTCATACTGCAAAACACATAGGGGGAAATCCCTTGGAAAGGGCTTCCAGAAGGCAGACTCGTCTGTGTCTGGATTCTGGCTCTGACACCCGATAACTGCATGTTTTCTCTAATTTGCAGTTTCCTCATATAAAAAGTGGGCATAATGATACCACTTAGTAATACTTGCCTAGGAAATGTGTTATTAGAATTAAATTAGATAATGCTTGTGAAGCACTTGACTAATGTCTAGCACTCAGTAAGTACAAGCTCATTAAATGTAAATTAATTTTACTATGCTCGCACTTGTTTGAAACAGGAACACATTTGCTACCATAAATTAGCCACTGTCATCTGCTGTTTATCATCACTAGGACTGCTATGGAAATATGTGCTATTGTTATACATTACAATGGTGATCAATCTTTTACAGTGTCATCATTTTTTCTCAGCAATCTAATATGTTACCTAAGTATTTACTTATGTAATACTATCACTTATATAACCAGGAAATGTTTTCTTGTTGAATAAAATCATAAATGGCCACAATAACAGGAAAGAAAATATTGTTTAGCCTTTGGTTGATCAGGGAAGAAAAGTGAAAAGATATATGACAGCAAAATGTCAAGCTGGCCATCCTGGTCACTCTGCAAGAACGTGAATTCCATGTAATAAACAGTGATTCCCACAAATGCCTTATTTAACCTGAAGCTGGGCCAGTCTAACTCATTCCGATTGTGTCTGAAGAGCCAAGAGTTGGAGGAAATGCTATGGGACTTCAGTTACTTGCACCTAAAGGTCCAACTAGAGAAAAAAACCAAAACTTCATATAATAAATTATATGACAGTTTTAGTGAGCAGGATAAAAGCTTGTTTTTCTGTACTAACAGAAGAATCTAGCTGTAATATTCTCTGAATAAAGGCATAATGTTTAACAGTAAAACCATATTATAAACCAAATGAAATTCTTTCTGATTATTTCTCAAAATCCACTGATGTAATAATTTAACGTACCAGTCATTCATAGAATTTTTTTTAAATGCTTTCAGCCTGGTTGAAAAATAACTGCATTATATATCAATAATTATTAAACTGTGGTAAAAATGAATAATGAAATTGGAGTTGGAGCAAAATACATATTCAAGCATTACAACACTAGAGTATCTTGCCAAAAATCAATGACATTTTTATACATGAAAAGTAATTGAGGCATCTGATTGATCACCTTTTTCACGAACCTTGAATATGATGCTAATATCTCCCTTTCAAGTCGTACTCGCTATAAATAAAGGAAACCATGTCCTCTCATTCTGGATCATCTCTTTCATTTAAGAATTCAGATACAAGTACATTAGAGACAAGTACATTAGAGACAGAGGGTGAGAGCAGGAATGAGAATGAGAGAGAAATCAAAAGATATCACCCATAAAGTTAGAAGAACACAGATATAGGTGAGACTCACAAATCCAACTTCAGATATCATGGGTTTCAAATCTTGAGACAGGACTACATGTGTACAACATTTTTTTTATATTTTCAAGGTGAATTCCCTTCGTAGTGAAAGAGCCTCTGTAGCTAAGAGCAGGAACTGAGGATAAGGAGACCTAGAATCACACGCATTTGCCTTAATGGCCACTAACTTGTTCTGTGAACTCCTGGAAATTTTTGAATCTGACTGTACCTTTTCCTCACCCAGTGAAAACTGCAGAGGTTGGGGATGGATTGATTTCTGTGCTACCTCCCAGCACTCGCATTCTGGGAACGTCAGTGCCTCCCCTTCTGTCATATTACAAGTAGCTATAATTTGTCACATCCCTGGAACACAAACTCGGCATGCAGTAAAGCATGCTTGTCTTACAAGTATAAAGCCCAGACCCTTTTCTAGTTTCATCCTTAAATTGAACTTGATTCTCAAGTTCTTCTTCACCATTCCCAGCTCTTCGCCTGGCATCTTTCTAGCAATATTTGTTCAGAAGCCTGAAAATGTTTGAGTTATCAAATCATTATACCTAGTGTCTAGAAATAGGATCCGCACCACTTCTGAGGTGTTGTAAAGAAAGAGTCATTTGTGCACTAGAAGTCAAGTTTCACACCTCGCTGTGCATGTGTCAGCACCCCCTCTGAGTACTCAGGCCCATTGGCCTCAACACCTATCGTGAAAAACCAGAGTCTATAATAGAGGAGACAGAACCAAAAGATAATAAAAAGTCCTGATTTTCTGCTTCTAAAGACCTAGGAAATGAGACACAAAGAGACCCAATTCTGAACCAAAATGCTAACATTTGGACATACTGATTACCAGGCAGAGTCCCTACAGGAAAACAGAAGCTGTAGGCAGAAACACCAGGTTTGAAATAGTGTTTTAGTACAATCAACTATTTTGACATATTTTTGTAGACTTTCAGAAATTTAAAAAAACTGAATAAAACATAGGACATAAAAATCTGATTCTTAGAAGTGGAGAAAGCATTCGTAATTTGGAGCCTATTTAAGGAAAATGTTCAAATTTAACTAAAAGAGTAGTCATACTTAACTAAATTTTGACAAAATTCCCCAAATCTATAATCTTACCCTGATATACATACTTATACATACACACACGCTCACTCACATATCACACGTAAGACTGAAATCTAGTAAAACTATTTCCCTTACTTGCAGTAACTGCTAGGTAATGAGTCTTAACTAAGTAGAATCATCAAGCAACCTAAATTGCAAAGACTCGAAGTCACAGGTGAAAATATTCTGTAAAAATAAGGCAGGCTTCATTAAATAGACAGCCTCTCAAAAAAAAAAAAAATCACAAGTTAATTAACTGTTGGGTAAGATTAAATTCTGGGGAGTACAATTTTATCTTACTCCTTTGAAGTGCAGTATAATCTAAATTTTCTATGATGAACTGGTCAAGTTAAGCTTAAAAAGAGTCATCCTCACACCATCCACCTATCCCCTCATTTTTTAATTTTTATTTTCTGACTCTGAGCTAAAGACATTGTCATTCTTAATAGTAAGAAAAATCTTTATCTTTTTATCTAGGTTATTCAGCTACTACAAAATGAATATGCAATTTACATCTTTACTATTATGTTTTGGAACCTGGCAGAGCAATAAAAAGTAATTTGAAATGGTTCCATCTTTTTCAAAATTTATTCTAGCCCCTCATGTTCTAATCAGACAATAACTGGGAATTACTTGCCATTTCTAATGAATTTCTGCCACCTGTGTGAAGCTCTATGAAAAAAATATGTTATTCCCTTTTAGATTTATTTGATTAGCTAAAGTTATTGAAGATAATAACTTCCATTTTTTTAATGAGATCCTTTACACTGTATTAGTAAGGCTTATCTTGCTTAATAGGTTGAAAACCTGCTTCATCAATAGCACTTAAAATTTATGAAACGTTCATAATATGGTAGGCACATGAATTAGCTCATTTAATTTTCACAACAACCTTACAAGTCTAGTTCTATGATTTCCCCCTTTTAGGTAAAGAAGCCAGCCTCAGAAGAATGGTCCCCTGGTGAAAAACCAGTTCAGGCTGGAGTCACTAATAAAAGGTACGTTTACCTAACTCCATAAGTCTTGCTTCTAAACATTGCACCATGATGACTCCCATTGCTAAACTCCGCTTTTACAAAACTATATTATACATGAATTTACAAACTGTAATGAAACCCCAAGTAAAGGCATGGTACAGTCTCAGATGCAGCATTAAATGCTTGCCTCCCTTGTTGCAGGAAGTTACACAGGGAAGGGGAATGCAGCTATGGAATTAACCCACTACCCAATGCCCACGATGGATGTCTCCCAATTTTTAAAAGGATGCTGCATAATCTCTTACAAAATGTCAATTCTAATATGAGTTATAAATCTAATTTCACCACGTAATAATCACGGGAGAGTACCATTAAATATGTTAGCTCTTCTTTGGAAGTTAGGACTTTGGTATTGCTGAAATTGCAATCTTTTAAAATTTGCAAAAAAAAAAAAAAGATAAAATCCACCTTAAATCTCTTCTGAAAAGAGGTAGGACATAAAGTATGATTTCTAAAATAAGCATATTATCAAAACAACATAGAAAAGATTCTGTGTACTATTCCTCCTCTGCAGAATATTCGATGGCAAACAGCTTGGATATGGTAAATCAAACAGACAAACAACAAAACCTGAAGACAATTTTAAACGTAACCCATTTATCTTCACTGTTGTTTTAAAAATAATACTGATATTTTGTTTTTTTTTTCTGAGTTATATTTTAAATATACTACTGGAAAGTGTAGCTAGAAATCCTGCGTTGCTCAGTGCACAAAATACCATCCAATAGAATATATGTATATGTTGTCGAACAGGTGCCAACAGGCACAGAAAAGAGAGATGTCATGACGTTCGGTTATTGTGATTGTTCTTACAGTGCAAGCACTGAGAACAGGACCTACCTAGTAAGGTCAGGACACAGGCAAGGATGGCAATCAGGGCTCCGGTGCTGAGGCCGGCGGGCAGCACATAGGCCTCGGCGTTGCAGGTCTGGGCTACGCCCTCTGCGTCACAGTCACACACGCGAATGGTGAGGGTGTTGGTGCTGCTGAGTGAAGGAGACCCACTGTCTACGATGAAGATGGGCAGATAGTAGACAGATTGCTCCTGCCTCCTAAAGCCATTTCTCCTGGTGAGAATCGAGGCCGTGTTGTCTTGGAGAAGGAAAGCAAAGTTATAACAAAAGTTATAACACACGATTTCTGATGGGATCCGTCCTGCCAACTTCATCTCATTTCAGTCACTCTGTTTAGTTTCTTTTGACCAAGGGCCATATTTCCCAATATTGGTTCATTTTAATACATTTTAGTCTAATTGTCACTCTATACAGTTATAATCAAAGAAACAGTTATAAACTAAAACTAAATATGAAAATGTTTATGCGTTACTTATTATATTAACTGCAACTTTGTAAACAATACATATAGTACATACACCCTTTTACTTATCTTAAATTTCAAGCCATACACTTAGGATGATAAACATTAACAGGTTAAGTATTTTTAGAGCATCACCAACTAGCACAAATGAAATTCCCAATCTATCCTTTCTTGGACACATTCCAGGCCCGATAGAGAAATAAGTGAAATAAGCCACTCTCGCTTTATTTGAATTGAGTATGCACAGTTATTCGAGAATTATTGTATAGTTCTAAAAAAAATCCATATTGGTATATGTCGTTACCAAAACCTCATGTACATAAACGTTTTGTCAGTGATAAAATGTGTCATTTGTGTCTAATTTATATTCAATATTTTGTTTCATCTAAACAATCATAGTAATTATGAAACATTTAACAGTAATCATAAGTCTGTATCACAAGACTGTGGTTTCCATATCTGAAATAGATTTTTTTTTATCTGCTAGCAATTTATCCAACTAACTTGCCTTAATTAACTAATTAGGAATTTACGTGATTCTTTAAATTTACAGTATTAATCAAAATAAAGGAAAACTGGGACCACAGGTTCATCTAGTGGGCTTTAATATATATTTCCTTTCCAAGCTGTCAAAAAGATATTTATCCTTTTTTGTTACCATAAAAGAATTAATAAGATTTTAATGGAAGAGAAAGCTGAAATCTCTCCCAAACAGCACAAAACAGCAAGCTTCCATGAGACTGCAGAAAACATACAGCCTGCAATTAAAAACGTGGCAGGAATAAAACTTTGATTTTCAGATTCCATCTGGTAGGCTTTTATGTAAACACATTTTTTCTTTTAAAATGGATGAATCTGAGAAGCATTCATTAAAAAAATACTACACATGGAGTTGTTAAAAGATATTGTTTGGTATGTTTCTATACAGTAAACAATAGCACACATGCACATGCCAACATACATCTACGTCTCTGCCTCACAACCACTCAGATGTTATAAATGTTTATGATTTGACATACAAAGTTTTTTCGAAGTTGCTTATTAGTAATTTAACATGGCTGACATCAAATCACACACACACACAGTGAATTGAAGAACACATGCTGGAATGCCCAATAGGTGAGAAGAGAACCTTGTGTTCGGGAAAGAGATCATAATATTCTTTATGTTTGTATATGCTTCCTGAGATGGAAACCACTGTAAGAACTGACATTCTTCCTATTCCTTCATGTTTTCCTTCCAGGCTAGGGAGCTCTGGACTTGACTTAGAGAAATCTTTCAATTATGTCCTGAAAATGGTGGTACGGATGATGACACATAGGAGAACTAATCACAGTTACTTTAAAAGATCTTATAATTATCTATATACTGTCTATGTGTCTATCATTTTATATAGATATAGATATATACCTATGCCTATATGTATATCTAATTAAGCAAGACCAGAATTTACTTATAGGTATTTGTAAAATCATTTCTATAGTGACACATAGGAAACTGGTAAGTGTGTTCACCTTTGCAGCAGAAAAATGGGATTTGGGATGACAGGTAATTCTTTTGTTCTTTTTTTTATATTTTTTGCATCAGGGGTATATTTTTATTGTTTTTTTTTTTTTTGGTTTGTTTTTTTAACAATTGGCATGGATTACCTTTATTTTTAGATTAAAATAAAAATAACTGACATTAGTTACTGAAAATATAAAGTCAATGTTGATTGAGGTTGAAATGTGTAAAGTCCAATTATTTTCCTGATGTCTCAGGTTATACCTATGTAGTATAATCTTGATGAAGGCATTTAGCTGCCCCTTAGCTGATCAGATAATTTAGATAGAAAGGTAGCATGCAAATTAAGAAGAAAATGTCCAGAAGAAATGACAGAGAGATTTGGTTCTGGCTTCCTCTCTATTCGGATTTAGGCCTAAAATTATTTAAGCAGCAGATTCTTCTTCATGACAGCAAATCCATAGATAAAAATTACTGGAGGGCCTTATTGCCCTTGAATTAATGTTCTTACTGATGTGTGTGTGTGTGTGTGTGTGTGTGTGTATATATATAGAGAGAGATAGATAGATAGATAGATATTCCATCATCAGCATTTCTGTGAGCAAAAGTACTTGTTTAGAGTTTATACCTGCTGCCTCCATTGGTGACAATAACACCTTACCTTTGTTATCTTTCAATGAGAAGTTGTGGTTGTTGGTTATGTCAGTTGTTAAGCTAAAATAAAACTGGTGTCCATTGGATGGCTCGTCTTTATCCACAGCGCTGATTTTCTGGATAACCTAGGGACAGAGAAGGTAAAACAAGAGGGCACACTGGTGTGCTCTACGAGGTTTTCCAAGGCGGGACAGGGCAATGTTACACCTTCTAAGAAGTACCACCTTCCTGAGTGAGCTGGGGGAAGGACCAGATACACTGATGTGAACCCAGTCTCAAAAGGGCTCTGAAAAACAAGTCATGTCCTTTTCAAAATTCATGTTTGAATTTACCTTTGTGAACCTCAGAAATAATAAGCTTGCCGATCGATTATTCCACTTCAGTAAAGATCACAAGACACTGAGCAATATATGTGTAGCACAAACCACACCAAGATTAAACCACATTTAATTCTCAGAACTTCAAGGTACTTAAGTCCTGCTGTGTAATGTGGGGAAACAGCCCCATCAGGCTTCATATGCTGTATTTCTCCTTTAAAGGAGGTTAAGCCTTTAACCAATTGCCCTAGCTTTTACAATGTTTACCTTTCTTCTTGAGGAATTTTCATCATCCCAATTAAACCAGAATTTGAAAGTTCCTTTAATATTAGTTTATGTTCCACATCAAAGTGTTAGTTTTGCTGAAACACGCTGATTATATTTTATCTTAAAGCTGGCAGAATTTCAAAGGCAGCTGCTGCTGGTGCTTTTTAAGGCAGTCAGAAATGAGGAGCGCGGTGTTTTGAAGTTTCTTACCTGCCCTGGCTGGGCATTCTCACACACAGTGGTTTCATAGTCCATTGCAAACTCAGGGGCATTGTCATTGATGTCCAGGATGGTGATAGCCACATAGCCTCTTCCTACTTGAGATGGATTCTCTAATCAGGAGGAAAAGCTTTTGTCATTTATTCTCAGAGTAATGCTGTTATTCCACTGCCTTTTACTAGTAGAACTACTTCTAGTCAAACTTTTTAATATATGTTTCCTTTTATTCAGGAAACATATTAAAAACAAAATGGTTTGCCTATTCCAAGCATAATTCTAATAAGGGCTAGTCCTCAAATAAAATCCACAATCATAAATAACACTGTAGACTTCAAAGGGTACTACAGAAAATCTGATCCATATGCCATAAAAACATATCTAGACAGAGATATAGATATAGATAGTATTTCTTTAGTCCCTGATAAGAAAATTGTCAAAAGAATGAACAATAAATCATGCATTTCAATATTATTTGATACTAGAGCTCCTATGTGTATGGATATACATAAAAAGTATACATATTATATATGTGCATATACTATATATGTATATAATACACAGAGGGTGCCAAAAAATGTATACACATTTTAAGAAAGGAAAAAAAAAACTGTATTAAAATTGTAATAATATATACCAATAACAAAAGATAAACACAAGTCATGTGTACAGTTCTTTGGCACCCCTAGTATATAGCAATGTATTATAATTGTTCTTTAAATACTTTTCTTATTAGGAACTAAAATTAGTTCAATATCAAAATATGCAAATCTGGGTGTCTCAGAAATCAATTTATATACTAATTTTTGTCAGCTATTTCACCAACTCCATGTCAGCATAAATGCAGCATATGAAATAGGACCACAAAACAAGAAGAAGCTTCTGAAGGTAATTCAGACCCATTATCTTATAGTAGTCATCTCTTTTTATTAACTTTGTAAGTATCAGCATATAGAATCAATACATATTAATATAATTCACATCTTAAAATTATGGATTTTCAAGTTTCTGTTCAATTGAAATAAGCACCTAGCATACTTCAAGTTGAAACTATAACTTCATGACAACCCATTCTCCATGCTCAATGTCACCCATCCTAATTGAATTTTAAACCTTACAACTTACGGCTCTCCATTGCAAGGACTGTGATGTTATGCACAGCATTTGTCTCCCGATCCAATGATTTGGCAGTTGTGATAACTCCGCTGTTGGCATCGATATTGAAGTATCTTTCCAAGTCTGTGTTTCTGTCAATTGAATACCTAATCGAACATAAAAAAACCCAAAAACAAACAAACAAAGCACCTTCAACATTTATGTTTGATTATGATTTGCAAAATTTATTTCATTAATTGCACAGCCAGTGACCAAATCCCGTTGACTCCAAATCCCGTTCACTGTCATATTAGTGACATAAATGCGTGCTTAGTTTAAAACTTCACTAACATTATGGTTGGTTCTTAACCTGCTTGTCAGAAATCTCTTTGCTTTTCTGTCAGATGGTACAAAATAAACACCACTGTACAGTGATTGTCACAGTAGCTTTGAAAATGCCATTATAAACTTCAAATAATTCATTTATTATTATTATTATTATTATTATTATTATTATTATTTCGGCTTCTAAAAACCATTTACAATAGCCCTGGTCATGCTTATGGGTCCCTCTAAAATGAAACATACAGACGCCTTGACTATTCATATATACTTAGGAACATCATTTGTCTTGATAATACCAACCTGATCTTAATCCTTTTTTTTCTGTGTGCGTATTTCTCATTCAGGGGTCTTGACTTGGGTTCCGTAGATGTTTCAAAGTTGAACCCCTAAAGTGTCATGACTACTTTGATGGGTAAACATTTTCAGAAAATATCCACTCTCCAAACATTAGTGAAATACCACTGCTCTACTTGTATTCTTATTGTGTGTAATCATTTGTTCCAATACAGAAAATTCATTCTTCCAACAGAAATGAGTAACTTCAGATTCCACTCAGATTTTTTTTCATTTGGGTGAAATAATGGCATTCATTTGTAAAGAAGTAAGTAAATAAAAGAAAAAAAAAAGATAAACAATTACACACCCTATTTAGGTTAAGCAAATGTTTTAAACTTATGTAGTAGTTCTCTATTATTAAATAGAATTCATTTCCAACTCTGCTGTATTACAAAAAGGAAGAAACATGAAAAGGAAAGAGGTGGCAACAGAAAATGTTAGAAAATTAACCATAAACCAACAAACATCATTGTCGCTATGCAGTACTAGGAGTTTCAGTGTTGAGAATATAAGGAAGTTATTTTTGATGGCTTCTATATTCTTGACGGAATATAAGACAAGGTTATCAGCTGAGACAGCATGGAGAAGAAGGTAGTTTGAAGAGGAGAGAGCAGTAATGTTTTTAGAATGGACATCAACATGCACACGCACACGTGAAAGAGGAGAGCTAAGCATTGTGGGTTGTCCCTGAGGTTTGTGCTCATTAATTTAATGTGCAACCAGTCATCTTGTTTGTCTTACTCCATTCTCGTCTTTGTGTCTGTAGGTCCATAAAGGGCGTAGGGCTGGATTTAACCAGTTGTGGACAATGGAAGGGGTGAGGGGTAAGGAGGAAAGGATCTATGCACAGGAGTGATAATAATGAAGGCTCATGCCATGGAAGGTGGTAAGAGAGAACTGAGGAAATAAAACACAGATGTTGAGAAGTTGCCAATAGCATCAACAGATTGCAGGATGCAGAATAGCTAGAGTGGGCAGTGGCGGGCAGAGAGTGAGGCACTTGAAGTAGCTTTTAACAGTAGTATGTGTATGAGAGCTAACAAGCCTAGAACATGCTCGTAAGACTCTGTGACTGAATTAGGGCAGAGGAACAGATCACAGGAGCCAAGAAGACCAAGAGAGTAAGAAGCAATGAGTCTGATGGGTCATGGGTGTCGCTGAGTCAGTTACTAATCATCATGCTAGGAGTCATGGTGGGAAGAAATCACGTGATCTGGGTACTGAAATCCTAGGTGAAGCGTGTGCTCACTGTATTTTTGGTGGCTGATAGCAAATGGCAGATTCGGAGTAAAGTCTGATGACATATTCTATGAAACAGTTAAGAGTTTTGAAAGAAAAAGAATATTAAAAAGTTTGGAAATAATAACGGCAGTACAAAATGTATTTATTCTCACCTATAGGATATGTGCTCTGGGACATGAAACAAACATAAATCTTACTTGAGATTCCCCATAATCCCTCTTTACCATACTTTTATTACAGCCAGTCTTTACTCAAAATCAAAACTCAACCATTCCACAACTCAACCATTCCACGTAAGCTGCACATCCCACCTGATCTGACCTTCTCAAGAATGTTTTTCCTTGGAATTAGATATTGTCTCTCTTATACAGCTTTATTAGAATCAAAAGCAAATGTTTTATATATATATATACACACACACACACACACACACACACACGTTATATATATACGTATATGTATAAATACAAATGTATGTGTATATGTGTATATATACATATGTGTATATATACATATATATAACATTTGCTTTTGATTCTTATAAAGCCGTATAAGAGAGAAAATATCTAATTATATATATATAAAATTATATATATAATTATATATATATAAAATTATATATATATATATCTCCAAACTATATATATACCAAACAATTATATATATAAAACAAACAAAAAACACAAGTTTCCTCCATTTGTGGCAAGTTCACCATTGGCCTCATATTATCATATACACTACTGACTTCTCTATTATTTCCTTACTATCTCACTTAAATATGTACAGTTGACTACTCACTCCTCCTCAAAACACGTTCTCCTTTTGCCCTTACTAATAATACCACATCTTCCCTGTTTTTTTCCTAACCTCACCATCTGCTCATTTTCCATCACCTTGCCTGGTCATTCCTCTTCATGATCTCTAATTACTTGAACTCTCCCATAGCTCTCCCGTGGATTCTCTTCTCTTTTTGATATAAACACTTTTTCTTGGCAACTTATAGTCACATGACTTAACTACCTTGTATATTTTTGATGGCTCCCAAATTTCTATAAAATCTCCTGGGCCCACTAGACTAATGTACTGAATTACCTACTTCATATCACCACGTAGATATACAACATGAAATGAAATAAAACATGTCCAAATGGATGCGACAATTCCTACAGTCTCCCAAACCAGCTCCTCTTTCACTTTTTCCCATCTGAGTAAATGACACCACCAGTGACTTGATTCCTCAAAATAAAAATCTATATTTGATCCTTAATTTGGTTTTCTCTGTTACCCCCACATACGACTGTCAACTGCTCTCATGTACTACCAGCCCAAGTTACCACCACCTTAGCTTAGTTTTGCATTCTTTTATCCTTTATATTTCCATTCTTTTTACAATCCACTTTCCACACAACAGCCATATAAATGAGAATTGTATTTAGTGTTATAGACTTTAATTTTCAATTACATAGAAAAGCTACATTTCTTGCCTCTGAAATGCTATATGAGTCGAGCCATTACATGCAGATATTTCATATTGTTAACATACTGTGCATATAACTATATATATATATGCATGCATTGTGTGTGTATGTTTGTGTGTATACTAAAACATGCACAAATATAGACACATATGTATATAACCAATGTACACATATATACTTTTATATGTTATCCAATGATAATAGGATAATTGATATTAATGTTTGACAAGGGGATTATAAGTTAACACCCACAAACTCATGCATCGATTGAGCTAATACTAAAAGCCTGAATTGTTCATTTATTTAAATCAGTATGATAATGTCTGTGTATTCAGAAACAAACAGACTTCTAGATTATAACAAACAAAAAAGTCCTTGAACTTGACATGAATATCTGTCAAAAGCAGTTCATTTAATCCCCGACCGAGCTAAAGTCAATGACTAAATCATTTGCCTCTATTCTCAATCATCTCAAAGTTCTCAGGATTAGAATAAAGGGCAATACACTTGAGAATTCATTTAATATGTTAAATGTCTCCAACTTCTACTCCCCTCACAGAAAAATCTCTAATCTTTTAGAGATCCAGTTATCAGCTAGGTCTCTATATGTTTTGAAGAATAGATACCAAAGTTTCTATCATTCAAATATTAGTCATTTCTAAATCATAAACCGCGTAGTGTCCACTAATAAATGTGCATATTTTTCGATACCTATAATTCTCACATAGGTGTTACTAAAGAGCACAGATTCATATATATATGTATATATGTACTGGGTAATTTGTGGGTTATTCTGACATTCTTATGTTTCCCTTTCATTATTCATGCAATCAACAATTATTCTTGAGCACCTGCATCTGACACTATTTACGAAAAACGGTATATAATTATTATTTTTTAAATAGCAACCTATAGTAAACATTTAGGAGGAAACCAGCACAATGCTATCCAAGAGTCTGATGAAGAAGTCCAGGCAGATGTGGGAGAGAATGAGGCAGGAGCGCAAGAGATGGAAGACCTCGGCAGATCAGGGAGTTGACAAACTGTCCAGAACGGCTGTTGCGGTTATTATGTTTCTTCATCACAAGGACTTGGGATCACCCAGTACTAAAGGGGTCCCCTATTTTCTACCAGCCCCTCTGGAAATGCAAAAGGCTAGGATTTAGGTATGAGGCACCACCTAATGTGTAATGGTATCTGAGAAAAGCAACCCCTTAACCAACAGAAATAAAGAAAATATGGACACTGTTTTGAGGGAGAGGTGCCAAATATTTCCACATTGGAATCAGGGAGGGCTGAATGAAACCAAAGAGAAAAAAGACCCTGAAGAAGTCCGGGGGACAACACTTAGCAGTTCTGAATCTACTGGCCTATGGAAAGAAATGCAGATGCCTGTGTCAGAGGCTGAACAGGAAGGGATTGGTGTTGCTCTAAAGAAGAACAAAAGTTATCTTCCACGTACCTCCTGATGCAGTTAGTGGTGTGTGGACCCACACTGGATCCCTTTAGTTTCTGCAAATTACAGCCTAAAATACTTGGCCTCTTTCATCGTATGTCAGAGTAACCAATTAGAGAGATCACGCCTATATTTTTTGCAGCAACAGCAGTGGAAGCTTCTGCCTTACCTGTTTATTATGCAGACAGCTTAAACCTCCATATCCAGCCTCAGTCCCTTCCCTGAGATTTTGTAAGTTACTCTAGATACCTACACCATCATCAACTCGAGTTCAGATGTCTAAAAAACAGATTCATCAGCCTTTCCCCAAACTATCCCTCCCTCTAAACTTTCTCATTTTTACAGTGCGTTGATTACTTAAAACACAGTTCACTTGATTTTTCCTAATCCTCAAACAATGAAAGGACATGTAAAACAGATACTTCAATTTGCATGCCTAACATCCAGTTGCCCTTCATTTTTACTAATAGAACCCTGCTTTTGTTAGAGGCGGCCCTGTGTCCAGCTGAAAAACTACACTTGTAGGACGTAGTGTCCTTATAGCTAAGTTTTAGCAAATGAGATACAAAAGAAAGTTGTTGGGTTGAGCATCATCGAAAAACTCCTTAGAGGATAGAAGAGAGTTGCTAATTCAGCCAGCATTTGATTGTGCCTCTTCTCCTCTATCTCACCTGGGACACAAACACAAAGTAAACATATCCAAAAGCCATCTGGTACGTATGATGCGATGAGCGCTTTAGTACAGGAAGCCAAGGCCCAGATGACATCACACTGCCAAACGGTCAGTTCCAGCATGCAGAGCTCCAGACTTCTCATCAGTAAGTCATCAGCAGTAAGCTATGTTGTTATTAGCCGAGCACAGTCTCTAAGTAAGAGGAGCAGGCGCGATTAACCTATTTCAGCACTGGACTCCAAAGTCTCACAGTTGGCTGTTGATACAGCCAAGAGTCAGAACCATGTCTTTGTCAGCCATCTTTGCAGTTTCCACCACATTACCTATAAATGAGCTTTCAGTCTCTGCCACCTACAACTCCGTGACCCAGCTTCTTTTTGTTGTTTCCCAGGGCTCCGTTATCTAAAAGCCTAAGCCAGTCAGACTGATGCATTTATCTGACTCATAAAATATCCCATGCATCTCCATTTCTGTGCTTTTCCTCATGTTGCTGCTCCTTTCCAATTATTTCAGTCCTACAATTCCTTGAGGACAATCCCCCAGCATGAAAGCAGCAAGCCTTTCCAATTGCATCAGAAATCTTGTCTTTTTTGTACTCAGGGCCTCTCCAAGGCTCCCAGGTGAGGCACAGGCTGTGAGGGGTTGTCTTAGCCTGTCCTCCAACTTCCCCCCCCCCCAACTTTCAGCACCCTTGGAGCCCTAACACCTGAGAATTAAGTGCCCTCCCAGAGGCTGGCACTCCTCTCTATAATCAGAGACCCTCAGGCCACCAGGATTTGGAGCTCTGCCTGTGGAGATGAACAAATGGTACAGAATGCGGTTGATTAATTTGTGATGCAAACGAAGGTTCAAGAGACATCATTTTGAGGAAAATGGATAATGCTTTTAGAGCAAGAAAGTCCAAGAATAGTATCAGAAAGCAGACAAATTTCATCTGAAAAGCTAACACCTTTAAATTCTTGTCAAACCAGTATCCTTTTGTTTTTCAGAGGTTTCTTTATCCTCAATTTACCCCACTCCAAAAGTATCAAGTTTCTGTTAAATCACACCAGTAATAATTTTGGAAAACATCATACAAAATAACGTAGTAGGATGCGAGATGAATGGGTACCACAGGATTAGAAGTGAAGAGACCCTGGGGTGTCAGTGCCAGGCCTGATGTGATTTCTTGTAAGAACTATCAAGCACTTTCTCCCTTGGCTCAAATTAATCAGCAAAGTGGAGGAGTTAAAATAGAGATCTCTAAATTTTTTTTTTTAAGTGTCTGACCTTAGCAATTGTCCTACATTATTATAGATAGCCATTGCATATTTTTGTAACTGGATCAAACCAACAATTAGGGCACTTAGTATAGGGAAATCAAGGATGTACGTACAGCATCCGAGCAACAACAACAGAAAAACGTCCAATTCTTAGTCAAAGTAAAATATCTAAAGCTTAGTCCATCAAGCCATTCGGTTTTTAAAACACAACAAATGAAGGTAATTCAAAAGTGGACCTTGTTGTTTGTATAAAGAATGCAGGCTGTCATTAAATTCTTGTACGCTTGAGGGACTGAAAAATAGAAAGAGACACGTTTAGATCTATGTTCCCTAGATCTTACAACTTTCTTTTTAAAATGAATTATTTTCTTTTATTCAATTTATTTAAACCAAACACACCGACAATTCCCAAGTCATGCCCTTTTAAGGAAGCCTGGCATACGTATGGTCTGTGAACTGCCTCAGAGGCACCTCGTGCTATCCCATCATGAAACAGACTGGGGATTAAAGGGCATGAGATCCAGGACCCTGCCACTAACCCACTGTACTAATTTGGCTTTCCAGTCACTAACTGTACTCTTCTGTTTCTTTGTGTGCAAAATGAGAAAGTTTTAGAAGATAATTTCTCATTTCCACATTTAACCCTGGGTTTTTTATAAGTTTTGTGTAAGATCTCTTCCACAGCTAGGCAACAAAACGGGTGGGAACACACAGTCTACATCTGTATGGCCTCAGTGTTCTGCACATCTGCTGCAAAACCAAGTCCCTGATAAACGCCTATTAGTTTCACTGCTGCTGTCAGATAACCATGGAGATCGACTAAAATGCTCTTTTTCATATTCACAAGCGGCATTCTTACCACCCAGCTATTGATATGCGTGTCAAGATTCTCAAATAGAATGTGCAGGTGAGGGGTGAGATTAACACAAATGCATCATTGCTTCGCTCCAAGTGGTAAAAGATAATGGAATAAACAAACATGGAGAAATCTGAACAACAGAAAGAGCGGAATCATTTAAGTCAAAACCTTAATCTCTTAAGAAATTGTTGCATATGTGCCTGTGTGTGTGTGTGTGCGTGTGTGTGGGCAATGAGTGTGCAGGTTTTGATACAGACAGTGCTAAAATCCTGGAACCGCGTTTTCTAACTGTGTGACTGAACTTATGTTTATTTATAACAAAGGAATGATAGTGCTGCCTTTTATAAGACTTTAATGAGAAATAAATTACTTCCAAATAAACGATTGAGTTCAGTATTCAGCACTGTCCCTGTTCGTCCCCGCACCGCCTTCTTCTGACAGTGGCAACTCAGTTTGCCTTTGGGAATTTAAATCTCCCCAGTCTCATGCAAAGTTGATGATACTCAAAATCAAGATGTCCAGAACTTCCTGGGTATGAGATGGACACATGCCCGAAAATAGGCCAAGAAACTGTCCAAGAAACGTGAAGCTGAAAGAGAAGCCTAGGAGACAGCAAAACGGTTGGCACTGGTCCATCTCACGGCCCCATCCTGTAGGGACTGCCTGCTCATTCTCACTGCTCACATTTATAGACAAACCTTTACGCCTTTCTTCTTTGAAGATCGGCCTTTCAATGTTCCCTTTAATTCTGCAAGCTATCCCCAATTATTTCAATAAATGCCTTTTTGTTTCAGTTCCCTCTGGCCAATTTCTGTTGATTACAATTAAAGAATGCTTCCAGTAGAGTACAAGATAAATAAATATTAGCTTCCTAATCTTTCAACCTCATGCATTGTTCCCAAAGACTCACACCAAAAACATTATGGATGTTGTATTCTTCTATTAATCAGACTTTCCAACAAGCATTTTAAATGCGGAAAATACTGCAAGGGACAAATCAAGAGAAATGTAATCGTCAATAAGCTCATTTTACCTGGAGTCTTCCTAAAAGCTAACTCCAAATATCTTTCCTCTGAGTACCATTCTAATTTTACAGCAATACAATAAAAGATGAAAAAAATGGCTCGAATAAATGAGGACTCTCCTACTCAACCAGTTTTGAAAATTATCTCTGGATAGATATTAAGTACACTAGTCTAATAAAAATACATTTTTCATTTTCACCATACCTGAACATATGATCATTTAAAAAAATTAATGATAGTTTTATTAAATTGAGTAGCATTTTGAAATAGATTACAACTCATATTTTCCTCATGGAATTGATTTCTGCTACTTTTCAAATGAACTACTACTGTTTTGTGTGTACCTGGCTTGCTAAAATTCTGAGAATAATCAGATACCAATAATTTAGATCAAAATAATATGTCCAAATATACACATGTATAGAAGCTACTTACAAAAACAGCACTGAATCATTCAAATACCCCAAATGTGCTCAGACTAGTCACACTACATAATGTGATATCTGATACTATTTTATCTCCTTTTATCTAAGAACATACAATAGCAAGAATACCAAAAAAGCCTACAGGTAAATATTATCCCAGTATCCTTGAACACAAACACAAATGTCGTGCTGTACTTAAACTGGTTAGAAATGCTGAAAACGAGCCTCATTAATTTTCATTCACCCCTGTTCTCATGGGCTCTTACTTGTAATAATATTATGTTGCAATTCATTGGCTATTGTGGGCATAGGGGCTCTGAGCTCACTGTGCTGCCCACGGAAATAAATTAGCTGATTTCATAATAGAACACTAGACTCTGAGGCCATAACTAAATATAATAAAAACAGACTTTGTATAATGTTTTCTTGGCTTGTCCAAATCCTGCCATCCTCACACCCTGTTTTGGCCATCATTTCCTGAAATGAAGTTTCATGTCCAGTGAACTCTTAGGGGTGATTCTTTATCTGACAATTTGCCATGTTACAGCTCTGGAACTTTCCCCTGTCATATTGTTTAACTTTTATGGGATCTTACTCCTTCAACCAGATTGCAAGTTCTTTGAGGTCAGAGGAAATGTTTTATTCATCTTTGTTTTTCCTGTCATTGTTTTCCCCAGTGTCAAGCATAACAAAGGCTCTTAATGCAATGATTCATTTATCAGTCTACCAATTCTGACATGAGGCATGAACAGTCCTCCAGACTCTTACCTGCTCTTACAGTTTTACCAGCTTATTGATGAGAAACACAGAGGTGAAGTTTCTACGCTTCAGAAAGATGATCAGAAACAGAACACAATCTGTCCTTTCAAGTTCAATAGACAAACCATGACATTGGGTATGCAGGGCCAGAATTTACATGAAATGATAAGCAACTGGTCCAGAAAAAAAGAAAAAAGCCAGAACCTGCTGATCCTTAATTATCCACTTTTGCTTTCAAAATGGCCTCTAATTTGTTTTCTGGCTAAGTAACCTCAGGTATTACATAATTTCCACTTTGGGCTTCTAGTTTCTATTTGGTAACAGAGGAAAGCAAAGTGTACCTGAAACGGTAGGCTAGGTAATCTGGCTGGTTGCTAGGCAAGCTAGATCAAGGACATAACATTTCACCTGGTGTTGTATTCTGCCCAGTCACTCTGCTCTGGGTTCCTTTAATCTGTCTGCCTATTGCTACTTTACCTCTAAGGAGCCCAAAGGCTCGAGGGTGGTGTTCAATGTCCCATTCTTTTCTTAAGGAAAGGGCAGAGGCACAGAGAAGAGTTATGCATAGCTTTTGGCTAATTCCAAAATTAGGTAAACATTTTAAAATGCTAGGCAAGGCCGGGATCATGTGGAATGAGGATCTCAATTTTACATTGCTGGAGGCGAGTCAATGTATTTCTTGCTAAAATTCTAATCTCTTGCAGTACATATCAGTAAATATTCCACATATAAATGAAATATGCTAGCTTTCAGTATTCTACTACAAAGCATGTTAATAAATTCAGAGACTAATTATCCAACTTCCCATACTGCTTTACAATTCAAATCCTAGTGGCCTAATTTTAAACAATTACAATGAAACAAATACTGCTTTTCCATTCCTCTAAGAACTTGGTACAATATTTCTAAATGTGTAGAATCACAAAGCTTACAATTGTAAGACTTCAGGCTCCTTCTCATTCTGGAGAATACTTCCCAGGACGGTAAAAGACTGCACTGTCTACCTATGCATTGACGTTTGTGGAAAGGCTTACATTTTGGTAATTACCTGAGTGCCCAAGGCTAATACACATTTATGTCCATTGAACAATTACATAATATTTTCTATACATTGGAACATATGTGAATACAAAACAATCTTCAATATAGGTTGCCAGCATAGTTACTTGTGAAATATGTCTCCTTTTACTGATATTACTGTGTTTCCCAGAAAATAAGACCTAGCCGAAAAATCAACTCTAATGCGTCGTTTGGAGCAAAAATTAAGACCCTGTCTTAGTTTACTATAATATAAGACCGGGTCTTACATAATTTTTTGCTCCAAAACACGCATTACAGCTGATTGTCCAGCTAGGTCTTATTTTTGGGGAACAGGGTATTGACTTTGAAATAAAAATGGCATGAAAACACAATGAATTATAATAATAACAATGTAAAATGATACTACTTCCTAACAAGTCATAATTCACAGTTTAAAAGCATCAGTTACTTTCCCTTTCTTATTTAATCCTCATAAAACCAGGAATAAAGCAGGGATAAGCATTGCTTTTCCTTTTCACTGGTTTATATGGAAACTTAGCAGACTAAGTGACATTCCCTAGGTAACTCGGCAAATAGCAGTGCTGGGAAGAGACCAGTCTTGTAGAGAAGGCACAGGAGTTCATATCTACTCACCACATTACAGAATGAGGAGACTGGTTTAAAGGATATCATAAATGGATAGGGAAGGAGAAAGATGTGAGAGACAAATCCAGAAAAATGTGAGCTATGAATGACTTTGCTGACCTTATACAGAATGGTATAAGGTAAATAAATGTTTTCAAGTATACAAGTATTATAAGTAAGTCAAGAAATTAATTTTACAAAAAGCAACAGAAATATTCACATGCAAAATATTTTTGTCCACTCTGAACAAAGTCTGTCTCTCTCTATTTGTGAGATTAAGGGGTTAGAGAATGAGACAAAATAGCACTAACCTGAACTTTTAGGTCACTTTCATTAGTTTTAAGAAAATGAAAACAAGGTAGATATATGGGGCTGGCCAGCTTCTTTCATTGATGAAGGTCACAGAGGTCTTTGCCTCCAAAATCAGCAGAGGTCACCCTTTGCCCTTTCTATCTCTGTGCTTTAGGAAGCATATCTAGAGCTCACTCCATTTCTAACTCAAGTCAGTACTTGCTTGAGCCAGCTCTTCCCTCTTCTTCCCCAAATTATTATATACTACATTTTTTATTCAAATAAAATACTGCAAAAAGTGAAATATTTACTCTGACAAGCTTTAACAGGATAATGCACAAAGAAATGGGTAAAGGAAACATAAGAAACAGGATAAAAATATCAATGCAATAAGTCAAATTTCCTTAAGTCCTCTTATTTGTTTAAGTACTGGATTATGATATTCATTAGTGCATCTCTTTCTTTTTCCACAGCACCAACTTCAGAAAATTATTCCCTCTTCCTCCCCATGAAATTAACTGATTGAAGCCAAAGTCAAACTATCCTAAGTAGCTGATGGATGCCTATAATTATGCTGGGATGATTGTTTGTGAGGGAAGGAGACTTAACTGTGTCACTAAGCGATGCGAGGCTAGAACAAAACCCACATTCAAATCTGTGCAAGTCGAGAAGATGTAGTGGATGGAGCTGAGCTTAACTCACTGAAGGCTGGGCTATTACAGGGGGAGGGGAAGGCTTATCCTCGCTGGTATATGTACGTTTCACAAACGTTCTAATGCACAGATTATATCTTAGAAAAGGTTTATGATCACTGCATTTAAAATACAACCATCTATGTAGCCTGCATTTCTTATATAGGTAGAGAAACGATGACTATGACTTCAGTTCTGAAATAACAATTACATGTATTTTATATTCATTCTTTACTAGGCTATAATATTAATGTCATACAAAGGAGAAGGAAACAAGAAATAGATAGATATAAATAGATAGATAGATAGATAAGATATATATAGATAGATAGATAGATAGATAGATAGATAGATAGATAGATAGATTGATTATATATATGGGCTCATAATTTTAGGGAGATAAAATTTATAAGCTTTTCTGAACTGATAATCATTGTGTAAATTATAGATATTTTCCCATAACTCATTGTAGTCAATGTCCAGACATAGCTCAGAAGTTAGATCAAAAGCACTTAGAATTGTTAAGTATTAGTTAAACCTAAAAGGCTGTGGGTAGCTTATAAACTGAACATATCTGAATATAAAACATTGATTTTTTTTATACTTCATAGACTTTGTAATCAAAATCCAGACTGTCACGTAGAAAAGTCTTACTTATGAACCCAAATTATGACCTGTAACACAATGTAACTTCAAGCATGTTCTATATATAACATTCACTTAAAAAGACATAATTTATCCTATGTACACACACAAACACTTGCACACGCAAACACATACATGTAAACTTCAGACTGTAAATTATATGTAAAAAGTGTGAAACGGAATACTATGATACTTTGAAATGCTCTAGGACTAAATTATCTCAATTCTAAAGAGACTGGTTGCTTGTAACAATATGCCTAGTCTCTGTACAGGACTGCTGAAAGGACATTTTAAAATAATCCTTCTATCTAGATAAGGGGCATGATTTCATTTTTTATAAGTGAAATAATAATAAACTGAGTAAACATATACTATCCAAATAGACCAATATGAAAAGAAAAGATTAGTCTAAAAATGAATCCCTAATTTCAATTATTTATACAATTAGTTTTCTAGCACATGCATAATCCTATAACTAGGACATGCATCAGTTCATCTCTGAACACAGTTTGTTGTGAAAGAGCTCAGGATAATTGGTTGAAAAGAACACCAGCTATGTCTTGTGGATAATAATGGATGCCTCACAATACTGCTACATAGTAACGGCCTTGGAAAATCAGGTGACACGTGTTGAATCAGTAAAATGTGAAGATGGACTGGTCTTGTTTTGCTCTTGCTGCTATGGCTCAATACGTACACAAATTGGATTTGATTTCCCATGAACCCAAAGCATCATAATGTGGAAAAGCGAGTTAGGACTAAAGCACATTGTTGTAAAATCAGAGACAGAGAGGGCAGGGAGCCGCTGTTACCTGACGGGGCTGTTGGAAGAATCTGGGTCATGAGCTGCCACAGTGCCGATGATGTTCCCAACCTGAGTGGCTTCTGACACCTCCATGGGGTACAGGGGTGCAGAAAACACAGGGGGCTCGTCCACATCTTCTACGATTATCTTCACAGTCGTCGTGTCACTGAATGGCCCCAAGCTTAGAAAGCGAGGGTCCGCGTCTTTGTTGGCAGCTTCTATCCGTAATGTGTAACTTGTTTTGGCTTCAAAATCCAGGTCCTGCAAGATAGTGATTAGGAAAATTAAATCACCAATGAAGTGGTCAGGAAAGCACAGCCTTTTCATTTATGAACGTCAATAAGCCTAGGAAAGGTTCGGCCACAAAATGCACCACCAGCATTCAAAAGTAATAAATGATAATGCCAGGCAGAACCCTCACTGCCTCCCTGGCTCCAAAGGTACCTGCTTTCGAGCAACTGAATCCACTCTGCTGCCCTGCGCTGCATGGGCAAATACAGGTCTTTGGAATATTATTTGAAAGACAACAGGTAAGATTTAAAACCTTTTCCAGTAGGAACATCACTGTAATCGTCTTCAACCATGTAATTTAACTGCACTATCTGCGGGGGGACATTAAAAACAGAAAGAGAAGTGTACCTTTCCACTGAATTACTTTTCATTTAAAAGGTGACTTTCATTGATCTGGGGGGTTCCGTTACAATCTGGAGTGTTCAGATGCTCCAAATGTGGTCACAGTACCAGACTGGGCATGGTGACACTGTGCAATCTGACAACCCAGGGACTCTCCTCGCTGAAGCCCCCAGTGTCGCTCCCTCTGCTATTCCTCTGTCAGTACACACGAACCCTCTCCTTAGTTGTATTAGGTGGTTGTCAGCTACATTCCAGAGTCTCTATTCTGTGACTTTTCAAGAGAATTAACATGCTAACGCTGTCCTCAAAAATACTGACCCAAGTCAAAGAGTAAGTAGCTTAAACACCCCCCCCCCACACACACACAGTGAAGTTTTTGTCAGAATAACATGCTTCTCTTTTTTCAAAGGGTACAGAGTCACAATTTTTTGTGATTTTTAATCTCTATCTCACGACTGAAAAACTGCCCCAAAATAGTCTTTATATTTAAAGATGTAAAACAAAAAAATTAAAAAGTAAAGAAATTGCCAGAAATACTATCAGATACAAAGCATAACTTCAGTAATTGTCAGTATTTAATTAAAAAGCATGAAGAAAAATGGGCTGACAGGTAACGTCGAGAATTGTAACCCACATCAACCCATGTCTATGAGCAGGTATGTGCACACCTGTAGTTATGGATATATTCCATCTCAAAATAAATGAAAGAATGTAGCTATGCAAATATAAAATAGGATATATGTATGCAAACACATGTACATGCAACATACATGTAACACACATTGCATATACATGTACAGATACATATACAACCTGTAGTATACATACACTACTTATATAAAATATAACACATACATGCATGTACTCGTGTACATATATAAAAATAAAAATATACACTGTACATGTGATGTGTGTGTGTGTGCATATGTTTGTACATAAATATTACATAAAAATATAACATGGCTTATGTCTGTTTAATACCGAGGATAAAATTTATAAATCAATACTCAAAATCAGTTTCTATATCAGTCTCAATATTGAGACTAGGATACACGTACTGAAAAACTTAACATCTGTCTCATCCTGTAGATTGTAAGCTCCAGACTGTTTAGTTCATCACTAGCATTCTCTGTGCCTATTATGAATTTTGTACATAGAAAGGGGTCAAAAAATCCTTAATTAATTAGAAAAAACTAGAAAGCATCTTATCAGGCCACAAGAGCTGTAAACCTGATGGCCGAAGTGGGAGGTGGGGGAAAAAAGTCAAATGTACCGTTTTTCTTAACCACAGAAAACTTTATAGAATTACTGTGGGAAAATGTTTAATTCTTATCTGAGGTTTCACATGAAAATGTTGGGGCACCTGGTAGACAGCACCCTAAATAACACCTTATTATTAGATTGGTACAGAAGTAATTGCGGTTTAGAAGGTTAAAAATTACAGAAACCGCAATTACTTTTGTACCCACCTAATAACAAATTCAGTGCTTTTTTTATAAGGCTACTACTGTTTTCTTTTGTCTGTTACCGAAAAATATATCTAGCCCAATGGTTCTCAACCAGAGGTGAGAGTCAGAACCACTCAGTGGTATTTTCTAACACATGCCTGGCCCTTTCTAAGATTTTGATTGAGCAGATCCTGGTTGAGGCAAAGGCAGGTATCGTTTTTCAAAGGCTCATCTGGTATGTGATGCAAATCATCTTGTGAGAAACCTGACCTCATCATTACAATTCTCTTCGGCCTATACATATAAATCCAAAATTTAATTTGGGTGCCGCTAAGAATAAACCAAAGCATTCTTACTTATCTAAATATTAATACATTTACTTAGAAACTCTAAACATACAAATAGCTTGCGTGTGTTCTTGTATTACTTGTAAAACTGACAAGTTATGAGAGAAACCTTACTTTCATATATTATATGTCCATGAATGACAGACCATGTTTTTTAAAAAACATCCTGTTCACCATCTCCTTTTAAAATGATTGAAAACCACCACGACTTTTAAGACAGTCATTCTGCTTTACCCAAAAGGGATACCAAGTATTTCTGAATTCAAGTAGAAATTTGACTGACTTATGAATAATTTAAAGTTTACTGAACAAATGAGTGCAATTATTTTATAGCAACCTGCCTTTTTTTTTATGTGTCTAAAAGGCAACAACATGAGGTACAGACATCTGGATACCACTAAGTCCTAAAGAAACACAGTATCATGCGTTATGATTGGCTGCCTAAAAGCTATTATAAAAATAGAGCAATAAAAGAATTCATATGAAAGGCTATGAATCAAAATTACAGACAAAAAGAATTGCTGCATGAAATGATTGCCAGAGCAAATCAGAATAAGCCAGGCATCTAGTTTTCAAAGAGGGGTGTGGTGTGATGGATAGGATTGTTAAACTAATTGAAGAAAAGGCTTTTGCAATAAAATTTTAATTCCTGTTTCTCTTTCTTATTGATTTTTACATAAGACATTTCATAACCATTAGATTTAATGAGCATGGCTATACTTGGAGAAGAAAAGTTAAAATGACAACTGAGAAAAGACGAAGGAAAGGGAAAGGGAAGGAGATATAGGTAATGTCTAAACAGATCCTATTCAATATTTGAACCCACATATCACTGGAGACTATATATGTAATTGGAAATGTAAGCAAAACACTGTTTGCACTGTCACCCACAATAGCAAGCGATGTGCAGGATTCATACGAACTGGGTATCAGATGTGAGTGATCCCACAGAGCCATTCCCGGGGGTCTAGAAGCTGCTCTTTCATTTGTCAAGTGGCATTCATGTCAGAGACAGTGAAAGAGACAAGCAGCTTGTTTGGTATAGTCTTTCCCAAACTATAAAATAGAGTTGTTTCAAGTTTTTGCCAACAAGAGATGATAAAAATTTAGGGTTAAACAATATTAAACCCTGTAATTAAGGCAGGGGTTGGCGACCTTTTCCTGGAAGGACCGGACAGTAAATCGTTAGGCTTTGCAGGCTACACGTTCTCTTCCACATGGAAATGAAACCCTGTGGCCATGGGCCAATCACATTTCATTTAGAGCACTGAAATTTGAATTCACGTATGATGCATACAACATTCTTCTTTCGATTTTTTTCAATGATTTATGAAAGTAAAACCACCCTTAGCTCTTCAGCTGTACAAAAACAGGCAGGCTGCTGTTTGTCAATCTCTGATCTAAAGAACCCAAAATAATAAGCTTATTTTTACAGACTGGATGCTCATCCCTTGTCCTCTCACCCTTTTTACAATTAAAATGAACTATTCACCATAAACAGGACACTTTTAACCTGCTGCTCCTTTCTAACTTTTCCTGTCATGTTTTACTGAAATCTTTCAAGACCAACTATTACCATCTTTACAAGTGTTCCCATAACCGCCTTCCATAACTAGTAATAAAACTTCTTTATGTTGAGAGCTATTTACAAAGAGTTTACACACATCTTTCACGTGCATTAAAAACATGCAAGGTCGGTATTACTAATTAACGCAATATCTAAATAGCAAAGCGTTCCAGTGGAAGCCCACAATGATTTGTGTACTAGGGGTAGACATTCTACGTGAACTCAAGGCCACGTCCGTCCACCACACATGCCCTTTCTGCTCTAACAAGCAGGTGTTCCTTAGGCACTGAGAGCCATCAGGGCTTCATACTACATGGAATTATCTCATTTACCTACCTCACCAACCTCATAGGATTACTGTAATTTATTTATAAGTTTAAAGCACTTGGGAGCAGTGACTGTCGCCGAGTAATCACTGTAGCAATATTAACTGTCTTACTATTACACTATTTCCTGCTAGATGATGAGCAACTCAACAGGAAAGCAAAGCATCTTTTTCTTCAGTTCCCCCATGACACCTAGGCCTGTATCATTTGCAAAGTCGGTGTCGTGCGGGCTGTCCGGTGGGGCCTCTGGTCCCGCTCCCCTCATAAGAACGCAGGACATGGTGAGGCCGAACAGGAACACCCACGGAGCCATAAGTAGGGGAGTCAGACCACTATATTCTCACCGGCGGCATCCGCCTCTGCAATCCGCTCTTGCTAGCCCCCATTTCTTCTGCTAGCGTAGCCACAGCCGTTATATTAGTGGCCAATGGCTTACGGGTTACAGCTGACGGCCAACTAGCCACAGCTGCTGACCATCTGATCACAGTTAATGGCCATTTACTACCCGAGCCAGCACCTTTCTATGTGAGGCCGAGAGCCTGGAAACTGCTTTTTGGGGCTTTGTCCCCACAGTCGGTTTATAATATTTGTCTCTTTAATGTAAAATAAATAATAACTGTCACAAATAGTGGGGTTTCAATAATTCCATGACATTTTTTAAATCTTTTCAAAAGTAAAAACTAAGTTAAAATATACTTTTGAATTCATTTAATAAAATCATTGCACTGCATTTTTTTTCCTCCCTGTTGCTCGGCTCTGGTCTGTAGCCACAGATGCTGACTATAGTAAGCTCAGTGACTTCTAGATTTTGCACTTTCGACCAATGCCGTTGTTGATGTTTCAGGAATGTATCCAAGGGAAATCCTTCTGGAAATTTTTCATTCTGTTCTTCTAATCATGGCATGCTTCCATGAGGCATCTGTGTTTGCGCGCATGTGTGTACATGCGTGCATGTGTAAATTTTTTTGTCTTATGCTTTATGTTCATTTTGTATGAAAACACTAAGATTGCTTGTCATCTTTAAAACATTTCTTTCACTGGAGACTCCACCTGTCTTTTGGATCAAAGCACATTTGGTTGCTTTCAGTATCCTCCATCTTCTTAATCAAATCAATACAAATCTTTTTTCCTAAGTAAATGGGCTTAAATGAGCCTAGCTGAATGGAAAGTAAAAATAGCCCTCTGTCATGCGGAGTCTGAGGTCCCGCTCCCCACACCAGAACGCAGGACATGGTGAGGCCAAAAAGGAACACCCACAGAGCCATAGATAGGGGAGTCATACCACTATAGTCTTGCTGGCGGCTGGGTTGGAGACACAGGAAACAGGAACCACACTATCCGCAACCTTCTGTTTGCTTCTCTGCCAACCAACCAACCCCCTATCATAGCCACAGCAGTTATATCAATGGCTAATGGTAACCGGTAACAGCTGAAGGCCAACTAGTTACAGCTGATGGCCATCTACTACCTGAGCCAGCACCTTTCTACGTGAGGCCGAGAGTCTGGAAACTCCTCTCTGGGACTCTGCCCCCATACCCTCAGTCCTAACTTTCCCTTTATGATTATTTTACTCCAAATAAATCTACTACCCAGAACCTTAGAACTCATCTACAACCTATAGAAGGTATCTCAGCAAAAATAATTTTGTACATTTAAATACAAAAATGTTCTCAAGGTACCCACAAGTACTTTCAAAGGTAAAGCACACCTTTATTAGTCACAGCTGCAGTCTTGCCTTTATTATCTCCCTTCTCTGGGTTATGCCCAAGAAAGCCGAACATTTCCCTCAGCTTGACTAAATTTAGACAGGCTTCTTCTTGACTCTAGGCCCGTGGCCTCACTTTTCTTAGAGCCGTTACTTTAGAAAACTGTCATGGTAAACCCGGGTTCTGCCCCTGTCAGATGTAAATGTTTTAAAAAGCCTCTTGCCATTTCATAGCCCAGAAATGTCTTCCTCCAGGAAGGGGGAGCTGCCTCTCTGAAATGTCATCATACAGAAAGACAGAGGTGCTAGTAGCCAGCTGTTGTGATGGGAGGGAGGAGCCAACCTTCAGCAGGAGCCCCCAGGTGTCAAACTACCTCCTGTCAGGAAGCTACAACATTTGCTTTTCCTTTGGCTAAAGGCAATTTGCAAACACACATGAGCTATGATCCACAGCCCCAAGCCACCTCCCAGCTCTTAAAATTCTTTAACAAGTTGAATTCAGGTGGCAGGCATTCGGGTCTTGCACCCCTACTGCAATATCCTTGAACTCTGTCTTACCTGCTTAACTGTGTCCAATGTGATTTTTGCTTTGACAGTTGAAAGTGGTTTTAGCAGCTATATGAAACTTGTACGTGTCTTGAAATTTTTGTGAATCACGAATGCTACATCCAGATTTAGTCAATAAGTTGTTATGGAGAAGATAAGAGAAAGGTATCTTCCCAATGTTATATACACAGGAGTCCAGATGTGGTTACTCCACGTGGATGTCCTCATAGAGGTCGGTGGGTTAAGAGAGAGAAGAGCTCTCAAGGTCTTGTCAGCTCTGTGTGTGCAGGGGGACCCCTAATACATGCCTCTCTGTGCTACACTTTGAGATCTGTGACAGGAGCCAAAACGTATTAATCTTACATCTCTCCATTAGTAACGACTGTCCTGGACATAACAGGAATTCACTGATTGCTAAATGAAGAAAGGAAAACAAACCTTAAGGACAAACAAATCATTTGAAAAATAGCGAAATAAGTGTAGGCAAATTTAAACAAACAGAAAAGATTACTGGGTGTCTCCATGTGAATTTTATATTTCTTAGAGAGCCATTATTTTAGCTTTAAAATTATATTTTGAAATAGCTGCTTATTGGGTGCTTGATATAAATATTCGTGTTTTGCCAACAGCCTATTACCACTACATAGAAAGTATCCGGTGCTCTGTAGGTAAATTGGGACCCTGACAAAGGTATTATGAAAAATTGCAAGAATGTTTAAGCCTAAAACATCAAATTACATCAAGGTATTAGGAATAAAATAGGGATACAAATATCAGGATTTCCATCATCTAGCTATAGAAGTGTCCTCTGACTTCAATGAGTACTTAAATTAATATTTTAATCTAGATATAATGGGCCCTGAACATTTTAAAAAGGCAATTCAAGCAGGTATCATCTCATTCTTATAACAATTTTTAAAAAACATCTAAAATCACCAACTAAATGCATATACATTTCAGATTGTTAGTTGAACTTATTAGCACCGTAAACTGCTAAGTGTTTCCCATTAATATGCATTTTTTAATCCTTACCATGTTTAGGTTACTGTTCTAAGAGTTTTACTATATTAACTTAATTGCTCATGCTCATTGATTCTCAAACCACCTATAATATGTAATATAGCTCTTAACAGATCTTTTTGACAAATTTGGAAACTGACTCAAGGAGAGGTTGAGTTTCTTGCCACAATCACACAGAGTGTGTGACTCCCATGTCTGTGTTCCCACAGACTAAGCAAAAATCAGGATGAACTGGAAGGACGAATCTGATAATCTACAACCAAAAAGAGTGGTAGTCGGTAAACCCAGGATGATGCTGAAAGAAGAAAGTGGGATAAGCTCTGTAAAACTGATGTGGAAACCAAGTCCATATTGGAGTGGTGAGATTCGAGAGAGAGAGAAACTAAGGGCTGCTACCGCTGACACACAGACTGCCATGATATATTCTTTTAGCCTGAACACAGAATGTCTATGTGAGCCACACACATTCTTACCCAAATCTTGTTAATGAATGTCTTGCTTTCTCTTTTATTCATAACCTCCTAGACATATATGTACCCGATATCACAGGTACCTCAAGATGTAACATACTCCAAAACACCCATGCTGAAGGGACAACACAACTATTCACCAAATTACTCATACTAGACACATTATAATTGTCCTTCAATTCTCTCTCCAACTTTCTTTATATACTCAATAATTCCTCTCTTATCTACTTATGAAATATTTCTTTAGTCATTGAGACTAAGGAAACAACACACCATGGAAAAAGACAGAAGGACACTTTTACATTATCTGTGACTTGTACTAAGCAAAAATATAAGATAAAATTCACAGTGGATTCATGGGAAAATATCACAGACATACACATATTCTGAGAACAATGACCTGATAACTGTTAAAATCAAAGAACAGAAAATATTCCTAAGCAAACGGGGTTAGTCTCTTTGATCATGTCTGTCATATATTGACATTTGCACCGCTGTCAACTTTCTTCAGAGAGTTGATTTCTGATTTTCCTTTTAAGACTCCACATCCATCTCTAATCTGGACTTTTAAACACAGGTAAATTTATATCATAATAAGCAGACAACAGTCTATATACATGCACACATGTGCAAAATGATTAAAATGATGTTAGAATCTACTTATATATTACACAGTAACCATGGGTTGACTAAATTGGCAAATATGATCTGAAATTCATAGGTTCACCAAATTACAGTTACTGTATTAATCTTATCCAGCCTTTAAGACTAAAATAATCCAAAACATACTATGCCTGTTCACGGTCAAATGGGAGAAGGATCTGCTCCATTTTGAGAAATGTATATCCACAGCATCAGAATTAACTGAATAAAATATTTGAATGAAAAAGGTAATGAAAAGGAGAAAAATAAATTGAAAAAGTTGTTTTGATTTTCCTCCACCACGTATGTATCAGCAGCATTTTTGTGAAATACCAAAATACATACTTGACTCTGAGAATCAGCCCCTTGTTACTGCAAGTAGTAGGCAACAGACACAGTTGAGTAACAAGATAGAAAACGCCAGAGCTTAGGAATCTGTGCCGCTGAGCCGAAGGTTCACAGGACACTGGGTATTCTACCCCCTCTCCCCTACAGTGAATGGAGGTCAGCCACGTTATCAAACCCTCCACAAGGCTCTATGATTCGATGGTTTTGACTGCATTAAACCTTTTGGAAGGGGATGGGTATGAGGAAATGATGAATATACTACAGCAGAACTTGCCTATCAAAACTTAAACATGTTATTTAATAGAGTGAAAACATGAGCCCCCAGTCAAGCCAGGCACTGGCAGAGACTGGATGTGTTCTTATATTTCATAGGAAATGCCTTTTGAAAATGCTCATTTTTTCTTTTTTTTGTACTGTGCTGTAACTCTATAGTATTTCAGAGAAGAAAAATTCCGCATTTAATCCCCACTGAGATCTTATATTGAAAACAGAAGTACATTGGAGGAAGGATTGCTATATCCTAAAGGAAAAATAAAAGACTAAAGTTCGTATAGTGAAAATTATGACACAGAAATGTAAAAAGAAAGAACTCTATGTGGAAAGAAGTAGTTTTCACTCATATGAGATCATATTTATGTTTATACATTGTGAATTTGAAAGCCCTTTGTAACTGGTGATAAAGGATATCATCGAATCATTCAAAAATGGCCAGACAGGAGCTTTCACAGTGCTCTAACTGTTTAAAACAAAAGTTTTGTCATCATTTTTTAAATATTTAAACTGTATAATCTTGTTTATTCTTAAGATATGGAAAGGGTAATTCAATTATAAAAAATAAAATTCTGTGACAACACCTACATCAATCGTTAGCCTTGTAGAGTCTCCATTTGATCGTATTAATAAACATTTTCTATATGAAACATTGGAATATTAATAACATGACTAAAGATAATCTTTCATAATTCTATACTTCTTTTTTCTTTCTAGCATATCTTTTTGAAAAGATTGTTTTTTATGTTCTTCTCTCTCTGTTCCTGAGTTTACCCTATGCCAAGTATGGCATATGTTGAATGTTTCAAAATATCATCATAATTTTCTCAAACTGGAATAAATCTCATTATAACCAGGATGGTGCACTGTTTACAAAAAAGCAGAGGGTTCAAGTTCTATTAAGCTGTAGAAAAAAAATAAGTTCGTATGATGATCAATCATGGTTCACAGGTACAAAATAACCTAATTTCAATAGAAGTCACTTTTTCTAAATGGACACTGGAACTCTATTATCCTAATGTGAAGTATTATTTAGAGACATTTGGAATCATCAGACCATATAAATTTATGTCTTCAACAAAAATCTTGTCAACATCCGAGCGGTGCCTGGTTGTAAATGCTTTCCTCGAGATAGGAGAGACTGCAAAACCTATCAACAAATGCTGCATTCTTTGTGGACTGTCCATAACTTCCTATTGTTTATCTCAGTGAAAATTTAAAAATGTTCTGAGAACAATGGAAGAAGGCCTCATCTGTCTTCTTTTGGATTTTCTTGTTTTTATTCAGAAGGCTCTTGTGACTCGGATTCAGAAATCCATTCTTAGTTTCGCAGATGATTCCACTACTCGGTGGCAGAGAAAGGATACTGAATTTAGGGGACTCACACATGCTTTTGCAGACTCCACGTGCTGTGAGGGGTCTATGAAAATGTTTTACTGGGAATGGAATGTGGATCCCGATTTTACTGACATCCTGATAAGCAGAACTGAAAATCAAAATCCGGTCCTTAAGGACCACAAGCAGTTGTTAGCTCTGACAGAGAATCAGAAAATTTTAGGGACAGACGTTCATTCATTCTGAGAAAAACCACTCCAAAGAGATATTAGTTTTAAAAAAAATGTAAGCAAAGACACTTCTGAAATGGAGACGGGAGATACTGTAGGCTTCATGACGGAAAAGCACTTAGACTTGGGGCAGGATTTTAGGGATGTACACAGAAGGATGGAGATTCCATACACAATTCCAAGGGGGCTGAAACCCATGGCTGCACTGAAGATCAGAAGCTCATATTATTGCTCTCATGAGCTATCGTGAAGCTATTGATTTTTAACTTAGTTTTGTAGCTCTCATTATTAAAAGTTCTCCTTAATTTTAATAATTCTTCAATGAATTCAGTGAGAATTTCTAAGTTATGTAAACTCAGTGGTGATTATTTTACCACTTTCTTTCAATTTGTTGTGTTATCATTCTCTCTTATTCCCTTGGAATAAGGTAGGTGATTTTCAAACTAGTTAAAATGAGAAAAATAAAATGACATTGAGTTGAGAACAGCAATTTAAAAGGATGGATTTAAGAACTGAGGAGCTAGAAGCAGGCTGTGAGCTCAGGAGCTATTAAAATAATAGTTTGGGAGTGAACCAATGAGAGCTAAACTTAGGATAATGCCGAAGAGAAAAGAACAACAACAGAATATATAGCCAAGAGATGTTATGGATCACAAGGGGCAAGGAAAGAAACTAGAAATGACGTCAAGGCTTTAAACTTAACAATAATGATAATAATAAAAGGTGCACTGTTTAACTATGACCAGGAAAGTTACATTTTAAATAAATATTGGTACTCATTATAATACAGCCCTTTGAAAAGAAGACAAATGCTTGAAATGAATTAGAATTGTCACAGAAAATTCCAATAATGAGGTTCATGAGAAATTAGAAAATATAATTTTCTATTCCACAATATACATTTTATTGTAGCTGTACCTAAAATATCATTTCATTATTACTAGTTGTAGTCCATTCTTATTTGCAAATTATTGGATGCACACATTCCTATTTACTAATAGGGAGTGGACTTGCAAAGGAGGCAGGAAGGTAAGAAGAAGCCCTGTCACTTACATGGCTTCGTCTGGTTCCAACATCCCCTTCCACGTTACACGCCAGTAAAATTGTTCTAGTTCTAATTCTCTGAACTCAACATGCTATCTCACATGCAGAATCTTTGCACAGGTGGTTATCTCTGTGAGAAAGTTCGCCTTCCCCTATCTGGGGAACACTGTTATGGGTCCATTATTCAACTCTTTTCTCGGGCCGTGTTCAAATCTTTGAAAGACTAGGTGGGACAGACCACTTGATTGGCAGATAGGGCCTGAGCTCTCCTGGATACTTTGACAGAGCCTTGGGTATTTACCCAAAACCTCATGGCCACAGCTAAGTCCATGAGAAACCCACGGTGTTTGGGGAACTGAAACAACTTCATTATATTTTATTAGACCAGCTCCTATCATTGAAAGGAATCAATCTCTCTCTCTCTCTCTCTCTCTCTCTCTCTCTCTCTCTCTCTCTCTCTCTCTCTTTCTTGAACAAGACAAACAGTTCCTATAATTTCACTCCTCCTGTTTACCTATTTGGTTTCAATAAGGAAGTCTAGGAGCAATTTTCCAGACTTGAAAGATGAGTCAGAGTAAGTGGGCAAAGTTGCAGAGCATAGGGGACTCCTACAGGAAAACAGGATGTCTGAGCAGCTAGAAGAAAATTTATCTTGTTTCCAGGAACCAAAAGTAGCTCAGTGTCTACCCCAGATCTCTGGATGGAACTGAGGAATGGTGGGATACATAGCAAATACCAATTTAAATAGTTCTAGGAGTCCAATAGTTCCCTGATGTCCATGTGAGAAGCTGCACTCTGAACCTTATTTAAGGTGCTGGACTATGAATCTTATTTAAGGTTTTTAAAGAGAACAAGCCCTGGGTTCACACAAGACCTAAGTACAGTGCTACACGTACTAGCTGCACATAAAATGCGACTTACATTTTGAATAAATTAATGAAAGAATTCTTGAAAATGAGAAAATTATGGATGAATAATTTTTCATCTAAAAATTAGATGAATCTATGCCATACATTTTTCAAGTGAAAAAAATTCGATAATCAGTAAGCTTGAAATTCAGAGAAAAGTAAATATATAATTTCCACTATTTTTAATCAACTCTTACAGAAACCACTTATTTATATTTATTTCAATATCACTAAGAATTCTGAATTGGATTGGTTAGACACTGGAACATATTAGCAGACCATGAAAAATAATAATTTTTCAAAATGAGTTTGGGGTGGATTCTGGAAATAAAAATTAGGCTGATGTATAACCAGGTAATTACCCCAGTATCTCTTATTTACTCAAAATTGTGTTGAGAAGGAGGGTAAGAAGAAAGTGTAAAGCAACATATGCTAACACTAAAGAATTTTAGCATGAAGAAAACTGAGATTTTTATTTCCATTTAATTCTATGTAGGTATTATCTGTATATTATAAACACCATAGCTTTGTTTAAGCTTTACTTTTTTCAATTAGCAGAGTTTCAGATAACCTGTCCTAATATTCATGCATTGTATTATAATGAGTTAATAATTGTTAAACTTTGCGGAACTATACTGCTTAGGCTCATGTTAATCTGTCGCTGTAGAGTATTTTGCTTTCCAAATCTACTGGTTCTGCCCCAATACGATAGACATACATCCACATGAAGATAAAATTTAAACATCAGATCAATCTTCCATATTGGCAATGTTAGAGCAAATGTAAGCAACCATGTTAAAAGTAATAAACCATTACTCATTTCTTAGTCTAAATTATTTTTGTATACATGGTTATTTTGCCAGATTCAAAATAATACATAAAATCCAGTTAGCATTTAATAGCTGGGCTTTCAAAGGATTTCTTTAAAAGTCTTGCATTTAACTTAAATGTGATTTTTCTACCCATCAAAGCTAGATGGGAAACTCGGTTCTACATTTTACAAAAGTTCAGAATGAACATAATATGCTTTATTAATTCTTCGATTACTTATTGGTTACTTATACCACAGCAATAAAACTGTGAAACTCCCCACCAGCATTGTTTCTCAAGGTTCTCCTGTACACTGAGTGTACTTAATTATTCCAAACAATCAGTGACATTATGGAAGAAAACAGGTAAAAGAGGAGAAACAACAAAAATTAAACAACATTCATGTATTAGAAGTGGCAGGAGAAAATAAAGTTTATTTTTAGTTGCCAGGAATTTAAACTGAAAATAACACAATTTTGGTCTTATATTTAGCATAAGAAATTATTAAAGTACTTCGTTAACTTCTCATATAATGACTAATTGATAAATCTTTACCAATTATTAAGTACTTATTAGGTGAAAAACATAACTCGGGTTGCTGTGCAGGGGTACAAACCTCTAGTATAAAAAATTAAAAATCCATTAATCTAAGTGTTTAAAAGATTCAGATTTTTTTTTATCTTAATTCATTAGATAGGGAATGATTTCTTTTTTTTTTTTTTTTTTTAATACCCGAGAGAGCTTCAACAATACACTAAATTTGAACCCACTAACTGACATCTTTGTGACTTATTTCGGCATTTTGACAAGAGTTTTCATTCACAACAATATTCAAAGTAAATTATAAAGTGCTGTTAATCAGATACTTTTTGGTTTGGCCTTTTAATAATGTTTTCATGCATCTAATAACATTGTAGCTGTAAAAAATAACTAATGAATATAAAAATAGTAAAGATAACCTCCAAAACAATTACTGTTAACATTTTCACATTTTTAGTGCAATGAAAAATTTGATGTAAATGCAATTTATTTTATGTTTTATTCTATGTAAATATACAATTTTCATAAATTTAAAATAGGGTTTATAAAATTTTGGATACTGCTTTTTCACATAATGTTTTTATAACTATTTCCCAAATTACGCATACTTAATGTGCTAAGGAAATGTCACATCATGGTGATGATGGACAAAATTCCATAATATGGCAATATCAAAAATCACTTAACCTTTTCCTCTTTTGTTGAACATTTTATAATATTTTCATATTTTTGCTGCACTAGTAATATCTCGATGAGATTGTTGAGAAAATCAAGTAAGATAAAGCCCTTATATTACTCAAAATAAAGCCTAACAGATATTGTGCATTACCTGTAACAGTAATAACAATTATTTATGTTATCTTTATATTATTGTAAATTATAATTAATTTTCACCTCATAATTTTTTCATGAGTTTTATGCTTTGAGATTAAATGCATTTTTATCCAGGTTTTTTTTTTATAGCTTTCTTTTAACCAAATAATTCTATAAAACAACTAGATATAATATTAAGGATTGACTATTTTTTTCTAATATTGGATTAAATATCTCATGTTATTTATATGTATACATATATACATACATATATATGTGTTTAAGTATTTATGGTATCTCATTATAATATATGAAATATATGTAGGTGCTCATTAACAATAATTTCCATATATATTTAAAAATTCCTGAATATGAACAGATTGATTTCATATGAATCTTTGAAAAATTTGAGTAGCAGTATACTTTATTATGTTCCTTTTATTTTAGACAACAAAACAAAATATTTTACCAACAGTTGGCCAATCTTAGTTATTGTAGCGTTTTTACACAGATTGTCACCAGCTGAGCTAAACAGCAGCTGTCCACTGGAAATAATTGCAGAAGCGTTTTGCCCATTGGCCTGAAATCAAACATATGTTTTCTTATAACTACTGAAAGATAACTTTTTATTTATGTATGTTAATTATTGAGGAGAGTTAATTACAGAGTTATATACTGGGACAGTCAGAGTGACATAAACCCCCAGCATTTTGGAGGTAGGAATTTTCATAAATATTTTAATTTTTCATGTTTCAAAAATTTGAAATAAGAATATATTCTGTAATAATTCCTTTTGATACTTTTTCAAATTTAACACGTGTCAAAGATCATGTCTATATAGAGGAGTGGGAGTGAAAAAGCTCCATTCCCCCCCACACACACACACATCGAATCAGCGTCGGGAACTAATTGAAATACAACATGGCAAGTAGTCTTTAGTTTGGATGATAACGACTTTCTATCTCCTTCACACTTACATAGAAGGAATTATGATAGGCTTCACAACTTTCCATGCTCTGTATGAATTCTTCAAGCACTTCAATTAGTATAAATCTTAAAAAAGAAAAATTGGTACTGTAGCAAGTTTTCAGCATTTTGGTTTCTATTTCCAGTTTAGTTTGATTATTTTCTTGTACGTAGAGTGCTTGTCTAGTTTGCTTATAAAAGCTTTTGGTTGATTTTAGGGTTTCATTACTGGAATAGTCAACAAAGAAGGATAATTATCTCTCCAAGTAAGTCACTAAAAACAGCACATTTCCCAATGTGCCTTCATGTTATAGAACTATAGGTAAGTGTTGTGGGTTAACTCAGAGAATGGAATCAATAAGGTGTGATTACACAAATCATTCAAGATTCCCTAAGCTTCTAACACCCAAAAATAAAAGCACAGCTTTTTTTTTCCTAAAAGTAAAATAACAATGATTCCATATATGGCTATTCAGTTTGTCTAATGCATTCTTCCATCAAAGCAGACATGGCTTCTTAACAGAGTCATCTCTGTGATATTACCGTCAAAGAAAATAAAAATAAAAATAAATATTACCTTCTGTATAGTAATGATTCCTTCCTGTGTGTCTCTGTCCACAGAAATCTGGAAAACCCCTAATCCATCACCATCCACAATTTTGTATTCCATTTCAGCATTAGCTCCTATATCTGCATCAACAGCTTTAATTCTGGCCACAACAGAGGCCATTGGCAATGATTCTGGGACATTATATTGGTAAGATCCTGTAAAATTCAAAACAAAAAATGAACAAAACCTTGCACCAAGCTAAGAAAAATGTAACTATTCAGCTATTTTGCATCACCTATGCTTAATTTGTTTTTATTTTTTGGTAAAGAAGATGCTAAGGCAATATGAGGCATATGCCAAGTTTCATAGAGCTGCAAGTTATGTCACGGGGATGATTAGATAATAATCTGTATGTGATGGCAGAAACAGATGGCCTGAGGAAAGGCGGGAGAAGAATTTCCATTCCTGTATTTCTAGAGAAATATGCTACTTTAAATGCAAGAATAAATTTAATATAACTACACATATAATATATAACCACTGAATATAAATAATTAAAATATAATTTATATAAATATTACAAGTAAAAAATAGTATAGCTTAGATTTCAATCAGTGACTATAAGTCTAAATAGTTCTGATTGCTTAATGCTGGAATGTACATAATAGTTTCTTTTACTTTGAAAGTTTCAGGAAACAGGACAAGGAAGTCTTTAAAAGATGATATTAGTCTTGTTTTAGTTCATAAATTTACCAAGGGTAACAATTACTTGTGTGGGTTATAGGTAGGACCGATGTGGGGCACAGAGGTACAAGAGCAGAGGCACTATTATCTAAGTAGGAGGAAAGAGAAGAAAAAAGGGAAGAATAACTTTAAAAAAAAACCACACAACTCTTTTGTACAAATTTGTCTTCAATATCCCTCAATTAAAACAATAAAAACTAAAAAGTTTGGGAAGCAGATGAAGTACATGAACCATCCCCCTCAAAACTACAAAAGTCTTTAGTGCATTATGCTCCTTCACCATTTTTCTCTAATCATCGACTTTTTACTGCTTCCTCCACCCTATTCCATTTCCTTGTGGTTGTTAAATGTGGTGAGCATTCACTTTATTATAAAGAGAGAAAGATTCTCTTGGAGAGGAATACAGAAAGGAAAATGTATCTATATGAAAAGATCATGTTTTAGGCTGACAATTGTTGCTGTGTTCAAGTTTCCAAATTTTGTGAGTAGTTACTGATTTTTTTTTAAATGAATACAACATATACTTAAAATTTTGAGTAACCTTTTTCACATATTCAGAAGGGCCCTTAGTAAAATCTAAAATGTTCATGGTTAGAATAGTAACCAAATGGTAGGGAAAATCCCAGTAAAAATGAAAAACCAAATGACAGCCCCTTGGCTTACCTCACTTGAATAAGTAGGAGAGGATCTAATAGGCTAGAAAAGCTGTGCTCTATCTAACTTATCAAATCATGACAACTGAAGCCACAAAAATACTAAGTATCAATTCTCATCATGGAAGGCTCAAAGAAAAAAGGAACAGTTAATTTTACTATGAGCACAACATAATTACATTATTGTTTATATTTTTTTAATGCTACAATCTTCTCCTCCCTCGTTATAAACCCTCAAGAGCAAAATCAACTTCAGGTTCATTTTTTTAAAATGCTAAATTCAGGGAATTTTTTTCTTTTTTTTTTTTTTTGCCAGAAGATATTGACATATCTGTTGTATAATAATATAAATACTAAAATATGTAAAATAAAAAGAAATATCTAAAGAAGCAGTATTTGAAGAAAACCCAGTGGCATTCATACCTCCAGAGAAAGCTTCCTTCTTTGACATTATTTGCTTCTAAGATCTGTTCGTAAGAGACCTTAGTTCCCCATTTCAATCAAACATTTTAGAGATACTGTATGTAGTTTGTACAATTTCCTTACATTCGTGAGCATGCTAAAGCAGCACTATGTACACTTACCAAAAAAAATGTCTATTAAAAGACAGTAAGATCAAATGCTTTTTTACAATCATGACATCTTTACCTACAGGATTTATTTCTCCTGTTTTTGGTTAAGTCTAAAGCAGGGTTTCCAGGCGGGAATTCAAGCCAGTTCTCATGAGTCTGTTTTTTGCTTTCCCATTCCTGTATCCTGAGAAAAAATGGTCAGGAAATCGGGAAAATCAGCTCCTTGAACCCAGGTGGTTGGTAGTGTTAGCCTTCACTTGTGGAAATGATTCATCATGGAGAACAGAAAACAGTTTATATCTCAGGATTCAAGAAAGGGAGAGCAAAAAAATTCCTAAGAACGGGCGGGAATTCCGCTCAGAAACCCTAGTCAAAAGTCACTTTGGTCAAAGCAACAAAGTTGAGCGCATGTAGTTTTCTGGTTTTTTAGATTGATTTCTTTTGAAACACTGAATGTTTGCTCAAGAAAGATGTGGCAGAATTGCTAAATGAATGTTCATTATACATAAAATGGTTAAAAAAGGGTTTTGAATAAAAAAGGAACAAATTCAGTTTTCTTCTATTTTGATCTTTAAACATAAAGCCATATTTTTATATTACTAATCAGAAACAACCACGTAATTTACAGAATGTTTAAAAAAACAAGTCTTAGAATAAAAAGATTAACATATAACCAAATGTAATAACTATCGATATTCAAATAATGTGAATGAAAGAACCATATTATATGTAAGATAGAAATAATACAAATATATGATGGTTTCTATTTATTTTCAGTAGCTTTATTATTCTGTATTTCTGAATTACAATCATACCCCTGGTAGAACAAAAACTGTGGGAGAATGTGGTACGATAATTATTTGTTTGAAAAGAATCTGGAGAAATTCCGTTTTAAAGGCATTTAAACTGGCAAGTTTAAATTTATTTAGACTGGCAAGGAAAGCTAGTGCACTTGTGACATTGAACAAAATGGCATACTTACTTCGAGGAAAGCGAGGTGGGTTATCATTGACATCAGTTAGGGTCACGGTGACTGATGTGGTCCCTGAGAGTCCTCCGTTTTGACCAACCATATCCTTTGCCTGAATAACAAGCAAATACTGGTCTTTAGCCTCTCTATCCATGTTTGGGAGGGCGGTCTTGATGACTCCTGTAAAATTTCAAATCCCAGTAAAAGGCATCATGATCCACTGAACTCATAGGAGTGAAGATCACTGACATAGGCAGCAAGTTGCTCTTGAGATGTTGCCTTTTGTTGCTTTGTTTATTTTAAATAATTTTCATGCATAGGAAAGACCAAAGGGATATGATACTGATATACAATATTACAAAACACAGAAAATGCTAAACTGCAGAGGGCAGGACTTCTTAATATTGGACAGAGAAAATTATCTTTAGTTTTTATGGAAACATGGTTCAGGCATACCAACTTATAAATAAAAGAAATGAGCTCCTTATCTAGAAAAATGGGTAGTAACCATTACAAGTATATGACAATGAAGCTCTTCCTGTCTTCTTTAACCCTCCAAAAACTGAATTCCCAGTAATGTCAAATCTCCATAACCCCTTCATCTATGGTCCCTACTATCTGTCTTTTAACAAAATAATTTAAATGCTCTACAAAGGAAAGAATGAGAAGTGTGTATGTTTAACAAGCAAACACCCATTCAAACTGTTGTTATGATGCTGGTTGAACATTGAACCTAAAGGTAGGAGGAAAAGCAATAAGTTGAGAATCTCTGTAGTAGTACAAATCAGCAAATCAAGTAGTACAAATCAAGTAATAAAAATATCAGTGTGTTTTAATGTTTTTCATTTCTAATCAATTGCATTTAATATTGAAAGCTGTTAAGAATTGAGATGTATGACAATTGATTTCAGAATTTCACGTTGCTTGATGGAAAAACTTAATAAGCATTGTTTCAGTGAATTAATTATTTTATATTAATAACTATGTAAGTTAATTACCGTGTTTCCCAAAAAAATAAGACCTAGCCAGACAATCATCTCTAATGCATCCTTTGGAGCAAAAATTAATATAAGACCTGGTCTTATTTTACTATAATATGAGACCAGGTATAATAACATAACATAACATAACATAATATAACATAACATAACATAACATAATATAATAAATATAATACCGGGTGTTACATAAGACCGCATCTTATATTAATTTTTGCTGCAAAAGATGCGTCAGAGCTGATTGTCTGGATAGGTCTTATTTTTCGGGGAAGCAGGGTATATGTAAGTATATTATGCAATAATATGTAATTATGGGATGGATTTTAGTTTACCTAAGTCATATGCAAATATACAAAATAACATACATACATAATATACTTTGTATATGTACACCTAGCTAATATTAAGAAAATGTATTTATTTAGTTTAATATTGATTTATATAGACATTGAATCTAGCAATATGAGACCATATTTACTAATTTAATGTAAGGAGCCTAGGTCCTATTTAATCATTTCTTGCACTTTCATCTTTTCCAACAAAGTCCATGTCTGACCTATATACACAGGTCCCTTTTGTTTATTGTCGTAGTTTGAAAAATGTCTAAAAAATTTTATTAAAGATATTATAACATTTAGGGGAAAGTCAGGATTTACTGAGGAAGAAGCACTCTGATCTCATGGACTTTTCTGGGGCAAAACTGATAGAGGATGATTATTTGGGAAGAAAATAATTATATGCAAATTGAGGTAAACATTCTTTTTTTCTCATGTTCAGCATAAAAATGATTTCATATCCTCCAAATTTGCCATTTTTAAATTTAATTTTAAATTTAAATTGTTTAAAGGCTGATTCTTCAATGGACACATAATGGTCCGTGTGTGTTATATATTTCAGCTCTACGTATAAGTTATTAGCCTGGGTTATACTATACTAGTCCTGCCCTATACTTCACAATATTCTATAGTTCTGTAACTGTTCTATGGATGGGAAACAGATGAAAAAAGCTTTTCAATAGTTTAAAAACAATTTAAACTATCATTGGTTCCTAAGATTCCAAAATGCATTAGAGGTTCCTACTATCTTAAGTAACCATATGTTTGTTTAGAGCTGAGTACTAGGTATCAAATACACACACACACACACACACACCAACAATAACACATCAATATTTTCAGTGTTTAAATTATACTTCTTTGAGCAGACTGTGTTTGTTTTAACAATCACTTATTCTAATACATTTACTGTATTAGACACTTGCTAAAGTCACAGTTAATACAGGGTCATTTTAACTCCATCACTGAATTCTTTTGGTTATCAACACACCGCTTATAGTTAATTTTTGAAATATCACTATGAAAATCAAAAGAAACATAGCATACACCCATTTGACTCTGTTGATAATTGTTTGATATATAAATATTCCTAGAGCCATAATGATTCTATGACTATTTCATGTTTGTTTTTCAATACTTCTGTTAATTATAACAAAACGAGCACTGACCTAAGTTAACATCCATGACCAAGCATAAACAGTCTTTGTCTAAGAGTTCTGAAACATATACGTCCACCTTTTTCTTTCTTCTTCTTCTTTTTTTCCAGATGTTAATCATTATTTATTTATTTGTAATACTTTTTTGATAAATTGAGAATTGACTATCATAAATGTCTGACCAAGAAAAGTATTTCATCTAGATGACAAAATATTAATGTTTTTAAAAAATGTCCTACTCATTCAATTGTAATTTTTAATTTCTATTCATTTCTCATTTTCCTTCTAATGTCAATACATCTGAGTTTTTATTCTTTCGCATTTATTATGATGGAGAGAGGTCCACAGCCTCTCAACTATCAGCAAAGAAAACACTACAGCCTCATCCTTTCATGGATTTGTTTATTGTCATTATTTTTTAAAGGGAATATAGAATTATCGGGCGAAAAGTCCGACAGTCAAAGTTACTGATTTATTTTTCATGCCTCTAATTGTCTCTTTACAAGTGAGCCTATAAATAACACTTTTTCAAAGCAAAAATCATGACAAAGTTTGCAAAGTAATGCAGACAGCAAAGGTAATTTCTAAATACCTCAAATATTAAATGTAGTTTTGACAAGAATAAAATAATTGGGAGAGAATTGAATTTAAATAAGGACATTCAAAAACAATAGATTTCCAGTTCTATGACTTTTGCTAGCTTTTCGCTCTCAAGTATAGACTGTCTATATTTGGAAAAGAAGTCGCGTACGTTGGATTTGATTTATATATTGCTTTGTATTATGTAGACACACACATTAACAGGGTGGCTATGAAGTGGTAAGGCCAGTCTTGTCTTGTTGGATACCTACAGTTCTGTGAAATTTTATGAAAGATAGTAATATTTAATTTCAATAATCAATAATTTTAAATTGCTTATGATGAGAGGAATATATCCTGTAGCTCTTTAGAAAAGAGACTGGCTTGGATTTTAGCCTTTCTGAACAATAATTTTTCATCTGACCCAGTATCCCAGAACTTTCCATTTATTTATAATCCGTGTTCACAAACAAGTATTGTACATATGAAACATAAACTTATCACTGTTATTCTTCAACAACTGCCTGGTTTTTAGTCTGGAAATAAATTTTGAGATGATGTTCTAATGTCCCACCAGCCATTGATCTCTTTTTTTTTTTTAGCATATTCTGTTACCCTAGAATCTTCCTGGGAATTTATATGTGTAGCAACACAGTGTAGGGAATCAAGTAATCATCGGAGCCTGTATTCTGTTAACTCGAGCTCCGGATCAGTCCCAGGAATCTAAGCGATCATATGACCCAGGTAACACAGGGCTGGGTGTATTCATCTGTGTGGGTTCAATATATATTAGAGGTACAAAGTGCATCACTTCCAATAATTTGCATTTATTTCTAAATTTTCTGTCTATGCCTTGCATTATTTGGTTTCTCTACCTCTAAGTGAAGCATATAACAGAACCATAAAAAGACTGAGAAGAGCAAACAATAGTAAAGATGGAAGCTCCTAGAACAGCAAAGAATTCCAGAGCTGGCATCAAATAAAGCTTCTGAGGAAGAGAGTCCTGTAATCTGTGAGGGGACATCCTCAGCAAACCCCGACAGGAGTGAGGTCCTCCACACCATGAGCCGTGCCACCGAATGTCACAAGTGTGGAGGGCGTGTTTGCAAGGAGAGCTTTGTTAGGTTGGTGCAAAGGTAATTGCAGTTTTTGCAATGATTTTTAACCTTTTAAACCACAATTACTTTTGTATCAAGCTAATATATTACTTACATAAAGTTATGAGGTAACAAATAAACATGCAATAGATAATGCAAGCACCATGTAGTCGCGCCTCAATGTTTATGAAAAAACCTCAAATGACAAGTGATATTTAACACTCAATCCATTTTCCAGGCCCAGCTTCATGGCCTCGTGACTGGTGCAGTCACGCTGGCCCCATGCTTGGTTTCTTGCTATGCTGATGACTTCTTGAAATCCTACTAATGTTAGAACAAGAAGGTTGCATTTTCATTTTGAACTGCACATTATGTAGCCAGTCCAGTCACATATGAAATAGATAAATATACGAGATCTATTTGTGTGCAGGTTTACAGAATAGATGAACACTTACAGTAATCCTCAGTCTCTCAATAAATTGGGGAACACTGGGAGTGTAGGTGATGGGAATCTTTGCAGTCCTTTTAACAGTGCATCACCTTGTTTATAGTGCCCTTCCATTTTCTTCTTGAAGTAAATTATCAACATTGGTTTATACAGCGACTCACGTTCTTGTTTCGTGAATGGAGAAATTAAGGTAGAAAACATTGTAACCCTCTGGCCATTTGGCCTGTAAGTGCTACAGACAGAATATGGGCTTGGACGCTTCAGCCACGCTAGGGTAATGATAAGAGATTAATAAACAGTAATAGTTATTATTAGTATTATCCTTCTTAATAAGAAGAGTAAATTTCATCTTATTCTCTTTATTAAAAGAAATTAAAAGTTAAACAAATGTATAGAAATGTACACAGTGATTTCCTGGGCCTTGATTTAGCTTATTTTCAGCATTTGTGTGTGTGTGTGTGTCAAAAGTTTTACTTCTCATAAACCCTTAGATTTAGAGATTTAGATTTAGAGATTTAGAAGAAAATAATGGGATGAAGAAAATAGTTACTTCTCACATAGATAAGAATCATACTGACACCAAGTAAAGCAGCCTAACTCAAATTTAATTTATAGCTCTTCATGCCCTTAAGGTTCAAAAATTTTCCATTTTTGTTAGAAAAATATTTTTTTTTTTCAAAAAGTGCATTCTCCATGTTATGAATTAGCAGAGAGGACAGAAACCCCCAGAATATCTCTGCACTAATGACTATAGAAAGAGAAGTTCCAATGATTACAGCACTTAAAACTCTAAACAACACAAAATTAAACTTTATCCATCTCTTGTAATACACGATCCTTGAGAATCTGAAATTAAGTTTGAAGGACTAATGATATGATCCTATGCAATAGTTCATTGCCCAGTTAATCAATCAGGTAGGTCTTACGTACACAGGGCTTCTGGAAATGTATCTTACAACAAAACTAAAATCACAAGACAGTCATTAATAGCAGCAGAACATTTAACCTTCAGAATTAGTACAGGCTATTTTTAGACAGGTTATATAACGCAGGAGTATATAATGTGCGAGCAAATTGTTAGACATTTGTCAATGTCTTTTGAGGCTGCGACGAGTAGATACATCAGGGAATTGAGTAGGTGTCTGAATTTAGGTTCCCCAGATCTATCATTAAATCAACCTCACACACACACCTGCATTCACAGGATTCATATCACAGATCAAATACTTTCATTTACTTCTCCTTCAATACTTGCTTAATCACAACTATTTCTTCTCTACTAGACTTTTCAGGTAGCTGCCAAACCCGACCACTCTAATGGTGTAGAATATGTAATGTAGTCTCTATGAACAGTCTAATGAATGATGAGCTAGGATTAAATTTACTTCTCTGTTCATGCATGATTACAGATGTCATTCTCAAAAGACATTTAAAATATTTATCTCCCACAGGGATTTGAGAAAGAATTAATATTGCCATTTTTTTAAAAATATGAAAAACAGAATAAACTGCATTAAAATATCCATTTAGGATCATAGGTACTATTAAATATTCATAATCACAAACTTGGCTACTTGAAAAAGAATTCTCCATGATAAAGGCAAAATTATTAAATTATAGAGAAATTTTGGATGTTTACGGTCATGAAGAAAATCCGGGCACACACCCACCGATGGCACCCACCCACCAATGTTCACACCTGCTCACTCTTTCCCACCCACAGAGCAAGATACACAGAATCAATAAAATATCATTTGATAACCAAGATAACAGTGCTCCAAATTACACTCTTACTTAACGTAAACTATTTCAGCTTCAAAGCAAAATACAACATCTAGCCAAACAACTACATATTCTATCCAGGCAGTCTTACAATTCATCATTTATTTTTTCTCCTAAAATTAAAAGAATAGTCATTTAATTTCATTTTTGATTTAGCAGATTATCATCCTATTTGTTATGTTTAAACTAATTTCCCTAAGAAAACCAGCCTCTGGAAGGAGAAGCTGAACCTACTACCTATTCTACTGCAGGGCACAGAGATTTCTGCTTGAGAACTAAATTTAATTGTGTATAAGTCCTGTGGGAATTCATTAAAGAAAAGAAACCAAAAATAAAACTTAAAGGTGAATAATCAACATTTCCTTAATACAGTCAGGAGAAAGCAGTGGAAATGCTTTTGAATATAAAATATTTTATAGGTAGGATTACCAATAAATATAATAAAATATTCTTATAAGGTGCTACTACCTCTGTAAATAATATGCTACTTCTTACCATAATACACATATTGAGAGAAGTACTATAAAAATGGTATCAGTGCCAACTGGCATTAAGTAAAAATAATGAATAACTAATATGCCAACACAGAAATAATGGCTTTACAAGGAGCATTGCATTCAGTGTTTACCTGTCTTGGGCTCCACCGAGAAGTATGGCTGCCCTTGCAGAATGCTGTAGACCACTCGGGCACTGTTACCGTAAGTAGGGTCATCAGCATCAGTCGCTGTCACTTGTACCACGGAGGTCCCTACAGGCCAACACAAAAACCAATGAATTAAAAACTTCCGAATGCCACAAAACATAAGAACTCACAAAATGCTGGTTTTAATTTTGGATTTTCGCTTCAAGGCCCATGAAAATGTAATATACATGCACACACACACACACACACACACACACACACACACAGAAACACACAACCAAAATGGTAATAAGTGTTAATTAAGTCTTCAGAAATATTTATGGGGTATGAAAAGAGGGTGGCAAAAATATAGGATTAATGATGCATGTTGGACTTGGATATACTCAGAATTGGATGGGACTCAAATTATCGGCATCTGATCCATCAGGGTCAGGTAACAAGTTTTTATCAAGAATAATCTCTATATGTCTCAATTACTATCCAGAAGGCAGCGTGAGAAATAATAGCATCCTGACACCCAAATCATTGAGGGAATCTTACTATTGTAGCTAAGTAGAGCCAGACAGAAACTGAAACTTCATTAATTGGAAAAGGAATATTGGATTAATCCCGTTCACTGGATATTAGTTAGCTACCCTATGTCTTTAAATAGTTTTATTTTTTTTTATTTTTTCCACTGATTGTTTAAAGCAAAAGCATGAAATAAAAATTTAAACCCAACCCCCCAAAAAGGAAAAGCATGACAATTTTGATAATTCAACAGTTCGTTGTTTTACTACATTCCGTATGATAGAACGTCATATGGTTCATTTTATCACACATTCACTTATTCCGTATGAAAAGTATTTATTGTGCTGTTCTTTCTTATTTCCATTTAGAAAATAATCTTTAAAATATTAGATACTCACAATTGCTAAGTTTACATTGTGAAGCACATGCTATTTTATCATTTATGTCTTATTTGACGGGGATGGGAAAAGTTCCCTCTTTAATGTATTCTTCTAAGATTCAAGTTTGGCTCTAATAGTTTCTTGAGAACGTTGCATTTTTTACTATGACTTATAATATAGTCCCATATAGCTCTCTAAATGCCGTAAATAGTCATTAATGCCCATTTTGTTATAAATCTATTCTCTTCTCCACACTGATTTCCTTTACCAATTCCGTTTGTTTTATATTTGGGTGGAAATTATGAAGTAATATATATGGCACCATTTTTTTTCCTGAAGATGTTTTGTTGTTATGTTTTTGTTTTGTTTTTTTTTGTTTTTTTGTTTTTGTTTTTGACAGACTTAGGTGATGATTCTGCCTTGTGGATACCTGGTAGGACCAAGTGATGAGTGGCAGAGAGTTGAAAATTATTTTAAGAATTAGATTTTGATTTATTTAAGAATTTTAGAATCAATGACATTGACGTTCTCTATATTCTCTATAATGCACCATCTTTAAAGCAATATCCATTCTGGTCATAGGCTTAAGTACTGATTTCCTGCTTCATTTGAAAACTTTAAACAAACAAAATGATGAAAATTTGGTTGTGATTACTATATGTTTTTCTGAAGTGTGGATTAATTTACTGTACCTACACATATGTCCTCAAATAATTTAAAATTTTCCATGCTTATCTATGCTCTTCTGGCAATGTATATGCAATCCTAAGGGCTTATGAGTGTTTTAAATCTTAGTAAACATGTAATGAAAAAACAGACTCACTTTTAGGAAAGCAATCTCTGTAGAGTAAGCAAATTGTGTTTAAAGGTTCAGAATATTTTGTCATACTTATCAAGGGGATCACTTCATAGACTGTGTAGATGCATGGCCAATGCTCTGTACACCTGGAGCTGAAGTAGAATAGTATTGTATGTCAACTACAAGAATATATATATAGTCATGAGAGGTAGAGCATAGCATAAGGAAGATAGTCAATGGAATTGTAACAGCTATATCCGATGTCAGAGGGGTAGTAGCTTGGGGGAAAGGGGTTATCACTTTGTGTGGGGTGTAAATGTCTAACTATTATGTTGCTATGTACACCTGAAACTAAAAAAAAAAGTAAAAAAGAAAAAAAAATAGCCCTGAATTAAACAGTGAAAGCTTGTGTTGTATATACCATACTATTTAGTGGTTATTATAACTATTTTGGTTAGAATTCAATACTTTGATAGATAAACTATGGCTCACTAAGAATCCATGTACCATATTTTATGTAAACCTTCATTGTTCTTAATTCAAATGTTGATATTAACCCAACAATCTCAATTGGTGCCAAGTAAATCTTGAAGACGTTTGAAAATCATTTTCTAAAATATCTGAACCCGTTGGAATGAGTCAAATCGATAAAATAACTGAACTTGTGTGTATAATAATCATGCTGTTTGATATCCGAATGGTATCACTGAAACCAGAGCTGCAGTGCCTCATTTAACCCCTAAAAGAAGAAGTTCGCCTTCATCCGATTTGCACTGTTCCATTCTAGGTCGGAAAGGAAAACTTAGCAAGCCCGTGGAGAGTGCCATGCCCGTGAGAATGGTGAGTTGAACTGAATGGCTCAATGGCTCCTCAAAATGTCCTGTTTTTCTAAACACTACTCCTTTCAGGAAAGACAATGTGCCTTTTCTCCTCCCTAAAACCTCCAAAATCCGGTTGTTGCTACCATCATGGTGGTTGTGTTTGCTACTGTGATGAAGCAACAACAGCAAGGAGGATTCTAAAGTTGTGGGTCTTAACAGACACAAGTGCCCACAGCCTGTTTGGTCCAAGAGACACTTACACAAAAGTGAACTAGCGTGAGGTGCTGCCACTTGTGTTCTGATTTTCTCCTGACCACAAACAGTGATTCCTCTGGCTCACTTTCCATTTGGATTTCTGTAGTGGAAAGAGCCACGGTGCCCTACATCATTCTCCCTCTCCCATCTGGTAGGTACAGAAATCTAGGGTCACTAAATCCTGACCCCGCTCCCTAAAGGGCGTGCACAACACACATCTTTGTGATGCCACTTCCCAGCATAGCAGATGTGTTGACTGAATGCTGGAATGAATGAAGTGGCCTTTAATTCAAGTAAAATAAATCACACTGGGTAAAAGTTTCATGTGTTAAAATACAAGTTCCATCATTATTTTAAATAAATGTCTTCTTTCAATACTAAAAGCAACAGGCAAAAAACGTAAATCAACTGGTCTCTATTCCAGCCCCATAATATTTTATTGTTTTATAAGAACATCTATATTTAAATTACATTCTGGCTGAAAACTCCTCCAAAGTCACCTGAATACACGGGATTTAAAAGAGTATAATATAGTTTAATACAAAGTATGCATTAGAAGTACTTTAGTTTCTATTTTTTGCAATAGTGGGACAATGTCCAAGGGCCCTTGAACAAAACAACCCTCATCTTTCTTTTTTATATATCTCAAACTGAGGATCACTTTACCATTATTATAAATTCAATATAAAGATTCATGCATTTACGTTTCTGGAGAAATTGCAAGAAGGTTAGTGGTAGCATGTGGATGGACATTAGTGGCTTCAAGAATGCTCTACAACAAGAAGCCCAGCGGATCCAAATGCTTGGCTGGTGAAGACACCAATGACCTGGCCACAGAGATGTGCATAGAATCATCATCATCTTACTATCAGAACCAAGGAAAGTACAAGATCACAGGTCTGTGTTTGGAAGGATTTTTTTCCTGAACTTCTTAAGCATCACTTGAATCATTTTTAAAAATGAAACTGAAAAGGGAAGGCAAGACCTAAGTAATTTCCTGAAGACAATGAGACAGCTGTGTGAAAGGAAGTCTTTCCTACTGTTCCATACAATAAAATAATGTGTTGAAGAATAGGATTTGGAAATTGGCTACTGACACAACTCCAACATTCCCCTCGGCCTAACTGGCAATTGCTACACAAATACTATGTGATTCTTTTTTTTTTTTTTCAGGACATATGATGATTTCATTTTAAATGCAAACCCCCAAAAATCAGACACCGCAAAAGCAGCGTGTTCCTGACTTACCCACAGGAGACATTTCGGGAACCCCGGCAGTGTACGGGCCGTCCAAGAATTTGGGTTCATTGTCGTTGATGTCCTGGATCTTGATGACAAACTCGGACTCGGGCTCTACAGGCTTGTTGGTGAGCCTGTCCAGCGCCTGGGCTCGGAGCGTGTAGTAGGCCTGTTCCTCACGATCCAGCCTCTTGGTGGCATGAATATCCCCCGTGTTCTCATCAATAATGAAAATGGAACTTGCCCCTTCGCCTGACAAGATGTATTTGATGGAACCATCTCCTTTATCAACATCAGAGTGAAGCTGGTGAAAAATTCATGTGAGATGAGATTAACTTACAAGAGGGTCAGTGATATGGAGATACGTCAAAATAATTCTTAGGTCACGCTGCAGTGCTCAAAATTTTATTGTTCTTGGGAAGATAAGCTGCAGGTTAGTGCGCACAGCAGAAAGTCTATTAGAATGTGTCAGCTTGCACTGGTGAGCAAGACAATTTCATTTCTTCCTGTAAACAGTCTCATCTCCAAAGGTATTTTAAATAATTCCCAAAGTTAGGAACTTGTTGTGGTGTTATATTTGATTTGGTCTGCCCTTGCCAGTTTGGACCATCTTCTTTGAACAGAGCAGACATTCAGTAAGCACATATAACTGGTTGATTTGATCTTACCCCAAGCAAAGGGCCTTGCTATAGAATATCTGCAAATTTAGATCGAACGTAGTATGTAATGTGCTTAGAGATCACCACATTCATAAAGATACCCTTCCCTCACGCTCCCACTCTCACTCATTTTCATAATTATCTAGTATGGATGGATGTCCATCACGAAATTGGTCTCCAAATCCTGTCCTATATTTTAAAATTTGAAGCTGGAAAAAATTACTCTGTTCTCTGAAGGAGGAATTTTAAGCTAATATGTGCCTGAGACTTCAACGAAAACCTTTCTCGAAATACCAAGAACTGTATTCAATTTGCATGATTAACCTGGACACTAGCAGCGGGGGCAGCGGTATTGATTTGCATTTCATATCTGGAACTGTCCCTTCTGTATGTCAGAACATTATGTTGAACAGAGGAACCTTAGCAAACTCAGAAATAATTACACATTTTCCTGAACTTCATCACCTGAGAAATACAGGACTCAATCTGTCATTTCAACAATCTTTCATTCCCTGGAACCGCCATCATTCTGGACTGCGATTAATTTGAATGCAAAAGCCCAATTTACCAAACGACAGGGCTTTTCACTGCCCTACAGAATTACGTTTGCATTCTTTAAAAGACAAGGGACTAAAAATATAAAATAGGGAAACTGCTTCACAAAGTGTGTGCCCAATGTGTCGCCATCCTTCGGTGGGAGCCGGGGAGGACAGGTGTTTTTGCACCATATTTCTGTAAGTGATGCTTCCATTGCACAGGAACAGCTGTGTTTATACCCTGCCTCAGGATACTTACATACCTGATTTATCCCTTAGTTTCTGTAGTTTTTAGTCTGGGCTAAATAATAAAAAAAGCTGAATTTCTAGCACAAGTTATAATTTAGATCTGTTCAGTGAGGAATTACCTAGTGGATCGATGTGCTGCATGTTTCCCAGCACGGGGAGAAGGTGCATTCTTGAAATACAGTGAATTACTTAACTTTTTAAGTCCTTCTCAGGGGAACTATTACATATGTATCTCTTTCTAATTTAAGACTAAGAAAGCAGAGCATTATCATGGTTTGAATTTCCGAGTGCTTCCTATATGCCAGACAACATTCTTAATGTTCTCTACAGAGGAACACATCCCAGGCTCACACTTTACTATCCCTATTAACAGATGAGGAGACTGAGGCAGAGAAAGGCTAAGTACTGTGTCTGAGGCCACACAGCCAGCTCTCTGTGGCTACACCAGGATTATGAAACCCAGAGGCTGGAAAGTCTCATCTTCACTCCCTACAATGCGATCCTCCCTTTGGGAGAGGAGCTGCTGTCCTATGAGGTGCGGGCATCAAAACCTGCTGTGCAGAACTCAGGGAAAGACAGGTACATGCACCCCCCCCCACCTGATCACTCCCCAAATCTTAAAGAAATTCAGTGCCCCCAGTGGTTTCTATCAACAGATTTTAGGACTTACCAGAGGGTAATTACATAACAGCAGTGAACTCTACCACCCTCAACAGCTCAAAAAGCTTGAGCCCTGAGACAAAGGCAGACTATGGATGAAAACAGTTGTTTTCAAGCCACTAACACCTCAAACCCCTCCCTTACACACTTCTCACAGCCCCTCTCCTAAGCCCGCCTTCTCCTTCCCTGTGCCTCTATGGCTTAGGAGTGTCTGCAGGCGATTGCGGACACTGTTGTGAAATGTTAAACTGTGATGACCACAGAAATACATAAGTAATACACAGGTCATCTGCAATCAGAGGTTTGCTGTAAATCTCATCAGGGACTCCCATGTATAGAAAGAGCCCTTATGATTCATTGAACTAATTCCTGTCAACTGATTCTGTTTTCATGGCATCTGCAGTTATGTAGGATCAGATTCTTGCTCTTCTAAATCCCAACACACACACACACACACACACACACACACATAGCTGTTTCAGGAGCCCTTGAACTTTACTATCCTCCCATCACTGACACTTTTCTCCCGGCTCGGCCCATCACTAGGCTTGTAATCACTGACAAAATTCACAAGCAGAAAATCACTGTGAGTCTAAGCTCAGCATCCTTGCAAGGGTTAGTATAAGGATCTGCAGTTAAAAGTGGGTGCCCAACTTTAAACTATTGTGATGGATACATGATTATCAGACACATTCAGACACGTAATGTGTGAGACTATGTGCACTATACTAATAGCATTATTAGGTGGCGTGAAACCCATGCTGTTAGTGAAACTTTTCTTCTGTTCTGAAAAGGCATGCTCAGTAAACACTGAAAGTGAAGAACTACTGAATGGTATTCGTAAGTTGACACGTGTATCTGTGTAGGCATGTTCACACACACACACGTATGCACACACAATCTTTGTGAATGACTATTATCAAATGGAAAAGTTCTATTCTCCACAGTGAAAACTTCCAGCCAGGGCAAAAAATAAAATAAAATTCTGAGGTCCCACAACATGGTAAATGAATCAACAAACAATAAATGAAAAACACAATAAAAAATAAATATTTGCACTCTATTTGGGGCAGAGGACTCTCACGATGTCATGTCTATTTCACTTGGAAATATCCTTGTAAACATCTTGTGATGTATCTAAACAACAGCAGCCACAAATCTCAATTCATCAATCACGAGGCAAAACTCTGGGTTCCTAAAATCCTTTGCAAAATATTTGTTGTGACTCCAAAGTAAATATTTAAATGAGCATCGTCATTGTTATTATTGCAAATGAGCACAGTGAGAAGCACAGACCCCTTAGCTGAGTCTAGCTCATCAGGTTTAGGAACAAAGGAGACAGAATCATTACGTGAATCCTATACGCCAGTATGCCAGCACTGTGTGTGGTAGGAATGTAAGAAATATCAAACTGTGCTGGACTCTTCATAATCTGCACAGGCCAGGAGAACAAAGCACACTTTATAGGTACCCTAAAATATAATCTGTTTAATAATGCATTGTGGCTCCATCCTCCCCTGTTTGATCGACTACTCACCCATTATCTCTAATATACCAACCAACCTTTTCTTTTCAGTCTGTCTGAACAATAATCCTCATTTGGAATCTTAAAATCTTTCCCTTGGGCTATTATAAAACTCTCCAGTTTTTCTCCACCTTTAACAACTCACATCATCTGGCTGTCATAATGCTTGTCAGAAATTATCTCCCTAAAATGTACATTGAATTATATCACACCCCTCATCAAATATATGTAACTACTTCCCATGGTCGATGGATTTAACCCCGGATTCTAAGCATGGGTGCCAAGTGGCCGTATGCTATCTCCCCGGCCTCTTTTTCCCACATTTCAGAGTACGCTCCGTGCTCCAGAGGTGCACTGCCCACCACTGCCTGAATATAGCAAGCACGTCCATTCTTTTCAAGACATGTCCGTCATCATCCTGCCCACCAATCGGCACCCAACATGGCTCAACGCAAGTTCCCTTTTACTGAAGCCTTAAAAATCCTTCTGCTTTCTTACACGGCATGTTGTTTGAATTTCTATGACAGAATGCATTTAATTCTATTTTATATTGAAAATCTGATTTCATTGTTTTCATATCCAACCCCTTCTTGAATGTATAAACTTCTTCAAAGCTGGGTTCTTTTTATCACCGTAGTCCACATTCTTAGTAAACAGATTATTGAATTTAATTTAGCAGTGTATAATCCACTTTGTAAAACAGTCATGCTTGTTTTATTTCAGTTTCTATCCTTTGAAGTTTTAACAGCATTAGGCAAAAAGAAAACAAACAAAACACAACATCCTCTATCTCCTCCGGTTTGTTCTCCCTAAGCCTCCGAACTGCCTAGATGGAGCAGATACCATCTTTGGTATGCCCACAGTAACACTTGGCACATTATTTTGTAGTATCTAGGTATTTACATTCTTCTGCTCCCCAGGACACAGAACCCATGGGGGCAGACATGCTTTCTTCTTCTTTTCTGTCTCCCTAGGTCTTACACAGTAGTACACATGGGGACAGAGAAACACAAACACAAACACACACATGCATATATGCTCCAGGAGGGTTTTACAGACCCATGGATGTGCTCACACAGCAGAATTTCCATGTATTTGATTAATTTTTTATCCCCATTTTTTTCTTTAAGATTGTAAAGTCCAAAACCAAAACCAAATCAATGCACGGCATTTCTGACAATTTTCTTACCTGTATTTAATCAACTAGTGCCTGATATCAAAATATCTGGTCTAGTCCTTTCAACCCATCTGCTTAAAAAAAATAAAAACTCCGAAAATGGAGAATATTCTTCAATTTAGCAAAGACTAATGTTAAAACAACCAATTAAATATATTGATCAACTTTTCTTCTGTCCATAAACACCTTAAACTCTCCTTGTTAGGTGATCTTACTGATGATCTGGTCTTCACTCTCTGACTCTTAGTCTCCTCATCTATAAAATAGAGACCAAAACATCTACACTTGAAATTGTTCGAACAATTGTGGCAACTACTAGTGATGATACAGTAGAATGTGACTCATAAATGACTATAACATGATGATTGTACTTTTTAATGTTTTTGCCTTGAAAACTCTACATTTTTATGTCACGAAAAAGAACAAATCTAGATATAAGATGAAACTATTGGGAAAGAGATAATGTTTATCATGAAAACTTTGATGCTAACAAAATAAAGCTAAGCAAAAAGCTTCTGTGATCCACGCTGACCTTTGTATGAAGACGGAAACAGTTATAGTTTTACATTCAATTCTTCCTTGTAATGAACATTTAAATAAGAAAAATGCCAAATGCATTATTACATAAATAAAAGATCATACTGCTACTACATCTGTGTACAAAAATGGAGTAACAATGTCTGAGTAAAAAATAAGCATAAGCTGCTTTGAGCAGCATGTTAATAAATCTGACTATAATTTATACTGAATATTAGCAAAGGATTGCTAAGGTGAATTTTCTACTGTGTGTTTACTTATTATAGATACCCAATTTTTAAAGTTTAAAAATATATTACAGATTGTCAGAACTGCAGGTTATTCTGACTAAACTTCTACAAGGTTAAAATCACAAGTATGAAGGGAAGATTTAAACAATAATCGGCAGACATAAAACTGAGTACATACATTACATGCAAGTTTTCTTTTCTCATTATGCTTTTCAATAGATATTTTCCACATGCCACCGGATACCATGTAATTATCAAGCTGTTGAAGAAATATTACACGTGAAAACAAGGGTATGAGTCATTTTTTTTCTGGTTGAAGTATTCCTAATTTATAATTATCATTGCGGTCCAGGGTAATGGAACACAATTTACTTACAAAGCCTCTTTGATGCAGGTGCATGGTTTAAGAAGTATAGGTATTAATTATTATGCATAGAGTAATATAGGAAAAACAATTCGGGAAGTGCTTAGGTAAGGTTAAAATTGCCAAGAAAATCACCTATCTTGCCTTTTTTTTTTTTTTTTTAAACTAGCAATGAATAAAAAGAAAGGAGGGACTACTCGGATTGGTTTTATTCTCAGAAAAAGTTCACACTAATTTACTGGCGATAAACATTAATTGTGTGGGTTAGTAGCAGAGTGGTACAACTGTTAGGTCAATGCAAAGGAACCAGAGGTATGGCTATTGAATCTCTACTCTGTTCCTTATGGTCCTGTCTCTTTTTGCACAGAAGTCCCAGTTTACCCATCTGTTACAGATCAGCATCCTTAAATGTACACCTGGCCTTGATCACTGAAGCGAGGATAAAAGGAATTCATGCATTTGGAAGTATTTTGTAAAATGTAACTGTGTACCCCTTTGTACAAGGGCACGTATAGTGGTATAATGGAATTACCTGCGTTCCTTGAGGGGAAATGTGCTTTTGTTAGAAAAGGTTCTACATCTGTGCCTATGGCTGGCTACACTCACCCCATTAAGAGGAGAGCCAGTGAAAAAACTCAGGAAAGCGTTCCAGGTTCCACACAGCTGCTTGCACCTCTCTAAAGAAAACCCCACAGCACTCATCTCCTTCTCTCTCCGGTAGTTGTCTCCAGGCCGCCTCCCAAACTTTCAAACAACTTAAGCAGTCTTGAGGCAAAGTCTTCCATCCTGATCAAAACGCCATCTGGGCTAACAGCACTGTGTGTATATTATGCTCTCTAGTTCGGGGTCCTGTATCGCGTCTCACTTGTTTTAACTCCAAGGATCGAACCAGAGGCAGTTAAAAAGCAAATCCCTCATAAAGGGTAAGCTTGCAACTTTTAATCTTGCTTTTTAAATAGAGGTTAGAGGTTGAGCAGAATAATGTATGTCGCCACAGGCTAGAGCAGTGTTACTCAAAGAATGGTCCAAAAACTGGGTACCGTCTCTCCAGGTCCAGGTAAGTATGGAAATTGAGAGGAAGAGCTTTCATACTCATTTTACAGAGAAATTTAATATGCGTGTCGAACCCATTGATAATAATGAAAAACTAGGCATTGGATTTCTTTTTATCTAAGTACTTCATTATTTTATGTAGTTATAAAATCACGAGGAGGTCACAACTGAATATGTCCTGTATTCCTAAAAACAAGTAAGCTTGTGAATAAACAACAACAACAAAAGCTTGGCCGTTCAGCACACATCAGTTGAGAAGCCCCAGGTCAGTGATAAAACCTTGTAGGAAAACAGTTTTGAGAGTTTAGGCAGCCATTAGTCTAAAACTCTTTTCCTGCCCTAACTTGAGGGGAAACTGGTAGTCACTGCCCCCACGGAGGCGTGGGGCAATGTGCAGAGGCCATCCTTATGACTGGCACAGATGTTTTGTGTGTGGCACTGTAGAGAAGAAGCTTAGGGAAATGGTGCAGAGGGCAACAGCCTAATGTGTTTGCAAAATGGTTCCCAAAGTCTTCTGCATTGCCTTGCCTTGCCTTGCACATTCAGAAACAGAAATAGTTAATAGTTACAACCATAGAAATAAAAGTTTGGAGTCTACATGTGGGTGAAAAAATGACAACACTTGCCAAATGGCAAAAAAAATACTTCTTTTGGGGCCATCCCACATCCAGCGACTAGCTGCTGGAGGGCTTCCAAGCCCCACTTCCTCCCCTAATTTAGGACAACGGTAAAAAGCCTTCTCAGCTCCAGAGTTCTCCAGAGGTTGGCCAAAGTCTAGGATGTAACTGCACTCTAGTCCAGCTCCTACCGGTCCAATCCTCCCTCCTTTCCTCCCTCCCTTCCTTGCTCCCTCCCTCACAAGTGTTGATTCCAAGAAAGCACTCCAATAACCTCCCTATGGGCAAATCCGTGTCTCAGAGTCTGTTTCCTATGGATTTGACCTACAACACACACCCGAGTAGCTGGCGCAGGAAGTCATGAGTGGCAGGGCTTGGCTCTCTGCATACATCTGTCCTCTTGCATGCCAGGATGTCTCCTGCAGAGGCACAGGAGGGGAACGGCACATTCACAAAATCGGTGAGATGTGTACCTGTACATCAAAAGCAGCGGTGGCTGAGGAAGAAGCTGCAGGGTGGCAAACTTCATAAAAGACATAACCCCGGGCAGAGTGCTGCTTGATTCCTTCAGTCTACACCTGCTGTACTCTTATTTTTTCCCAGGCTCCCAAATGCTGTAATACTAGAATCTTCACATAGTGAATGAAACAGTCACAAGAATGAGGAGGATTCACTGTGGTGTTTTTCTTTTGGGAAGAGAAAGAAGTAAAATGGCCTTAACTCAGTGAGCTCAGGGGCCAAAACTGTATGTATTTCTCTTCACAAAATGTCCTCTCCACTGTATTTCCCATGCACAGGGCGAGTGTCCTGTGTTCACTCAAGTGGTATGATGCCCTGACCTGCTACAGACTACTTCAAACAGAATATGTGTCTTCGTCCCAGGCTTTTTTATTATTATTATTATTGTTATTACTATTTTAAAAGCTCTCCAGGTCATGCCATTATACACCCACTATAAGAATCACTGGCCTAAAAGAAGAAAAGACTAGAAGAGAAGCTGAGGGAAATGTGCTTCTATTTTACTAATATCATTTTGAAAGACAGAAGGGGAAAAAAAGGTTTACCAACTAGATAAAAAAAGAGAAAACAAGTATGTCTGCAGAGAGTAGGCAATCACTTGCTGGAAAGGTACAAATTTTAAAAACATGCCTCAAAAAATGTCTGGCATGAACTCAAAAAACACAAAAGCCTCCTAAATGAAAACAAGAACCCATTTCACATGACAGGACCCTCCGTGGGCTATGGAACTATCTCACCTAAAATATAGAGGGTGCACAAAAAATGCATACATATTTTAAGAAAGGAAAAAAATCTATTAAAATTGTAATACAATGAATGATGCCAGCATTCATTTGATTAATGCCATCTTTTGAGCCAACATCATACTACACATTGCTACTGTAATTCAACTTCTAAAAGTAATTCATAGATAACATCTCTTAATATGTGTGTATTTTTTTTGGCACCCTCTTTATAGTAGGTATAAAAAATACGAATGCCACATTCTGGCTCAGGGAAACTAAGAACAAACCAAGACCTGTTTTCTTCTCTTAAGCAAATTATTTAGAAATAAATGAGGAGAACAAAACCCCCCTGAGCCATCTTGGCTCCCACTGCAACCACAGCGATTTCAATGTCCTGCCTTCAGCTACTGACAATCTTGACTGCAGTGTTTAATGCTCTAATGATAAAGGATCTTAAGATTATCATGCCAAGCGACATAAGTCAGACAAAGTTGAGACCCATATGATTTCACTCATATCTGGAATAAAAAATGGAAAGCAACAAAGCAACAAGACAAACAAAAACTCATAGACTTGGACAACAGTTTAATGGTTACTAGAGGGTAAGGAGGGTGGGGTGGTAGAGGAGGGAAAAGGGGGTGAAGAACTGATGACTCTGGGTGGTGAGCACACAATGCAATATATAGATGATGTATTATAGAATCGTACACTTGAAACCCAAATAATTTTACTAACCAATGTCATCCCAACAAATTTAATTTAAAAAGTTCCCATAACCAAATGTAATAAAACTAGTAAATCTATAGGACGTAAAAGAAGAAAAAAAAGAAAATACGGTGGAAGGGATGGGCAACAACAGAGCAAAGCCCATAACTAGTTGACACAAGAGTGACATATCCTCCAACCGCTCTCCTCTGGCAGACTCTGGGAAGACATCCTTGGTTTTCCTGGGAGAGATTGGCCTGGCCTGTCTGTCTTTGTTTACAGGTTGACCTGGTATCAACAGGAGGATTCCACTAGCACCATTTAGAGAGAGGTGGCCGCTTCCCAGCGCTAACCGACAAGCAAGGGAGGATGAGTAACATCATTGCATAAGACCCATCTCGGCAAAATTCTCTTCGGCTTTTAAACTGATGAAATTCTGTCTCATATTAAAAATGCAGTAAGTTCTCTGAGGATTTTCTTAACAGCCACATGCATGTCATAGTATGACTCCCTTCTTTTCAAATGGGCATCGGACACTAGCACGGTGCTCTCCATTTAATTCACCAACTGAAATTCAAGACGAGTAAGAGGAACTATATGGCAGCACATCCACAATTGCTCTTAGAATAAAACCAATTCCCATCTGTATTAGCAGCATGACATAGGACAAGGTGGGGCTAGTACCACAGATGCTGCTGAGATGTTGGAACACCCAAGGCAATTAGGTGCTTCGTGGACATTAGTTTGTTCATTTACAAAATGGATCGAACTCAGGGGTTTAAAGGCCCCTTTTATCCTGACAACTCTCTCTATATCCCCTGTAAATGCACTTGGGGAAACTGTAAATATCCACCCAGACTCCTACTATAGACTGGCCATTCCAAAAATTGCAAAAGACACTGCGGCTGAGTATTAGGTGCACCATAATGCCTTAGTTTAAACAATTTTATAAAATCAAAAATAGGAATTGTGTGATTATGCCACCTTGTGACTGTCAGGAGTGCAGAATATATTCAGACAACATATTCTCAGAAAACCCCAGAGATTTATTTTGTAAGATTCTATTCTATATTTTTTTAAGTTTATTGGGGTACCAATTGCTAGTAAAGTTACATAGGTTTCAGGTGTACAATTCTGCAATACATTATCATATCTCACATTGTGCGTTCACCACTCAGAGACAGTTCCTTTTCCATCACCATATATCAGACCCCATTTACCCTCTTCCAGAGACCCCACCCCCCTTATCCTCTGGTAAGCCCTAAACTATTGTCTATCTCTATGAGCTTTTGTATCTTCATTTGTTTGTCTTATTCTTTTGTTGTTTTCAGTTTTATATCCCACATATCCCACATAGTGAAATCATATGGTTCTCTACTTTTTCTGTCTGACTTACTTTGCTTAGCATTATAATCTCAAGATCCTTCCATGTTGTTGCAAATTGTACTATTTCATCTTTTCTTATGGCCAAATAGTATTCCATTGTGTATGTGTGTGTATGTATGTATATATATGTATATATGTGTATACACACACACACACACCACATCTTCTTATCCAATCATCTATCGAAGGACACTTTGGTTGTTTCCATGTCTTGGCCACCGTAAATAAAGCTACAATGAACATTGGAACACACGTGTCTTTATAGATAAATGTTTTCAGATTTTGGGGGTAGATACCCAGGAGAGGGATTGCTGGGTCATATGGTAATTCTATTCTTAATTTTCTGAGGAACTTCCACACTGACTTCCATAGCAGCTACACCAATCTGCATTCCCACTAACAGTGTATGAGAGTTATTTTTTCTCCACAGCTTCTCCAACACTTGTTACTATTTGTCTTGTTGATGAAAGCCATTCTGACTGGGGTGAGGTGATATCTCATTGTGTTTTTTATTTGCATTTCTCTGATGATTAGTGATGTTGAGCATTTTTTCATATGTCTATAGGGCATTCTCCTCTTTGGAGAATTGTCTCTTCAGGTCCTCTGCCCATTTTTTAATCCTATTGTTTGTTTTTTTGTTGTTGAGTTGTATGAGTTCCTTATATATTAGGGATATTAGCCCCTTATCAGAGGCTTCAAAATGCCTGTTTTGTAGTGTCTTGTGAAAAATAGGGATTAAGATGTTTATTTCAGGGAACTTGGGAAGGAAGGTCTGTTTTCCCTAGGTGTACCAGCTAATTTGGTTAAATAATTCAACAGAATTAGCTTTTGACCTAAAAATGTGTATCAACAGCATACACAAAGTATCTTTAAAGGGTACATCAAAATAATATGCCACCTAAACACAACTGTAAGGCCAAGTTCACGTATTTAAAAGGAAATATTATTAATGATACCTACCTATATCTGAAATCTTATGCAACATTCAACTAGTATCACAAATGTACACCCATTTGCTCTCTCTCTGCCTGAGATTTACAATGTTATACATGTTTTATCCTGCCACATTCCAGATACATGGCTTCCATGTATTATTCTATTTCAGTCTGAACTACCCCAAACTCCTTGCAGCAATATTGGGATGATAATGATTTCCTGGTAGAAGACTGCTGCACAGGAATATTAATCCACAGAAACATTCCTGGAGGGCACTATTTTGGGTGGGTCTCCTCCTAACCTTGTTTTGTTGCTTCCATTAACTAAAACTTCCTTTACTGTGGACAAAAGAAAAAAAATAAACAAAAAGAGTGCCAACTGAATCTCCTTTTACATTACTTGTGATTAAATTTAAAAACAAACAAAAAAATTCCCATAATGAAATAAGCACATGCTGTCATATGTCAAATACAAAACAATTAGTAATCACCGGGGAATTGATTCTGGACTGCAATCCTATGTGAAAAGGGACCATTTTAACCATGATGAAGTCATGACAAAATTTTCCTGCAGGCTTGATCCAATCTAACTCAAATCCCATCACTCCTCTTTAGAAAAACATAGGTCCCCTAGTCCTGTCTGTAACCTTACACTTCTGTGCTGTATATTTGCAGTCCTGCTATCCACTCCATTTTGTTGTACAGTTCTCTTCTTCAAATAGCAAACATGTGTAGTGTGCAACTATGTGCCAGACACTGTGGCAAAGGGGACATTGATTCTCCTAACACACTTCAGTGGTAGGCATTAAGTATAGGCCTAATTTTATACAACAAGAAATTCTGATTTCACAGGATTAAGTACCTTGACCAAGGTTACACACTACTGTCACAGACTTGAATCTAGGTATTCGACCCTTTCGTACCAATACCACACTGTCCCCACTCATTTCCACCTGTAAGAGATGAATGGCCTAGAAGACCCTGGATTCTTGCATTTCCCCATAGGAAAAATCCAACCATAAAACATGAATTTATAGCTACTGAGTTTTTGAGTTTTTGTTACAGATCCCTCCTTCTCCTTTTCCATCCCTACCCCCAATCAACGATCACTTCCTAATGCCCCACCATAATAGACATGCCAACTCTGTCATTTTGTCCCCGCTTTGCCCATTACTGCCCTGAATCAGGATTTCATTATTTCTCACATACATGAACAGCACAGCAATTTATACTTTACAGAAAATGTGCAGACTCTTAACTGGTCTCCCTTCCTTCAACAGCTCAAACACATAGTATTATATGATTGTCACATGCATCTTATCAAAGCACAGTGACTTTATTGCTCCCTGGCTCAAGGTCACGGATGGCTCCTACAACTTTCCATGTTAAAGCTCAGTTTAATCCGTGATGTCTTCAATAGTATGAGATCGATGACTGTAACGTGTACCATAATCATACATCCTGCCAAAAAAGAAAAAGAAACCTGTATATGATCATTTGAAGATGTCACTGATTGTACCAGGCATCCTCATTTCTGAGGATAAAATGTGGAAAAAAAATGAATCTTATAACTGATAGACTGTGCTGCTTATTTTTGGTTCTTATCTGCTATTTTCTATCTCTAAGTCTCCCATATTCTTCTTCTATGTTCCTTCTTCTGCCCTGGAATGCAATAGGCTCTTCAAAGCAAGAATATATTACCTGAGGCTTTCTATAATCAAAGCCACAGATTTCCATACCCAAATTATCCATGTTTTGCATGTGTCAAATAGGAAAATTGAGACAGCCAAATAAAAGTGAAAAGAGCACATGAAACGTTGATTGTTATATGTTGCTCAAAGAAACACGATGACAACAGCTTCGATAAATGACAGCATTTTGTTTAGCACTGCCATTTCATGCGTTTTCTCCAGAACATCTTTTAAGATTATTTTATTCTTATTTTCTTTACAAAATCAAGTATCCATTGCAATCACACTAAGTGATAGTGTACTTTGGTGATAAGAACAGTGTGATGAGATGCTGTAAGCCATTTATACTTACCACCAGTGACAAAAAATATCTTATCTAATCATTGGAGCTCCAATCTACAGACTGGGCTGTAATGCTACTGTTATACAGGCTTTATGTACTGAAAAAAAAAAGATGTTTCTTTTTTGTAATGAAATGTAAACAAGTATATTAAGTGAAATTTTTCTTATGTTATCTATGTAGAAGAAAGGTCTCCTAACTTTATGGATGGAGATGGACACATCCACCCCCTCCTTACAAAAACTCAAGTTATAAAAGATAATTGCTATATCCCTCAGCACAAAACAGAGAGAAACCAGTAGCTGGATGTTCCATGGAGGAAGTGGAAAAGAAAACCCAGTAAACTCTTCAAGACAGGGTCCCAGGGTGGGACAGCCAAGGCCAGAATATCAGACGAGAATTTGTTAAGTGGGGTGCTATATGGCACACCCGATGGCTTCACTTAAATTTAATGATTTTTTAAAAAATGTTGCAAAATGCTTGGTGTAATTGGAGTCTTTATGGAAATTAGTAAATAACTGAGTTTTGATGCAGGCCACACAGAACCAGTCTGCATTGAAACTGGGTAACAATGAAAAGAGTGAAGAGTGTTTTTCGCTAGTCTGCTGTTCTGGAGAGCACAGAGATGTAATATTACAATGCAAGTCTGCAGCCATGGGAGAGATAGAAAAGAAAAACATGGAATAGCATATTGTTCTAGAATACAGAATTATTCATATGCTTATTAACTGAAGAAAATATACACAGTCTCCCATCTGCATTGTCTTCTTTTTTAATGTAAGGCCATGTATATATTACATATATACAATATATATGTAATATATATTATATATATACATTATATATAATGTACATATATTATATGTAGTATATAATATATAGATATAGATATAGATATAGATATAGATATAGATATATAATAACACACAGCCCTAGCATGGAACAGCGCCTGCTATTTCATCCATAAGCTTCTGTGAGGTGGATGACAACAGAGTTTTATTCAAGGTTTAGGTATTTGCTTATTTGTACTTATACTCAACAGACATTGACCTTCTTTTGAGCCTTAGAAGACACATCAATTCATTCCTCTGGAGTATAGACATCAGGAAACCCTCTCTGTCCCTTCCTTTCTTCTCCCTTCCAAATTCTCTAAGATGTCCTCCATATAGTTTGCCACACTTGAGAAAAGACTGGCTGCAGCAGGCATTCTGAGGCTCTATGGAGTGCAGCTAGAACTCCAAAGGGCCAAGTTTTTAATGCACAGAATGTCGGCCTCAGGGACTCTTTAGAAAAATATCTCGTACAGCACCATAAAATGAATAGTTAATGTCGTTTTCAAAATTCAACATCCAAGTGCTATATAAACAAATCAGCATACCAAACAGAGAAAGGCTATTTAGTCAACTATCATTTAATTAAAAGCCAGAGATGCCCATTTAAAATAAAGGCCAAAGAGAAACAGATGAAAGATCAGGAGAATTGGCAAACACTACATGCAACTACTAGGACAGATGGAATCCAAACAAGTCAAGTTGTATTTGTTTTCCCAATAATTTTGTCATATTCTAAACTAATGATAAAATTAGTGAGAGGATTTATTGGATGGAATCCCAGAGTGAACATCAAATTATTATATATGATGTCATTTAACATGGCCCCGAAGAATTTTAGCGGAGTGTCTGGCATCAGTCTAAATAGACAATGACGAACAGTAGAAAGGAGAAGATGGTCTGTGATCGGAATTTAGGGGCCAAGGCTTGGGTCTATTGCTAATTAGCTACGTACATACCTTTCTCTCAGCTTTAATTTTCTTATATATAGACGTTAACCAGTAATCATCATGTTTCTCCCAATTTGAAAGTGTTTATAAAACTCAAGTGACATAATGAGAAAAACATAACTTAAAACCTACAAAATACTAAGTAAATAGCAGTTTTTATTATGTTAGTGCTATTTGATTAAGAATACTATGCAGAAAGGACAGGGACTCAGAACAAACTATTGTAGTGATTTGTAGGCATAAATGTGTGCAAAAGTCTGACGGGTTAGATGCATGACACTTAACTACACACATACAAATATACCTATAAATATATGCAATGTGTGTATACATGGGTTCCGCAATTCAGTTCGCAAACTTGTTGCGCCGATGTTGCTAACTTTTTTTGATATCAGAGGGAGTATTCATTATGAATTTGTACCAACCGGACAAACAGTTAACCAAGTTTACTATGTGGAAGTGCTGATAAGGCTGCGTGAAAAAGTTAGACGACCTGAACTTTTCACCAACAATTCATGGCTCTTGCGTCACGACAATGCACCAGCTCACACAGCACTGTCTGTGAGGGAGTGTTTAGCCAGTAAACAAATAACTGTATTGGAACACCCTCCCTACTCCCCTGATCTGGCCCCCAGTGAGTTCTTTCTTTACCTGTAGATAAAGGAAATAGTAAAAGGAAGACATTCTGAAGACATTCAGGACATCAAGGGTATTATGACAACAGCTCTGATGGCCATTCCAGAAAAAGAGTTCCAAAATTGCTTTGAAGGGTGGACTAGGCACTAGCATTGGTACATAGCTTCCAAAGGGGAGTACTTCAAAGGTGACCATAGTGATATTCAGCAATGAGGTGTGTGGCACTTTTTTTAAGGATGAGTTCGCGAACTTAATTGTCAGAATTTTGCATATATGTACGCATACATATACACTTATAGATGTTTTATGTTTCAAATGGAGATGATAAACACAGAGACTAAAACACAGAAGTATTGTTTCTCATTTTTAGATTAGATCCTTCTTAAAACATTTTACAGATTTAGAGGATAGTTGCTTCACAAAAAAAAGAACATCAATGCAATCTTCAAACATTTTTCAATGTTTCTGGAAGCCCTTTTGTAAATAAATAGATTTTCTTCTGTTCAGGGCGTCTAAAAATGAACATATACAGAGAGTCATAGTATGTACTTCGTGATTTAGTGAGTATATTTGGACCTAGTCAATTACCTTTCATAAATAGTCCCTAACAATAGCTTTTTTACAAAGAGAATTAAGATTTAATGCAATATTTAAAAAAAAAAAAAAAGGTGTTTCTGACTACCTGCGCAAAGGAAGAGAATGAAGAGGGAGTGAGTATAAAAACCAGTGTATCGTATTGTGTTTACCCTTCACCCCTAGTGGGCGCTGTTAATGACCAAACTTAAAAGTCAATTCTTCTTCATTGAGTCATCAAATCCTACATACTTCACTTTCAGCCTGGTTCGATAAGTTGTTTTTCTCATCTATCTCCTGTATCCAGGGATCGGAGTGTCCCATTAACAAATATCTTTACGTGGATATCCCTCAGGCAACTTCAAGTTTAACATTAGCAAATTGTAACTTAATCTGATATTGCCTGTCTTGCGCCAGAAACATCAGATTTATCATCATTGCACAGCACTCCCTATGTGGAAGGTCCCTTTGCTGATGCGGATCATACCACAGTGAATAAGATAGGCAAACCCTTCTCCCACCTCCTGTACACGCCCCTGACATTCTCAACTCCACATTTAAGTGCTAAATATCTCAAAACAACTCCACTGTCCAAATAACTGCCATTCACCTCGTCCCTGTTTCCCTCATGCCCATTGCCACATTTCAGTCCCTACCACCTTTCGCCTGGAATATTTCAGCATCACTGAACTGACCTGCCTCAAGCAGGCTTCTTCCAATTGAAAACCCTTTGACATTAGCAGAGTTGGCTTTCCTTGAGTTCAGATAGGCTCAAAACCATCTATGTACCAAAAGAAAAACCAAAAAAAAAGAAAAAATAAATTTGAGCAAGTATATAAAACTTTCATGATGTGGCTCTCGGTTCATGTTTGCAACTGTTCTTCCTCTGCCCTAGTTTTTGGCCATCTTGGTCACTTACAGACCTCTAAACAAATTGCATTTCTCACATTTCCACACCTTTGCATACACCCCTCCTTTGAGAAAAGAGTATCTCCTTTTCTTCTCTCACTGACTGGGTACTCTTTCTCACCCTTCAAGCTTCAGATGGAATATTAGCTCCTTTTCAAAGATTCCCAGGCTGATTTTTGTACTCTTTCCTAATCTCGCATTGCATATTTACAAAATCCAGGATCAGACAACTGTGAGATGACTGTATGCTTCCTTATTCTATTGTTACCTACAGCTAGGGCAAGATTATTTCATTGTATATTTATATCCCCAATATATAGCCACAAGGGTGTAAAGCTTTTGTACAGCCTGTGTACTTCATAAATATTTGAACAAAAAGTGAATGAATGCATGTCTTGAAGAATATTCATAATTACATGACTTCTTATAGGACTATTCCAGACCATGAATTTCTTCGTTTTTGTACTTTTTTAACCCATAAGTTTGGTTTTGAACAAGCTAAACTGTCTTAGCTACAGGTCAAATCTAAAGTTGGAAACAGTGGAACTGTCCAGAGTAGATTCTTATTGAAAACTTTGACTTGTCACTGACTGGCTTACAATCTGGAGACTTCCAGCTTAGTGAAGGCTTTTCTCTCTTCCCATGGATGACACACTATATATAGCATTCACTTTGCTATTCTCTGGATTATACAGATGTCTGGTAAATGGTATCATCAGAAATGGCTATGAGGTCAGTGAGGTGGTGACTTAAGGAGGCTGTGAGCTGCTAGAAACTCAAGCATTTATATCAGTTGAGCAGACAGACAGATGGCCCGTGAGCTCTGAGCGAGTGATTATCTGTAAACCTACCTGCTCATACCACATAGCACGGCCTATAGCTACCCAAATGAACTTGACACATCATGGGACAGGTAGGGTTCCCTCTTTCTTTCTCCCTCTCTCCATTTCTTTCTTTCTCCCCTCTCTTTTCCCCTCCATCCCACCCTTTTTGTTTAATTTCATATTTTGCATTTATTATTTAGGATGAGCAGATTCAATAAAGTACTCAAAGCCAACTATTCTAGTGATCATGACCCCCGATGGTTTCCTGTTTTTAAGTTTTAGTCTTTTAACCTCTTTGATGATTTGAGCCAATAATGTAGAATTTGCTATACATTTTAATAGAACTAGCTCCAAGTAACAACTTACTGGGTTCAAAGATTGCAAAGGGTGCATTTTTTACTGACTTAACCACATCAGCGTACTCATTTTATTTTATTTATTTTTATTTTTTTGTCTTTATTTTTTTATATTTTTTTAGGATGCTCATTTTAAACCAACATGCCCTTAAACAGCCATATCTCAGACAGTTTCGATCAATTAAACCTGGATTAATTCCTGATTACACAAGCTTGTTTTCAGAACGTCCAAGTGAAGGACAGAGTTCAGTAAAAGTACTATAAAAACAAAAATGCTTGTAGATAGTATCTGCCTTTCCTCTTGCTTAATATGTTAAGGCAAGTTTTCAGTGCTTTTATTTTACTAAGATCTATCCTGCCAAAAAGAAAATTTTGAGTAACAAATGATTTGCTCTTCTCCATTCTTCACACCACCTGGTTACTTTTTCTGCCTTGAATTTCACCAACTTATTTGGGAAAAATATTATCCACACATCTACTGAGTACATAGTACTACTAGTCTCAGTCTACTTAGAAACTGTAATTTCTTAGCTATATTCCGTCTGTGTAATATATTTTAAAAATACTTGTATCAAACCATCTGCTCAGTGCTGAAAATGCAAAAACAAAAGGCACAGACCCCTCCTCAAAGAGCTCACCTAAAAGGAGTGAGTCCCAAAAGCAGGTGATTATAGCTCTGGCTCCTGACATTGTTGTCCCTGCCTTCTGGACACCCGTCAAGTCTTTCATGGTATAGAATTCAAAATTAAAGCAGCTCTAATTTCGTTCTTCTATCTATACCTTGCCCACTTATCCCAAATCCCTGAAATGTAGGCTAAGAGTTCCTTAAAAGATATTACTTGTATTTAATAATTACTCTCCATCCTCATGTTTGTAGGAAAACTCCTGCCATAACTTGTGGAATGAATGACACATACCATGTAACTCTTGTCCAGTTACATGGAATGGACAATGCCACCTCCACCAGCAGCAACAACAATGCAGTATAGCTGACGGCCACTCCCCCGAAATCAAAGCATCATCAATCCTTCCCCGACCTATGCCCACCTAGATGGGTGCTGCATAATTCAATGAATTTAAAACACGGATTACATGAAACATTTTGCTAGAAAAGCTCTTTCTACATATTTGCACATACATGTATATACATACACATAGATATCAGATTTCTGCTAAAATTAAAAATACGTAATTTTTCATAAAATGTAAGTATTTCGTGTATGACTTTCAAATCACATGTATCAATAAATGTTGCTTATGATCATGATCTTTGTCTTGGTCAACACACATAAAAATATGAGTTTTGTGTCAGAATTAATGAGTTTTCAGTAATGGGCATGAAAGCAAGGAAATGATCTGACCCAGAGAGCTGTCAACCCTCACAGCTATTCTTGCACAACGTCATTTGGAACGAGAAGCCAATCCCTTCACAGACATCATATTAGTATCTTCAGTTAAACGTTTTCAGTAAACATGGATGGTTGGCTCTGCAGCGTGGGTTTCCTCTGAAGACAAAGCAGCTTGTGAGTGGGTCCCTGCACTTACACAGGCCATTTTTCAGAGCCAGGCAGTGGGAGGTGGCAGGTTTAGCAATGCAATCGCAACTTTGTGAAATGTCCAAAAGCAACATTTATATTTTTTTCATATGAAGCTTTACAACCCACAAAACTCAACTTTCCATGGTTATTTTTTTTCAACACTAGGGATGTTCCTGAAATGTTATGTGTCATATCAAGATATGTAGCTGGAAAAGTACTTCGTCATCAATCTCCATTATACAATCAGGTCCATTCACTGTAGAAACACAAACCTGAATATGTGTTAAATGTTACCATGAAAATGGCTTCCCTACCAGTTCATGGTTATAACCGTATTAATGGGCAGCTTTAACTCAGATTAACAACCACAATTTATTATATGCCAGGTAATATTGCTGGGCCTAGTGAACCAAAGATTCTGTATACCAGTGGAGGAGAAACATGAAGTAGCAATAAACATTACTATTACTTACAACACATTTGAACGTGAATGTTCAGCATCTTATTCTAATATGTTACTTTAAAAATTCTGTTCTCTGTTTAAGATTGAAATTTGTATTTCTTATATTACTTACAAGTTTAAAATTGTAGTAATCTTTGTTTTGTTTCCTTGTGTAGGAAATAAGTCTCCTTCTAAATGAAAGCACTTAATCATACTCTTCATGCTTTCCTTTCTTAGACAATATCAAAATCAGGATAAAATTAATAAATATTCCCTCCATGATGCAGACAGTGAACTCTAAAAGTAATGCCACTGGAAAATGATATATATTAAGTCCCCCAAACACTATTAGATATTTTTTAATTGTTTTATAATTTGGTTGTTTTTCCAAGAATTTTTTATTTTTATTTTTTTGCTACATATTATGTAATATTTATGCACTGGGAAGAGCTGTGTTGGAATGCTAGTGAAGAATTTATTGTTAATGTATTTTCTACAAATAAGTATTCTGAGTTAGAGAATGTGGTTCTTAAATGACCAGCATTTGCCTCAATAATGATACAATGAATTTCATGCTATCACTATAACCAGACACATTTTTACTGAATTGTACTGAACACAGTATATAATCTTCTCTACCAGATTGTCAGCATATTTTAAGGAAATGATCCAGTTTTCATTCTGTCTCTGTAGAGAACTATATGTTATACATGTCCCTTTGGTCTGAGAATTACCCAACACAAATATGTATATATCAATAAGCACATGCGTCATATATATCATTTAAATGATATATGTGATATATGTATATATATATATATATATCATTTAAATGATATATATGACGCATGTGCTTATTTTGTATATATCATGGTTTTCTAATAATTAGTTTCGTTATAATTATGTTAGATAAAATATATCGGACTCAGTCAAATCACAGTTTAAACATACTGCTTTGTAAGTGGATTTTGCAATAAATTAACCCAATTCCAGTTAACTGAAGATCAACACAAAAGCCATTAATTGAATTATAGTTGCTGAAAAGGTCACAAAAGGACACAAGACCAATTTCCTCATCATCTGTGTATTTCTCCACCTGTCTATCTACTGAATACCTGATTCCAGAGGGGACTTATGATGCTTATAAGGACATAAATAAGAGATAACATACATGAATAGCAAGGGTGACATAATAGCAAACGTGGCAACACAAAAGAATTTAGTGATGACGGAGTCAAAAGACGCTACCAAAAGTGCTTGACATCTGTTGTTATCGGACAACAAACTAAGTTCTACACATCCTGGCAGGTCACGGGCAATATCTCCACAGCAGACCCGGGGATGTGTTACCTAGGACTCATTTCCTTAAAATACACTTGATCTGTCGTTTATTGCCATTACATCAAGGAACACTACACTACCTGAAATACCTGAAATACTTTTCAGAATTTTCCACTGTCGCTATTCTTGCTCTGCAATTATCTTGCTGTTAATTTATCTTCATCATTACTGATTCACTTCTCCCCTGGTTTATTTATTTGTAGGAATCTGTTGTCTAAAAACTAAATGTTCAAAGGTTCATGCATTGTGTTCCAAAACATGGCTCATGCTAAAGTAGATACAGTTAATCTTGCTCATTGCTGGATTCCGTATTTGTGATTTTACCTACTTGCTAACATTTATTTGTTGGTGGTCATTTATGGACACAAGCAGAGCAGCATAAAATTTAAGTCTCCCAGTTTGCCTGTTCTCAAATAAGGTTGAACGGCGTAACGCTCTGCCTTCTTGTTTCATCTCTCTTGCTGTAAACAAGGGCTTTTATTTGCTCTCCATAGAATATTGTTCATTATTTAATTTGAAAGCATTCCAAGGCCCAGATACACAGGTGAACTCAAGTCCACGGGATTTCATTTTGGATATCTGAGACTCTTTGGCATGTCTGTAGGATTGAAGTATGACATAGGGACAAGTGCTCATTTTGCAGTCTGTTTCGTGCCATGTTGTTTTTTGTTGTTTTTTTTTGTTGTTGTTTTTTGTTTTTTTGTATTTCCATGCTTTTTGTTGGTGCTTTTGCATTTAAAATGGTCCCCAAATGTAGTGTTTAATAGTACGCTGTACACTTTCCTAGGCACAAGACAACTGTGATGTGCCTTAGGAGGGAAAAAGTATGTATGTGTTCGTTAAGCCTTCTTAAGGCATGAGTTACAACGCCACTGGCCGTGCGTTCAATGTTAATAATCAACTATAAATATGTACATATTAAACAAGGTGTCTTTAAACAGAAACATACATAAAACAAGGTTATGTGTTGATCAGTTCACAGAAACGTTATGACGAGAGGCTCACAAGAACCTCACCCTGTATTTCCCACAGGAGCAATGGTTCGGTATTTGTTAATTCGGTGCTTGCGACGTCTTTACAGAACATAATGATCATAAATACGAGAATCAATTGTACAACAAAACCACCCTTCCAACAGAAAATTCTGCTCCACTTGAACACATTTGTCATCCTTGAATTCCATTTCTACCTGCAAGTAAATATCAACCAATATGGTAGTTAGGAGTGCAAAGTCCTTTTTGCTCTATTTAAGATGGTACCTTAAGCATCAGGCAGGTATCAAAATGTGGCTGACGAATGGTAGGAAAAAAGGGATAAAGAAGAGAGAGGAAAAGAAGTGACAAAGGTAAAAATAAAAAGGATTTGAATTGCATATAGTCTTTCTGTTTAGTATCCCCTTCTTTCTGGTAATATATCACCTTTTAAAATGTCTAAAAGGTTGATTTGTAGATGCAAAATTATTTTTTTCTCCAGTAGCTCTAAATGTATACCAAGAAACTACATTTAAGTATATAACATGCTTAGAGTAAAAAATAGTTATCATATGTACATTTGCATATATTTGCATGAAATTTATATGCATGGTCAGATTATAGTCATTCTATTTTAGAGAAAAATTTAAATGATGTTAACCTGATTTCTTATTTAAATCAATGTTTCTCTTTTCAATTATTTTTTTATCATCTGCTAACTGTGGTTGACACAAAATTCAGTCCGTCCGAAAGGTATCACAAAAAGAACGCTTGAATAGGACCAATCAAAGTAAAGGGCACGAAGCACCACAATCGAATCTGAGTATTCAGTGTCAATTCTCTGATAAAATGGCAACGGTACAGCCATAAGGCAGTCTTAAATTCAAGGTTGGCAGATGTTCCTTTTGGAGTACTGAAAGAGGCTGTCAGTTCTCCCCATCCTATCATCATCTTGGGCAGTTACGTAATGTATTTTACAGCTCTACTGACTGCCAAAAGTATTGGTGAGGACCGAATGTGCCTCAAGTGGAGACCATAACCAGTGCAAATGAATTTGTGTCAGGGATTTGCAGAGAAAAATCCTCTTCTTGGCTTCTTTGACAAAAGGCCAGGACTAGAAGCAAAACAGTTCAGGGTGCAGGGTCTAAGAATGAATTTGCTCTTAGACAAGTGCTAAGTATCTCTATCCTTGCGTTTCCCTGACAGCAAGAACCTCCTGAAGGGTGAGGCACCTGGGGCACAAAACAGAAAGAGGTGCTCACACTCATTCATGCAAATTCAGATGGGGGAAAAATGAAGGGTGACCTGCATCCCTAGGAATAAAACTGAACCAGTTTTCTCTGCGCAGGTTTTCCTATTTTGGTTTTGCAACGCGCCCCATCACGTTTACATAATTCCGTATTAGTTCAGGGTAATGTGCTTTTGAATTCACATGGCACCGTTTTTGAAAAAAATATGATGACAGTCACTTAGGTATACTTAGCATATATTTCTTGTAAATTGGTATAAAGTAAATACAAAAGGAAAGTCACTGACTCTCTGAAATATACAGATTAAAATCGCCAACTGGCTGAAGACACCTTTCAATGAGATATGATGAACAATCAACGCTGGAAAAAATAAGTAAAGAATTCAGTCTTTCTATGCAGATATTGTTACAAAACCAACAAAAGGATCATTTGTAAGATTCTTATGTACACTTATTTTTACTATAAGAATATGCCCCACTTATGTACCATACCTTTATACACCTTTTTGCAAGCTGAGTAATAGTTATTACACTTTGGTGGTGTATGAGAGCAGGGTACAAATTCTTATTAGTATTCTCACTTCTTTTATGGCAGGGGATAAAGGAGAATGAAGATTACCCCAAGTTATGGTGTCAATGAGCAGAGAAGCCTTTGTGAAGCCCGGATGAGTACTGTCTGCACTCAACTAAATACTTCCATTTGGATGAATAAAACATAGATTTATCCATTTGCATGGACAAATTTGAAGAGTTTTTCTTTTCACCTACAGGTTTCCCTCACTGCAGAGATCTTATATGTTTCCCCGAAAATAAGACCTAGCTAGACCATCAGCTCTAATGCATCTTTTGGAGCAAAAATTAATATAAGACCCGGTCTTATATAAGACATGGTATATTATATTATATTATATTATATTATATTATATTATATTACATTATATTATATTATATATTAGATTAGATTAGATTGGATTATACCCAGTATTATAATTATATTACACTACATTATATTTTATTATACAAGACCCAGTCTTATGTCATATTATATAAGACCCAGTATATCATATGATATTATACCCGGTTTTATATTATATTATACAAGACCAGGTCCTACATTAATTTTTGCTCCAAAAGACGCATTACAGCTGATGATCAGGCTCTTATTTTTGGGGGAAACACAGTAGTAAGCCTCCTATGAGCTTTTGGGTGGGTTTAGCATTCATTTTATCGAGAAACCTTGTTTATTTTCACGCTCAAATGTATAGGCTTTTCCCTAAAATCCATGTAGCTTTTGTTTGGATATATTCAACTGACATGATTATTTTTCTACATGAATACTTATCTACAGATTTATTTTTTCAGCTTTATGCAGAATTGTTATTCAGGAAATCCCTTGTCCTTTGTATCACATAGCCTTTGGATGGTTTATTTCAGAATCCTGTGTTGCATTTTATTTAATTTATAAAAGGGGGGGGGGTGAAATAACTTCAAGCCTTCCTTTTCCTTCTGTTTCTTCTTTAATTGTACTCTAGATCACCTGCCTACCTGAATTGATTCCTTTGCAATAGCAATTACTAAAAGCTCAGCAATATTACCTAATATTAACTCTCTGTGGTCCTCCTTCTGCATATAGGGCTATCAGAATTGCAAAATATTTGCTTTTCTTTTTTTTTTTATCTGTCCAATGACACAAAGGAAAAACACTGTTTATACAAATATTCTAATTATATCAAGATGTTCAGTACCTTTTTTTCCCTCTAAATGTCAAAATTTTAGTACTCCAAAAATGTTCTGCAAGCAGTATTCATTCTCAACACATAAACTGGAGATGTTTAAATGTTACCATATTCTGGAACTGAATGACTAAATGAATTAGTCAAACTCGGTTTCCAAGTTCAGGACTTAATGGAGTATAAGATGGGTAAACCCTTGCAGTAGGTTTGAGCCAAACTTCAGACTAAATGAAATTCTGACCTAAGGCACAGTCGTAAGAGACAGAAAGAAAGAAAATTAACTGAGAGATTAACAAGCAATCCCATTTATCTAGTTCTATTAAGCATCACTTTTCTTCAGTAGAATCCTAATGGCACAGGAATCTCATGCCTCCTGGGAAACTCTCAAAGATGTCATTAGCGTCCTAGATTTAGAATGTATTTGAGAATAAAACAATCATGTGTGTGTGTGTGTGCCCTGCCCTTTCTTCAAATACATGGTTTGAAAAGCTGTCCTATGTCATTTTAAATCTGACTATATTGATTCTAAATATATAAAATATAAAACAGCAGCCAAATCCTGGAAGAGGTTTTATGGTATACATCAAAGTATCATGCATCAATAATCACCAAGAGAGATTATCCAAATATTACTCATCAATAATTAACCAAAGAAGGGCACAGGTGTTGTGAACTCTTTTCCTACCCTAATATTCTTAAAGATAACTAATGACTGCTCCTCCCATTAAAAATAACTTTTATTTAAGGTTGACTACTTTATATATTTCAAAGTACTTTAACAGATATAATCCGTCAGAGGTTCTGACTCCAACTTTGCACGTCATAGGGAGATGTGGCACGGCCGTCCCTTTGTGATAGATGAGAGAACAAGAAACGGTAATTTAAAGGACTTGTCTGTGGACACGCGGTGTGCCAATGTGATGAATCTTGCTTGGGTTTATCCTTGTTTTCTCCGTAGACTGTGTGTTGTTTTAAAAATATGCTTTAAAAAGAAAATACCTGACTCAGATCAATTATAGAAAGTAGTGATTGAAGGCAGAAGATAGGTATCACTATTATTAACAATAACAGCCAAGCCTTAATGAATGCTCTCTCTCTATCAAACGTGAAGTACTTCACATATATTACCTTATTTAGTTCTAAGGACTTTATTACATAAAAGCTATTTTTAAAACCCATTTTACAGAGATTAAGCAGATAGAAGCTGAATAATTTCCAAGCAAATGGTGGCTCTGAGACTCACACCCGGATCTCTCTATTTGTGAACCTGAGTTACAGGATTTAACAACTAGTTCAACTTTCTCTAAATGTACTGGAATAAGCTACCGATTCATTACCACATGTATTAGGTAACATATCCAAAAACGGTCATGTAACATACAGATTGCCATATCAGTTCCAATCCCTTAAGAGAAAGCAAAACAAATAACTTTCATCTTACTTTTCTTAAGCACTTATTTGTAGGATCTAATCCCCATTTCCTTTTATCCTCTACATGCTTCACCTCGGGAAACCAACTGAAATATCCCTGCTATCCCTTGCATTGAACATTCCAGACAGCTCCAAAATAGCCTAAGCCTTTCCCTCCACCTCTTGTATCTTTATTTCCTACTGCTGGGTTTATTGTAGATTTTAAAATTGGGCCAGGGTCCTCACAGGGATTCTAGGAATGGTAAAATTTGTGATCCCGGTCATCGGGTTGGGCTAACCATCATTCAAATTCAGGCCTCTCTGCCACTGGGGTCCCACCTCTTTCCAATAGACTAAACTGTATCCAAGAAATGGGTGAGGAAATGGTAGGAGCTTTAAGTAATACCAATGACAGCCCCAAGGAAATCGTGCCCACTTAGATGCATCAGACCAGTAACGTGGAAAATGTAGCATCCTGGCCCCACAATGGTTTGCTCCATCAGCAATGCAATGAGCTGTCTCTCTTCCTGGAGGAGGGAGCCTATGATTTATGAAAAAGGCTGTTTTAACTTGTAAAACCAAAGGAGAGTACTAAGAGACCTGGAGGGAAAAGTCAGAGAAAGAAAACAGTGGCCTGTGCAGGAAGTTTTCAGAGTTTGCTACGGAAGACGATATTTTAATCTCCTCATTTAACATTTTTTTTCTGGAGAAAACAATGTTTGTAGAGATCACTTTTTGTTTTCCTAGTTAATATTAAATTGTATTATAGCTTCCTTTCAGCATATACACTACTTATTTTATGATCATATAGATTGGATCTCAAGCCCTAATTTTTTCTTACATTCTTTTCCTCAAGACATAATCATGCTAACCACAATAATAGGTAATGCAATCATGGTTTGTGTTAATGAGCAGAATTCACAGCAAGAGAAATAAAAATCTTGATTTTTCTTGTTTGTGAATTGACTGGATCAGTTATAAACTATTAAAGTTTAATCCCTATAGTTATATTTCAGGACAATGAAAAACAAGTGCCGCCTAATCTGTGGACAGTTCTGGACATGACCAATAAAATGCTTGAGATGCAGTTACTTAATCTTTTCAAGCATTTATTTTAAATGGAGCAGGGAGAACAAAATAGAGGCCTTCAAATATTTTAACAGCTAAAAATAATTCAAGTTCCTCAGATTCAGAGTTGTCCTAAAACCCACTATCTTCTCACAACAACACTCACTGTCCCACACGATTTTGTCAGCTTTCCATGCATTCGGTGACCACTCATGGAGGATGTCCAGGCACTAAGCTTGGATTCCACACCATTCCTTTCTTCACAAAGCTCACTCACTTTTGGAAATGCGCTCTCTTCATTTTACACTTTTTTTGATTCTTTCATATTTACTCTTTCTTTTCACACTTACAACAGCCTTGTGAGGTTATTACTGTTGTTCCTATTTTATAAGAAAATGAAAGAAAATAAGTTCCTTGCTCGAAGTCACACCATTGATGACTGCCGGAGCCAGTACGCAAGCCCAGCTCCTGTGACTCTAAAATGTGAGTTTTCAACATAAGTTCAACTCTAAGAAGTAGAACCAAGGTTGCCTGATCACTTATCCAGGTACAAAGAATCCCTGAATACAGAGAGACTGGAGGAAATGAGCTTTAAAGGCCAGAGTAGCTGTAATATTTAAAAAGTAAAGTGTGACTTCTCTTTTTGATGCAAATATTTGTATTAATATTTAGATTTCAATATAAGGGCACAATTTGAAAAAAAAAACATGATATGTGACAATGTGTATCTCACAACCAAAATTACATTTTTTGCTGAATTCCAAGAGAGGTCATTGCTTGGAAAACTAGTAAGAACTAGTATGACTGCTGAAGCCTCTGAAAGAGCTTAAATTCCTTCCTCTTTAAGTTTCTACTTCTCCCACCCATCCATCCCTTAGCTCTAAGTAGAAAGTTAAAAATGAAATACCGTGCAAAACTAGATTTTATCAGTGTGCCTGGCATTTACAGAGAAATCAAATTTAAACATAAATGAGAAGTCATAAACAGTGTGAAGAGAGAGGCGCTCAGAAAACAATATATTCCATATTACCAGATATTAATCATTTCAATATTAGTGCCCTATTGCCCTTTAACTTTTATAATAAATTCCATTGTGAAATCCTAATTGGATCTTAAACAGAATGCACTTTCTCCTCTGACCTTAACCCTGAATTCTCATTCATTTGTGTATATTTTTCATCATCAATTGTACTCACATCTTCAAGGAATGATCTAATCAATGGGAAAGCAGTCTTGTTTCAGATCACACCACAATTACTCTCCCAAAATCACTGTTGATTTTGGAAGACAGCTGTTGTTCCATAGGTTAAAACCTACTTGCAGGTGTTATAATAACCGACCAAAAAGATAACATTCTTTATGATAAAGCTGATATTTTTAATTTCAACATCAAGTTTTATACTATCCCATCATTCAATGCTAATCTTTATAAAAATAACTTTTCCAAGGTTGTGTATCAGCTCTACGATGTACTTTTCTTTTAGACATGGCTCAGTCTTTCTTCATACACTCCATGTATGATTTCAATATTAGAAATAAGCTCTCACTATGTGCTATGGCCATGTGATAATCCTGATCTATTCCATTAGTCACCAACCATGTTTAGCTGTTCATGGCTTCACTTTTCTTAGAATTAAACTGTGTCCCAGTGAGGACAGCTTACCAGTACCTATTTCTCCTAAATAAGCAAAATCAGTTTAACCTCCTCAATTCAGCTGTTGTAATTCAATTGAAAAAATTATATAAACGGCGTGAGGGTTAGAGTAAATGTGAGATAGAGCTGAGTTTCTTCGATATGTTAGGGAAAAGAAAATACTGACTTTCATTTCTTCCTCATTTCAAAAAACCGAGTAGAAAATGTATAATCTTTTACACTCTACGCAGACTCTGCTCCACTGCGAACCCTTAAATGACTCACAAGTCAGAAAAATCTAATTTAAGCATGGGTTGACTAATTTCACTGGTGATCATCACAAATCTCTTAAACTCACATCTGTTGAGCATTATGTATGTGTTGTCCAAATCTTGATTGTGTGTTTTCAGTTAAATACCTTAAAACATGTCGGCATTTTAACTGAGAAGTAAACAGTCTAAGGGAAGCATTCTTATCAGATAATTGTGCACTGTTTACACACACAACTTGCTGGAATGAAGTTAATCATGTTGGTTCTTGTAATTACCATTCCTGTAACACAGCCCCATCTTGAGAAACCGCTCTTCTGCATTTATCTCACAGAAGACAGGATTCTAACTTAACTAGAAATGTAGATGGCCTCACCATACCGTCTTGCTTCCCTCCTGGGCTCTCTCTCCTGTGTGTGTGGTGGACAGAGGCTACTTTCCAGGTCTTGGTCTGGGAACACCTAATAATGGTTGAGTCCAATATGAGTATTTTCCTGGCAATTTCCTTTGCTCTAGCTATTATTTATGGAATGTATTCAGATCTTCTTCCCTTTGACTGAAATGTCAAGCTATGAGATGTAAAAGGAACCTGAGCTGACTTTTGAGCCTATCTCAACCCACGCCAACCGCCATGGTTCCACACCAGTTCACTGGAATATGGCACTGCAGTGTGGCTCCAACTAGTTACAAATGGCTCTTTAATTTTTTAACACCCCTTATGAGGTGGGCTAATGGTCTTCACACTTATTTGAAAGTGTATTTGTGCCAGTTAAAGCTCCTTGAATGTATTGTACATTTCATATACCAAAAACTAGAATTCTTTTATTAAAGACTGAGATGTTTTAAAAATTGAGAAAAAGTCCTAAATATTTTCTTCCCAGACTGTCAATAGTTTGTTCTTTTTGAACACCCTATCCTAGAAATTTCTGTTCTAAGATTCACTTATAATATTTCTCTGTGCTGGCTAAATGTCATTTTAACCTCCCCATTATTACCATTGCTTATTATTCTAACTATATTCAGTTTCAAGATTTGTTAAATTTTAGGAAGTGACATGTAATGATTTGAGAGCCCTAGTAAGTGTATCTGTTTTACTTGAACACATGCCGTTTTAAAGGTAAAGATTTCAAAAACATATATTAAAAGGGCTTGATAATAACTCAAGTAAACCTGATGCTTTGCAGGAAAACAAAATATGTTCATAGTCATAAAACATCTTAAATATTTTTCAGAAATTTACTTGCCAGAATTGATATGAACATCCAGATTTGCTTTTGAATTCTTTTAAATTGTAGCTCTCATGATTGTTCTCTATTTGTTTTACTTTCAAATGTATCTCTAACCTCATCTCTAGTATTATATAAGAATACCTCCTTTCTAACTCACAAGGTTCTTCTAAAGATGCAGTCAGTATTGACCATGAAACAGAAATGTTATAGGATCTAAAAAGTATTATTAGGAGGAATCTTTTCAAATATCAAAAATAATTCTATTCACTGTTTAGATTCCAACTCTCGTGAATATATTAAAACATAACACACTGGATTTTATACTCTTGAGCCCCTTCTGTACCATAGCTGACTGTATCTATTATTTTCGAAAACCATGTTTTATTTATAATTGCGAGTGTTAAATTGTAAGTGGCACACCTTACAGTGTAAAACAGTTCTTTATATTTTGTACGCAATGAGGGAGAAAGCTCTGGTTTTAACTCCAGATCAGTAGACAGGTTTTTGGAATCTTGGACTATAGAGAATATTATTGCATGGTTACGAAAAAAGAAATAATTTCCCTGATAAATCCTTAATTGGTGTGATTTTTGAGAAACAAGATCAAGTACAACATAAATTTATAGACGTGACCTGATAGTAGGATAGATTTAAATTTGACGCACATTTCAGATGAAGCCACTCGTCATCCTAAAAATGGACAATGGGCCTTAATGAATCATCCAATGCATCCCCCCTTGAACCAGCAGTAATATTAATTCCAATCCATTATGACAGCTTAGATAATTTTATATCTCTTCCAAGATTTCAAAACTTCCAGATATGTGTTTTTGTATGGTTTGGTTTGGTTTGTTTGTTTGTTTTTGTGGAGGAATCTGGCAGACACCTTTTAACCAATTAATCAAAGTCAACATCACCACGAATGAGTCACATCAATGTCCTGTACCTCCTGACAAGGTGTCCAAGCTACAGTCACCTGAAATGGATAGTTAACAGAAAACACGGAACTCTGATTGTGAGTTGTGTCACCAACTTACTGGTCAACAATGACAATGTGAAACTGCCTGACAGAAAAAGAAGGGGACAAGACAAAATCAAGATATAATTCCAGGTTGCCTCCTATCAGGAGAAAAAGAAACAAAAAACAAACACTTTGTTGTAACAATTGGACAATTTTTGTATGATCTGTTGATAGGTAATCAGTATTATACCAATGTTAATTTTCTGGTTTTAATAATAGGTGTAGTCATGTAAAATTAACATGTGGAGATGCTGGATTCTGAAATAATACTTAGCAACTTATTGGTAAGTCTGCAATCATTTTCAAAATAAAATGTTTTTTAAAATTTTACCTATTTGATCTCCATCCTACCGATGAGAGGATAGAAAACACCAAAAAACTTGCAAGTATAACCTAGGGTTCATATTTACTGACCTTTCTACTACATAAAGCTTTCCCCAATATACTCTTAGAAGACTTTGTCCTACTTTCTAAAAGGATTTTTTTTGCTTTGATGTGGAAATTGTATAAAAGGAATACGAAACCGCAGAGGAGTGCCATGTTATCTCATGCAAGTGTTTGTCCACAGATCCATGACTGAATTCCTCTTACCCACCCCACATCTGTAGATTAGCTGTACAATTCACCACTTTCCCTTGTTATCTGGTTACCTACACAGCTTATCAACCAGACTGTGAATTTTAAGAAGATTTTACTTTTATAAACTCTCCTATCTAGCGCAACACCTATCACAGAGTAGGTATTTATAAGTATTTGAAGAACAAAGGACATACCATGTTTCTCGAAATATAAGACCTAGCTGAACCATCAGCTCTAATGTGTCTTTTGGAGCAAAAATTAATATAAGACCCAGTATTTACTACATTATATCATATTATATCATATCACATCACGTCACATCCCATTATATTATATTACATAAGACCTAACATAAGACCCGGCCTTATATCATAGTAAACTAAGACCGGGTCTTATAGTAAGAAGAGAACATGAAAGGATAGGCTGGACAGGATGCTAGAGAGAACTTCTGGGATTCAATGTTGAGCGTATTTACATAGACTACTGTTTCTCTCCTGTGATCATACTCAGTTTAGCATATAATCAGTATAAATCATGTAAAAACCATGCAGATTAGGATGAAATTTCTCCCAGTATTGTAGTTATCTATATACACTTGAACCACCAAAGTTCAGTGACTGTCCTGTTTATCTAATTCTGTCACTTATTTTGGTGAATTACGGAGACTGCTGTAGATCCTGTGACTGTACCAAGGAGCACTGCATAGAGAGCTTTTCAGACAATTATAGTTTTCTTACTATACAAAGGTCCACTATCATCATTTTAGCTTTTCTCTTGCCTTGCACTTAAAAACGACAAAGGAACAAGACAAACAAATGAAAAAACAAAAACTCATAGACACAGACTCTATAATGGTTACAGAGGATAAGAGGGGGAGAACGGTGGTAGAAGAGGGTAAAAAGGATCAAATATATGGTGATGGAAGGAGAACTGACTCTGGGTGGTGAACACACAATGTGATATATAGATGATGTATTACAGAATTGTACACTTGAAACCTATGTAACTTTACTAACCACTGTCACCCCAATAAATTTTAATAAAAAACAACAACAACATAAATACAATGTAAAACACAACCAGTGTACTTTAAAAAATAAATAAATAAATATTTGCTTTTGACATCACCAAATGGTTGCAAGTGTGTATTAAACACACAAAAAAAGCAATAAAGAAGACAGCATTTTAAAATTATTTTGACCAACACAGACAATCAGAAAATTTAGAGCCAATCTAGACTATCCAGTTTGACTACAATTAAGTTTATAACTGTAAGCCCCCTCTCCTTCTACTCTTAGCTATGTAGTTTCATCTGACAAACCTTTGGTGATCATGACTTTCTTTCTAACCTAAGATAACTCAGAAGACAAAATGAACAATATTAAACTGAATTAATGGTAGGTTTCTGCATTTTAGTGGCAAAATCAGACATACTTTATTTCACTATGGTTGAAAGGAAATAAAAAATAAAAAATAAAATGAAAAGTGTTGATTTTACGTGGAGAAAGTGCACTTAATACTTTATAGCTACACTGGAGTATTACAAAGGCTAAGAATAACTGCCAAAAAGCATTTCTAAGAATCTGAACATATCCACGTCCCATGGAGCTGATCCAGGTCCAAATTCCCTCTGAAGTCATCAAGAGTTCCCCATTCCTATCAGCAAAGTAACAAGAGAAGGACAAGGTCTTCACAACTCACTCTGGTTCTAAAGATGTCATGAAAATGGAATTTCTACACATGCATAGGAAAAACAAACTCTGTTTGCTGTCTTCTAAGATTGAGGCCAATGTTAGGTAATCCCCATAATAAGAGGACACTTTTGTAGCTGTTTCCCCTCCAAAATCTGTAAAACATAAATTTTGCCATGATGAATATGTGCTTCCCTAAGTAATATATATTTGGGATTCATTATTTTCTTTTTGTTTATCTCATATACATTTGCCCAGTAAAGGAATCTAATTCCTAACTCAATTTTTTTTTTTGTTGTTTTTTTTAAACACACCTTTCAAGATGAGACTTTCTTTTTCTGGAACACTGAACCTAGCTTTACCGATCGGGAGACATAGAATCTCACAGTGAGCGATGCAGCAGAGCTGTAATTAAATGCATCCAAGAGGCTCACCGACACTTTCGAGCAAGCTGAAATTTAGAGCAGAGTGAATCTCACACTGCATGCCTATGTATTTGATTTTGTCCAGGGTAATAGCAATAAATTATGCCTGAATGAGTGGGGAGGAAGCAGAAAAGACCAGAGTGATGTTAACAGCTGAAGAAGCAGACTGTGGAAGAGGCACGGAGCACACATTTCGGGGAAAGTCATGGTCTGGAGCGCGGCAGTTGGCTGGCAGCCCATGATGGTGAGGCGAGATGGAACACACTTAACACCCGGAACAGAGGCTGGCTGGTTTTGTAGACAAAAATTTTTGTCAGGTTGTTGGGGGATGTTAAGTGAGAATCGTCAAGGTGAGGAAAAGACTGGACTAGGAAAGCAATACAATGGTGGCTGTAAACTGTCAGTTCCTACATTCTGCAGACAGCCGGTTCAGGCTGACATAGTCATGGGGAGACAAGGAAGGCCTCTCCAGCTCAGCCTCCCTATAAAAGGACAAGACAACAGGACTGACGGTGATTAAGAAACACTCCTAAGGAGAGGCACACAGTCATTCTTTAACACAGAACTCCATGCAGCACAGTGACTATACAGTTAGTCACACTATATGGCACGCTTCCAAGTGGCTAAGCGAGTGGTTCTCACTACGAGAAAAACTGTTTTTTATAACTATGTGTGGTGATGAATGTTAACTAGACTTATCGTGGTGATGATTTTGCAATATATACAGATACTGAATCATTATGTTGTATACTGAAAACTAATGTTAGATGTCAACTATACCTTACTTAAAAAACTCCATCAGAGTAAGATCTAATGACTCTTTCCTTAAGCCTATACCTTTAGAGTCAGCAGCTTAGCAACTCACAGCACAAGGGAAGGTGGGATCCTAATGATAAAGGTCACATTCGAACACAGCCCAGGAACTCTATGCCCTGGATGTCTCTTGGTGAGGGTTCTAGAATCACTCCTGGCCCCCTTCAAAGACTGTCCTACATTGGTCTTGGGTTACCATGTTAAACAAACCCAGTGAATTGGCTAAATAAAGTCACAAGTCATCTTGTGACTTCATTATCTTCAGTGTTTTAAGGATCAAATTTTATTTACTGTAGTCATTTAAGCTATCTTGTTGCCCACCAGCCATGACCATGGTCTGCAAATTCAAAGGTCTAAAACAATTTACAGACATGATTTCTCCGATATTTGACAGCCCTGTGTTTAAGGATTGAATCATTCACCCACGAACTGTATTTTGCCATAGACTAATCATAAACAAATATAAAGACATGATGTATTTCTAAGCACATAAAACACAGACCCTTCCTCTAGTTAATTGCCATAAGTTTAAATACTACTTAGTTCATATACTAATGCCTGCTTTCATCTGAAAGATCACAAATACACATTTGAGACAAAATACAACAGATTATTCATAATTCAGTTCATTTATAATATATAGTAAAGTAGATACATATCGTAATGTCTAGATTAATTGATTGTATGTTCCAAATATTTTGACCTCATTTACTTCCAGCAAGAGAGTTGAGTTGTAGAGAGCATCTTTCCCATTTTACAGACGATGAAGCAAGTTGCCCAAAGTTACACAACTAGTAGGAAGTGGTTGCAATAAAACTGAAGTCAATCTGACACACACTGTACTTATCCATCATGTGATCACATTAAGCCATCAAGTTCATCAAAGTCATCATTTATATTTTCCAAATTACCTAAGTAGCCAGATTTTGTCAGAAAGACTAAAAGTGTGGCCATCTAACTAGCATAGGTTAAATATGTCTGTGAAAAGTACCGATTAGCTTCCCTCTTTCTTCCCGTGATTGATTACCTGCCTATCTATCCTTTCACATATTTTTCTCTAATTTTTCATCCTTATCTTATAAAAAACCCTGGTCATAGTTCCTACTTCCCTCGACTTAGCAAAAATAAAAATATATCCATTCCATCTACCCAGGTGAATGTACCAAGGTCAAATTTGTTCTCGTACCTCTGTTTATTCAGCCCACCAACCTTGACAGACTCATTTTGATATCTCATGTGGACAATCCAAAGTGCTCCGGTTCTCTGCCACCTTTCCCAGAGCAAATCCAAATCGCTCCAGTAAGGCCTTTCATTTGTCTCTCTTGTCTATAAATTCTCTCTCCATCTCAAGTTATTTTACTGCCTTTGTTCTGTATGTTACTCATTTAAGATTGTTTTTTTTTTTTTAACCCTCTTCCATCCTAAACATTCTACCATGAGCATCTATACTGAATTCCAAGTATATCTCATGCTAGACATAAACACAAACTCCTTTCCTGTCATATAAAATCTGCCACGTGATCGCTCCGATTAACTAAAAGGTAAGCACAAAACACTTCTAGTTACCTAATCAGGACCCACACAATCTCTGTTAGAAAACTAACAGCATTGCCCAGTGGCTTCATACACTTTTGGAATTGAAGTAACCTTAGGGACATGCATTTTCATAACTTTAAATTGACTCATCGGGATTAGTTGCATATAAACATTCTGAATTATGTGAAGACTGTTAAATTTTAAAAAAGAGTATTTTCAAACGTTTTAACAAAAGTCAACTTCACTCTGGCAACTCCATTTAAAACCAAATTAATGTGAATATTTTAGTTGTCTTTAGAAAATTTTACATTTTCACAAAAGCATGATTTTACCTAATAACTCCTGACTCTTTCTGAATTAGTTCAACATCATGGATCTGTGCATTTAAAAAAGTTTGATCAATTTGTTAAATGTTCACTAAAAAATGAATACAATTAAAATCTAGATTTTTAGTCACTAACACTGCATAATGGTTACTGCTTTTCGTTTAAAAGAAAATGAGAAATTTTGTACATGAACAGTATATATGACAGTACTATTTATAAAAGTAGAATGGCTATGAAAAATTTATATGCAAACACTTGTGTACTTACATTATCTTTTCTTAGTGCAAAAAAAGGTTGACTCTGGACTAAAAAAAAATCCTAATCCACATTCCTAGAAACCATGGACTTCTTCACATCCTTTTGTTTGCAATAAATGTCTGTCAGTATTTGTAAATTATATAGGCATTAAATTAAAATAATAAACATTACCTTGATATGCAGGCACCCATCAACAAAAATAGATTTTTTTCACCCTTAAGGTTCAAATGTAAACATAACCCATCCAATAAATAGCAAAGATTCTTCCTTGATCATTTAAAAGTTGAAAAGTCACTCATGGATAAATTCAACAGTTTTATCAGGAATAGACACATAAAACTGACAAAGTAAAAAAGTAAAAATGCAGATGTATTGATTTCTTGCCAATGCACTCTATTTACATAACATTCGTCAGTGTTCATCACCAAACTGAGAAATTCAGGAAATCTTTACAAGAATGAAAATATCAAACCTGCAGTAGACGAGGGACTGGAGCCATGATATGAGGATATTAGGGGGAAAACCACATTAGCTTGATGTGCCCTTCAGTTCAGAAGGTGCTCACATGACAAATCCTGCCCAAATGTTCAAACAGAAAGAAGCTTTGAAAAACAAAAAGGCTCAATTTGGCTATCATTTTGGCCACCAAACAAATGTACACACACAGCTCACCAGTGGTATGATATCACTTCTGACTTCTGTTTACATTCATTTTTAACCAAAAATAAATTTTAAAAAAGCAAATTAAAAAAAAAAATCCATCAAAATACAACCACTACTGGGAAAACTGGGTTTGAATTGCTCATAATTTAGAGGCAATAGGCTCAATCATTTCATTTTGCAGTTTTTCAACTGCAACAATCAGGAAAGGATAGGTAAGCATAAAATTAGTATGGACACCATTTACATAGTACCCCCCAAAAGAAACTACAAAGTCACCTGACTATAAGAATCCACTACTCTTGATGGATTAGTGAATATTCCTGCTCTAATTTTGCAAATGATAGGTTTACTGGCATGCCATAATCATGATAAACCAGGCATCTTAACATCCTCTTCTATTTCTAGGAATAAAGCATCACTCCTTAAGTGATGCTTCACTTTTATGGACAATACTTGTATAATAATTTCAGAGTGGCTCACCAATGCCAAAACCTTCAGAAACTATTTATAGGCATGAGAGTTTCATGTGTTCCACCCGAAAGCAAAAACCTTCCAGTTCTCCATCCAATCACAGACATTCACAATACTTGTTTGTGACCCTGGAAAGGCGAAATGCCCTACCTTGCCTACATAGAGGGGGTCTGAGCCCATGTACTCCTCCAGCACAAAGAACTGGTTCCACACCCAGCTCCGCTTGGTCCGGGACCTCCCCGATTGGAAATAGGGTTTGGATCTTGACCTTGAGAGTTCTGCTTGACTCATCCCAGAGAAACACAGGAAAAGAGCGATTAGCTGCAGAAAATGGCACAACTCCACTTTGCCCAACTTCATCTTTTTTTTTTTCTTTCTTTTTCCTCTGCAAGAAAAAAACCTTGACAACAGAAGAGGCACAGTTCCAGTTGGCTTAGCAGCTCTTGCCTCCGGCAGGGTGTCAGCTGGGAGTCCAGAGATAATAATTTGTAGAGTATTCGATTGGAAGAGGTCACCACTGCTGAACAGCGTTCGCCAAAGAATGGTGTAAGAGGTTCCTATCAGAACAAAGAGAAGAACTAGTGTCAGAAACCAAAACACATAACTTTTAAATTTCATTTGCTAACTTCAGCTTGATTTTCCCAAGATACTGTTATTTGTACAATTATTAAAACAAAAATGATAACTTAGATAGAAATGTGCAATAACCATTGCCTTATATGGAAGTTGCATAAATACTGGTAATGGAGAATTACGCTCATCTCATAACAGAACCTTAAAATTCTGTGTTTCTTCTAGGGCATTCTATTCGAGCATATGGTCTACTGAACATAAATGGAGCAACATGGGTTAAAAATTATTTTAATGCTTGCTTTTATTCGTATTTATTTTATTATTTTATATTAGTCAGTTTCACTCCTTGGTATTAGAACACAAAAGCAAAGGAGCTCAAAACAGTGATTTAACCAAAAAAAAAAAAAAAAAAAAAAAAGAAGGCCATAACACTGGTTTAAATCTCTTCTGTGAAACTGTAAAGAGAAAGAAGTATGAGGTGCTTCAACACCGGTGGATTGAGTCTGAGTCACAGAACACCAGCTGTTTTGATGTGTTCTGATTCGATTCTGATCAGATGAAATGCTTAGGCATTTCCATTTTCCATCCTTCACACGTATTGTCATGGACGCTGTGTAGCAAGTTGGGTTACGCGATTATGCTGTAGTTATTTTCAACTCCATAGATATTTTCTGAACACCTCCCAGCACGCTTATGCACAGTGGGGCCTTCCCAGCAAACATTTATGGAATTGGATCATACTGGCCATCAGACGCTGAGGAAACTCAACTGTATGTGTGAGCCCCGTTCTCTGTTGGCGTGCTCCCAGGTGGTGCTGCAGCAGCACAGGAAAAAACCTTTTTTCTAATGTCTATTTATTTTAGTTACAGAATTATGATTATGCAAGAGATATAAAATCAGTTGTAAAACAAACTTCTAAACATCCCAAAACACAGAGGAATGAGAATTTATGACAAACTGTTCACTTAAATTACTATGATGCACTGTGGCTTATGAATTAATTTGACTACCTATAAATAAATCAACAATAGGATAATTAAGATGAAGGATGAACGTTTGTTTTTCTGTTTTATGGCTGCTGTTTGTTTTTTGAGGGAGAGGAGAAAAGTACAGTTTTAAGAACATGAAGCCAAAAGATAGCTCCTTATCAAAGCAGACAATACACTGTATTAGAAGCTTTTCCATCATTTTGCCTGTCCCTCCTATAACAGGAATGTCTGTTACTCAGATGATTTCTGACAGTCAAGTTGCTTATGGAAAATGCCATATATTGTAGAAGAAAGGTGACATTTAATATGTTAAAATAAATAGCCCACACAACAGGAAAAAAAAAAAAAGGTTGCCCTGACTTCAAACTCTATTCAAATGAATGTATTCATGTTACAAATATTTCTATAAAAAATTCCAGAGGACACTGCTGAATACTTGGGTATATCGCTACTTGATGTATTCTGAGAACACCAAAACGGGTAAACTATTGGAGCATATTAACTGCAGTCTGTGCATTGGACACTCTGTCCAAGTTCCAGATCTCGCATCTAAGGAGCAAAACTGAATTTGGTCCACTGAGAAATCACCCTGGGGGGGCTAATTGTTCTAGACTTAGAACTATAAACAAGAAGTAACTTGGGGTCATGTATTGATATCCTACTGTAGGCCCCTCTGTGAGATTGAAAGTCCATTGTAGGGAGGTCTGAGCTAAGCCGCCCAACGGAGTGATAGGCTACCTGGAGTTAAAGAAGGTAAGTAGGTGCTTAGACCATGGTGCACTCGTGTACGGGATTGTCTCTGACCAGCCAGGAATCACAATGGGGTCCTCATGGTGAGAGGCCTATAGTAGGACCAGCTGTCACCATGGTGACAGGTATGACCACTCACGTAGCTCCCTTCCTACTGGTGGCAAACCACGTTCCTGGGGACAGGTGGGTGGGGTTATAGCTTTGGTGACAAGACTGAAACTGGCAGGTGAAACCCAAGGCCAAAGAACATTTCCAGTTTCACTCTCTCCTTCCTCGGGAAAGAATGAATTTTCTCATAAAAACAAGGACAAATACTTGGATCCCTGACACACAGTTTTTAAAAATGTCAATTTGCTAAATTATATTATTTAGGCTACTTTGTGCATTAAGTGAATTTGATAGCATTGTTTCAGTGTGAAAATGTATCTAGCTTCTTAACAACTAAGAGGCAGATGAACTTTTGGAATTCAAAATTCGGGGAGTTCTAACTCAACACGAGTAAAGACTGGGCATCAGCGTCAGATAAAGACTGGATTCTGAGTCTGTTATGTCTGGGCTACGCAATCCTGCACAAGTTATTTCAGTTCTAAGAAGGTATGTTGCAGAGATAAAGCCCCAAGCCTCTCCCTTACACGACGAAAATGAGAATAATGGCATTTACTTCACAGGCTTAAATCAGCAAGTCATGAAAAGCTAAGGATAGGGGCTGCCACAACTAGAGGTGTTAAACCAATAGCTGTTGGAGTTATTATTATCTGGGTGATATCTTTTAAGTTGATATTAGTTAACATTCGTTTGTGAAATGAAGTTAATTGTCATGTTAATGTGATCTATCATAAAATGTTTTAGAAAACACTTACACTGAATGGAAACATTCTTGATAGTTCTAGTCAGTGCCAGAGAACTATATGGATTATGAACCAAAAAATCTAGATGGATACAAACAATGACACAAAGTACTTTTTTTTAAAAAAAGAACATAATGCCTTCTTTCCTAAAGGCATGTCCCCTGTAATATTTTATAAGTCAAAGATTGGTATCAGAATTGGAGAGATTTATTTCAGCTCACTCAGGATGTTCACTGACAAGAAAGACAAGACACGTGGCGGGGACAGGAACACTGGCGTCTGTCCTAAAACAGCCACTATTTCTGGAGGACCTTGCGTCCTTCGGGGATTAATTTTCCACATTCGCAAAAGAGTCGCCGAACGAAATTATCCTATCGTCTGTTTTTTGCAGGTCTTACGTTTCTGCTTTTGACAATTATGTAGAATTGCTTTTGTGGGCTTTTGTGGGCTTTTTCTAAGCTATGGAAAGTGCACACTCTTATTCACGATATATTTTATACAAATGTCTAAGCTCTAATGCTGTACACCTGAAAGTGATATAAAATAATAGTGAATGTCAACTGTAACTGAAGAAAAAGTTTTTTAAAAGATCAAGGGTAGAGAGATTTAAGAAAGCCATAGGAATGTAAAAGAAGCATTTGGCATAGTTAGAAAATTGAACATAAATTTTAACGTACGATGTTTAAATTACTCTTCTTGCCTCTTGAAGATTGTGTGTCCTTAACACAAGATTGTGGATTTCTCAAACTAGCTAAAACATAGAAAATAAGTGAGTTGCAGAGCATGCCATGGGATATTTATAGTCATCGAGGTGGTACTAATGAAGGAAAGATTCCTGGGAATGCTATACTTTCCTAGTTAAGCCAAGGGTGTTCAAAGCAGCTGATCTGAGTATAAACCTTGAAGAACAGGTCTGTCCTGCCTTTGTATCACAGTACTTAGAACAGAAGCAGACGCATAACTGGCTTTCAGAAAATATGTACGGAATGTTTGTTTTCATTATAATTAACTTCATTTGTTTATGTGGAAAATTAACCATATACTAAGTCAGAAGACAAACGCCTCGGTACCTCGGCCATGTTTATGAGTCACACTCATTTTGAAAACAATTCCATTACGTATATTTCTCTACGGTATCTGAAGTATTTGCCAGATTCTCGAGCCAAATGTTCTTTACCTTCCTTGAGGGTCTATAAGAGCGTACAGATACTTTAACTGCCTATGTGTACATTACTGGAGAATGAAATGCTCTTTGATGAAGCACATAGATGCCTCCATAATACCCTCTGTGCAGTGCACTTGTAAAACTGGGAAACTATATATGGATGATTATGTTCTGAGTGGGTTTGTTTCATAATGAGTTCATCCATTTGTTTGGTAGTTACTAACTCAGGGATGTACACCCCTTTCTTTATCAGTCTGTCCCCTTTCTTTATCAGTCTTCTCCCAAATCTTCCTTCCTTTTCAATCAAATCTGGTTTTCAGGGTAAAGCCCAGTACAGTAGTTCAACCTAACTCAGTTTGTCCTGTGTTGGGATATCATGAAAAAAAATGAAGGGCCCTGAACCATAATGAAAAACCTCCCGTTATCTACGGTCATCAAACAGAAGTAACCAAACTTTGAACTTGAGAGTTCCTATTGCATACCCTCTCCAAACAGACTCCTTATCTTCCCACATACGTTAACATGTATGAAGGCACACTATAATATTTTTAGACATAAATGAACATGAGCACACAATCAATCACAATCGTTGACTTTTTACACAATGTGTTAAATATTGCCTCACGAATCTGTGCCCCAAAGCACAAAACCTGCACCCTTCTTTCTTAGACTTTCAATATTGTTTATCTTTTCCCTTTCTTCTGCCTCCTCTCCTATCTGAATTTCACATGCAGGCATCCACCAAGGGCAAGTCACAGCAGAAACAAGCAAAGACCTCTGCACTCAAGTTGCATCATGTGTCATCTTGTCCTCCGTGGGAAAGCGTAACACAGCGACCTTCTGGAGATCTGGGTCGCTGACCTGTTCACCATTACTAGCTCAGAAAAAAACACAGTGCAGAGAAATGATGTATGGCATGTAGTTCAGGTAACTTCTCCATATCTGTGCCAACTTCTGGACAATTACAGATATGCAGCCGTATAACTTTGAGGAGGAAAACAACAGGAGTAGGTGGTATCTGAGGAGAGAAGAACTGAATAGGGGCCAACCACAGATGTTTAAAAGAGTAGTGGTGGCTACCGAACCGACAACCTAAAATTGAAAAAAAACATTTAAGATTGAAAATGTGTATTTGGCTGATATTGTAAACCTAACACTTGTGTTTTTAAACATTTATAACATTTAATTTTTTTCAAACTATACATACATGAAAAATCACCACACACATAAAAACGGTGATCAGCGTGACACACCTTAATCAAGAGAATAAAAACCTCGCAAAGGAAATTTTAAATGGATTGAAGCAAAAAGGAAAAAGACAGGGGGTGAGATTCAGTCAAGCAGTATTTCCGAAATCAGCATCACTTATTCAACCTGAAATCACGTTATCATGCTACCTTTTGTTCGAATTATTTCTGTTCAACTAAGTGGCAAAAAGCATTTCCTCGTAGATGGCTTATTATTCATTTAATCTTAATAGCTGATATCATTTTACCAAAACGAATTAATTATTATAAATTTTGGGGGGATTTTCTGCTCCATTGGAAAACTCTGGGAAACCACTTTTAAAAATGAGTTCAAGTAACTATCATACTCTGAATCAAACGTTTTGTTCATATCTAAAACCAATGACTAAAAATCCCTGAATAAAACATCTTGTGTGTCAGAATACCAACAACTGTTCACAAGGAAAAGCAAACCTTCCAGAGCCTATTCCATCTACATGAAAGCGACAAGCTAAGAACATAATGAGTAGCATAAAATGGATCCTATTCAGCCACTCCCACTCATATCTAATCACGGGTAGTTGTAAACACATGCCTAATTACCAAATAATTTACACATGCTAACCTGCTTCTAAAAGGCACAGTGCTATAGGCCTTCTAGAAATAAGTTGAAGTATAAAATATGGCTATCAATGATATTAAAATAAAATATATTACTATTTTAGGTTTTGTGGCACTTAAATTTAAACTGGAATGTGTTTTTGCAGTCCAGTGTAAGTAACCGATGGTTTTTCTCAGTTCAAGATTTCATTTCATCACAGTTTCTCTAAATGAACAAGATCCTCATGCTTTTGAGTCCTGAGTTCCCATCCGAAGTGGGTCTTCTGCACATGTTTTGAAAGCTACTTGGTGTGTATTTCAACACCAACATAGCTTATTCTCTATTGGTAGTGCTGTCTTATAGTTGTGCCTCCCTTTTAAAGGGACCTATACAGTTCACAATTAGGTAGAACGTGATAGCACCAAAATAAATTCAATAATTTGCATTTTCTAGGAAAACAATGGAAAAGATGACACTTGAGGATGGTCCTTATACTTGACAGAAAGTAATCCATGAGAATCAAAAAAAAAAAAAAATCCATAATAGATGACTGGCAAACATGCCAGAATCTAACTGATATTTCCCATAATGTCTGTTGGCTGACCTATAAAACAGTACAAGAAATCAAAGTTTTGTAACAACAATAAAATGAAAAGGAGAAAAAATCTCACTGTTGGCCTATTGGGAGGAAACTGTCATTTCTAAAAGCTGAATACATTCTGACAAGCAACATGTTTTTAAGAAATACTTATGAAGGGTGAACAATATACATGCTTAAAAGGGGAAATGATACCACTTTGCAGCAGTGGTTAGAGGGCACTGTGACGATATTACCATTGCTTAAAGAAGGACCTTCCATTTACTAGTTCTTTTGTATAGTCTGGGGAAAAAAGCATCTTCTTTTTCTGGATATTCCTTGGGTAGTAAATGGTATTATTTAAAGTCAATGACAAGACTGCCTCCTGATTCATCCAATGTCTTTTTTAAAGACCTTCATTTGCCCTTGCTTTCCCCAGGACAGCTGTCACCTGTCACCAAAGGGGTCCCTCACTGTGATTTATCTCTGTACACAAACTCAGAGTAGTTTTTTTTGTAACAAGGATACTATTTCTTCATTGTTACTTTTCTTTATTTTTAAAGTAGTTCTACTGAATACATTTGGGAGACAAGAAGGGAAAAAGATATATTCTAAGGCCTTCCCATTTGTGAATGAGCAGATAGTATCCCAACAGAGAGAAAACAGTCCAGGACCAGGAGCATTTTAAGAGCTGTGTCCACACTATTTCAGACCATAACATACAAGCTCAATTATTAAGGGCAATATCTACAGGATAAAGAGAATGTCACTTTAGTACTAAAGGAGCTAATCGCTTGGTTCTCCTGAGGGTTCGTGTTAGAGAAACGAACATAAAGAAGTTCCCGAACCTGCGGCTCCACTTGTCTGAAGATTCCTCAAGTGGTAGAAACACAGATGAATAGCATACTTGAACTGGAACAGACATTGGAAAACCTAAGGCAGTTTCTCCTTCTTTATTAAGGACAAAACTGAAATCTAGAGCATCCGAGTAAAATGCCCAAGGTCACACAGCTAGTTCCTTATAGGGATGAGTGTGACTGGGTGCAACAGATAATTTAAAGTTCCTGTTAAATATTTCTCACTCTCATATGAGGATCTTTTTTTTTTCAAATTCATTATCTTTGGAATTTACCATCTTCTCCAAAATTCAAGAAGAGTTGCTTTTCCTCACATTATTATATGACCATGAGTTTGAATTTTCAACGTAAGAAATAATCACAATGTTCATCCAGGAGGGTCAGGAATGCAGAATAAGGGGGTAAAGGATCTATTGTTTAGGATTATATGTATTTATGTAACAAATAAAATGGGCAGTGAGCAGTATCCAACTTTAAAGTTGCCCTCCCCCCTTCTAAACAACCCTGGTGATCAAAAAATATGTTCCTACTATACTGTAACACTGTAGTTAACTGTTTCTCCTGAAATGTGAACAATGGCCCATTCAATGTTTTAGAAATAGGGTACCAACTTGAGAAACTATCTTAGCATATAAGAACATACACATATGGTTATTTGGTTGTTGCTACAAATCCTATCTTCTTTTGAGATGACGGTCTGTTCCAAATATACCCATTATAATAATTCCTGACTTCACATAATATAATATGATATATAATATTCATATAATAATTCACATGACTTCAGCTTCTGTTACAGAAATATACCACCATTTAATTTGTCTCATCTGTATACCATTGAAAGTTTAGCATTAACTTCAGTAAGTTTAATACTGATGAAACAGCCCTCTTCTTTTGTACATAAAAGGTACATTTTTTTTTTTTTTTTTTTTTTTTTTTACAGTTTAATGAGTAAGGCTAGGGACACTCCATGATATGTAACTTCTCAGGTAAAGAAATCGTGATCGAATCCGTTAACTGCCTGGGTCAGATAACATTACAACCACAGACCACAACCTCCTACGGTTAACTGGCCTAAATACTCAGTCAGGGGCCTTGGAAATGAATCACATAGCTTGTAGTGTGTATCTGGTTAACAGACATAGAATGAAAACTTCTCTAAGTGGATAACAGTCAATTTCAACTACACACAAATAACCTCTGTCATGGGTGAAAAGAATGGAAAAAAATAAAAGGAGGAACAATAGTTTTTAATTAACTAGAAGCATCCTGAGTCAATTAAAAAGAAAACAAAGTTGCAAAGCTCAGTCCTTCTGAGCTATTTACATAATAACAAAGTGATACAATTATATTTAAAGTGTGTTCCTTCATACTTGTACAAGCTATCTTAGCTGTAACAATTTTAATTGTGAATTTACCCTTGCATTTATATGCAGTCAGGTATGACTTAAGGTGACTTTAATACAAGGCATCATGTTTCAATAAACACTTTGCAAAAGAGCTGAAAAGAAATTCTACCAGAATGGAAGTCTGAAGCATAATCTGAAATAAATGTATGGACAGATGTCTGCATATTCATTTGCACTGATCATTTTGTCGCTGAGAAGTCTTGCAGAAGGACGAGGGGCATATGTTGGCAGGGGTAGCTTTCTGCAGAACCCACAAATTCCCAGAGGAGGCACTAGAGTACTGCTTGTTACAGCGAGCTCTGCTCTGCTCCTCAGAGGCTGACCGTCACACACAGGACTCTGATCACATGGCTTCTTTCCTTGTCCTCAGCTCCCCTTTAGCACCCCATGTAAAAGCAACTGATTCCTTCATGCCAAGAAGCAAGGCTTCTCTGTCACAGTCAGTTTGCCATCAACTAACACGTGTTAGTTATTTTCGAAGTTTCTGAAACTCCCAACTTAAGCTAAGGCTTTTTGAAGCTTCCAAGCAAGTTAAAAAAAATAAAAATAAAAATAAAAAATCGGTGTGTGTGAGAGAACCATGATGTGATATACAAACGACTAATGCAATAAATGCAAACCCTTACAAAATCGAGGAAGGCTGAAATCTCGGGCATCTTCACTCGGGCTTAAAGAGTCACAACATTCAACAATTCATGGGTTCAGTACCTTGGAAGAGATTCTTAAAAGATCTGACAAAAAGTATTTGCACACAAAGATGTATTCACTGCCTCGTGTCAGGATACATTCTGAAAAGTTTATATCAGCTTTGCCCTCCAAAAAACCTAAAATGCAGAATGATGAGGAGCCCAGCAAGGACAGCATGCCTGAGAAGACACAGTGGGATGATGTTTCCATCTAGGAAAGCGGAATGGTGGCAGGCGGGATGCTCCTCACCCTCTCTCTCTGCCACCGGACATTAAAAATCTAGAGTCAATTCAAGGGTAAACTGCAGTAATAGAGATGCTTTACAATGACTCTTTTATAAGAAAGGAGAAAGCTCTGTGCTATTAAATCACTAAAAGTAGACTTAAGAGTTGTGAGTCTGTCAGCTGATGTTAACAATTCTCATGACCTATTGCAGCCCTTAATTACAATAATATGTCACGTGGCAAGTGCACAATGCCCTTTTATTAAAGCTGCAGATCTTAATAGCTTTTAGCAGGGTGCTGGTCTGCACTACTGATTATTGTTCCCTTTATTTTTCTTTCCACAGACTTTCAGCTAGCTTGACCAGATAAGACTATTAACATTGGATGCTATCTAATTGTGTTTGCCACTCCACTCCATAAGAAACACTAACCTATAAGTAAGATTTCCACCAAGCTGCCAGTTTGACTACTTGCCTCAATTCTTTTGCATTTTAATTCACTGTGCTCCAAGTGGCCCTGCAAATAATGAAAGGGATTCTTAATGTATTTCCCCTTTACATAGGTAGCAAGAAAAGAGCTTAGGTAAACCTAAAATCTAACTAGTTCTTTGGGAAAGAAATAATGGCTGGTGAGTTACCAAAAGCTTCCAATGCAATTACTTTCCTCCTTAGCTCTTCCCCCTCCTACCAACTTGTCTTCATAAAGACACACTTTAAGCTATTTACATGTTGCTGGCAGTACATGGATGGAAACTTTCCTTAAAAAAAAAAAAGTGCTGCTTCTTACAGCTCCTAAACTCTTTTAAAATACACGTTTTTGTGATGTTAATCTGACTTTTAAAATACATATTTGTCACTCAGCAGGAGCCATATATTCACATGTCACTTACATTTTCCTATTTTTCCCTCACAAAGTTCTGTGTCTGTACTTCCGCATTTAAAACGATCTGATCAGCTGTCTGGAGACAGGGATTATGAAGGGGGAGTCCTACTTCAAGATCTGTCACTTAACAAACGGTCTAAGAAAGAGGAGATATTTCTTGCAACAGAAAAGGTGTTTTAAGTATAGTCATGCTTCTACTTGCAGATCTCCAAAGCTCTGAGACACCTTGACGCCTTCTTCAGAGGGTCCTATTTACCCACAGCTGGGTGAATCATTGCCAATCCGGACTGACCTGGACAACATCTAAGAAATCCGTAAGGTTCACGATCAAAACCGTGCAGCCACTACAGACAACGGGCCCTTCCTCATTAATCCACGCCGAGAGGTCGAACACCAGCGGGCAGCCGGTGTGCCATGTGCAACCACGAAGAAGTCCAGCCCGCATTCCGAGCAGCCCTTTCCTTTCCCCAGCGCAGCCCTAAGGAACAGCCCGGCGGAAGGAAGGGACGCAGGAGCCCCTGCGGATTCACGGTAGCCGCAGAATACTAATTACAGCAAAACGCAAAGCACCCTTAGATGAGTCCCCCTTCAGCGCAGGTACAAGGAGTCTAGAGCGGATGGTGAAGGGCTCCGGCACACGCAGACGCACACCCCCTTCCAGTGACAGCCGCTGCAGAGCCTGGCGGCCCAGCCAGTGCGGAGCGTGGCCCCCACATAGCCCGGGTCGAGGTGGCGGCCACCGGGGCTCCCCTTTGGGGACGGCGGTCCAGACCGCGTTTACCGCGTCCACTGGAGGGCTTCGGAGTCCGCGCTTTCCCTGAACTCCTGAACTCGCGCTGCACCAGGTGTCGGCCAGCACCAGCTCTCCGGGCCGAGCGCCCACCGTCCGCTCCTGGCCGGCAGAGCAACGTCCCGCGGCCACAGAGCAGTAACTTGGGGACGCCAGAGAAACTCCACGCGGATCCCCCCCCGCCCCCCCCGCTTTCCGCTCACTGCCGCGTCCAGCTTCCGAATGCGCACGCCGAGGGCGCGCGTCTGCCCAGCGGCGCGGCCCCCAGCCCCCAGCCCCCAGCAGCCAGACACACTCACCTGGGGCCTCGCTGCCCTCCCCGCGGCGTCGGGCACCTGCCACCCGGGCGTTCGCATCCGAAAGGACGCGCGCTCAGCGGCCGGGCGCCGGCTGCCGCTCCGGGACCCCGGTGCGCGCAGCTGGGCGCGCGGGGCGACGGGCGGCGCGGGCTCGGCCCCCGGTGCGGCCGCCGGGACGCGGGCGGCCGCTCCAATCACAGCCCTCTCCGCGGGGCGCGGGGCGCGGGGCGCGGGCGCAGGGCGCGGGCGCAGGGCCCAGCCCCGGCCGCCGGCACCCCGGGCCCGCCGGCTGCCCCGGGCGGCTCGGACACCAGGTCCGAAGCGGCGGGAGCGCGCGTCCGGAGAGGGGGCGAGAGGCGAGAGCTGGAAGAAGGAGGGTGGGCACCGGGGCCCGGCGGGGCGGGACGGAGCGGGCAGGTGAGGCTGGTCGGCGGCGGGGGCCCGCAGCCTGGGGCGTGCGCGGCCGGCCCGGGGAACCACTGCGACTTGGGCACTGCCCGGAGACCCAGTGAGGGCTGTTGGAAAGGCAGCCGCTCCGCCGCCACGCGCGCACACACACACGCGCGCACACACGCGTGCCCCTCCTCCACCGCCCTCCCGACAGAGCGGTACAGATGGAGTCCTCGCAGGAAAATCCCGAGGAGCGGGGCAAGGAGGAGGGGCCGCAGCCCATCCATCTCTGGGCGAGGTTTTTGCATCTGAAAGCGCGGAGCGAGAGGAGAGTTTGGAGAATTGTTGAAAGCGCCCTTTTTCCTTCCCCTCCCCACGCTGCCCTGAAAGCCGTGATCAATGGAGCTCCCGAGGCATGTAGGCAAAGTCATAAAACTAAACAGAACTTACCGTTTCCTTGCGTGATAGTTTTGCCTTTTCAATCTCCTCGGACTGCCCTAGTTCCACTTTCTTGACTTGCAGAAAATGTCCTCCCCTGCTGGGCTCTCTAATGCAAAACTTCCGCGGTGTATGATTTACGCGCTGGGTGGGAGAGAGGACCCTCTGGAGCTGGGGAAGGGGGTCCGGTCATTTATTTAGAACGCGCCGCAGCTGGTGGAGTAGAGCACGCTTTGTTTTCCTCTCCCTGCTCTGCTGCTTGATTTCACCTGATGGCTGCGCGTTCCGTCCAAGAGGTTAAGAAGGTAAATAGATCACTGGCAATTGTGTTCGTTAACATTTTTCATATTCCTTCTGCCAAAGGAACTCGCCCTGCTTCTCTTATCCATCCTCAACAGCCAATGTTCGGATAATGGTTACGTGGGCATAGGCTTGGTTGGTCAGCGCCTTGGTTCACTCAAGCACACTTGCTTTTCCCCCAATCCATCACCTCCCGCCCATTTTAGCCTGCATTTCTCCTCCTCTATTAAGTATTTAAAACTGAATTCGATGCTAATGATTCTAACGGCAAACAGTTTTTGAGCTTCTGTTCAGTTCCAGATACTAGGCTAATCGGTGTACTTAACACTGTGCTTCACTGTATGGCCAAACCAAAACCTCCCCAGCTCCACACCTGCTGGGATGGTCATTTCATGGTCCACTTCCACTCAATGGCCAATCATCACCCAAACTCAGGATGTTTAAAAAAGAGTTCCTTATTTCTGAGATATCACCTTGGATTCCCCACTATGCACTTGTTTGTCTGGGGCACCATCTTTCTTCAGGTATCCAGACATTTAAACCTTGCTTTCATCATCGAGGCCTTTCCTGTGTGTGTGTGTGTGTGTTAAATCCTCATTTTTTTCTAATATCATACATCTGTAACTTCACATTTGTCTTGCTTTGTCTAATGAAATTCCTTCTGGAATGGGACCTGTTTTTACAATTGTTCTGGACTAAAAGCTTCAGAAAGGCAAAGAGTGATATTCAGTGTGATGAAGACCAAGTGTCGCCCGCGGGAAATATCCATTAAATCAGGGAGTGAATATTTGTATCCCAGTCAGCCATAACATAACTCCGAGCACACCAACCTATCTGTCACCTGCTTGCTGATGGCCTGGGTCTTCTACCTGTAAGAGATGGTGTTGTGATCAGGAATCAGGTACTGTACCATATTCATTAAACTAGCTTGTTTTAATGAAAGCACATCACATAAGGAAAAATAATAAATTACAGACCACATTTTTAGTTATTTTTGTTATACTTTTCCTCAAATTTTCCACAAATTTTTCCTCCTTTTGTGCCTCGGCATAAAAGTTCATCACGTTGGGGCTTCCATCTTGAATGAGATGTTTCCATGCTAACTGCCTTCCTTTAAAACAAAAATAAACAAACAACAAAAAAAAGAATTCTTAAACCATAAACTTGACACAGATTCTAGAAGAGGTCAAATGTGTTCAGTTAACCACAATATTGCTTCTGATCTGACATTAACAAGCTTAATCCTAGAGGAAGGTCTAGTTTCCTCTACATACAGAGGACCCAACGTAGCAGTAAAGGTTAAAACCAGGATGATCAGACAGTAACTGAAGGACACATCCTTATCTAAAGAGGTCACAGATGGTCTCTCTCTAAGGACATGGCACTTAAGCTGAGATATGATAAGAATGAGTTTGAGTTGTGAAGCTCTAAAGGAAAAAAAATGATCTGGGTACAATAAACAAATGTCTGCAGAAGGAAAGATTTGGGTGTATCTGAGAAACACAGAATACCACCCAAGAGGGAGAGTCAAAATGGATTAGGTTGCAGGGGTGGGCAAGGGACAAATCTGACAGGGCCTTCTAGGTCTGGCAGGTGTTGTAGTTTATTCCTAGGAGACAGCCCAACGTGAAGAACAACAAACAAAAAAGAATACCACAGTTTTAAGCTCTGGTCAAGTCTAGGGACAAGGCATGTTTTATTAGATCCTTTCTCCTCTCCCCTCCATCTACTACAACTTTTGGTTGTATTAATTTTCTAGTAATTTGGTTAATTAGAAAACCTAGTTTTCTGACAAACACAAATAAAAAATTACTACATAAATCCTAAGGTGCTGCCAAATATTTAAGATTCCATGAAATACAAATGTAAGTCATAACAGCCTGTGCTTATGGAATTTCATGTGTTTCCATATAATTTTTAAATCTATCTTTTAATATTTCCATTCTTATATATAACAATCTTATTTAGACTCCGTCAGTCAGAAGTTTTATTTCATCAGTGTCATATAATGCTGTATGCAAATTTGATAGATGCCCCATTATTTACCCTACATATGTATGTGTGTGTGTGTGTGTGTGTGTGTGTGTGTGTATCCTCCTTTCAATTTTTTACTCTTGATCAAATCAATAAAATTAGCTGTACCAGAAATACATTTTGAATACGGAAGAATCAGAAAAGGTAGAACTGTGACATGATTTCTGTCAGTGTGAAAAGTTGTTTCTCTCTATGTTTTGTCTACTGAAGCAGATTTGGTGCAAGTAAGAAGTTTCTGATAAAATTTCTGGTTATATTCATATGCATTCCATCCTGATTTTATTCTAAAACCCAAGATGGGGCTTCAGGGTTTGGTAGCTAAGGACAGAAGAAAGCTAAATCACTGAGAACTAAGAAGTTCTAGAAATTCTGAGGAGCTGTGGGTAGGAAAACAGATGTGGTAGAAAGTAAGAAGCACTTACATACTCATAAGGCAAGCTCTCAAAATGTTGGACCATTATGGTTTCTTATGAATGTCTCTTCCCAATCTAAAATTGTAAATACTAAAAATAAACCTTTTCATTATGCAATACTTAGCATTTCCCTGAGGATGCCTATATTCTTCCAATTATTTAATTAGGTGTGCTTCCATCATATAACTTTTAAAAAAGCACTTAGAAAGATTTCTAGTTGTATACACAAGGTCGGACAATTAAGTTCAAGAACTCATCCTAGGAAAAGTTCTACATACCTCATCGCTGAATATCACTACGGTCACCTTCAAAGTAATCCCCTTGGGAAGTTATACTCTGACATGAGTGCCTGGTCCACCCTTCAAAGCAATTTTGGAACTCTTTTTCTGGAATGGCCATCAGAGCTGTTGTTGTATTACCCTTGATGTTCTGAATGTCATGAAAATCTCTTCCTTTCAATATTTCCTTTATCTTTGGGTAAAGAAAAAAGTCATTGGGGGCCAGATCAGGTGAGTAGGGAGGGTGTTCCAACAGTTATGTGTTTACTGGCTAAAAACTCCCCCACAGACAGTGCTGTGTGAGCTGGTGCATTGTGATGCAAGAGTCATGAATTGTTGGCGAAAAGTTCAGGTCGTCTACCTTTTTCATGCAGCCTTCTCAGCATTTCCAAATAGTAAACTTGGTTACCTGATTGTCCAGTTGATACAAATCCATACTGAATAATCCCTGTGACATCAAAAAAGGTTAGCAACATCGATGCAACAAGTTTGTGAACTTAATTGTGGCACCTCTTACTAACTTGGTAAATGTTCACTGAACCCCTGCTGTGTGATCCTTAGACTAGGGGGATGGGAACATGGAGATGAATAAGATACAGTTCTGATCTTCAGGTACCTTCTAATCTGTTGTGACAAAAAGGAGGTGGATACGTCTCCATACATGGTGACAAGCATTGTGACAAGATACGCACAAAATGTCACCTGTGGGAGAACATAAGAGGCCACATGATGAAGTCTTGGAAGGGAAGAGGAAATGTCTGCAATGCACCATGAGGATAATGGGTACCACAGGAGTTTTCCGAAGAGGAATTACCATAATTACAGGAGAACAAGGAACAGCCTGGCAGCCTTTTATGTCAGCTTTGGACTGGAGGTGAAGAATATTTAGGAAATTCCTGCAGAAATCCAGAAGTGAAAAGTATTGGCCTGGATTCTAGTTGTGGCTCTAATGTATGAGAGTGTCTTGGATGTAATCAGAAAACATAAGTAGATTTAAAGACTTCTTGATTACAGTTTTTAAGAGGGGAGCATAAATAACCACTGAAAGAAGATAGACGTGTACATTTGCATCATGGAATCACTCTAACCATCTCACTGGTGATGGTGCCACTCACAGAATTGGAAAACTTCAAGGTCTCAGATAATACAATTGTTTTGCTGCCTAGATGTTCTCAGAGGCTCCTGCTTCATTATGCAAAAAGTCAGTCTGTCCAAAACTGAACACCTACTTGGAGATTATACTTCTCAGTTGAAGGGCCCTGCAGACATTCACAGAATAAGGAAATGCTGAAACAGCACAGAATTATTTAGGAAATGCCAGGAGTGGGTCTAAGGAATTCTCTCCTTTGAAGTTCCTCTGGCTGAGGAAGAGGGCGCCAGGCCATTCAGGAGCCTCCATCCTTAACCACTAGGACAATCAGCAATCGGCAGTCTGGAATGAGGGATGAAAACCCTAGGGGAAGATTTCTTCCAGTTGTGCAATTTGTGTTGCCCAAGGTGCCACATGGGCTCTGAGGCTGCAAATAGCTGACTCCTTATCTGAAAAACAAACAAACAACAAACAAACAGACCAACAAAAAAAACCCTCACAGAAAAGAAATGGGCGTATAGTGACCGTATAGTAGGGCTGGAAATCCAAGGTGAGGAATCCATGTTTCCCCTCACCTAAGCAAAGGATGTCATCGTGACTCTCAGTTCCGGTCTCTGCCATATAGCCAGGACTTCTCAGGGCTTGAGAGTATCTGAGACTTTATGGGTCATCGGTTATCATCTTTTAGCAGAAATAGAATTTTCTTCTACAGGTCAAATTTCTCAACATGCTTTCTTCTGAAGCTCAAACTCAAATCGATAAATGTGTGAGTTGGTTTGGGTATTGAATGCCAAAGCAAGGGGAAGTTGACTTATTTAAGCAGTAGATGATACTATGATGTGCCAGTGTATCTCTGAGGGCACAATAGTTGGAACACAAATTATGTCCCAAAAAGCAGCTCAAATCAAAAATGTCAGAAATAACATAACAGAGAGAGACCTGTGCTGTCTCTTCCATTTACAGTTGCTTTGTAAAAGCCTTCTAAACCCACCAGAAAAAACAATAGTGTGCATTTCTGCTAAACATTGCTCTATCACTCTGTGATAAGCCATAGAACCCTTCAAAAAAAGTGGATTTCCCCAAGAAACTCATTTCAAAAATATTTATTGAGTGTGTGCTGTGTCCCAGGTTTAATGGTGTACACACTCTGCAGGAGCTACACAAAGGGAAGTAAGGCCAGGGCCCCAAGGAATATTCCAGGCACATACACAACTATAAAAAGGGGAGAGAGGAAGCTAAACTCAGTAAGAGAACAGCGAGCTGTGAGGTATGGCATTTGAAGGATAAGATAACAGTAGTTTATGGTTTAAACGCCATAAACCAATATGACTTTTCACTTGGGTCTGGGACATGAACTGTATATATAGACAGTAAGAGACTGAAGACTATCAGGAGAGTATTCAGGGCACTTTAAACAATCTCCAAGGAACAAATGGGTTTAATAGGGGAACTTTTATTCCCCAGATAAAATTAGATTCTTATGCATAATCCTCTATTTCCCCTAGATAGTTTGGGGGCTCCCTAAGCGTGCATTCACTTGTCCCACGTTTCTTTGGGACACTCTCTCACCTGTGCCCATTGCACTCTTCTCAGCGGCAGTGACCTGAGTGTCCCCTGCATGCAGATGCAGAGCGAAATTGCTCTAGGTTCTGCAGATTTTATGGCTGGTGCCACGCAGTTCTGTTTAGTGCCCTTGTAACACACATAAAATGTGCATGTAGGAATGACCCTGCTTCTGGCAGCGGTGTGGAGCCAAAAGCACAGCTCTCTAGAGTACATGACTTTCAGGCTAAACTCAGATTCAGAAGGAAAATCCAGGAGGGAACAATATGAGAGGATACTATATACCTTACAAAGAAAGATTACATGACATGAGCCAGTTTCTTCAAAGGTGAATTTTTAGGAAGGTAAGCATGCTTAATAAAATACTGAGAGCAGCCACTCCAGAAGATATTTATGGTTAAGGAGAACACTAGTCTTTTTATGAACTTGAACTACTTCAGGCACAAAGGTGAAATCTGACATACTGATTATCTTTCCAACTATAAGTGGTTCCACTTTCCACTTTTAGGGTGAATGATTATAAAAAAAACAAAACCGGCATCTCTCCTTCTAAATCTAACAAAATGGTCATTCTGACTCCAAATTAAGGGAGGACCCTCACTACAAAATGTTAAAAAAATAACGATTGAGACTAATATATTAGCACCAACATAAACAAATGAGACCTCATGAACAAAATAAAGCACAGTATTTCCTAATGTATTTGTCTATTTTGAGAATAAGTTATGGTGAAAATGAATACTCATTATGCCACGTTTATTTAGTTAGGGTTTTTTACATCTAATGCTGAGAAAAAAATATTATAGTAACTTAAAGATTTCCTACCAAATAATGCTCTAAAAGGGTTAATGAGCCTCAGTAAACAAATAAATTACCACCAGTGGCGAGGACAATTGGGCTCAATACTTTATGTGTGAAATGACCTACATAAGACAACTTTGAAAATGATTATGTATATTCCCTTATTTTAACAATGATGAAACTGAAATTCAGAAAAATAAAGGGATTCGTTCATACTCTCATGACACAGGTTTGGGAATAAGAATCAAAACCCAGAAATGAAAGCATGCTGGTTGGTCCATGTTTCAATATCCAATACGGGGTTCCCAGAAATGCTGGATATTCAGACATTGTAATTATTTGATATTTTGCATTTCAAATACCAAGAAGTACTTTTTTGTTTACATTTCATAGTTTTTCTAGGCAATGGAGAAAAAAAATTGGTTGTAGCCTTTCTTGCTTTTAATTTGATATTTTTTATTGCTTGGACAGTAATGAATTCATAATTATAAAAATGAAAACTATTTTCATAAATAATTCTGTAGACATGGCTCTCCATCACACCTTAAAATTTTATTTAAATACCAAAGTAAATTATAATTCTCATTAGGAGAACATGAATTGAATAAGTTGGTTGCTTTGGGGTAACATGCCTATAATTTGGAGGCTCTACTGTCAAATGAAAAGCTCATAGCAAGAATGCCATTTGGTATTAGAATCCATATTGACTGATGATTCACTTCCTTTACCATATGAAATATCAGTATGAAATACCACCCCAAAATTAAATAATTTAAAAAAACCAAATATTTATTTAAAATGTAGTTATGAATAAAAATAGTTATATCACTTGTTAGCAAATTATTAGGTACTCTTTCAATATTTAAATATTCCTTTACAGATTAAGGCAAAATATATCTTTCTGAATTTCTGAAAAATGGCTCCTTTACTGACCTATCAGATTTGCCCAGTTTATGTCTCATGTTTGAGTGGATACAAAAAGGAGCAGAACAAATGTTTTAGGTGTTTCATTTATTGAACCAAGGTGTACAGTTCAGGGCTCCTGTGATTACACACAACCTGCAAACATGTTTGGCCCACATAGTTTTTTTTTCCTACTTTTTCTTTTGTCTTCCAGAATTTGTTACTGGGAGAGTATACATACAAATCTCTATTTCTGACTTCTAACACACTGACAATCTGACCACACTGAGGCTGCATTTTCATATTATAAAGTATGACTGAACTTGAGGATTCTCTAATCCCTCGAGGTAAACGCTCCAGTTTACCTTAGACAGCTTACTCCTTAATTTAACTGTCGGATCTGGGTAGGTATATACATTTAGAATTCCTAGTATGGAAGGGAAAGTGTCTTAGTCTGCTCTCAGTGCTGTGACCCAATACTGTAGACTGCGGGCTTCAAACAACAGACATTGAGTTCTCAGGTCTGGGGACCACAAGTCTGAAATCAGGGTGTCAGCATGGCAGGGTTCCAGTAAGAACTGTCTTCCTGGCTTGTAGACAGTAGCTTTCTTGCAGTGTCCTCACATGGCAAAGTGAGAAGTCTGTTGTCTCCAGCCCCTTATGTGGGCACTAATCCCATCACCCCTCCGGACCTCATCAAAATCCAATTATGTCTCAAAGGCCCCACCTCCAAACACCATCACATTGGGGATTGGGGCCTCAACATATGAATCCAGGGGGAAACCAAATACTCAGTTCTTAGCATGAGCTATCCAAGTAGGCAAATTAAAATTCTAAAGATTTTTTTTTTCATTTAACCATTAGGCACAATTAGCTCTTACTTTCTTGTGTATGGAAGTTACCTGTTTGGTGTATCTGAAGTGATTGGAAAGCTCAGTACTGACCCATCTACATTAGCACATTACATGGGATATCTTAGTACCACCTACGGGGACACATCTACTCTATCATATGTGAGTCTACTAGTGACTTTTGCGTTTTTTAATTTCCCATTTTATTTATGCTATCACGATTATCCAGGCTTGGCACACCTATGGATTTAAACAGGATCTTCGCATTTAGATAAATCTGTTAGAAGCAAGTAAATCAAAACATGAATCATCCCATTTCGTGACACTAGTTATGAAGCCCTCTAGTAATGTCAGCTGCCCCTGTCCTGATGGGATGTTCTAGATAGTGATTAACACCCACTTTATAGGAATCCCTTTCTTGGAATAATACCACTATTTCAATTGTATTCACCATATTCTTCCATATTTATAATGCACGATCTTTACATTCCTAAATTCTACTTTTTATACTGAATTTGTTTTATTATTTTTACTTTTGGTTTTAAAATAGGAAAACTTGATCGTCATTATTGGAGTCATAGGAGGTATGAATACAATATTGTATTTTCATATTGTTAATTGCACATATGTAAATAGGATTGGAAGTACAATTATGCAATTAAACTAAAAGGAATGTTGTTAAAGTGTTTGAGGCATTAGCATTTTAATTTTAATTTTGGAATAAAATACATCATTACCAATTTTAACTAGTAAGTGTAAAGGGCATTTAGAAACAATTATCAAATATATCACATGTGAATATACTACTATGTTGGCACAAGAATCAAAGGACCCATTATAGTTTTTAAAGAAATGTGTAAATTCAGATATTTTCAGAAACATGTCTTTATTATAAAGAAGACATGTATCATACTTTTAATCTATTCAAATCTATCAATCTCTTAATAGACATAAATCTTTATCTTTAGATTTTTCTTTCCATATATTGTTTCAAAATTATGTGAAGGAGTCCAAAAACACATATTAGGTCAACAAAAGTATATATATTGGCATTGGTTTTTATTTGTTTTGTTGCATTTTGTTTGAAGAAACAGAAGGCTGCAGGAGATAATAAACATATCAGCTGCATCATATCTTATTTATATGGAAAATTGTCATGCTTGGAATGAACAAAATTGCTCATGAAAAATATGTTGTGGGGGGAAAAAGAAGCAGGTAACTGTTCCTACATAAATTATCTAAATTTAATGGTTATTGCAGCCCAATGTTAGGTAATTGGAGTAAGATGAACAGATCAAATTCAAGGCAAAAATTAATCAGTGTGAAATAGTCATTTTTACCAAAAAAAATAAAAAATAAAAAAATAAAGAACCTAACAATTGCTCCCTAAACTCTCTTGACTGAGTATAAAAGTTAAAAAAACTCAAAAGTAACAGATGTGAAAGAATGTACACCATAAATTCCTTCACATTTCCGATTAACTGAGTTTAAGACTTGAGGTATCAAGAATTAATGCAAGGAGAGGGAAAATGTAGCTTTGCTACATAAGTCCATTAAGCACTCATTAGAAAGGATTTTTTTTTTTTTCCTGGCAGTTTCATCAGGGGGAAAAAAAAAAAGTCCTTCATGCCCATTCTGACAGAAGGCACAAAGGCCTCCTCTGTGTGTGGGGAAACATGTCCACACTCCTTTCAGTTGAGGGCTTTTATTTCACCCCTGTCAACAGGAACTCAGTCCCCTTTTGAAACGTATTGTCCTCAGCTAAGACCCTTGTGAAAGGCAACAGATGTTGCTAAGATTATACCAGCCTGTCCGCTCTCCTGTTTCATTTTTAAAGGAAGGCAAAAGGAACAAGAGGAGAAAAAAAAGAGAGACCAAGCCCGGCTTTAAATCATTGGACCATTTTGCACTTGAGGGAAACTGTTTGCACATGCTCTGCCGGCCTGGCAGGAAAAGCTGAGCCTTTCACGTTCAGCTTGAAGCCAGGCCTAATGTGATGTTCAGTGGTCCTCACGCCTTTCACATGAAGCAGCTGCCTCTGATTGCCAGAACAAATTGAGGTGATTCAAGCCACCAGCAGTGCTTAAGTATAACTTCCATTCACTGGGAAAGGAGGAAAAAGCTCAGAACAGACCAACTAGGGTTGCCCACAATAAACCGTAGGATTAGATTTGATACACTGGCTATGAAGACATGTTCATTTTGAAAAGTAGGCCATAATGACATAAAAAAAAACTACAAGAGAGTTATATGAATGGCAATGAGGGGAGCCAGTACTTGGCATTTATTAAGTTACACCTAATTATTAAATGCTCTATAGTTCTGTGTCTTCCTGACACCTGAGGAATTCTCAATGTCAGTTAGATAAAAAACTCTTTAGGTGTACATAACACATACAAGAAGGCTGAAGACATTTATAAAGAAAAAGACACCCATCAAGTAGGAAGTGCTTTTAAGCAAAGTGATGGTTAGGAAAAATTTGATAGAACGTATACTGATTTAAGCGTAAAATTATCTGAGTAGTTAAAACTAATACGATCGATTTGTTCCCAAAACAAAGAAGAAAAAGTAAAATGTTCTTATGATAGCAGAAATTAATTACATGAAAAGCAGCATAAATTGATTTAAAGGACACTATCATTTTTTTATCAGGGCTTACGAAATAGTTCACGAAATTTTAAAGGACATGCTTCAAAGATCTCATATTTACTTTTAAAATAAAATGTCCCTAATGCATTTGTTGAGATAAAAACATTAAGCAAACATTGTCTAAGAATAGATGAGCCTCTTTTTCTTCTTTGATGGAATTATATTCTTTAAATTAGTAGCATCAATTCCACCTTTTTCAATTCCCCAGATTTATTATTGTGTTAAAGTTCAGGATAATTATTCCATGAGCTCCATTCAATCCCAGGTCTCCCATTTATCTGTAGTAGTGAGCTTTTTATGTTAGAACTTTTGCCTCAGAATATTTTTCTTCTTATCCCCACTAGAACTGCCGTTATGGAGGATGGGTAATATTCCTCGTTCATATTCAAAGAATTTAGTAGAGAATCCTGCATAGTATGGGCACTCAGTCAGTAAATGAGTTATGTTTAAATATTAATTTAAACTACTTTGGTGTATAACACCATCACAAAAAATAACATGCAAATATATGAAAGACACCGCACATTTTCCCAACCGTCATTAAGCATACAGGACATGTTTCCACTATGGTAGTTACCTCCTAAATTATGAGGGACAAATTATTTTGTCAAGTGAGAAATCACTGGCCTTTGCTTCACTTAAGTGAACACTGACCTTTCAGTGAATTCCATGGTCATTTAAATAGGGATTGGCTCTACTCTTTCAGAAAAGATTATCTAAATTCTGAGTAGTATTTAATACTGGGCTCTGTTTCATGTGGCATCTATATTTTGTTCCTGTGTGTAGCTCTTTTCATGCTAGGTTATTTACATATTCTTCAACTTACTCCTTGCTTAATATATCTTAAAGTTGTGCTATGCCAAGAAATGATGTCCCTAAGGTCTAGAATTCACATGGACTTTGGAATTTAGCCACGAGTTCTTTTGATGTGAATTAGATGCAAATGGAAGTATTTCTTCAAGAAATACTTGAAGAATGGCAAATGGCATTTCGGTTTTGGAAGTTCATTACCTTGCTGATACTGGTGCTAATAGCTCCATACCAAATATAAATTCAGTGTATTGATCTGTTAAGAGTTGACATTAGAGGATGTCTGGTAACACAATGAAATTTACAGTGAAATTAGCAGCAAGGAAGTTAGTTCCTGAGTATAAATTGTCATAGAAAATGAAGACATTTGGCATGGGGGAAATGGAGCCAGTGACATATTGTGAAAAAAAAAATAAAATAAATAACAGTTTATCAAACACATTTCCCAAACCACTGGGGGCAATATATTATAACACAAGTATATAACATATAAATAGAACAGTTTTTCAAAAAATCAGGTGACCTGTAGTTGGTAAAACACGAGAGAGCAATGTATTAATCATTCATAAGTGTTTTTTTTTTTTTTTTTTTTTAGAATAACGTTCAAAGATTAGTAACACTTTTAACCTGTGTAACTCTAGGCAACAGGATGTGAATGAGAGAAAATGTTCCTAAGATAATTAGATGTTCATGTGAAGAACGGTAGCACTTGCAGTTACAGTACGAGAGCTAGGATACAATTACAGCAGCTGTCAATCTTCCTGCTTCCGGCAGAAGCAGCTCACCAGATGGGTCAGGAAGATATGCCCCCTCCCTCATGGGATATTATTGTGAAATTACGTGTGTTATGGGAGGCTTATTCCTCTCAGAGAAACATCTGGCATTGGCCGCCAGACGAGATGGACCCTCTGTCTGTTCAGGATGCTTCATTGTGAGAAACTCCATTTTTTCTAACAAAAAGATTGCCTCTACCTATCGAAGTCCTATGGGTTTTACTTCTGTGTCGTGACCCACTCTTCAATTCTTAAACAATGTTGAATTTTGTGGAACATCAAAGGAACAAATGGGGAAGCATTTGGAAATAGGGCCCAATTATTACTGAATTTTTATTTGTCTTTATTGAACACATAATATAACACAAGTAAAAGATGAAAAATATCCATAGTGACAGGTCAAGCCTGGCAGCTGCTCATCAATACTGGTCTTTGATTTACTTCACGGGCATTTGAGCAGAGGACATTTTCCTGCCTGCCTTGAACTGCGTGAGTTCAGGAACCCAAGTTCTCCTCGGTGGAATGGGAGCAGGACTCACATCCACCTCACTAGCTTAAAAGGAAAACCCTGCTTGGACTCTTCTGCTCTTTCCCTTCCCAGAGTGACCTTGGAGGCTGCATGGAAATATGACAGAGCCATTGTCAGCCTGCGTCATTGGGTGGTTTTGCTGCTCAGAACCTGCTTATCTTCCCTGAAACATTATCTGAAAGCTAAATAACCTTCCATCTTTTTGGTCCATGGCCTTTTGAGTCCTCTCCATTATCACAGTTTTCCTACCTTCATACATTAACAATTTTCATTTTTACAAGTTCTGATTCCCTTTCATGGGAACTCAGAGTCTCTAAATAACTGTAAGCATAGTATACTTATTTACTTTTTAAATTTAATATCGAAAAATATACCATATATAGTAATATACATACATACATATATATATATATATATATATATATATATATATATATATATATATATATATATAGTATAGTATGGAATTTAAATACATCCTACCGATTTGTTTTAGTACTTACCACCTTTTCAAAGTCCTTTCCCTTCCAATTTGCTACTTCCAGATTGAGGCGCTCATCACCAAACCATCTAGGGTTAGGGTCGGGTATCTGTCCGCTGAAAGTAAAAAAGAATGGAAGGCCATTTATTTCAGAGACACTGTAGTATCTCTGTTAGAAGCCAAGAAGCCTGGTATGTAACTTACTTCTTACCTGCGATCTCTACGGTGTAAACCAATGATTACTGGCATGAGTCACAGTGGAGCTTCTCTCTTTGTATTAGAGCTTAATAATATATTTTATACAATCATTGATATAACTGAAAGCAGCCTTCATCCTGGAACTGATTTTAAACAACAGGAATTTGCAATGGAGTTTAAAATTGTTTTTCTGTACGTAGTCACCCACATGTGTGTGTTTTAACTTTAATTAATTCCACTTTAAGAAATTTAAAAGGCACTGTTTAATTCAACATGATGTATAGCAGCTGTCTTCATCTGCAAAGTGTACTCCAAGGAATCTCTTTCGGCAAATGAAGTCTACACCCAGACATCTCACTTTGCATACCATGGGGACGTCAGCATGACTTCTCAGTGACAAACCCCAACTAATCAGGAGAAAAAGAGAAATCCAGTGTAGAAATAACAGAGTAGGAAGTTGCAAATCTGATGATATGTGTGTGTATTACATATATATGTAATATATATATATATACATATGTATATGTAATATATATACATATACATGTATATATCATGTACCTTATATAGTGTTATACAGATGGTGCAAAAAATGTATACGCATTTTAAGAAAGAACTGTATTAAAATTATGCTGATGATAACCACATTGAGCATCTCTTGTAATTGCAGAAGTCAAATGTGACTTGTATTCATCTTCTGTTATCCATATATATTATTACAATTTTAATACTGTTTTTTTTCCTTTCTTGAAATGTGTATACATTTTTGACACTCTCTCTATATAATACACATTAGTATTTTGTTATGCATATATGTTATATTATTTTATAAAATATATATTTTATTTCTACTAGAGCCAAGGGGTAAGCCCCTGTGATACTCCAGTACTCAGATATTTCTGCTCTCCTCAAAAGTTTATGGGCCTCCAATAGGGGTCATCATCGCACAATTACACAAGTCTGTAAGAATTCTGGAAAGGGTAAAATGACTTTTAAAAAAATACTCTCATTACAAATTAAATGAATTCAAGAAAATCCAAATAGTGCAGAAAATTATAAAGCAAAAGAAAATGTTTCACCTCCCTTTTGATTACCATCCCCTCTGCACCCACAAATAAACACTTTTAACACCATGACAATTTTTCATAGACCTGAACTTCATTTTCCCTCCTTAGGGAATACATGTCCTCAGCTGAGACACAGGAAATCCCAGTGAGACACAGTGAGCACCACTGAGGCCAGCAGGCCCAGAGGTCATCCGTAGCTTGTGCTATGGCATACTACATGCAGAAAGCCCAAGGGAGCTGTTCCAGGAAGTTCTGAGAGGGATCTGTGCCTAAATGACAGAGAAAAAGCTGTATCTTTTGGTACCAGTTTATTTTAGGTTCACAAAAGAATCATAATGAAAATGTCAAGATTAATCTCAAGATTGGTCCAGCAACCTGAGTTCTAAGTAGGGCGACCATATACCCTGGTTTTCCTAGAACTGTCCCTTTTTACAACTCTTTTCCTATTGTGCTTTCACATTTGCTCAGTGCTCCATTTCACTCCCAAAAGTGATCTGGTACAGAACTCTGAATTACAAGCTCACTTATGGGATAGCACTGGGTCCAACATGCTACCATGTAGGTTATCTATTCCTGATCTCCCCCACTGCCAACAGTGGCAATTACTGAATTAAACTCACACAAAATTTTCAATCAATGACATCTCAGGAGTCTTAAAGGAGGGCATTTCTGTCTCCCAAGAAGCTTCACAGGGAGTCAGCCTCAAATCCATCCTGATTCAAGGGTTGGCTCTAAGTCTTGGTGGTTTAGAAAGCTGATTCATCAACACACCAAGAGCAGGGGTGGTCTCACGTTATCCAAGCTCAGAAAGGATGATGCACACCACTTTATCAATTTATAATGAGTAATCTAATTGGAGAGGCAACCGGACACTCCACCTGCAGGCATGCCAAAAGGGAAGCTACCCTATGATCAGGCTGTTACTTGGCAAGCGTTAAGTCAGAATGTTAGTCATGTGATTTAAAAGTGTAAAGGTGTCCAGCTAAAGTAGACTCATGCATGTCTACACAAAAAGGTTATTATTTCATACTGCGCTTCCTTTGCTAACCTCTCTTTTTCATTAACACTTCTCTAGATATGTTAATCAGCATCGTGTTGTTTTGTTTTCCTGAGCCCTGTTTTATCTGGGAGCTATTGTCTCCTCTTTAAAATGGCCTCACTGATGTCACTCAATCCATCCAGTGCCACCGTGGTGTCTGCCCAGTTCTGAAGTCTTTCTTTCTCCACTACTCTCACCCAGAGCAGTGCTAGAACCCTGAGCAGGAACATTTCCCCGTAGTTTGAGAGGAAAAGACCTGGGTGATAGCTTAGAGAAAAGCCCAGGGATGGTCACTTATGTTTATTGCATATTAGAATCAGGCTGTCACATAGAAACAAGCCTTGGTATCGAGTGAGGGGCACCTTGAAAAACAACAACAACAAAAGGAAACTATGACCATTCCGTAAAAGGCTTCATAAAAGATGGGTATCCTCAGAGTCTAAGAGAAAGTGGCTTCTTAAGATTGATTTGGGGAACATGCATAACTATAAGCACGTGCTCTATTGTCATGAACTTCATTTCATTCCTGGGCATCGTATCACATGGCATGTCCTATCACACAGTAAGTAGTGTAAACTCCTGTGTTTTACTGTCACACAATAAACACATTTTTTAAAATTAATTTATTTATTTTTAATTTATTAGTTTCAGGTGTACAAGACAAGGTAATACTTAGATGTTCATCATTTATATCCCTTACACTGTGAAACCCACTCCCCCCATGCAGTATCCCTCTGACCTCGCGCCGAGCCATCACATTATATATATAAAATTATAGTTGGCATTCATTAATGTTTAGCTTCTGGTGTACAATGCCATGGTCAGGCATCTACAGTATCCCTGAGGTGGTCTCCCAAATGGGACACGTGTCCATCAGATACCCTACAAAATCTTTACAACATTATTCATTACATTCCCCTAATTAATTTTCAAAAACCCTGAGGCCATCTTGTGGTTACCAACTGTTTCCTAATCCCTTCACCTTCCCCCTTATCCCCCCCCTCCCCCCCCCGCCCATCTAACAACTCTGTTTTTACACATTTTTTTTTTCAATTACAGCATTTGTCCCAGAACTTCTGCAGTATTTGTTAATAAAGTGTACATGCGACAAAGATGGCTCTAGGATTCAAGTCCCTTTGGAAAAAGTCATGACAGAACCTTCTTTATATTTTAAATGGGGGGTATAAAATCCAAGAAAGTCTCTTGCATTCTATTTTTTCAATCTACTTCTTCAGTAGCTTCCTTTTTCCACCTGAATTAATTGCAAGTAAGACAAGGAGAAATACAGTAGCATGTCAATACTATTGCAGCCTTTTCAAACTCTATGAATAAGTAACATTTATCGAGTCCTTACCTTGTGCCAGGCTATTACTGTCAGTTCTGAAGGTGAAGGTTAGGTGTAGGTGCCATGACAGCAGGTAGGGGACCTTTTGGAGCTTCCTCCTTCTCTGGAGATACTACTGGCTTGTTCCCTTATTCGTGATAGGTTCCAAATCAGCATTAAAATATTAATATAATTAAGCTCTACGGTCATAACTTTGTAGATTAAGTAAATCCTTTATATCATATAATTCAACCCTCTCATTTTACAAGTGGGAAAAATAAGTCCTCAAGAGGTTAAGTGACCCCCCAGATCTTTCAGCCTGTTGGTGCCAGAGCCTGGCCTGGCACCCACGACCCAGAGCCGTTTTGCAGATAATGCATTGGCCCCCTTCGCTGTGGGAGGGTTAACTCCTCCACAACTCTGGGGCACACAAAGCCTTTGTAAGCCACCTTTCTTTCCTCAAATAGATTTCCTTCCCATGGTTCCCCTCCAGGCACATTTCTTCTACTAACCTGTAGCACAAGGATAAATATAAAAAGTCATGAGTTCTCGTCTGAATTGGCCTCTAGATGTGTATCTTTTTTTCTCCCTCTATACCTATATTCTTTACTTTGCGTCAGTTCTCCAAGTCACCTGGTTCGACTTGAGAGAGAGAGAGGAGAGTGAGAGAGAGAGAGAGAGAGAGAGAGAGAGAGAGAGAGAGAGAGAGAGCGCTGGACTCGTTTTCTGCCTTAGGCTCTGAACTTTATTAGGCAAGTAATTATTGCTATTTTAAGAATCCATTTATTCATCTGTACAAGACTGATAATACCTGTATCTCCTAGGGCTCCTGGAAGAATAAAATGATAGTATGAAAGCACTTTGTAAACTGTAGGGCACTGAACAATATAAAATACCTGTTTCCTTACTTCCGATTTCATAGTCACAATCAACAACTCTGGAAGCTCCTTTCAATGACTCACTTTCTGGGTAATAGTGGGCAAACTGCATTTCCTTAGCTTGCTGCTTTCCCACCTGCAAAGTAAGTAAATCCGTATTACAGAGTTATGGGGACTAGACTTAAGGAATATGGGTATTGTGGTGCAGGAGCCAGCACATGGTTTAATAAATGGTATTATTGTTATTACTTCCCTAGAGCCTCATTTATTTTCTGGTTTTCCCTACCCATGCCTTAATACCCATAACATTTCCATGATGTATTTGGACGGGTCATTTTGTTTCTATTTTAGAACTGCATCCTCTTGACTCACGAAGTGGTTACTGAACAAGCCCGTAAGATTACTTAGTCGCCATACATGAGGCAGAGGAAGAACTACGCTAAGATGCTGCTTTATCCACTCAGTTGATGGCTGGATGCAACTTTCACCTACTTTCCAACACTTTTTATAACACACTTAAACAAAAGCCGATGACTATGGAAACGCTGAGTATCCTGTTTGCTTCCTATGTGTATTGTTATTGATAAATTCCTACAAAATACACAAAGGAATTAAAAAAAAAAACAGAAAGAAAACAGACTTGCCTCTGAAATACTTCATCTTAAAGCTGACATTCTTGGCAACAAACAAATGAGAAGGAAAGTTGAAAAGAAGAAAAATATTATTCACCATTGATTTCTGTTTCCAAATCGGATACTCTACTATCCCTGCACCCCTCTCCTCTCATTTAAAGAGACCATGTCTTGTCTCTCTGAAGAAAAGAAAAATGCAAAATTAAAAGCTCTAGAAATGAATCTAGAATCTAGTTATTTAAATGTATTAATTTCCGTTTAGCCCTGATATGTTTATAGTACTATCATTTCAGGTGTTATTTCCACACACGTTAGCAACATGAAAAAGGGAGCCTTCTCTTATATGTAAAACTATTTTTCAGGCAATTTTTCACGTTGTCTATAGACCACAAAAGTCTAAGGGGATTAAACTTTTCAGTGTCCTGAAAGTCCAGGCATCTGATTCCGTATATGGGCTACTATGTAACACTATATCCTACCTGAATCTAACATTTATGTAGTGTACTAATTTAAATTCTTCATAGATCCAAGCACTTTCCCCAATCTAAAGAAAATCAGACTAGGCGCAAATCTTGCAAGAAATCTGGAGGCAGAAAATGGCTCATCTGCTTTTAAACATTAGAGCTCACTGGCTCCCTCCTTAAAGGCCCCAGCTAAGGGCTCCTTCCTGCACGTTCTCTTTAAGTGATTATAGATACTAAATGGCCACAATCATGTTTCTGCATATGAATGTGGTGTTTGATGAGTATAACTGCAACAATCACAAAGCAACAGAAGGAAGGAGAGAAATGCAGTAAACTATCATTTTTAAAATTGCCACATTGAAGCAAAATTATAACGTACACACTCAGAAAGACAAAAAAAAAATGCCCAGCAAATAAAATGTATTGGAGAGAAAATTTTATTATAAACGACAATAATAACTTGGTATTCTACTTTGTATTATACAAATTAACGGTTGTGTTTGGCCCTTAAACTGTGGTGTGTGTTGTGTGTGCGTATGCATGTGTGTGACACATAGTCTCCTTAACATGTATAGAGATATATGCAATAAATAAAAACATGACAGAGGAAGTATGCTCGATAATGCAAATTCAGACCTTAACTTAGAATATGCATTGGAGCCTTTCGATTTGCTTAAAAAAAATGAACTTGGGCAAATACTTTTATCTCTATTACAGTTGTCAATTAAGTCAGTGTCCTCTTATAAAGTATGCACTTTTGCCCCACCCAGTGGCCACCTCATAAATAGCCACTGTTTCCATGACAAAGGAGAATCCTTAGCCGAGGTAGGTTTGGTAGTAGACACAAAAGGACAGAACTGTCCCTGTGGCTGACTTTCCTATAGGAGGCTGTCATTTCCCTCCATGACTCTGCCATCTGCACTGAACTGGGGGCAGTTACCAGAGTGCCAGCAGCTACAGGGCCACCACTGATGCTTCTTCATGCTAGGATATCTACCAAGTCAGCTGTGCCTCCACCCGAACTATCACAGGGACGGGAGACATGCATCTAGGCTAGGGACAGTGACTGATGACCGGAAGAGGAAAGAGACAGATCTGGGAATGTCCACTCTCTGCTATTTACATTCAGACAATTCATGGCACCGTGGTTTCCATATCTTTAAAATATGGAGGGCTGTATTTTTATTGCTTATTCATTACTGTAGGGAGAGAAATGATACATTTTAAGTATAATCAAGTAACTGGGAAAAAGTAGAACATCTAAAAAATTGCAAGAAAAGACTTTGTATCTGTATTCTGCAAGCCATATATTATTTTTTTCTCTCTGTGTCTCTCACATGCATGCACAAACTCAGAGACCTAATTTTACCATCAATACTAAATCAGAAGAAAATAATAAATAAAATGCACTCGCAGAATTATCCTGCCAGGCATTGGAGAGAGGTGTAATAAGCCTTCCTAAGGTATCTAGCTGTGTGACTAGAAATGATGTTTTCTCTTTTATTGTAAGTTAGTTTTTTGTTTGTTTGTTTGTATTATTGTTCTTGTTGTTCTTTAACTGCTTCCATTATATTATCTCCATTTAGGAAATTATTTCCAAATAAATTTCTAAATAAATTGAATTTCTAAATAAATGAAATTTCAATAAAATATTTTTTCAGGTTCCAAATACTAAGATTAGAATAAAAGTAATGCTACTTTTCAAGCCACATTAGCACTCTAAAATAAAAAAAAAAAGAAGAAACTTGCTTTTCAACTGTAATAATAGCCAGAGGTCTGTAAGATGTCAAATTCTTCACCCGTGTAAATAAATACAATTTTCTCACTTGCTATGCTTCCAAATCTTCTCAGAACATGGACACTTCTATTATTTCCAAATGTTACAAGATACGGTATTCCTTTTTAAACAGAATTTCAAACATTTTCTTTCATCCACTCATTCAGTTAATTATCCATGCTTTCTTTAAAGAGTGATTCATTGTACTCTTAACTTGTGATTTGGTCCTAATGATTGGAAGGACTTTCCCAAGCCCCATAAGGGCTGGCAGTGTAATGGGTGGGGACAGTAACTAAAATTGATTATGACAGGGTAAAGATAGAGAGCGGCTAAGGGTTTGTTGGAAAACAGAAGAGAAGTGATCTGTCTTGAAATAGGTATATTTGTGGTTGTTTCCTAACAAATTTGTCATTCGTATTAAGTCCTGGAGAATGGGAATAACCCGAGGTATGACACATCTGTGTCTACCAGAAATGAAGTCTTTTTGGTAATTTGGTTTCTAGATAGATCAGTGGTTTCAAAATGTGGCTAAAAGTTCCCTGGAGTCTGAGGCTTTTTCAGGGGTCAGCTAGAGCCTCCCTTTCTGACTACATATCTATGTGAGGTTGGATTTTCTTTATATTCTTCAAACAGAGCAACGTATCTAAACAAATAGGATGCAGAAGCAAATATTAATATCTGTGTCTTTACTAAGTAAGATGGTAATAGATTTGCAACAATGTAAAACACTGACAATTTATTTTTCAGAAATATTATTTCACACAAAGTATTTATATGAACACGAATGGGTCTTTATTGTTTTTAATTAGCTAATAAAAACAAATTTATACTTTTTATGTTTGAATTTATAATATGGTAACTAACAGTAGGTATAGTTACCAGATTGTACAATAACACATTAATGAAAGCTCTTAAGGTTCTCAGTAATTTCAAAATATGAAATGATTCCTGCCCTCAGGAGCTCATTACCTAATGTAAATTTTTCTAATCAGTTATGCAACTTTATATTTTTAATGCTTTTAAAAGTCACAATGCAGAAAAGTCAGACTTTCATGAAAGATAAGTTTTGTTTCTGCTTCATTTGAAATATTACATTAGAGGAAATAATTTGTTAATTACTTGTCAGTATATTTCTATAAATCAAAGATTTCTAATATTGATGCATCACATTTTTGATTAGCAGGTTGTTGTTGGGTACTTATTTTATATTTTGTTGGATTGGGGGATTTTTAATTTTTTATTGGGACAAAATATATGTAACTCAAAATATGCCATTTTGACCATTTTAAGTGTACAATTTAGTAGCATTCTATATCATAAATTTGTGTAAACATCACCACTCTTCCCAAAACTCTATCAACAACCCAAAGAGAAGTTTTGTAACTATTATACCTCCCATCCCACCTTCCCCCCGGCACCTGATAACCTCTAATGTACATTCTGTCTAGATTGCCTAGATATTTTATATAAGTGGCATCACACAATATGTGTCATTTTGTATCTGGCTAATTTTACTTTGTATTTCGTTTCAAGATTCATTCATGTTGTAGCATGTAGCAAAATGTCACCACTTTTAAGGCTGAGTAATATTCCATTGTTTGTAAATGTCACATTTTGTTTACCCATTATCTGTTGATGTATACTTAGGTTGTTCCACCTTTGGCTATTGTGAATAATCATGCATTAAACATTGTTGTACAAGTAACTTGTTTGAGACCTTTTTTCTAATCCTTTTGGGTAGTGGAATTACTAGGTCACACAATTATTCTATCTTCAGCTTTTTGAGGAACTACTAAATTGTTTTCCATAGCAGCTGTACCAGTTTTCCTTCACACCAGCAGTGTTCAAGCTTCTTTCTTTGTCTTTGTTTTTTAAAAAATTGATTATATTTCTTGGGTTCAGTCTCTTTTAGTTCATATTACTTGAAGTTATTTGAGTTTCTTGGGTGTTTATATTATTTGTCTTTCATCAAATCTGAGAAATTTTCACCTCTCATTGTCTTCTACTATCCTCTCTGCCCCATTCTCTCTCTCTTTTCCTTCTGGAACTCCCACAGTGTGTATTTTAGTTGGCTTCTGGTGTTCCACAATTTCCTTAACCTCTGCTCACTTTTCCTCATTTCCCCCTCCCTTTCTACTTTCAGATTTGATTGTCTCAATTGTCCTAACTTCAAGTTCTCTGGTTCTTTCTTCTGCCTCCTCAAATTTGCCACTGAATTCCTCCAGTGAACTTTTCCTTTCAGTTACTGTGTTTTATGCATCAGAATTTCTTTTTGGTTTTTGTTAGGCAAAATGGTTTCTGGTACTTGACTTGTTGACCTGACTGGTACCATCTTAAGAAGCTAGTTGCTCTCAGTGACCACCAGTTCACTCTGGGAGGAGTGGGCTCCTATCACCAAAAAGGAATGTTCTTACATAGATAAGTAGGCCCATTAAGTTATTTACCGCTTTAGAATATTAAAAAGTAAGTGCCACTTTGCTACAAGTCACCTGTATTTCTGGATGCTATAAATATCGAGCTCTCATCTCATTTCAGATGCATAGATCCACCATCTTGCTGACTCCCAAGACTCTGCTTTTGTCCATAAGTTCCATTAATAAACTCTGTTTAATTCTAGAGTTATTAGCCTCTTTCTTTAGTCTCAAAGCCACATCCTCCTTTGGAGGTCGGTTTTTTCTCTTTATTGATGTTTCTATTTTGTGTATACATAATTTTCTTGACGTTTTCCATATCTTGCATTAGTTCTTTGAGCATCTTTAAGACTGTTGTTTTAAAGTCTTTGTCTAGTATATCTGCCGTTGGGTCTTTTACAGGGACAGATTCTATTTACCGCCCCCACCTTTAAATGGGTCACACTTTCTTGTTTCTTTGTATGTCTTCAAATTTTTGGTTGGATACTGGATATTTGAATCTAATAATGCAGTAACTCTATAAATCACATTGTCCCCCTTCCTAGGGTTTGTTGGGTTTTACTTGTTATTTCTTAATTGTGTTTGTTTATTGTAGGCTCCCTCTGTATCAAGGATCAGAATGAAGTGTAAACATTAGGTCTTTCCAGTATTTCCAAGCCCATGCCTTTCTCTGAGCATGAGTGATCACTTTTTAATTTTCCCTGTATATGCAGTCTTTAAATGTCCTATTCTTTGATGTCTGTCTTTCCAAATGGGGAAAGAAGCAAAATGAAAGGGAAAAAAAAAAAAAAAAGAGAGAATGAGCCCTTTAAATCCCCTGGAAGTCACTTAAGCCTCTCCCCTTCCTGCTTAAGTGACTTCCAGGGGATGGGGGGAAAGGAGTGAAAAAAAAAAAAAGTCCTCCTCTTTGTTGATACCTCTGTGATTAGAAGCACCAATCAGAGCACAGGCCCATATTTTTAAGACAGGGTTATTTTTTGCCTATCCAGGCTCCTGCAAAGTGTCTGCAAGCTGCTTCACAAATATGTGCACAGCTGCCTGCCAGGGAGCTAAGGGGTGGGGGTTGCATAGCTGTAATGGTGCTGATAGCTGAAATTGACCAAGCTAACTGTAATTTCCCCTCAAAGCCTTTAGTTGGAAACTGCAGGCCTTCAATAGACTCAAGATTTCCAAAGTAGTTACATCAGACAAATTCTGCCAATGCTACTGTTGTCTAGGTGGAGACAGGGTTTCCTAGTACTTTCTACTTTGCCATCTTCCCAGAATCCACCTCATACTTATGCTTTCAATTGTCACAGCTTCTTGATGAGTTAACGCTTTATCAAGACATAATATCCTTTGTTGTCTCGTATAACTTTTTTTCACTTATAATCTATTTTGTCTGATATTGGTATAGCCACCCTACTCTCTTTTGGTTACTATTTTCTTTTTGTCCATTCTTTCACTTTTAATCTATCTGTGTCTTTGGATCTAAAATAAGCCTCTTGTAGACAGTGCATACTTTATTTATTTATTTATTTATTTATTTATTTATTTATTTATTTATTTAATTAATTCATTCATTCATTCTACCAACTCCTGACTTTTGGTTGGAGAGTTTAACCCATTTTCACTAGAGCAATTATTGATAAGGAAGGACTTATGTCTGCTAGTTTGCTACTTGGTTTCTGTGTGTCTTAAAGAATTTTTTTGGGGGTGGGTCCCTCATTTACTCTAGCAATGCCCTCATTGTATTTATTGAATATTTATTGAACTCTTTTGATTCCCTTTCATTTCTTTAGGTGCATATTTTAAAAATGTTGTATTTGTGATTTTTATGAAGATTACATTTAACATCCTAAATTTGTAACAGTTCACATAGACACGAACTGAACTTCTGAAGTATAGAGAACTATACACTTCCATCCCCCTGCCCTCCTTTCTATTGTTGTTACAAAGTATTTCTTTATATATTATGTGTTAAGTAACATAGAGTTATGATTACCTTATGCATTTATCTCTTAAATCCTGTAGATTTTTTTTTTTTAATTCTTATTTCTTACTTCTACTGGGAATAGAGTGTCTTATAATTTCTGTAATCTTATTTTTACATTCCTCTGTACTTTGAAAAGAAATCAGCCATTCATGATTTCTTACTGTGGACTAAATTTATAATGCTAATTGCCTTGTCATTAAAACAAAAAATACAATCAGGTCTTAAAACTGAATTGGTCCTGAAGTGTTCTCTTCTCAGTGTATTATCTATTAAATATAATTTTACACCCACTTTTAGTACTACCTTATTATACACAGAAAAGTGAGTTGAATTATAAAAGCACTATGGCAATCTAAATATTATCAAATAATTTTCCATTTAAGGGGAAAGTACCTTTAATTTATTTTTGCGAGTTGTCCAATTAATAAAAGATTAAAATTAGAATATTGCTATTATGACACCATTGAGCATTATATGACTTTCTATGTGAGTGTTTTATGTCTTAGTTTCTCCATATGCAAATTAGCAATTATGATAGATGCCTATTTAAAAAAGAAGATACCACCTCAAAATTAAGATAATCATTTTATTCTAAAGTTTTATGATATATATATATATATATATATATATATATATATATATATATCATATTTTCATGAGATTCAAATATTATTGTATTATAACCTATCTTAAAAGAAAATTACAAACCAAACAAAAAACGTTAAGTGTTTGTCTGATGTCACTTTTATTACATAAACCCTTTTACTTTTGGTTTTTAACACTAAAGGCACATTCTAAAAGATTTCAAAGGCTAAGACAATGCTTAAATGAGGTAGGCTCTCCTGTGTTCTGTAATCATAAAACATTTTTCTCTGATGTAGTGCCTTCATTTGCTAGTTTCTTCTTTTCCAAGTCTAGGTTTCAATCTTACAGTTATTCCTTTCAGTTTGTCAATAAATATAGGCTTAGTCACCAAAAGACTTCCACTGAAATACAACTCAATTAATTTGGAGTCTTGGAGGTGGGAGTATCTCTTCTGATACTTCTAGAATCAGTTAGTCTTATTAACTGTTTCCCATTTGTAGAGGTAGGTAAGCAGATCCTGATTGAATAAACGTGTACCATTAAGAGTCAATACCTTACTTTGGTGTCTGGCAACAGACTAGGCAATGAATGATATTAGATTTACATTTTTTAATTGTTTGTAAAACACGCACACACACACACACACACACACACACACACACACACACACACATATACACACAACCAAAATGAAATTAGTATCACAAAACCTTGGCACATTTCTCCCCCAAATCCCAATGTTTTGATTTTTATGTGCAGAAGTAGAGACAGGTATGCTTTAAAAAGTGATAATACTATTAATAATATTATTAAGAGTCATGAATGGAAACTCGCCTATTGAAATGAGTTTGACCAAGCAAACATGGGTTCCCAGGCCACGCAGGACACAGAGCAGGCACTCGTGTCATCATACAGTATTTGTCTTTGTCTGACTTATGTCACTTAGCACAATATCCTCCAGATGTCATACATGCCAGAATTTTCCTCTTTTTAGGATGAATAATATTTCATACATAGAAAGATATAGATAGATAGATAGATAGATAGATAGATAGATAGATAGATAGATAGATAGACAGACAGACAGACAGACAGACAATCACATTTTCTTTATTTATTCACTGGTCGACAGACACTTTGGTTATTTCCATGTGTTGGGTGTTGTGAATATACTACAATGAACACGGGGGTGCTGGCATTTCTACAAGATCCTGATTTCAGTCCTTTGGATAAATATCCAGGAGTGGGATGGCTGGATCATACGGTAGTTCTAGTTTTACTTTGTTGAGGAACTGCCATACAATTTTCCATAGCAGTTGCTTTATTTTGCATTCCCAACGACAGTGTATAAGGGTTCCCTTTTCTCCACATCCTCAGTAACACTTATATTTTGACTTTTTGATAGTAGCAATTCTGACAGGTATCAGGTGAAATCTCATTGTGGTTTGGATTTGCATTTCCCTGCTGATCAGTGATGTTGCGCATCTTTTCATCTACCTGTTGACTACCTGTATGTCTTCTTTGGAAATATTCAAGTCCTTTGTTCATTTTCAGTAAGTTTATTTGTTTTTTGTTTGTTTTTACTATTGAGTTCTATGAGTTTCTTATATATTTGGAATGATAACCCCTTATCAGATATACGGTTTGCAAACATTTTCTCACATTCTGTAGGATGCCTTTTCACTGTCAATTGTTTTGTTTGTTTGTTTTTTGTTGTGCAGAAGATTTTTAGTTTGATACAATCCCACTTGTCTATTTTTGTTTTTGTTGTCTGTGCTTTTAAAGTGTCATATCCAATAAATCACTGCCAAGATCAAAGTCATAAAAAATTCTCCTCTATGTTTTCTTACAGGAGTTTTATAGTTTCAGAGCTTATGTTTAAGTTTTTAAATAACCTTGAGTTTGTTTTTGTGTGTGGTGTAGGATAATGGTCCATATTCATTCTTTTGCATGAGTAATCCGGTTTTCTCAACTCCATTTGATGGAGAAACTGTCCTTTTTCCATTGCCCCTTGTCAAAGCTCAGTTGACTGTATATGTGTGGGTTTATTTCTAGTCTTTCTATTGTGTTACATGGGTCTATTTTCTGTTTTTATGTCAGTACATTCCAATAGAGTACCTTTAAAACATTTAACTAGTTTAAAGCACTCTAAACCCACCACTTTTGGCAGGACTTCAGTCTATTTTTCATTAAGATAGACATAATGATTGTGTACAATGTGGGAGATTATCATGACAATTTATTGAATTATTAAACGCTTCCTATGTTCCAGAAGGAAGTGGTGCCAAATAATTAGGTTATTGATTTTCCCTCCTTATATTTAGCTATTTGTGGACTGTATGAAAAATCAAAAAAAACCAAAACAAAACAAAACAAAAAAAAAAAAGACAACTTTTATCAATTCCTTAGAATTAAGCAAATTTAACAATATACTTGAGTGAAATGCTATGGCCTTTTATTAGACTGGTGCAAAAGTATTGCAGTTTTTGCAATTATTTTTAACCTTTTAAACCGCAGTTACTTTGGCACCAACCCTGCAACATTATCTATTTTTGCACCAATACCTGCGACATTATCTATTTTTGAAGCTGCCTTCTTTTAGCATTCATCATAAAACTCTGTTTGCTCCTATTAATGAACATTTTTCCTTTAAAGGGTTACATTTGAAGGGGTGTAAAGTGTCTTTAACTGATGTGTAAAACCAAATGCAAAAGACAGATTGCCTGTGAAGCAAATAGTGTTTAGATCAAGTTTATAATATTTAGACAAAATTTTTACAATGTAAGATGGTGATATTTATTTCTTGACTAGTTCATTAAAAACTTGTCATTTGTCCTAATCCTTTTTCCAAATACTTGGCTCCATTTTGAGATCCTATTACAATCAGCTAAAGGAGAATCAATAATTGTAATGCTCTTATATGAGTATTGTCTTATTTGTGATCCAAGCATACAGTAACCACAGAGAAGTAAATATATACTTCTACACCATTTCCTCAAATAGTCATTTATTACCTGCATGTAAAATAATTAAAATTTATCAAAAACTTGTTGTTCAGAATATTCTCTACATGTCATCAGAGCTGGAATACATAACGGTATCTTTACTAATTTCTACAAATTGATATTCATTTACTATATCCCAAATAATTGGAACTCATCAAAAACTTTTTTAAAACACTCTAAATATGTATTATCAATATCTAAACGTGTACAATTTTTATCAAAAAAATAAAGAGAAACCAACCACAAAAAACTAAATTTACACATGAAAAAGTAAACTCTTTAAAGGGGTTAGTCAGCTTAAACAACTAATTCTACAATCACATTTAAAATAGCTAGTTAGGCATTTTTAAAAGAAATAGAACAAAAAATCATCAGATTTGTTTGGAACCACAAAAGACCCCGAATAGCCAAAGCAATATTAAAAAAAAAAAAGAACAATACTGGAGGTATCACACACCCCGACTTTTACTTGTACTACAGGGCTACACTAATCAAAACAGCATGGTATTGGCAGAAAAATAGACACATAGACCAATGGAATAGAATTGAGAACCCAGAAATAAAACCATATAAATATGGACAGATAATTTTTGACAAAGAACCTAAAAACATAAATGGAGGAAAAGACAGCCTCTTCAATAAATGGTGCTGGCAGAATTGGATAGCCACGTGCAAAAGAATTAAACTGGACTGCTATCTGTCACCATGTACCAAAATTAATTCAAAATGGATCAAAGACTTAAGCATAAGACCTGACACAATAAACTGCATAGAAGAAAACATAGGTACTAAACTTATGGACCTTGGGTTCAAAGAGCATTTTATGAATTTGACTCCAAAGGCAATGGAAGTAAAAGCTAAAATAAACAAATGGGATTATATGAAACTGAAAAGCTTCTGCACAGCAAAAGAAACTATTGACAAAATAAAGAGGCAACCAACTGAATGGAAGAAGATTTTTGCAAACAGTGCCTCCGAAAAGGGGCTAACATCCAAAATATACAAGGAACTCATAAAACTCAACAACAAAAAAACAAACAACCCAATGGAAAAATGGACAGAGGACCTGAAGAGACATTTCTCCAAAGAGGACATGCAAATGGCAAATAGACATATGAAAAAATGCTCAACTTCGCTAATCATCAGAGAAATGCAAGTGAAAACCACAATGAGATATCACCTCACCCCAGTCAGAATGGCTTTCATCAACAAGACAAATAGTAACAAGTGTTGGAGAGGCTGTGGAGAAAAAGGAACCCTCATACACTGTTGGTGGGAATGCAGATTGGTGCAGCCACTATGGAAGGCAGTGTGGAGGTTCCTCAAAAAATTACAAATAGAATTACCATATGACCCAGCAATCACTCTCCTGGGTATCTACCCAAAAAATCCGAAGACATTTACACATAAAGACACGTGTGCTCCAATGTTCATTGCAGCTTTGTTTACAGTGGCCAAGACATGGAAACAACCAAAATGTCCTTCGATAGATGAATGGATAAAGAAGTTGTGGTATATATACACCATGGAATACTATTCGGCAGTAAGAAAAGATGATATAGGAACATTTGTGACAACATGGATGGACCTTGAGAGTATAATGCTAAGTGAAATAAGTCAGACAGAAAAAGCAGAGAACCATATGATTTCACTGACATTTGGTATATAAACCAAAAACAACAAAAGAACAAGACAAACAAATGAGAAAGAAAAACTCGTAGACACAGATAATAGTTTAGTGGTTACCAGATGGTAAGGAGGGCGGGGGGTGGGAGATGAGGGTGAAGGGGATCAAATATATGGTGATGGAAGGAGAACTGACTCTGGGTGGTGAACACACAATGGGATTTATAGATGATGTAATACAGAATTGTACACCTGAAATCTATGTAAATTTACTAACAATTGTCACCCCAATAAATTTAATAATAAAAAAATAAAATAAAATAAAATAAAATAGCTAGTTAAACCAGTGGAAAAAAATGACATGAGAAGTAAGTCAAAGAGTTTGAGTTAACCATTGTTTAACTGAGTATCAGCCACAACAGATGAACCACTGTGGAAACACAATGTCTCCGATTCCTTATTGTTGATGTGGACACAATGGATTCATTATATTCACCAGCAGTTCTGTTGAGCCTGAAATATGCAATTACTCAGACACTACCTCCAGTGTCCTTGAAGGAGTCTCTCCATTTGAAAGCCATTCAACTTTTTAAGATGACATGATCATATGCCATTAATTATTCTCGTACTTAGAAAAGAATTTACCAAAGAAGTGCCCTTGCTAAGTGAATGAAATAAGTAAATTAAATAATTAAATACATTTTAAGAGGAAAAAAAGACTAAAAGTGGGTGATGAAAATAAAGTGGTAAAGTATTAAAAGAAAATGATCACACAGAACATATCTATTTCTAGTATTATTAAGTATAGTGCACTATTGCAAAGACAACGTTTTAAGAGTGTTATATATACATTGTGTGTAAATTGTATATAAACAAGTAAAATATGATAACATGATGTTGGAATACTTTGGAACAATATAAATACTTTAGAAACAAAAATTCAAGCTCCACTTTGAATATAATATATGCAGTGGGGTATAGTATAAATGACTTAATATCTTAGACTGGTTTTAGGTAATGGTAAAATATTTAAGTGGAAATCAAATGATTTAATCAGTTTTGTCCATACTTGGGTCTATCAAGGACAAACCACTAGATTTTGAGACATTGCATTCAGAGGTTTTATGTTCTACAGTCAATTTTGATAGAATGATCACTTACTATAAAGATAGGTATGCTTTCATTTTGAAAGAAAATTTTGATTGGAATGAGTAAATAATCAGCTTCATCTCAGTCACAAATAAATTTGCTACATTTTTTTGTATTTAAAAAAGCGTATTTGCTTAAGATTAGTAGGCCAACTGTGAAACATCTCCCTGAATCCCTGTTAAGATTCACAGGAGCTTTGAGCTTATTTATTTTACTAAAACAATCTACAACCACCATAATAAAGAGTGTTCAAACTGGTGACCTCTCTTTTGGTGGCATTATATAATAGACAATCAAACATTTCTTCCTTTTGCTGTTCTTTCAACAATGCTCCACTTTGAGATCTTAAGTTAACAATATTCAATGTTGTACATACCCACACATTACATTTATGAATATTTATATTTGATTTTATAAACGACATCTAAGTGAGGAGTACAGACATCCTTTAATAAATTTTTACAATGCTTACAAATATTTAACTGATGGGTAAAAAGCAATGTTCTCCAAAGCAGATGGCACTCCCACTTCATATTTCTAAGGCTTCATAGTAGGGTGCATTTTTCCCATTCTTTATGTCACCACTCAATACACCCACAATCAACTTGAAAAAAATATTATCTGTAATTTAATCTTTATAAATGTGTGATGTATTATGCACTCTTAATCTTTTGCAATTTGCAAATATGTTGCTGTATAAATGGATGATTAAGTGTTTACTTTTTAGTAAAAATGTTAGAATAGGAATAATCCCATTCGTTAATGAGAATGTAAACAGTTTGTCTCTAAACATTTGGTCCCAAATGGTCCTCTCCTCACATTCTTAAGAACTGAAGTCAATGATGATATATAATATCATATATGTATATATAGTGTTTAATGAAATTAAATACTTAAAATTAAATTAAAAATACAGATAGAATACAAATATCTAATAAAATAATTAGATAATAAAATATAAGAGAAAAACTTTGTAGTTACTTTGTCATTTAAATTTTAAAATCCCAATTATTATTGCTCTTTATCTTAATAGTAAGCCAACAATTTCTAACTCTCAACTCCAGAAAAAATGTTACTAAAATTTATGTTTTATTTATTTGATGTGTATTTAACGATCTTAGATGAAACAATTATAATTGCTTCATAATATTTTATTTTTCAAATGGACACATAAATTGTTATTAATTTTTCATTATTGTGATATACTTTATTATAGTACTTGAACTAAACATTTTGGTATTTGCAAAGAAATCACTGTTCTTGTGAAGAATGATCGGAGTGCAAATATTTTTTTTAAGGCATGCACTATTTTCACAGCAAGACTATTAACTTTACTAGAAAGAAGTTCTGTCACCTAGAAGTCAGAGGGCATGTGTGTGAGGTTCCTATACATAGCTCTTCTTTCTTGTGCACCCCTTAATTAACACATGGCAAAATCTGTCATCTTCTCAAATAGTGGCCCAAAGGACACTTTCTCAATTATACCTACCCTAACAACCCATTGCAATTACAGATCCCTCTCTAGGATTCCTCACTCGCCTTACGTGGTTTAGTTTTTTTTCTATAACCTTTGTCAGCTTCTCTCATATTACATATTTATTGTAAGAATAGAATATTAACTCCAAAAGGAGAAGCTGATGAACAACTTCTACTATGATTCTGAACAAAATAATTAAAATGTCCCTTGATGTTTAGACACCTGCCGATGTGGTAGACAACGTCTAAATCAGAGGTGTGCTGCACTTTTATATTATGATAAACAGAGTTTTCAACTATTTGAATTTTAGAGAGATATTTGAAAGTCATGGCAGGAGATGAGACATCTCCAGTGAGGGGTCTTCCTGAACCTTTTAGAACTTCTAAAAAGTGCCTTTCCTATTGTGTGTTACTGCTTGGACAGGAAAGACACTTTTCCATCTATAATGGGAAGAAAGAAATTCTAATAACAATCCAGATGATTTTTTAGTTTGCTGATTGAAATTGGAATGTATTCTCATCTGATGAACACTATCTGTTTTGTAACGCCAGTTCCTACGCTGAGAGAAAGAGTGGAGCTGAGATATATTTGAAGACAGTTTAGAAGACATGTCAAACCACTTAACTGTGTGGAAGAAGCAAGAGTATGGAAAGAAATATATATATTTCTTTATATATATATTTATGTATATAAATATATATGTATTTATAAAGGTTACATACACTGTGAATATGCTGTGTAACATATATATGACATAGATATAGGATATATATATGTATATGTGTATGCATATATATATATATATATATATACACATATATATATATAATTTATTTTCATGGTGTTTGTGTGTGTGTGTGTGTGTGTGTGTGTGTGTGTGTGAGATCAAAGGCCCATCAGTTTAGCGAGGAGGCCATAATCTTTGCATTATATAGTTTGTTTTTTTTTCTTTTGCTTTTAGCATGGCTCAGTAGACCTAACGTGAGCTTAAAGAAGGCAGATACTGGGTTTATCCAATTCTGAAAGTATTCCAGTTGGCTACAACCAGTGAAAAAGAAAAGATGAGGTTATTCACGAAGTAATGTTAAGAAGAGCCTCTGGAGTCTGTGCCATAGGAAGTAACACCGATAAAAAGGGGTTAGAGCAAAAAGGAAGAAGAAGTCAGAGCTTGGAGGTCTCGGTGATGTTGAAAATCAGGAGTATAGGCAGTAAATGGCCCTGAGCAGTTAGATCATGTGGTCATACAAAATATTTGATTTCACGATTTCAGATAATTGAATAATCTTTGTAAGCAAATTCTTGCTCTGGATTTTAAAGCCACGTTACTCATTTATTGTCCTGTATTAAAAAAAAAAAAATGGGGGTATCGTGTGGAGTTTTGATTCTTTTTTACCTTCAAAAAATATATATATATATATATAAATAAAACGGCTTACCCTGTGTTTTCTCACTGTCCGTTGGGCACACTCTTCAGATAGCATCAGAAAAGAATTGCTGGGCTGATGCCTTATGTTTTCATATTCAAGGAGCCATTTGGCAGAATTTTGCATGGCTCAAGCCAATGGAGTAAGGGAGACCATTTTAGCATAAGCCACGTTACAGCACTTGTTTGTTTTCTAAACAGAAATCTCACATGCCAACCTGTTCAGCAGGGAGTCAACAAGCAAGCAAACCTGGACCTCTTTCTTTGTATACATTAGATTGATGTTATAGAGTGTCTAGACCCATTTCCTGGGCTAGAGAAACCTTTATGTAGTATAATTCTACTTGACTGACATACAATACTTTCAAAACGCTGGCATCTTTTTCTGTCACTGTGCTCAAAGAATTCAGAAAACAAAACAAAACAAAACAACAACAACAAAAACCCTTTAGTCCTGCAGGTACAACTAGTGACACACTTATTGATCCTGCCTACAAAAAGTATCATGTTGGGGCAACACCTCACAGCGTGCAATCTATCAGTCCTAGTGCCTCCATCCGCATTCTTTGCTTTCCTGGGTTACATTTTGCATAATGAGAAGTGCTTGGGACAGGGTAGCAACAGGAAAGCCAGTATACTATGATCCTCTGAAAATCTTCTATCTGTGTGGTAGGAAGGCAGCTTCCAAGTTTTTCTGAGCATAGAGTCTGGTCTCTTACAGGGGGAGGTTGTGGCATGGAACCAAATCAGATTCATGCCATCTGCTCCAACTGGCAAAGCTCATGTCAGCTGCCAATTGTGATTCTCGATTCAGCCCCTCAGGTCTTGTACTTCCTTCCAGATTATTGTAATGTTTTGTAGTTTTCAGTGTTCTTGTGAGATTTGGTGGTTCTGAGTCATCCTAGGTGTTTTCAAAGAGTTGATAGAAGCTTAGTACATTTTACATGAAAATTTATGGGTATAAATATATCATTTAAATATGTTTCCTCTTAGGTTGCTTTTATTGTTTTGTACGTGGACATTGTCAATTTGTCTAAAATATGTTTTTTTTTCTCTAATGTAGTTTTCTTCTAAAGCCTTTAATTTCTTTTGTTTATTATAATGTTTAAAATTGAGGAGTTAAATAACCTTGGCTAAAATTATATCTCCTGATTTACTGGCTGTGTAACCTTGGGCATGTTACCTAATCTTTCTAAGTCCACCTACTAAGGATCATAAAATCTAATAGTTCCTGAGCCTTAACAACTCACACAGTTACATTTCAATTTTCAAAGTTCCTGATCTGAAATATTCGATAGAACAGAAGACCCTGCCTATTGGCATTTGTTTTTTCTGACTTCTGCCTCCATGTTATCCTGAGTTTGCTCTGCACACACTTTCTTGTATTCTCTTTTTTCTGTCCATACGTTGAATATTAGTGTTCCCCCAAGTTCTCTGTTATTTCTTTTCTCCCACTGCTTGCTCCCTATATACTTAATTGCTTTTATGGATGGAATTTACAATGATTCCCAAATCAACATCTCCACTTGAGTTTCTCATTAGCATCACAACCTGAATATGTCCCAAACTCAACTTTCCTAATCCCCAAAAGTCTACTCTTCCTCTGACCTTATTTTTCAGAAGTCAACATCAGTGACTTTACTTTTAAGAATATAGTAAATATTTTATTTTTAAATTTTAAAGATAATTCCCTGCTATGCTTAGGCTGTATATTATTTTTGTTTTGTTTTTTTCTTTGTGGTTTTGTTTGTTTTTTTCTTTCACAGGGCTCAACAATTCACTTATTAAGACAAGTCAAATACTGGCAGGAAGTGCTCCTCATACATAATTACCAAACAAACACATATAGATCAATCTTCACTGAATATGAAGAGACTTGAACCATAAATGGGATTTGAAATTGGCCATACTCTCTTGAGGCTTAACCCAGTAAAACATCAACTCCATTCTCGCTTAATGTGATGAGTATACTTCTTCATCACTTCCTCAAAAACAATTATGAAATTTGAAAATATCAATGTTTATGTGAAGTCTGAATGAATTTCAAATGTAAATGTTTTCATGATATAAATGCCAATCTCCATTTTAAAGAAAAAGAAAGACATATGGCTATTTTGTCAAAGTTATCCATCTTTCTTACCTATGTCCTCAACTGGCATCAGTTTTATCACCACCAATGGAAACAGAACATCCTAGATGCAATCTCCATGATATTACCCACTGTTAAAATGCTTCCTAATTCAGCTTTAAAAAGAAAAGAGCTAGCTCACTCTATTTGAATAAGCCCTAGTTTATTACAAGCAAGGAGATGATTAAATAAAAGCCCCGCTGAATCTCAGTAGCAGAAGAGATCAATTTATTTATTCTGTGCACTAAAATGAAAGCTGTGTCCGCGTATGATAGTAATTTAATATTACTAATCTTGATAACCCACTATGGTTTTAAAACAATTGTCTCTTTCTTTCGTTAGACATGCAAGTAGATTTGCTAATCCATGCTAGATTAAAAAAACAAAACAGAATAACGTTTCTTTTCAAGATTAATACATTTGCCTTTGTTAGTTTTGTAATTAAAAGAGAAAATAGCATGAACCATAATCACATAAAAATAAACACTGCTCTAATTTGATTATATATAAACACAATTTATCCCTCAATTTCATCTAAGGACACTGACCAGCAATTTTACTTCTATTTGTTAAGTGAGGCAGAAATACTGGGTAAGACTGATTAGACTTTCCATTCCTACTGGAATTTATTTCTATGAACAAATCAATAATGATCTAATGCAATATATAAGAAAATTTCCAAAAATCTGTTATTCATCTCCTGATCAATGGTAGTCCAAGTGTTCCTGATTTAGTAGAGCTAATCAGTTCCTGAAAATTGACTGGATAATGGATTTTTAGATAGTGGATGTTTATCGTATATGACACTCATTTAAATAGTAAAAGCAATAATACATTTCCAATCTATACAAAACCCAAATTTTTTTCACATATCTTAAAATGCTCTAAAATAATTATGTGAAAACCCATGAAGAACTTGGAAAACACAAATTATGCAACTACTTATCAATGAATGAACTTGGGTGGGTGTGTTTTTTCATTGTTGTTTTGGCCTATCATGATATAGTACACAACATGAAACACAAATCCATTTTTTTTTCTAAGCTGCAACAAATACATGTCATAATTATAATTATATCATTTAAGACACGAATTACATGAGTTTTGAGTGTGAGTCATATGATATTAAAATTACTCCAGGACCACAGTCAGAAATTGTGATGAACAGTCATCTAATTCTAATGTTATTAAGAATCAAAACAATATGATAAGGATACATAAGGGATTCAAATAACAAAATATCACCAAGCGAATCTGCTACTTAACAATGGAAGAATTGCTTCAATGAGGTTTGGTGACAAGATGACAGAGATGAAGGAAACAGTCCCTACGCATATGAGTGGCAGGTTAGGGTAAGTGCCAGTGAAGGAGCAAGGGAACCAGTAAATGCTAGAGGTTCATCAATTACCAAACTTAAGAAACTCAAGGCTTCTGACAACTCCAAGATTCCTGATAGAATAAGACTAACTTGTCATCACAGTTTGTTTTTTTAAATGTCATACATCTGCTCATGTTATGATTATACTTACTAACAAGATCATTTTTTTCTCGCAAAACCCAACATTTCAACAAAACTTTTGGCAACGATGTTGTCAATTTTTTGAGTCAATTAGATATTGTTTATGATTTTGAAAAGTTTTATGAGATGGAGGTTTCATGCAATACAAAAATAAAATAAAGTTATACTCAGGCTGGACATTTGTCTCATTTCTCAATGACAAAAGCAAACTGCTGTTTCGTGTTCGATTTACATTTGTTAGAGATATTCTACATAAATATGTTAAAGATTTACTTTTAGTTGTTAAAGTATGCCATGCCATCTTGTCTTCTATTCAGAAAGAGGATAATTATTTAAAGGTATTGGGTATTTTTAAATAGTATCAGTACTTTATAAACAACAGAGCCTAATGCTGATCATTTAGTAACGGAGGACAAGGAATGTCACTGAAAACAACCCTCACAATTCAGTTCAGGAAATAATTCTCTGTAGGAAATAATGCCAAACAACAACACTATTAAATATGATGGGATTGTTTTCAAGCAAGCCTATTCAGGAATGATATTTTAGCTTTTTGCAATTGAATATAGCAGAAATTGATTAAATTTTTCTCAGTGCCTGCGGTGCAACAGCTCAGCGATAATTTGCTAAAGGTCTTCTGTGGCTCTTAAGAAGGTATTTTATTTAACCACATATGTGTGAACTTGATGTTATTCTGGCATTTCCCTGTGGCTTTAAGCCATGCCAATAGAGAAAACTGTAAGAGAGGGAAATGATTTTTTTTAAAAAAGGAAACAAACTATATGATGTTTTCAAGTGATTTAGACCTTGCAAACTAAATATTATGATCTTGAATTAATCAGTGAGGCTTTCTCACCCTCAGATTATCCATATAATTGGTCTTACTCTCGATAGGACACTCCTTACATATGTTATTATGCATCATGCCACTCTGCATGAAGTAAGAGAAGGTGTGTGAACTGAGTTGTGTCTCCCCCCAAATTTGTATGCTGAAACATAATACTAACTTACCCTCTGCACCTTAGAATGTGAACTTATTTAGTGATAGAATTTTAAAGAGGTAATTAAGTTAAAGTTTTCAGAGTGGGCCCCAATCCAATGTGTCTAGTGTCCCTATAAGTAGAGGAAATTTGGATACAAACACATACAGAGGGAATGTGAAGATGGGATGTGAAGACACAGGGAGAAGACAGCCAGCAACAAGCCAAGGAGAGAGGCCTGGAACAGATCCTTCCACTGGGCCTTCAGAAGGAACCAAGCCTGCTGACCCTTTGATCTTGAACTTCCAGCCTCCAGAATTGTGAGAAAACTAATTTCTGTAGTTTAAACCACTCAGTTTGTTGTACTGTGTAACAGTAGCCCTAGCAAACTAATAAAGTAAAGCAATATCTGTAGTATTAAAAAAGTTTTAAAACGTATCCAATAATGGCTGTATGACAGAAATCCAGGTAAGACAACTCATCTCTAAAACTGAATATAAAGTGTTGCAAGAAGGATCTCTGTGGTTGAAGTCGAACCACATTAATACAGAGACCCTGTGAGTGAGCAAGTGATCAAATAGGACACAGAAGGAAAGATATGGCTAAAATAGGGGATCAAAAACAAAGATGGGGGCATAAGTGATTACCCTTTATTAGGCAAGATGAGATCATGAAATTGAACTTAAAATGATTAAAAATTTTAAAAGTTCAAATGAGAATATGATAACACATGGCTGTAGACATTGCAAGAACGAGGTTATGTGCCAAGTCATGTGACGAGTAATGAGCTGAAAACTTCAGAGAAGATACGAATTACATGAGTTTTGAGTGTGAGTCATATGATATTAGAAGTTGGTAGAAGATAGAAAAGTTGGGAGATTTGAAAAATGTCAAATAATTTACAGTTAATTTTGATAGTAACAGGGAAACCTCAAAACTGTGGACCAAATGTTGACCTTCCTAGCCCAGTTTCAATGCAGATAATGCCATTGGCACTTTAGACAGAGCTGCAGCGCAGGGAGTACAGATTCAAAAGAAGACCCAGGATCTCTGTCTTTGTCAGTACTGATCATATTCACACATGCCCATTGGAGAATTTTTCATTTCATGAATTTTCACTCAATTGCCTTTTTCTTAAAAAATGTTGAATGTCCATGTTCGTTATTGCCTTGGCCTATTGGAGCTAAGAGGGGGAGAGAGGGAACAAGCACATTATGTTACCCTATGTTCTATTTAGCCTGGTAAGAAGTTTGCATTCTTTGAATGGAAACTGATAAACATAAAGAGGTTGAGGAAGACACACTGGTGGTCGGGATTAGATTGGAGCTTTTTAGTGTAATGGGAAGGTTTCTAAGCAGAAGGAAAACAAGAAAGTAAAACAAAGACAGCAAAAGCAGATTTCTGGGCCCCCCTCCCAGAGTTTCAGACGGTCCTAGATGGGGATCTTGAGAATTTGCAGGTAATGCAGATGGTACTCATTCCAGAAAACACTAAGAATGTTGAGTTCAAGAATTGGAACTAAGAACGAAAAGCAAAGTGGGTGGGAAGGAGCAATTTTGAAGGGATTCGATTGTTTTAGTTTAGTTTGTTTGTATAATGGAGCATACTATAGGGTACAATGCAGTGTCCACTCGCTGCTGGTTCAGGAATTATATCATTTTCTTGTTTTTCTTATTATTCACTCTGTATCCTTTCATCTTTTCTTCTTTCTATTCTTTTCTTTCTTTCCCCCTTTCTTTTACTCATGGAAGCTCTGACTTCCTTGTCTCTTTTATTCTTCATGTTTCCAGATTGGTAATTTTCTAAAGGATGTGTCTCAGAAAATAACATTTGTAAGAAATTTTAAGTAAACTCCCTTTTCTTACTCTGTGTCAGGAAAGAACTGTACTAGGTGTGTTATTCATATCTACTTTGAAATTATTAATAATTACATTAGTTAAGAATAAACTTCTTTTTGATGATGACTTTCAGTACTTTAAAAGATGCATACATCTAGAAGTCTATTTATGAAATCGATAAATAGAAACATTTTATTACAATCAAGGAAAATTACACCATTATGTATTAGAATAACAATGCAGCTTCAATAACAATTTTAACAGTAATTATTATGTGCTACTGTACCTTGTGGCTACCTAGAAGTTTACTGTTTTTATGAACATGTCAGAACATTAGCAGGTGGTCACAGTGGTTTAATAATATGCATGGCATCTGATTCATTTGGATTTTAAGTAAATCATGGCGATGTTCAGTGGCATTTTAAAATACTTCAGATAGCTCTACTTCTGGGAAACTTCTGTCTTAATCACAGAAAAATAAAATATCATTGTAGAAATTGTCTATGTTATTCATTTTTAAATGTACTCTAATATTCTATACTTTTGTTCTACAACTCAAGATGGCCTTTCTTCCAAAATGTATTATTTGAAGTACAGGCGGCAGAGAGTGTTGTCAGAATACTTTTGTCACTCTCTTGCTTCTTTTGTATCACTGCTGGACCAAATGATAATAACATTTCTGAGAAACAGTGAGTCCCTTGCAACTCAATTAAGTTCAATTAGTCATAAAGACCCATACGTGATTTTAACAGACAACTGAAAATGGAATTTATAAAAAAAAACCCTCTGTAATTCATGTATCTTCTGGAAAGAAATATAAGGCAACAAGAAGTTGTAGTCACATGTATTAAATTAATTAATTAACTTAATTATCATGCTATGTCTGTCTGTGATATTATATCCGAGTGCTAAATGTTTCCCAGATTGAACGATTTGCATTGTGTGACATCAAACGGTAAGAAAACGTTCTTTATTTTCCTTGTCTGTATGCCACTACTGCTTGGAGGAATAAATCTGGGGGCAGGAACAGCTATAAAAGTAGCCAACTTTCAGTTATTATTTCTAAAACCCAACCAAAACGCTATATTGACAGTTATGAAAAGTTGGCTGATTAAATTGGGAACACTTGAGGCAAACTATTGGCAAACTGGATAAATCCGTGTTTAAGAATTTTTTACAAAGGTTGTCTGCATTTTTTAATTATTCACTCGTAGTTATTCAAATTCAACACAAAAATGATAGCTGTGATTTTGCTTTTGATAGATCAAATTGATTCTATCTGATCTACTAATACCTGAATTAATACCTTTGTCTAGTAGGAAAAAGATTCATGTGCAGATTTAACAGGAATTTATAATTACTATAAGACTATTAGTAAAGTGTAAGGCACATGGCTTGTAGAAGCTGGAAAAGAAAAGGAAACAGACTTTCTCCTAAAGCCTCAAGAAGGAACACAGCCCTACTGACATTTGGAATTTAGGATTTTTGAACTGCAGAACTCTAAAATAATAAATTTGTATGGTTTTAAGCCTCTAATTCTGGTAATTTGCTACATCAGCAATAGAAAATGAATACATATACTTTCTCAAATTCACATAATCAAGAAATACCTAAACCCTTCCTTTCTATTGTAGGAAACCTTATAAACTTTGTTATGATTCAGATTTTTAAGCAACACAGATGGCATATCTACAAATGAAAATATTTAGCTACTGAATTTCAAAATCTTTATAAACATTTATCATTAATATATTTTTTTCTAAATTCAACTTTGTTTTTCACATAAAATAAGTGTAGAATTCTAAAATATTTTAAGTACTTACTGATTACAAATTTCATGTGAAGAAATAAACTTGTTTGTGTTTTATGCTTATTACAGACTCACCTGACAAATTCCTGCTGTCTATAGATAGCAATAATGTTTCATCAAATTATGCAGCCAGCTTAACACTAATTGTTCTATTTAACTTCATGTTGCTTTCCAATGTAATGAAGTATTACAATTAGAAAAAATCCATCATACTTTCACATCTGACAGGTTTTTGCCGCACAAAAATTTTCAATTAATTTGAGCACTAACATTGCAGCTAGCAATACTTTTGGAAAGTTTAGTGTTCATGCAAAAAAAAGAAAATACCCTTGCAAAATTTACCACAATTGTTTACTTTCTGAAAATGAGCGCTAAACCATTTGCATAACATCTGCACTGCTTGGAGGGTTGAAACACTAAAGCAATTAGCTCCGTATTCTATAAAGCATGTCGCAACTCAAGCAACGCTGAAGTTGGGCTAACCTAATATTCAGTTAGAAAAGGAAAAGCACTTTATTTGCCCTTTACTGTTGGTGCTTCCTGACACCACCCCATCCTGTTTAATGAGTTAAGACTCTTGTTTTCAAGATAGTTCCAAGAAACATAATGTTAACGTAAAAAAAACAAAAAAATCTCTAATGGACCTTCACTTAGTCTTTCTAATATGTGTTTGTTTACATCTATTTCATGTACTTGCATAGAACAGACTTTACACAACACTTCTGCTATATTCTATAAAGCTGCAAGTGTACTATAAGAAATTATAAGAAATAATTTATAATAATCAGACACCAGAAGAACTATGTTAGTTTACATTAGATGCATTGACCAATAGTTTTCAAATTGTGTTAATAGTTAAGCATCAGTATCTACACTTTTTGCTCAGCTCACCCAAATTTATATCGAAGTGGATCAAATGACAAGCAACTGATGGTGCTGAGCAGGTTTGCTTGCAAGGACAAATGGAGTTCCATGATTTAATAATTTCTGGGACCCAACAGCGAAGCAAGATGTGTTCCTCCAAAGCACAGTAGTTCTTTGGAGAAGGGCATGACATTGTTCCAACCCCCGTTTTGCGGGCACCACAGCTGAGATACAAGATCCTGTCGAAATCTGCATACAATGTCCTGTCCACTGAAACACACAGCAATTGATTCCATTGGCTGGATTATACGGACCAAATGTTGAAGAGGGTCACACCCTACCCTGACTCCGCTGGGAGCTTTTATTTTTCTCTTGTTCTGTGTTCCAATTAAATTACAGCATTTTGCATCATGTGTAAATATAATATGTAGTATCCTTAATGTTAAGGCATGTTTCTTCCAAAACCAAAGCAGTCCAATAAGAGAAAGGTGCCTTTTGAAGTGGTAATGGTGTACAGTACACCTTTCTCTGTGATGTAAAAACAATATCCAGATACATTCTACATGATTGTAGCCCCCTTCCCTGCACAGAAACTGTATCAAGGCCCAACATTTTCATGGGATTTCTTTCTGTCATTAAAGCTCCTGATATTTTCTGTTCTCTAGATCCTATCAATATGCTATTATCAATAGACTAATTTGGCTTGATGCTACTTTAATGATGAGAACAATTAAGTTCTTTTTGGACTGAATTGTGGACAGAGCCGTAGCTTGACGCAAGGCTGAGACAGCACGGTGAATGGAGGTATACTGCTGTACTTGCCATGTATAAACCTCAAATGATTTCTAGTGTTTTTGATTACTAACCAAGAGGGGGGAAACAAACATTCACCGCACCACTGGCTGCATACCAGATGCCAAGTGCTATATATTTGCTTTAGAAAATCAGACAGCATCTGGGGCAATAACTTCATTTGGAAGCATCGGTTAATTAAGCTTAGAAAAAACACTGTCATTCTCCACCATCCTTCTGACTTCTGAACTTACAAAAACTGACAGTTAACTGGCAAAGTGATAGAAAATGTGACTACCTCTGAATCATTTTAATTCTGAAATAATAATAATAATAATAATAATAATAATAATAATATATCTGAAGCCCAGGGATACACAATTCCTTTGCTATGGAGGGGTTTTGAGGAACTCAGGAACTGAGGAAATTGGATGGAATTGAGGTCCCACTGGAAACATTGTTAGTTTTCTTAGATAAGAACTTCATTTCACTCCTGGTATCAATTGGCCTCCATTATGACAGGTAATTGAAAGGGTTATTTTTGGTCTCAGAAGTTAATGTTGTGTCAGACTCACAATCAATGTCTAATAGTCCCAAGACGATCTGCATATTTATCTTTTCCCAGTTTATAGTTACCCCAATAAATGGCTATTAGATCACTGAGAAATGCTAGGAGGAAAATTTGGAGCACATGTGATTATTGAGGTCTTTGAGCTTTACTTAAACTCCTTGCAAATAGGAGAATGAGTATGACCAGTGAACACACACAGACATGGACAGCCCTTGAACTACTTCTGGTATAGACTGCAGGGAGGAAGACTTGTACCCTGCAAGAAGTTTACTTTTAAGAAGGAGCAAGAGAAAGAGATTGGGAAGTGCACAGGGATCAAGGTCAATGAAATATTAAATAAGGTATAATATAAATCATTAATAAAATGCAAGTAATAGAAGACATGAGAATATATATTAGCAAATATTTTTAAAACATGTGAGAATATTCTATAACTACCTTAATACTATAGGTGTAAAAGTTTGGGGTAACAGACAATTTTCTAAAGACAGTACTACAGCTTATGCAAACTGACAAATGAATTTAAAAAACTGGAATAGATTTATAACATGTGAAAAAATTGTGTAAGCCAAATAAATCACTTAAATGCTTACAACAAATCAAACAGGTGATTTGGGCCTTCAAAGAGCATATAATTACCACCTTGCAAACACTGATCCAATGATTATATACACACATACATCTGCAACTTACCTTATAAATCTTGCACAGTTTTTATACCAAAGGCAGTAGGAAAAAGAAAAATTAGATTCCAAAGTCAATAAAGAACATATGTGTGAAAATTGTAATTAGAATATTAACAAACTTAAGCCAGCAAATAAAGTTTAAAAAAATCTAACCATATAGGATTCATCCCAGTTAAAATATGTAAGAATTTTTTGACAATAGGAAATACATATTTTTGCTATATAACAGAATAAAAACTATCTCAATTAATACAAAAAAAAGCATTTAATAAAACTGGATATCTATTCATGACAAACACTCTTAGAAATATGAAGTAGAAACTTCTTTAACCTGATAAAAATCTGCGGTAAAAATTGTATAATAAAATGTCATGTCTATAGTAAACATCGTATGGCATGCTGAAATACTGGAAGCTCAGCAGGCACTAAACCTAGTTTCTGCCTCACTTCAGAACCCTTGCTTGCCTTGATACCCGAACATGCATGATAGCAATAATCTTCACATTATCTAATCCTACTTTAGAGCTTCAGGAAGTTTAGAAAATGTGTATTTCAGACTCTTTATTTTACTATGAGGAAACAAGTCTGATTGGGCTTAAGTGATTTGTTTAAACATACTCAACTAGTGATGAGAGGAACCTTGACTTACAGCCAGGTTCTGTGAAAGAAAAAAAAAAAAAAGCCATGCTGAAAACATGCTGGTTTATGTTGTCTCTCATTAAAACAAAACATCACAGCACACACACACACGCAAGCTCACACACCACTGAAATAGTTTCATAGTTCATTATTCAATAAAGTTTGCAGAATGAATGAAACTAAGTTTGAGGTTCTTTGCATATACCTCAGGTTACCTCTACATGGAAGCTGTTGTAAGTCTATTTCCTTAGTCAATTTCTGTCCTGCTGGAGTAAATATCTAGGGTTGGGACATATACAATTTGTTTAAGATTCTGGAAGCCTAAAAACTTATGGGAATATTCTGATTTTTAGCAAATTGAGCAGGTGAAATCAAATCCACTCTCATGCCTATTATTATAGAATGTGTACCTTCTCCATTAGGCTGTGAGAATATTAAATTAGTACTCATAATTTAGTAAGCCTTTTTATTTATATAATATGCCCTTTTCCAAAATTATATTGAGATCTTACCTTGTTTCTCCTTTCACTTTACTTTATTTAATTTATTTTTATTATTATTCATTAATTTACTTTGGCTTCAAGAGACGCAACCTACAAATCATGGGGTTTTTTTTTTGAGATTTTTTCTTTTTTTTTAATTTTTAAATTTTTTTTTATTAGTTTCAGGTGTACAAGACAAGGTAATACTTAGATGCCCACCATCTACATCCCTCACACTGTGAACCCTCTTCCCCCCACCCACCATCCCTCCGACCTCACACCCAGCCATCACATCACACACATAAAATTATAGTTGGCATTCATTAACGTTTAGCCTCTGGTGCACAACGCCACGATCAGGCATCCACACCATCCCTGAGGTGGTCTCCCAAATAGGACGCATGCCCATCGGATACCCAACAAAACCCCTACAACATTATTGAATAAGTTCCCCAAATTAATTTCCAGAAAACCCTGAGGCCATCTTGCGGCCACCAGCCGCCTCCCAATCCCTTCACCTTTCCTCTTATCCCCACCCCCCCCCGGCCCCCGCCCATCTAACAACTCTCAGTTTTTTCTTTGTGTCCTCAAAACTGTCTCTGATTAGTTCATTCACCTATTCTTTTCTTTAGATTCTGCATATAAGTGAGATCATATGGTACTTGTCTTTCTCTTTCTGACATATTTCACTTAACATAATGTTCTCTAGATCCATCCATGTTGTTGCAAATGATAAGATTTCTTTCTTCTTTATGGCTGCGTAATACTCCATTGTATAAATGTACCACAGCTTCTTAATCCAGTCATCTACCGATGGGCATTTTGGTTGTTTCCATGTCTTAGCTATTGTGTATAGTGCTGCAATAAACATAGGAGTGCATACTGATTTTTGAATTGGAGCTTTGGATTTCTCCGGGTAGATGCCTAGGAGTGGAATTACTGGATCATAGGGTAGTTTCATTTTCAGATTCCTGAGATACCTCCATACTGTTTTCCATAGTGGCTGCACTAATCTGCAATCCCACCAACAGTGCACTAGCGTTCCCTTTTCTCCACATCCACGCCAGCATTTGTTGTTTGTTGATTTATTGCTGATAGCCATTTTGACTGGGGTGAGGTGGTATCTCATTGTGGTTTTTATTTGCATTTCTCTGATGGTTAGTGAGGTTGAGCATTTCTTCATATGTCTTCTTGCCTTCTGTATGTCCTTTTTAGAAAAATGTCTCCTCAAGTCCTCTGCCCATTTTTTAATTGGGTTGTTTGTTTTTTTGGAGTTGAGTTGAGTAAGTTTTTTATAGATTTGTGATATTAATCCCTTATCAGATATATCATTGGCAAATATCTTTTCCCATTCAGTAGGATCCCTTTTTGTTTTATTGATGGTTTCCTTTGCTGTGAAAAAACTTTTCATTTTGATGTAATCCCACATGTTTATTTTTTCTCTTACTTCCCTCGCGCGAGGGGATATATCAGTGAAAATCTTACTCCGGGTAATGTCCATGAAGTTTCTTCCTATATTTTCTGATTAGTTCAGATTTTTTTAAAAAATATTGAAATAAACTGAAAGACGAAGGGAATGACAGATATGTACATATCTGGGAGAGAGAAAAACTTAGTAACTGATATAAAGCAACATGACATTGGACACTTATTAAACGTGTCCAGGGAGACTTTATTCAAGACTATTGTAATAGAAGAGAGAGACTGAACTCAACTTTGCTGCAACAAAATGAAAAAAAAAAAAAAGAACATTTAAACGCTGGGGTGAGGTAATGGAAAAGTACCAGAGGACATTAGGGGATGGTTGGTCAATGTGATTAGACAATCTGTTTTTGCTAATTGTAATTTATGGAATTTAGGCTCTTGCCCTCTCACAGAGACTGGGAGATAGGGGCACTATCTTTTTAGATGATTGAATTCCAAAGGGATTACTCCCAGTTCTTTGAGCAAAACTTTCTGGGGTATAAAAGATTTACACCTCAAGGAAGTCGGAAAAGAATTTACAATCAGAAGTTTCCTAAAGTAAAAGTTCTAAGGGAGGTCAGGGGTTTATAATTAGGAAGAAACCTGTCTAAAATTTAGTCAAGCTAAAGGAAACATTAAAGCCATTTTGTTATTGATAACCATGATGGAAGTGTGGAGATTATCTTTATCAGGTATATTACTGTGTTTCCCAGAAAATAAGACTGGGTCTCATATTAATTTTTGCTCCAAAATACGCATTAGGTCGTATTTTCAGTGGATGTCTTATTTTTTTCATGTACAACAATCTACATTTATTCAAATATAGTCATGTCATCTTCTGGAACATCATCATAACGTAATAAATGCGTCCGTTTGGCTGACCATCTTAACTGGGGTGTATTTTGGGGATCGGTCTTATTTTCAGGGAAACATGGCAAAATAAAGATTTCCCATGGGAAGTTTCAACTGACTCTACTGAAACTAAATTGGACCCCATCCTCACAGGGCAAAGCACAAAATATGACACAGATTCATAGTCCTACACATGATTTTTTTTAAACTTTAGTTTTTTTAGTATTTTTTTTTAAATTAGCCTCAGTTGTACAAAACAATGTACTAGACATTTGCACCCCTCACAAAGTGATAACCCTCCTCCCCTAGTCTACTGCCCCTCCAACATTATATATAGCTGTTACAATTCCATGGACTCTATTCCCTATGCTGCACTCCACATTTTGTTACTATATACATATATCAAATTATAGTTGACATTCATTATTAATCAGCTTCAGCTTCAGGTGGTGTAGATGCCTGACCACTGTAGTGTACATGTGATTTTTAACATTAGATGAGATACCATGAAAACCAAATCCCTATTTTCTAGTTGTTGTAGTTATTAAACCCAAAAAGACATAGCTCAATAAAATGATAGAACTAAATTCATACTCAACTGATTTCCCAAGTACATAAATTCTTCCCATGAATGTTGGGGACTTTTTAAAGAGCATTAATTTCTCACACCACTAGGGAATTATGCACTGCAATGAACAAATGATGCATTAAGACCTGGTGGATTAAGAGTGTTGATACACTTTTAAAAAGTGCCATAATTGTTCCAATGTATAGATTAGGCATTAGGAGAATGGAGAAGTAAAATTGAGCATTGATTTTTTGATTTAAACACTGAGCTTGTTTGGACAACCAGAGACTATAGATGCTTTTAAAATTCAAATGTACCTAATGCCAAATCATTTTAGTACTTTCATTTACTTTGCATTAATATATTGCCACATCTTTTTAAATAGTGTACATTTTCTTATTGAATTATAGTTGATTCACAATATTATATTATATGAAAGGCACACAATATCTTTAATTTTTTTCTTCAATGTTTTACTGTTTTCAGAGTACAGGTCTTTCACCTCCTTGGTTAAATTTATTCCTAGGTATTTTATTCATTTTGATGCAATTATAAATTATATTGTTTCCTTAATTTCTCCTTCCTACAGTTTATTAGTATAAGCAACACAATAGATTTCTGTACATTAATTTTTATCCTTCAACTTCACTGAATTCGTATTAGTTTTAACAGTTTTTCAGTGTCATAAAAATATAAAGGGTTTAGTGACTGAAACTTTAAAAAGGACCTTAACAAAATACCTTCATTTCCAAAAGGTATATTAGTGTATATTTCAATGAAACCATTAAAACTGAACTCAAAAGTTTAGCTTTAATTTTTCTTAACAAATCATAAAATGTCAACTTATAAATTGTAATACAACAAAATCAATATGTATGAGGGTCATATTTTAGTATTTTGAATCTGAAGAAGCTGTCACTCTCTCTAGAAATAAATGAAATACTAATCTCAAAATGTAAATATTAATGTTATCCAAAAAGAGCTAATTATCAAAATTATATTGATATTTTTACTTTAAAACTAAAATTTATTCTTAAAGAAACAAAAGTTCATTATGTTTTTTATTAGCTTAGAATAATTGTTAATTTGAGATTATAACTGCTCATATTGTCAAATATTTAAAAGCATTAAGATACAGATATTATTTTTTTTTCAAATACAGGCCTGCGTTACAGTGGCTGAAAAATTTATACCACACAAATATAATCTTTATATTTGCGTTAGATCAAATTTTAAAAATTAGTTTAAAATTAATGAGAAAACATAAAGCTGAAGTTATTTTAAATCATTTGCTACAATTTCGACTGAAAAGTTTTAAATACAATGTAATTCCAACAGGTGTATTAAATTATGAATTTTGACATTTAGGCACTATTTTACTATATTTGCCATTGACAAAATATGTGGATGCCACCATACACATGAGGCTCATTTGTATAATATAGTCTCTTTTCAAAATAAAAGGTGGCGATGAGCTTTTTAGAGAGACTTGACTTCTAAAAAGACATTTTCAATAGTCCTGCCTTTACATTATAAATAGCTGGTGGTAGAGCGCACGGCTAACATAAGGAATAATGTGTGGTTCAGATTTCCGATTCTTTTTAAGTTTGTTTTCTGACCAACAGCTTCACTTCCATTTACCCTGATTCATTTTATAAGCCAATACAAGTTTACATGACTGATGCAAGCGAGAATAAAAAAAAACTGAAGTTAGCAAATAATTATATACGTTTAAATCAAGGTACTAAAGTACTGCTGTAACTCAAAGCAGAAGCAATTGACAGATAAATGGAGAGCAACTCAGTGTGTCAATGAGTTTTAAGTAATACATTAAAAAGTTATTTCACTAGTCCTTTTACTTAATTATGAATAAAAGTAAATTTTAAATTGGAAATAAATATAAGTGATTTGTCAATTTTCGTTAACTTTTGATCATTCCTTTATGTAAGCACACAAAGTTAATTCCCCTTTTATATCACCACCACTTTTGGATGATAAATATAATTGATGTTTGGAGATGGCAAAACAAATTTTCTCTCCCATTATCTTCTATTCTTTACATTACCTGATCACCAGGCTTGTTGAAGCATAGTTATGTGGAAGGATTTCCCCTAATCCCAAAGAATACAAGCAAGTAGTGAGAGAAAAAATCATGCATACAAATGCACTTGGGCTCTTCCTGGAAGGAGAAAGGACTCATGACTCCAAAGGGAAGTAGGAGAAACACCATCACCCAGGGAGTGAACATCAAGACACACACAGAGCAGGTGTTCCACAGAACAAATGAGGAAATTTCAGGAATGGACTGTAATAAGGTTGCAGAAATTGAACTGCATGTCACCCATTTCCCATAAGAAATTTTTAAATTTCTTTATAAATTTCCGCTTTAACCACCTTTAACTTCATAGTAAAATACCCTTGGAAAACATATCGCTCATCTTTACATGTATTCATAGCTCAAATATGTATTTGGGATTTTCCATTAAGAATAATAGACTATTCTTACTTTGCCTGAATTCACACAGGAGTAATTCTCTATAGAACTACACTTCATTTACTTTTTGAGTGTGTAACTCTGGAAATGATTTGAATATAATGAAAATGCTATTAAATGCACTTCTGTTGAACAGCATAGTAAACCTCACTTTAATAACCAAAATGTAATCCAGCCATTCATCTTCTTGGAGAACATGCCTGGTATAAAAGGTAAAAGAACTCTGTGCCATTTCTCCTATTTTAATGTCAAACCAAAGCCAAAAAAGCATTATAAGTTATGGCATGTACATTGTTTGTTAAAATCAAACTCCTAGTAGCACTATACTTATGCCCTGGGTGCAAAAGTCCTAGGAGGATAGAAGCTTAAGAGTGACTTTCTTTTATAACTTTACTGGTAAGAATGGCATACAGAGTATGTAAGAAATGGGAATTTTAAGACATCTTGGGGAATTATGATATAAAGAAAAGTACATAAAATTATAGTGTGAAGAAATCTGAGGAACATGTTTTGTGTTCTGGAACACTGGTAAGACCCAGATTGAAGGGTGGTACTCATTCAGGCCTCCTCAATCACAAAACAAGAAATCCTGTGGTTTTGCTTTTGCTGAATGCTCCCAAATAACCATTCTCAGGGAAAAACATTTTCAGAATACTACTGAGCTTTGAAGATTCATTGGTTAAAAGAACATTGAGTTGAACACAAGACAAAGATATTTCTTAAAAGAGAACATGACTTGTCTATTCCACAGTTTAATCTCTCCCTAAATGAGATTACTGTGTAATGTTATCTTAATTTGAATATCAACATTTTCCATTAGAATTGATGATTCTTCCTTAGTATCATGTGGACTCTGGTTGCTTTCATTCCAAAAATAATATGATTAATTGTAGTCTTATTAAAAAAAAAATGCAGGAGACTAAGCTTCTAAGCTCCCTGGCTGCATTCATGTTAAACCCTCCAATGACCCTTAGTTATCACAAACATATTATGGATTATATGTAATTAGCTGCACTGACCATTGTCCATTGCCTGCCCAAATCAGGAACTGCAGGACCAACTGACTTGGATTCCATTTGTAATATGCTGTTGCTTTCTTGCAGTCAGAACACTACCACATTTGACCCGCATGGTTTGGGAAAGAACCATGAACCTAAGCTCTTTATAGAGGTCACGGTGGAGGCTCAAGAAGTCATGGTTTGAATAAGGACCAGGTTTGAGTTTGCTGAAAGCTCCAAGGCCACAAAGATCAACTTTGCAAGCAGATTGGAACCACTTGGGGAGCTGGGGGTAAAAATCCTGATATCTGAATCCCACTCCCAGAGATTCTGAAGTAATTGGTCTGGGGCGTGTCCTTAGGCAAAGGACATTTTGGAAGATCCCCGGATGATCCTAACGTGCAGCCAAGTTTGAGAACTACTTCTCTTAGCTTATAATTGTTTTGTAGAAAGTAATGTGAGCATGGCTGGATTTTAAGAAGATGTGTGGATGAGAGAGGAGAGAACCTCATCCCATTGTGAACCTTAAATACATACAATTTCTCTTTGTCTATCAGTCTTCAATAAAGCTGGAAAAATAAAATTAATAAAATTACATGCATGGCTCGCATTTGTGATTTGCATTGTATTTCTGTTGAGCAGATATATTTTAATATATCGATTTTAAATGCATATTTTAAGAAAATAGAATCACTTTCAAAGAACTACATAGACGTTTTTCTCCAATTTCTTCAGAAAACAATTACAGATTTTTATTAAGAAAGTATGTTTGCTATCTTCCTTGGAACTTAGGATATACCTATTCATAAAATGCACTTACAGAGTGAGATAATATTCTTAGTTTTTCTTTGGATCAGAGAGACATACCATGCAACTAATGAAGCTTAAGTTCCAGAACCCCTCACATCAATACCCCAGAGAGACCCTGTCAATATATTCATGTGATTTTATACACACACACACACACACACACACACACATGCTCACACACATATATAATTTACACACATAAATTGAATATATATATATATAAATTGAATTTTTACATATATTTATATAAATTGAATTTTCAAAAATTATATATTTTAACCAAAATTAGTTGATGGCTGCCCTTTTCCATTGTGACTTTCCTCCACAATACCTTTCCTTATTTGGGATTTCATCAAAGTAGACCCAGGTATCACAGCAAGGAAAATAGGCTGGGAGACCAACAATTTAAAACAACAACAAGAAAACATTGTTTGGAAAGTTTCAATAAAATAAGTAAGAAACTGCAAACTCCTGAATTGGAAATACATGTGAATGAATACTAAATTTTTTAGTAAAAACTTGAGAGAAAAATGTAGGTAAAAATAATGGAATGCAAAACAAAAGTAGTAATAAATTGAAATAATTCTGACACTGAGGAGCTAATTGTAATGAAAAATGATTTCAGATCGCACTCAAAGGAGTAACTCATGGAAAGGAAGAGATGCATTTTGAATACAAGTTAATTAATAGGCTTTTGTATTGTTTGATAATCCTATTAATGAAGTGGTATGAATCATATAAACAGGTTGGAAAAATTTAAATTTCTTCTGATGTGATATGAAATATGGATAAAATCAAAATCACAATATAGCACTAAAACAAGGACATCAGTGACAAACTGGCAAATGACTTCTCAATTCAAAGAGTAATTAAGATTAGGTGCTGCAGAAGAAAATTTGAAGTGCCCTGAAATCATATATCTTATATGTGAAAGACACTCAAAGGGATTTTCTCAAATTTGACAAAAATTGTAAAATATACTTGAATTTACAAATAATGAGGAACTGTTGGAAAGTATAAATAATAGTAAAAAATTCCTAAACCTGTCTAGAATAAAACTAATGAATTACCCTTCTGTTCTCTCTATAGAAAACATTGCAAAATTGCTGTCAAATGAGGCCTTTAAACAGTCAGCCAAAAATATAAAGAAAAACTATTATAAAAATATGTCAGGGAGTTGGGGGTTGATAAAAATATTTTTCTGAATTTTCTGATGTTTGTAATATTTGCTAGCTTTCAGTTTTAACCTGTTGCTATGTGTCTTCATAATCTAACTATTCATTTTATTACTGGTTTTGTATTTGTAATTTTTCATTCTTTTTTATAGTGTTCCCTCACCCCTGAATTGATAAATGCTTCAGTGCTCACAAAACTCGATCTGCATCTGCCTTTGCCTATTTTTCAGGCTTAGTCAAGCATATTAAAAACAACAAGAATGCAGTGAAAATATATAAATCTACAAAAGAAAACACTTTTGTTTTAAACCGTGTAAGATGTTTTCAAAAAGGAGATTTCACAAAGCAATACTGACTGAATCCAAAATGGGTTTACTTACGGCCATTTCTAAAAACTTATAAAGGATTGTTCTTTGCAAACGACTTAAAAATAGTTAATGGTGGCTTTTTAAAATGATTTTATAAGAATGTGCAGCAAATCGAGATTTGTTCAAACTTTCTAAAAGACCTACTCTGTGCGAGGCACTTTTGGGTGCCTTGGATAATGAGGTTCAATAAAGCTCCTTAATCCTTTCTCTTAGTGGAGGTGGGGCATGGGAAAAAATAGAATAAATGAATTTAATTATTAATTGTATATGTCTTAGTCCATTAGGGCTGCTATGACAAAATGCAGTCTGGATGGACTAAAGAATAAATATTTATTTTTCATAGTTTTGGAGGCTGGGAAGTGGAAGTTTAGGGAGTTGGCAAATTCAGTGTCTGGTGAGGGCCCACTGTCCCTCTGGTTTATGGTGGAAAGAATGAGAGAGTTGTCTCTTCTTCTAAGGGCACTAATCCCATTGATGAGGAACTTGCCCTTATGATCTCATCATCATACTATCATACTGGGGATTAGAACATCAATATACGAATTGGGAGGGTGTCACACATTCAATCCATACAGTTCATAATGAATGAAATAAACAGTCTTGTAATAGAGCATAATGGGAGAATGGAATACTAATTTAGGTAAGGTGGTAAGAAAACCTCCCTAAGAATGAGAAGTAAAATCTCCAAATGATGAGAAGGCGACAGCAATGAAAGAAAGAAAGAAAGAAAAAAAAAATTCCGGAAAGAAATTCATGCATAAGAAAGAGCAAATAAGAAAGCCTATAATATTTGAATATTTTAAGCTTTTTGCCTACTTCTTAATATACTTACCACCTCCATTTTTATTTGGTTTTAATTAGACTGACTTTTATAAAATTCCCTCTGTCTATTATAGTATTGTTCATAAAAAGTACTTGAATGTGTTGAGGAATGCCTCGTACACATTCAGTTTTGCCCACCATGTGTATGCTTCAATTACTAAATCTGGAGAGACCCTGGAATCCTGTTGAATATGAGCGCCCATGCAACTTCATATTTGTCTTGAATTAATTACAAAGAAAGAACATATGATGGGTCTGACAACTAATTGCATCACTAGCAAAGGAAGAGTCCTTGTTAGGGTTGTAACAAGACAATCCGTGACCTTAGCACATTCTGAAGAAATTTTGTACTTGACAGCTCTTTGGAAAGTAATGCAGCAATTCATCACCTTCATAATTGATAATGTGTCCTATTAAATGATTTCACTTAAGGACAGACAAATAAAGGATATCATTTGGAAGGATGTCATGAATATTAAAAACCAAAGAAATTTGAAATAGAAAAGCACATTATGAGAATAATAGTCTGTATAAAGTCTATTAATATGCACTTTATATTGGTCATGGGTCTCAGGAGTCAGTCTGAGTTAAAACCCCTATTCTTTCACTTACTAACTCTTTAAACTTGAACCACGACTTACACTGTACCTCAGTTTCTCAACAATGATATAATAATATTTACCACATGGGTTTATTATAAACATGTAACATAGAGCTTTGCATATAATAGCTACTATTATTTCTTTGATTTTTAAAAATATTAAATTTCCTAATTTTAACTGTTTCAGACAACTCCACTAGATGAAAATATATCATCTGATGCCCATTCAGTAAAACCTGTTGCTTTTAGGCATTGGTATTAATTATGATTCCTTTCCTTTCTTTTGGTTACTCGTATATTTCAAGGTTTAGAGTAAACCAAATGCATTGCAGTGAATCTTAAACATAAAATAACAACAAAGACTGTATTTTCCATCAACAATAAATTCAGTGAATTGAGCTAATGGAAATGTACCATCTTACTGTAATGCTACCCCTGTGGTAATTCATGGTGATGTAAACATATACCGGTACGATTCTTCCAATACCCTGGGTCCTCTCGTTAATAATCCTGTTCTCCACCATACCTCAAGTTTTTCAACCTCCAATCATATTTTAGACCTTGTCATCATCAATAACTGCAAGAACACCCCACTTTGTAGTCACCATCTTATATTCCAGATTGTTCTGGATGCTAACAAATCCTTAGATTGTTCTGATGCTAACAAATCCTTAGATCCCACCAGAATTTAGGATTTATAAACTTGTGTTTTCACTCTTTCTCACCTTCTTCATTTTCTCACTTTTCTCCTTACTGATAACAGAAAGTACAATTATCATAACATTTTTCTTGAATCCATCCTGAACGCTCTTACCCCTCCTGACCTTTGTCCTTATTTAGCTAAACCTCAACCATGATCAAATCTAACTCTCCACCCACTCTGCATCTGTGCCCAAAACTGTGCAACTGAGTGTCACAAAGTGACACAAACAATTAACTGACTGGTCTTATATAAATTCAGGATCCTTCTGATCAACAGTTCAGTCTTTAATGTTCCTGCCAATCAGACAATGTTTTACTGGTTCACTGAGACTCACACATAAGTGTTTGTTCTCTCTTTGCATCTTCGATATTTCCTCCCCCATCCTTTTTCTCTGCTGATGACCTAGCTTTCTGCTTCACTGAAGAAATGGAACAATCAAAGTACAACATCCATAAACCCCACATCAACATAATGTACCGACTTTCATGCAATTGAGCTAACAGAATCTATGTTTTCTGCTGATACCTGCTGATAATCTATGTTTTCTGCTGACAAGTGCCTTCTCTGTGCACTTGATTCTATCCCCTTTCAATTACTCAAGGACTTAATCTAGCAATTTTTCCATGTTTCAATAGATTGATTCCCCTCTACTGAATATTTCACATCAAAATATATACTCAATTGTACTTATATTGCCTTAAACATCTATTGGCTTCATTATTACTGCCAGTGACCTCAGAATTCTCTCCTGTATTTCACATTAAAATGCCACAAAATGTATCTTCAGTAGTTATCTAATCTTCTCTCCTTCTCTCTACAAAAACTCCAACTGGGCTTTCATTCCTGTCACACCTATCAAACAGGTATTGTCATGACCAAAATTAATCCAATGTTTAATGCTAAAGTTCATTCTCAGTGTTTGAAATTCCCTTCTCTTCAAACCTTTCTTCAATGATTTTAGGACATGAAAATCTCTTGGTTTTCTTCTTACTTCTCTGGTCTTTACTTCTCTGTCTCCTTTTTCTATATCTCCTTTTCTTCTGTATTGCCTCATTTCCCCAACTCCTTCACATTGAACGTACACAGAACTTGATGCCCTCAACAATATTTCAAACTGAACACATCCCGTTGTCAATCTCATCCAGGCTAATGGCTTCATGGCTTTTCCTTGAAAACAAGAGCAGTATTAGCTCAGGGAGTTTTCATTTGCTCTTCCGTCTGCTTACAAAATTTTTCTCCTATGCAGTTTTGTAGTTGATCCCTTCATCTACTGCAGGCCTTCACTCAAAAACACCACCACCTCTTGATTTCTTCTCTGTGTTATTCAACCATTTGGTCTGGATATTTATTATATTTTCTGATATATCTTCCATTTCACTCATTCTCTCGTTTGTTGTGCTCAACCTTCTGCTAAAGCTATACACTGTGTGATCTTAGTTTTGGTTGTTGTTTCTTTATGTTTTTTTAATTTTTATTTATTTTTTGTTTCTCATTATCTGCCATACTTCTCAATTTTGTCTTTTATTACTTTTTAAAATAGATTCAGTCTAGGCTTCAATTATACTCGTAGATTCCAATATGTGGAGTTCTGTGCATGTTGTTTTTCCTCTCCTTTCCCCTTGTTGTTCTCTCTTACTCATGCAGTCTTATCTCCCCTCATGCCGAATTAATTTAGATTTTGATTCGGTTCTATGCATACATTATATATGCGAAATTTGTGAAATAATTTGAGGTTATATTATAACTTCCAGATAGAATTTTCATTTTAATTTGGGAAGTGGCAGAAAACAATAGAAGTTTGGAATTATTTTAATCCAATTTCAGAGACTGTGATGATTTGAAGCTGAAATTGAGCTGTAAGGGCCAGCTCGATTTTAAATCACTGTTACTTTAAAATATATATCTTTGATGTCTCAAAGCTTAAATGGGAGTTATAACAGACATTCCTCCTTAATGAGCTTGGTCTCCAAGAATTTCAATTATGCTGCTAAACTTCTCAGACTCATGCCACCTCTTCCAAAACAAGTAAATACACTTAGAAGAAAAACACTTAGCCTGATGGACTCAAATACACTTATGATATTGTATTCACCTCTCTAGTTTCCCTTATTTTTTGCTAGTTTTTGGACCTAAAGTTCTTTACAATCTTGTTATTTCTCTAATGACATTAAGGAGATTTGAATTTGTTTAATCCTACTTTTCTATATGTCCTTAGCAGGGATGTTGGTGGAAATTACTCTCTATATACATTTTTCTTTTACTACTTTATCTCTTATTTTCTCTTTGTACCTCAATTTCAGCATGGTTTCTCCAAGTATCAGACAAAGAAATTCGTTATAATGAAAATGTAAATGAGGTTATAAATCATATCACTTTGGAGGAGGAAATAATTAAAACTTTTCTGAATGAAATATTGAAGTATTAGTTGTCAAATAACTAAATAAATATAAATAAAATTGAAACTTTGAACTGTAATCTTTTCTGGGCCCGCAATTTTTTTTTTTTTTATTAGTCTTTCACTTTTTAGGTTGACATTCTTTTTTATGCTTTATTTGTAAGAAATAACTGCAAATTTTACAAATGAAAGGTAATAACTGAAAGCATTACGTATTGCTCCAACTGGACTTCTGGCATAGATGGAATGAATTACACCAGGGAAAGTTAAGCCTGAAGTTCAACAGGCCTAAACTCAGGGTCTTGTGCCCAAATGTATTTCCAAAGACAAGTAAAATAAAAAGACCTTTTCTATTGGTTTTTTAGTCACTGTTATTCTATTTTCTTCTTCCCTATTAAATATTTCAAGTTTCTAATCATTCCTCTAATCTGAGTAGAGACCAAATAGCATCATTTATATTCTATTTGCTAATATCTCAGTAAAGGTTCCAGTAGATGGTCACTCAGGTGACATAGGGTGAGTCCAGAAACTTATTATGCAAATTTAGTCAATACATTTATGACCAAAAATCACAGTCCAAATATAACAAGATGAAGTTTGCTAAGGACAGTAATGTTGTTGACTGTTATCTTTGCTATTATGGAAAGTAATTGAATTTACATAAACAATCTGTTTTGAATATATATATTTTTTTCAACTCACCATTCACACAAGAAATGTTTATTGATAGCATTTCTGATCTTCAGTAAAGACAGATGCAGCTTCCAAGAGCAAAAATAGAATTATAAAAGAAAGAGGAGCTGTCTAAAACCTTTGTTAAGAATAAGCATACCTATTTCCTGGAATTTCTCTTTGTAACGTACTCTGTCAAACCAAAACCAAGGCGATGTTTAAGGCTGAATCCTCATTGTTGTCAGTAATGGAAAAAGCAGAGACCTAGCTATGTGATAACAATGAACACTGTCAACTAAGGCTCATACACCTGAAAAATTAGCTTCATAGACTAAAATTTTATGCATTTGGTTCTGTCCTTCAGGGAAAAAAAATCACCATCTGCTCCTACTTGCTTTTGCATGCTTATGAATATGGAAAACAGAATAGAGCTCCACAATTATCTAGGCCTTGTTGGGCTGCATTTGATTGGGAAATTGGAAGATGATGATGGCAGAGGTATGATAGAAGACTAAAGGGTATCTCCATGAATTCTGTACTCAAATGATCTGGGTGTACATTTATGTGTCTTATATCCACATTGCTCCATCAAAGGTATCACCTACATAACACTAATCAGCAGTCTTCCTCTTTAGTATTCTATAACATGTGCCCTCAGCAAAATTAATTTCTTAACAAATTCTGAAAAAATTATCTGACTTGAAGAGAAAATTAGATTTTCTATATGAAATGCAGAACATATTAAGAAGGAAAACTTTCAGAAAGAGCCATAACAATCTCTTCATAGCTCCTGAGTACTATGACAACACAGCCAAATTTAAAGTAGTCTTGGGTCTCATAGCTCCTTATTTTGCATACCTGTTCCCCCAACTGTGAATTTATGTCATTAAAAAAAAAAAAAAAGAAAGAAAGAAATTCCCTGTTTTTTTCAACTTCATCATTAGAGCAGATACTTAATTAAAATTTCAGATAATTAAATTTATGAATTTCTGAATTATCCTAAAACATATAAAGAAGCACATTACCTGCTCATGGTTGCATTTGATGTATAAAGGTGGCTAGGCTGACCCACAGTCCCCAAAGTTTTAATCAAACATAATTCTAGGTGCTGCTGTAAGGAAATTTTGTAGATGTGATTAGTCTCTAAACAGCAGACTTTAGACCAGAGAGGATATCTTGGATGGGATTCACTTACTCAGTTAGGAAGTCTAAAGACAGAGATGAGATTTTCCTAGAGAAACTGCCAGACTCTCTTCCAAAGTGGCGGCACCATTTTCCATTCCCTCTAGCAGTGAGTGAATAAGAGTTCCTGTTACCTCACATCCTCATCAGCATTTGGCATTGTCAGTGTTCTGGGTTTTGGCCATTGAAATATGATTGCGGTCCTATTTCACTACTGTCTTAATTGCATTTGCCTGATGACATATGATACAGAGCTTCCTTTCATGTGCATATTTACCATCTCTATATCTTATTTAGGGAGTTGTCTGTTAAGGTCTTTGACTCATTTGTTAACCAAGTTGTACATTTTAGCTAACAATCCTTTATCAGATGTATCTTTTGCAAATATTTTCTCCCTGTCTCTTGTCTTTTCAGTTTCTTGACAGTATCTTTTGCAAAGCAGAAATTTTTAATGAAGTCTAGTTTATCAATTATTTCTATTCTGGCTCATGCCTTTGTTGTAACAAAAAAGTCATTGCCAAACCCAAGGTTACAAAGATTTTTCTCTTATGTTACCTTCTAGAAGCTTTAGAGTTTTACGTTTTACATTTAGTTCAGTGATTCATTGTGAATTATTTTTTGTAAAGGGTATATGGTCTGTGTCTATATTCTTTTGTTTATTTGTTTGTTTGTTTGCACGGGGATGTCTAGTTTTTCCATCATCATTTGTTGAAAGGACCTATAGATTTTTATGGATGTTTTCATTGACTTTCATCAAGAGAAGGGCAAACCATTCCTTTATTGCTTATATTGGTCCTGGTCAAGAACCATCACAGTGATTTTTCATTTCTTTTCTTTTCTTTTCTTTTTCTTTTTCTTTTCTTTTTTTTTTTTTTAATGATCCAGGGGAAAATAAATTATTCTCATATTGCACTCAGGTCTGTCTCCTTATAATGCAGTCAACTTCATTTCTTTTCTGGGCATGCTAAATGGGATGAAATTTAAGAAACAATGTAAAAGTTCTTCAAGAAATAATTTTCCCTCTGTTACATAGAATATGATAGATACCTTTTATCACATAGTTATATACGCATCTCGTAGTTGGTGGATTAAGCATATTTCAGCAAACTTCTTATAAACTATACATAGATAAGACAGATATAGATAATTTTATTATTCCATGCACTCTCAATATTTTCCAATGAAAATCAGATTAAGTTAAAAAGTTTTGGAAAAACAGTGATATGGCAGGTTTTTTTTTTTTTTGGTACGTGGCATAATGTTAATACAGAAGTCAACTTTAACTGCTAAGTGTTGTCACCTACCACATCATTTTCCCAATGCTGCAAGTTTTTAACTTCAGTAATTTTTCTGTCACTCAGGCTAGTATTCAGTAGACCACAAGAATATCTCATATACATAATGAATATTTTAATGAGCCTCTGATTCCAACTTTGGAAAATTGATTTTCTCTTCCTGTTTTATAATAGTATTTATATTACCTAAAGTAATTTAGCCTTGCCTATTTGTGCCTCAAAATTCTTTGTGTGTTATAGTTTCATAAAATAAATGATGTTACAACCCATAATTATATCAAGTTCAAATAGTTGTAATATTAAATTTTAGAAACAGTGAGTATCTATACCCTAAAACACACAGGGTACTTTGCCAATGTATGATTTTTATTATAATATTCTACAAATTGTCAAACAGTAGTTTTATTTTGGGTTACTCCATATATTAAAAACAAAAATTAAAAACATGTACAGATTTACTTTCTCAAGAAAACTGATGGCCTTAATATCTGCAACATGTTTGCCAGTTATTCATTTTAATGAGCCTCTAAAAAGGAATATACATTTTTAAAATGACCACCTGTGGGAGGTCCTACATGTTTTGTTATTCTAGGAGTTATATGGAAATGGTGATGCACTAATATTTTAGAATAGTTCTAGTTCCAATGAGAAACATACATCTATGTTACAGCTGTATTATTTAGTAATACATTTGTCTTTATATAACAGAAAACCTAAGCAAACATATCTTAAAGAAATAACAATTTATTTGTTCCATATAGGAAGTTGAAAGATAGAAGTCCGGAGCTGTTCAACGATGCCCTCAGCCATTCAGGCTCTATCTTTTCTGTCTGATATGCATAGTGGGTAGACTTCTAACACCAATTAATCAACTTCCAATTAATGGGAGTAAGAGTGTTTATATTCACGTATATGTTCTAGGAAGAGGGAAAAATGTTCCGCACAGCAAGACTTTCCTTGCTTTTTTTTTTTTTTTTTGATTTTGTTTTGATTTGGGAAGATGCTCCATATTTAGAGAGTTGCACCTACATTTCTTTTTTTCTTCTTTTTTTTAAATTATGTATTTATTTACTTTTTGTGCCTACATTTCATTGAAGATTTTAACGTTTTGTTAACCTTCTAGTTGGAAGATGTTCAGTGAGGTATAACATTGTTAAATCCTTTGTTCTGTTTTTTTGTTGTTCTGTTTTGCATTTTAACTATTGTGCAACCAACTATCTCAGAACCGAGTGGTTCAAAACACGTTTTATTTGATAACCATATCAGATTGTCAACATTTTCTTGAGAATTTAGGAAACTAACTGCTTAATTTGCATCTGATCCACAGGACACACACCAGGCTGTTGGAGACATGTCAGAAAATTACAGCAAAGGGCAGACAAGCCATTAGAGTTGTTGGAAATCTCACAATGTTGCAGAGACCAAGTTTGGAGTTTGAGTTTGGGGATGCCAAGTAACCTGAAATTTAGAGGTTCAAAACCTGAGAGAGGATGGAGATGTTGAGATGTGAATCTGACATTCCGGTTTTCCCAGGATGCGTATGCCAATTTCTTAAGCTGCATTGAGCAACATGGTAAAAAGGCAGCACAGTGCCTCTCAAAAGCAGAGAAGAGTTTTCAGTCTAATAGTGATATGGAGAAAAGAATTGGAGTTAGAACCTGCCAAAAAAGAAAGAACCTAGGATCTCAGTGGGGAGCCATGGTGGCTAAACTGTAGATAGAAAGATTAATCAGAAGGAGAATCTTACAAAAACTACACTCAACCTTAAGTGAGCCCAGTTCCTGCTCTATCTACACACACACACACACAAAGACAAAAATCCTTCTAAATGAAAATAAAATTATCAAAAATCTCACAAAGCCATCAAAACGAATATGGTGCTGCACACGCCTTGATTTCAGACTTCTAGCTCTCAGAACTGTGAGAGAAATAATTTTTATTGATTGTTAAAATGCTAATTTGTGGTACTTTGTTATAGCAGCCTGAGGAAATGGATACATCACCATTCAATTATATATTACCAGGGATATTAAGAAATGGACCTAGAGAAGTTCAACAGTGGATTCAAACAAATGACAGTTATTAAAACTATAACAATAATTACAAAAATATGTGCAAGAAATTATAAGACATTTTGGAACCTTTTATCAAAGAATTAAAATCTAAAAAAAGGGTCATATGGAAAATCTAGAATTTAAAAAATATATTTATATTACATTTGATTCATAACTATAATATTAGAATTATGCAATATAATTACATATATTATATAATACTATATATTGCATGGTACTGGAAAAAAAAATATATATATATATACATATATATATATATATATATATATATATATATATATATATACACACACACACACACACACACAATAAAAATTATGATCCAAATAAATAATTTTAACAGCACATGGGAATCAACTGAAGAGAAAATTAGTAAAATATTGGAAAGAGTAGTAGAAAATATTCAGTCTGAATGATGGAATTCCAAACGAATGGAAATATAGCAAAAAGCTTAAAAGATCAATAAAACATGGTAAAGAAGTCTAACTGTTGTATAACTGGAGTCCCAGCAAAGTAGGAGAGAGATAATGAAGCAAAAACAGTATTTGAAAAGATTATGGTTAATAATTTTCTAAAATCAATGAGAATCACCTCTTTATATCTTTAGGAAACTCTGCTGAACAGTAATGGAGTGAAGGAAAGAAAACCATCCTAGATTTTCAAATCATAGTGAAACAAACTCTGACAACAAAAATAATACCTTAAAAGAAGTCAGACAATAAAGGTATTGTGTCAAAAAAAAGGAGCAACAATAAGAAAAAAGTTTGAGTTTTTAATGAAAGCCATGGAGAAATATACATATTAAAATTCATCGTCAAAATGGATATATAAGAAAAAAAACAGTTGAATAGCAAGTTATGTATTCATCACGGAAATTAGAAAAAACACAGAACATCAAAGAAAGTAAAAAGAAAGTAACATAATGATAAAACCAGAAATCAATGAAATAAAAATATACAATGGAGAGAACCATTGATTATTGGGAGAGTGATTATTAAAATTGATAAATTATAGCAATATTAATCAAGAAAGAAGAAAAGAGCAAGAATAAAAGAAGAGATAATAGCACAGAGTCTATGGATTTTAAGAAGTTTATAAGATGGTATGAACTATTGTCAGTATCTTTTGACTTTGGAACAAGCAAAGATTATTTTTTAAACTGGTTTAAAATAAATAAAATATAGACCAACTGGACTACATTAAAACTAAGAATTTCTGTCTATTAAAAGATGTACCCATAGTTAAAATGGCCACATTACCCAAAGCAATATACAGATTTAATGCAATCCCCATCAAAATCCCAATGGCATTTTTTAAGGAAATAGAACAAAAAAAGATCAGATTTGTATGAAATCACAAAAGACCCCAAATAGCCAAAACGATCTTGAGAAAAAAGAAGGCCAGAGGTATCACACTCCGTGACTTCAATTTATACTACAAAGCAACAATAATCAAAACAGCACGATATTGGCTGAAAACAGATACACAGACCAATGGAACAGAATTGAGAGGCCAGAAACAAATCCACATGTATATGGGCAGATGATTTTCAAGAAAGGATACAAGAACATACAATGAAGAAAAGAGGGCCTCTTCAATAAAGGGTGCTGGAAGAATTGGAAAGCCACGTGCAAAAAAATGAAACTAGACTGCTATCTGTCACATATGTCAAAATTAACTCAAAATGGATTAAAGACCTAAATATGAGACCCGAAACAATAAATTACCTAGAAGAAAGTATAGATATTAAATGTGTGGACCTTAGGTTTAGAGAGGATTTTATACATTTAACCTCAAATACAAGGGAAATAAAAGCAAAAATAAATGAATGGGACTATATCAAATGAAAAACTTCTGCACAGCAAAAGTAACTATTAACAAAACAAAGAGGCAGCCAACCAAATAGGAGAAGATATTTGCAAACAACACGTCCAATAAGGGGATGATATCCAAAACTTACAAAAACTAATTACAAACTCAGCAACAAAAAAATCAAGTAATCCAATTAAAAAATGGGTAGAGGACATGAATAGGCACTTCTCCCAAGAAGACACACAAACAGCCAACAGATTATATATATATATATATATATATATATATATATATATATATATATATATATGCATGCTCAACTTCACTACTAGGGAATTGCAAATCAAAATCACAATAAGATACCACCTTACACCTATTAGAATGGCTATCATCAGCCATAATAATGAGTGTTGGAGAGGCTGTGGAGATAAAGGAACCCTCGTACACTGCTGGTGGAAATGTAAATTATACAACCACTACGGAAAACAGTGTGGAGGGTCCACAAAAAATTAAGAATAGAACTACCATAGAACCCAGTGACCCCTCTCCGGGTATCTACCCAAAAAATCTGAAAACATTTATTCATAAAGATATGTGTACCCCTATGTTCATTGCAGCATTATTCACGGGGCCAAGACATGGAAAGAACTGGTGCCCTGTGATAGATGATTGGACAAAGAAGACGTGGTACATACATACAATGGAATGTTACTTGGCCATAAGAAAAGATGAAATACTGCCATTTGTAACAACATGAATGGATCTTGAGATTATCATGCTAAGTGAAATAAATCAGACAGAAAAAGTCAAGAACTATATGATTTCACTCATATGTGAGATATAAAATTGAAAGCAACAAATAAACAAGAGAGACAAAAACAAACAAACAAACAAAAAACCTCATAGACACAGACAGCACAGACCAAAGTGTAAGGGGAGAAGAGGGAAGTAGAAGAGGGAAGAGGGGGTAAAATATATGGTGATGGAAGGAGAACTGACTCTGGGTGGTGAACACACAATGCTATGTACGTATACTTGTAGATGATGTATTATAGAATTGTACACTTGAAACATATATGATTTTACTAATCAATGTACCCCAATTAATTTTAAAAGATGCACCCTTAAAATTATGAAAAAGAAGCCAGAGAATGGAGGAGGATATCTGCAATATTCATACCTGTCAAAGAACCTGTATTTGGAATATATAGAGAACTTCTACAAACCAGTAAGAAAAATCAAAAGTCCTAACTTTAAAAATCGGTGAAATCTTAAGTACCCACTTTACAAAATAGAACATGCACGTTGTCAATAAATATATATAAAGCTGCTCAACCTGTTAAGTCATTAAAAATATAAATCAAAACCGTGATTTAATACTATAATACCAATGTGATAACCACTAGAATAGCAAAAAGAAAATGATTTTCAATCAAGATTAAAAAAGTGTTAAGTATACAGGTCAGAACTGGAATGCTCAAACACTACCGGTTACTCCTTTCATATCACTTCAGAAAACTCTGTCATATCCTGATGTAGCAGTTTCCATTACTCGATAAACACCCATGAGACTGTTTCTGAGTATACAAAGTAGATATGCACAAGTTGGTCATAGTAGTGCTATTTATGATAAATAACTGCCACTAAACGTTGGTCAGCATTAAACAGAAAACAATAAACTATATTGCAACAAAATACTACATAGCAATGAGAATAAATGAACAGTTTCTATGCTCACAAGTTTGACTCTCATAAACACAGTGTTGAATGGACGAAGACAGACACATATGTACTGAATACTTCCATTTATTTAAAAAACAACTCAAAGACAAGCAACAAATCTGAAGTGATAGAATTAAAAGATAATTGCTATTTTTATGTGTAGTTTAATTACCGGGAAAGGGTAAAAGTTGGGATTTCTGAGGCACTGATCATATTTCATTTCTTGGTGTGAGTGCCCATCACGTTAATTTTCATTTTGTTAAACTTTATCATTTTTTGCAATTTTGTGTGTATATATATTTATAATATATACATATATGTATATTATATATATATATATATCAGAAATATATATATATATCAGAAATATATGTGTGTGTGTATATATCTTTGAGACATCAATTGTCTTCCACAGTAACAGAATGTACATTGTATTGTAGATGACAATGTGCCTATCTTTAAGAAAACACAAAAGAAACCAAACAAAAGTATTTTTGATTGTGTGCCACTGAAAACATTTTTAATGTATTCTCGATGGCCAGTGCCAGTAACTGTTAAAATTCTGAGATACTAAATTGAATAATTTATGGCTCCTTCTCCTAAGAAACTCACAAGTTCTTAGGAGAAACACAGAAATACTCTATGTCTCACTTTAAAAATGTGAGTTCCAGGACAAGAATCAAGCTCGTCTTGTTCGCTGTCTTAGTCTCGTGGCCCAGCATGAACATGTTTATGGCACTGAGCAGTAAATATCTGTGAATTGAAGGTGTGAGCGGATGCATGAAGGCAGTGTGCTGTGATGGAAGGTCCCATGTGTTGTAACGGGACAATGAACAATCGTGCGCACCTGTATCCAGGAGGGTTAGGAGATGCTCGACGCGGGGCAAACTGGCCTGAAATCTTAAAAGATAAGTAGGTGTTCACTGGCTTGGTGGGAGACGAAAGTGAGGGCAGGATGGAGAAAAAGAGAAGGTATTCTAAGCAAAGGAATCATAATAAAGTACTGAGTTATTTTTCTTCTGCTAAACAACGGAAAATCAGAGCACGCTGAAATTAAGAATAACGAAAGCAGCAGTGTTTCTACAGGCTAAATTCTCTTTAAACTCTCCCTAAAATCACCATGCCCTGAGTTGCCAATCTGGGTGACTACCTTTGCAGCAATCCTGGTAACTTCCAGGACCAGATGCCTTCCAAGTTCTGGATCTAGGTTACCCTGGACTCCATAATGCGGCTGAATAACGCGCTCAGTGCATTTAAATCACAGGAATAATAGATTGCTTTTAATTTATGAAATAGTACCAAAGCAATACAATCTTTTAATGCCCTCACCCAAAGGAATGAATAATTTGAGAGAACCTAAACTTGATGGGGGATATGCGTCACTTTATCCAGTATGACTCAGGCTTCACTTCTTTTTCTTTTTTCCTTTTTTTTTTCTTAGCTTTATTGAGATATATTGGCAAATAAAATTGTAATACAGGCACATCTCATTTTATTACGCTTCACTTTATTGCACGTCGCTTTATGGGGCTTCACAGATGTTGTATATTTTACAAATTGAAGTCAAGACCCTCCACCGGCAAAAAAGATTAAGACTCGTGTTACTGGGATACATGCTTTATTTTGGTGCTCTGGAACTGAACCCACAAATCTCCGAGGTAGGCCTGTGTATTTAAAGTGTACACATCATCATGATGTGTACTTGATATACATACACAGTGAGAAAGGATTCCCGTAATCAAGTTGACACACTCATCACCTCGCCTGTTTACCTGTTTCTTTCTTTCTTTCTTTCTTTCTTTCTTTCTTTCTTTTCTTTCTTTCTTTCTTTCTTTCTTTCTTCCTTCCTTCCTTCCTTCCTTCCTTCCTTCCTTCCTTCCTTCCTTCCTTCCTTCCTTCCTTCCTTCCTTCCTTCCTTCCTTCCTTTCCTTCCTTCCTTCCTTTCCTTCCTTCCTTCCTTCCTTCCTTCCTTCCTTCCTTCCTTCCTTCCTTCCTTTCTTCTATTTTTTTTTTTTTTTTTTTGGTTTGGTGAGAAAGCAAATTTCAGTTATACACTACAGCATTATCAATCATGTTATACATTAAGTCCCCGGGTCCATTCATCACTTAACCGAAAAGCTGTACCCTTTACAAACTTCTCTGCATTTCCCCTACCACAACTTCCAGGAGCCTCCAATCTACTCTGCAGACTTCGCTGTTGTCAGATTTCACATGTAAGTTACACCACGCAGCAGCAGGCTTTCTGTGTGGCTTATTTTACCTAGCAAAACGCCCTCCAGTTTCATTCATGTTGTTGCAAATGGCAGGAACACCTTCTTTTTTAAGGCTGCACAGTATTTCATTGTGTGTGTGTGTGTGTGTGTGTGTGTGTGCGTGCACACATGTGGCAATATAGGGCAATAGTGAGAAGTGACAGTTACTATGCCATTGCTGTGATCTAAATATTAATTAACAAATACACTGCTGCATCAGACATTGCTCCTTGGTTTCTAAACCCCATTTCATCCTTTCTCTTTAGAGCATGCTTATAATTTGGGTGAGATAGACACTTCTCCCACTGCCTGGTTGATATACAACATATAATACTATTTCACTCACTTTAGCAAGCAAATGGCTCCATGGTGGGTGGGCAGACCTAATCCATTCATCACACCAAGCCAGGACCCTGGCCACAGTGGTGGGTTCTTATCATGGAAGTGAAACCAGACAAGCTTAAAGCAATGTTGACAGAAATAGAACTTTATTTCTGCCATCACCAATACATTTCAAATACAAGCATAACACAGTGCAAACATTTCTGTCATAAGGAGTGTGTAATTTACTGAAAGACACCTGTTTTTGTTTGTTTGTTTGTTTTTGATTGAGAGTGGGTTACCATTCTGAATATTAAACAACCTCAGTGGGAGTGATACTGTCTCCAGTGAGGTGAAAATAAGTTCTTGTGGGAGTAAAAGAAACGTTAAGTATTACAATAGTACGTGGCCTTCCAAACCACACTACGTAAACAGATACATAGGATATCTGCCATACGAAATGTCTTCAGGGAAGGGAAATTAGGAAAAACAAGTATATCTTGAAAGGCTATTTAGAGGGGGGATAAAAAAAAAAAAAGTTGAGAAATATCTATATCTCATTTGTGGTAAAACAGTTATTCTCTACTGGCTGTTAGTGTCTTCCTTTTCTCCTCCCACCCTATTTCTCATTTGTAGGTGGTATAAGCGTATGCCAGCTAATCTGATTAATAGTTTAAGCAGGGCTCTCACTTGAAGTCAAATGTACAGAAAATAAGTTGTAAGACTGTGAGGCATCTCCACACTAATTCCATGTGCGCTGGGTAACCCTTGTTCTGTGGCAGGTGTGGCATCAGGGCTCAGTTCCCTGAGAACAGAGCTGGTATGCAGGTAATGCAAGTGCTCATTCAATGCAAGTGTTTGATTGGCTGGCTCAGTAGGGGCAAAGAAGGAACTGGGGAGTGTGAAAAAAGAGGGGATGCTAGGGTGAAGTTGGGGGGAAGGAGAGAGGGGGAAGGAGATAGGGGGAAGGAGAGATCCATTGAGATAGAAGTCAACAGTTTTTTGTAAACTAATCTCAGAAGTGAAAAGCTATCACTTTTGCACACTCTGTTCATTTTAATGGATGGTATCCACGTACACCATCTGTTATACCAGAAGGCAGGGATCAATGGGGACCTCTCAGAGGCCACCTATCAAACCCACTACCTTGAGCCTTTACAGTCAGACCCCAACTCTGCTGGGTGCATTCACCTTAAAACACATCCCCTCACATTCTCCACATCTACCTCTGACTTTCTTTCAGTCCTTTCTATTCTCCATGACTCTTGCCACAGTACCTTTGTTCATACTTTTTCTCTTCCTGAAAATTATTTCCCTTCCATCTTTGTATACGTAACTCTTCCTCATGTTTTGGATTTTAAATTTATTTCATTAATTCCTATTGTCCTCAATCTTAAGTTAGGTCTTATGAGTAGGTTTGCCACATAATATAAGATGCCCAGTTAAAATTGAACTTGAGATAAAGAGGTTTTTTGTTTTTTTTTTCGGTTCCTTTATTTTTTAGTATAAGAATGTTTCAAACATCTCACAAGACATACTTATACTAAAAGGTATGTGTCCTTTACCTGGAATTCTTCTGGGCATCTTGTATTTTTATTTGCTAAATGTGGCGACTCTATTTGGGAGGGGCATAATAAATTCCGCAGTTCCTAGGTCAGGTCTGGCCTGTAAGAGGCACTCCATAAACATTTGTTGAATCAATGAGACATATTTTTTATTCTTGTAGGCTTTCAGAAGAAAATAATTTTATAAATCGAGTATAATACTTCTTAGTTGCTTAATAATTCGTGATCACTTAGAAAGATTTGTTTACCACACTTTTAGGCAGGTTTCCTTTTCAATTAGCTGATTTCATCTTTCATAGTGAAATGGAAATTTGTGTCCAATAGCTCTTCATCCAGCAAATTCTGTTTTTATCATTCACTATCTACTGGAGAAAGTAAACTTCTTTTAAAGTTATTCGGTAGAATTGTAAAATGGAAAGCTTTGTAATTTTGATAAAGCAACATAAACACTTTGAGCCTCAGTTATTTTTTCATTAAAATGACAGTAAGAGTAGGATTGATGTGAAGATTAAATATGTCAATGAGAATAAAATAGTAAGAAAAGCACATAGCACTTAAAAGGTACTTAATGAATCTCCCCTTGAGCCCTTCTTACCTCCTCATCGCATACGTATTTTAAATTAGTTGAGACAAAATATATTCATGAAGGACCTCATTTAAAAATCATGGAGGACCTCAAAACCAAATAACACATTTTCTTTTATGTTTCCAATCCATTTAGGGAATTAGCAAAACCACTATAAAAAAAAAGTAGCTAAGACTTGAATTAAGTCTGTTTTATTGTTTTGTTTTGTTTTACTTTTTTTCCCCTTCCTTTCTTCCCTCCCTCCCTCCCTCCTTCACTCTCTCCCTCTCTCCCCTCCTTCCTACCTTCTTTCTTTCCTTCCTTAATTAATTAGAGTTGAAGTATGTAACAAATCTTCTTGGGAATAAAATGGGTAAATAGAGTATAAAAAACTGTTCTATGTAATGACTTAAATCTGAAGCTCTGACAGGAAATAATAATGAGCTTAATAATGTCAGATTAGGAAACATTGAATCAGAAGGATCACTGAGCAAGAGTAGGCAAGTAGCCCCCTCCTCACACCGACTGCATCATTTAATTACTGGTTCAATGCTAGGTTAATCATCACTATGAACTGTCACATTCACTTAAAGCTTCTCGGAGAAGATATTAACAGTGTACTGACATTGTAGAGCTTGGGATTTCTATTCAGTAATTGTGCCAAGGCAGAAAACTTATGTTGGGGACTCCATTATACAGTATGCAGGCAAATTTTTTGATTTTTTTTTTAAATTGAGATATAATTGACATATAACATCACATTAGCTTCAGGTGTACAATTTAATGATGTGATATTTGTATATATTGAAAAATAATAAAAACAGTAAGTCTAGTTAACAACCATTGCTAGTTATCATTCTTTTTCTTATGGTGAGTACTCTCTTAGCAGATTTACTGAAGCAGTTTACTTAGTATAAATCATGTTTGAAATATCACAAAAATCTGTACTTTGTCATATTTAACTCCTCCTAATGAAATCTAGTGAGGAATAATACAATTAGGAAGACTGTCAATCAAGATAGCCAAAATGCACCATATTGGAAATTAGATGAAGGGGAATATTTTTCAAAAGTGAATTAAAAATATTTAATGAATATTAAATGATTATACTTAAACATATTAATAGTTTTTATTAATATGCTAAAGAGAAAAGTAAAAAAAAAAAACTTCTGGTAAAAGTCTATAATATGATCAATCCAAAGTGACCTAATTTGTTTGATTGGAGTTTGTAATTTTGAATGTACAAAATTCAAGCTGGTTAAGTAATTGGAGACATGCCATCTGTTAAGAAAACACTCTGTTTTTGATTGACTGGGAAAAGTTTAACTTTTCCTTCATATACTAAGGAGAATTTAAATAGACTGATTCAAAAAGTTATTAATGCCCAAATATGCCTACAATTCTCTTCATGAGGACTTGGAATAGAAAAGCTCAAATTTGATCAGAAAATAAACATTGGGTTTAGAAAGGATATGAAGTATATTGTAGAATATTTACCAAGTAGGTTTTAATATACAAACCTTTCATTTGTGAAACTAATGCTACAAACTGTTAGACTTTTTATAGTTCATTTATTTTTCCGGTTAAAATTTAAGTTGTTTTTTTTTTTTAATTTATTGGGGTGACAACTGTTAGTGAAATTACATAGATGAGGGTGAAGGGGATCAAATATATGGTGATGGAAGGAGAACTGACTCTGCGTGGTGAACACACAGTGGGATTTATAGATGATGTAATACAGAATTGTACACCTGAAAATTTAAGTTTTTTAACACATATTTTATGTCTCTTTTTTTCTCTTAAAATATTTCATTTTACAAAAAAAGTTAGCTGTGTTTTACTCAGATGTAAAAATTTTACTCCTATGAGTTTATCTGTAAAATCTCCTTACATGGTTTATCTTCCCCACACCCTGTAACTGAACCACACTTCACTGCTGCCTCCTCCTCCTCCTTTCTGCTTCTCCGCTGAATGTTCCAGAGACAATTCCATCAAGTCCATGAGCCAGTCATGATTTCTCATTGACTGCAGATGCATATCTAGGACCTTGACTAGACATCTCATGTGAACATGGAACAAGTGTCTCAAATTCATTATGTTCAGAACAATACTTTCATCCCTCACTCCCCTTCTCAAAGGTTGCTGTGTCCCAAATCTTTGGTTCCACAGTTTATCCACTTCTTTAGTTATAAGACTAAGCATTGGCTTGGGTACTATTTTTTTTTTCCTTTGATCCAATATCCTGTCTTACTGAAGTCTTGTTATATATACCTTGAAACAATATCCCAATCTGGCCACATCTCTCCACATCCGTTGCTAATATGCTGGTACGAGCCTCCGTGATCTGATATTTGACTAGACTACTTCCTAAGTGGTCGGTATGCTTATGTTCTTGACTTTCCTTCAGTCTGTTCTCCACTGAGCATCCAGAATGATCCTTTATAAGCAGATCAGAGCATGCCACTCCCCTAGTGAGAATGGCTTCTCCTCTCATAAAGAGCAGAAGATAAGTGTTTAAAATGGTCTACACAGTTCTTCAGGACCTGGCTATTTTGCACCTCACGTGCTATTCTTCTCTCAGCCTATTTTAGCTACTCTGAACTTACGCTGTTCTTAAAACAAACCAAGTCCATACTGACCTCATAGAATACTGGTGTTCCCCCACACCCCGACTGTATTCCCTGATATTTTATAATGATTAGTTCTTCATATTATTCATATTTCTATCTAATCAAATGTCACCTGCTCAGGAAAGATTTTCTTGACTACTTCACCCCAAATAGCATGATCTCTGTCAAAGCAAAAATTTGCATCAGACAACGTTAAGCAGGCAGGGAGACCTTATTCAAGGATATTGAAATAGGGGAGAAAAGCCACAAATGAGTCTGAGCTCAAGTTCACTGAAACTAAAGGAATACAGCTTTTAAGACCTGGGGTAAGAGAGGGAAGAGTGTAAGTCATTTGTTTTACTAATTGGTTTTATCTAAAGAAAAAGTAAACATTTTATATTTCCGTGACAAGAAGTAGTTTTACAACTTGGATCAATATACCTACCTAAGTTAAATTCCTCCTACCCTCTCTTCCTTGATGATTACGTTTAAAAGTTGTGGCTCCCAGATCTACGACAAATACTTTCCCAGATGTGAAACTACAAAGAGGCTTTAAAAAGGTATATATGTCCAAGGGTAGAGAAAGAGTTTACAATTACAAATTTTCTAACGTAAATGCTCTCAGAAAAGTGAAGTCAATCGTTCTCTTATAGACCTGGGACGAACAAGTGGAATCTAAAATTAAAAACACAATACCATTTATATTAGCACCCCCAAAATAAAATACTCAGTTATAAATCTAAAAAAAATATATATTTATAAGATCTAAATGAGAAAACCTACAAACTCTGATGAACAAAATCAAAGAACTAAATAAATGATGTATCCATGTTCATGAAGTATCACACATGAAGACAATGCGATATGGGTGGAAGAATTGACAAATGGATTAATGGCACAGAATAGAGAGCCAGGGAAAAGTCCCTCATAAAATTAGTCAACTGGTCTTTGATAAAGGAACAGAGACAATACAATGGAGCATGATAGTCTTTTAGAAGAGATGGTGCTGGAACAATTGGACGTCCCCATTGAAAAACAGGAATCTATGGAAACAACCAAAATGTCCTTCGATATATGAATGGATAAAGAAGTTGTGGTATATATACACAATGGAATGCTATTCGGCGGTAAGAAAAGATGATACAGGAACATTTGTGACAACATGGATGGATCTTGAGAGTATGATGCTAAGCAAAATAAGTCAGACAGAAAAAGCAGAGAACCATATGATTTCACTGATATGTGGTATATAAACTAAAAACAAAAAAGAACAAGACAAACAAATGAGAAACAAAAACTCATAGACACAGACAATAGTTTAGTGGTTACCAGAGGGTAAGGGGTGGGTGATGAGGGTAAAAGGGATCAAATATATGGTGATGGAAGGAGAACTGACTCTGGGTGGTGAACACACAATGGGATTTATAGATAATGTATTACAGAATTTTACCCCTTAAATCTATGTAATTTTACTAACAATTGTCACCCCAATAAATTTAAAAAAAGGAAAAGATGAATCTAAACGTAGACCTTACACACTTCACAACAATTAACTCAAAATGAATCACAGACCCAAATGTAAAATGCAAAACTATAAAACACGTAGAAGATAATACAGGAGAAAACCTAGATGACCTTCGCTATAGAGATGGCTTTTCAGATACAACACCAAAGGCACAATCTACGGGAGAAATAATTGATAAACTGGACTTTGTTAAAATTAAAAGCAATATCCAGAGAATGAGAAGACAAGTCACAGACTGGGGGTGGGAGGGAAATATTTGCGAAGGACACATTTGATAAAGGACTGTTATTCAAAATACACAAAGAACTCTTAGAGCTCAACAAGAAAACAAACAACTTGATTAAAAATTAGGCCACAGACCTTAATAGATACCTCACCAAAGAAAATATACAAATGACAAATAAGCCCATGAAAAGATATTCTATATCATATACCATCAAGGAAAAGAAAATTAAAGCAATGAGACACCACCACACACCTATTAGAATGGCCAAAATCCAGAACACTGTCAACACCAACTGCTGAAAAGGACATGGAGCAGCAGGGACTCTCATTCATTTGCTGATGGCAATGCAAACCGGCATAGTCAGTTTGGAAGAAAGTTTGCACATTGTTTTCAAAACTAAATAACCTTGCCATGTGATCCAACAAGTGTGCTCCTTGATGCTTGCCCTCGAATTGAAAACATTGCTTCTACTCCAAAACCTGCATGCAGATATTTATAGCAACTTTATTCATAATTGCCAAAACCTACAAGCAACTGAGATATCCATCAGTAGGTGAATGGATCAACGGAGGTCCATCCAAAGAAAATATCATTTACCACTAAAAAGAAATGAGCTGACAGGTCATGAAAAGACATGGAGGAATCTTAAATGCATATTACTACTAAGCAAAAGAATGTAATCTGAAAAAGCAACATATGATTCCAACTATATGACATTTTGTAAAAGGCAAAAATATAGAGACAGTTAAAAAAGACCAGTGGTTGCCAGGGCAAGGGGTCAATGGGAGGGAGGGATGAATGGGTGGAGCACAGAGGACTTTAGGGCAGTGAAACTACTCTGTAGGAGACTATGATGATGGATACATGTCATGACACATTTGTCCAAACCCACAGAATGCACACCAGCGGCGAGCCCTAATGTACACGACAGGCTTCGGGTGATAATGACGTGGCATTGTGGGTTTATTGTTTATAACAAATGTAGCACTCTTGTAGATGACCCTGATAATGGGCAGGCTAGACAGGTGTGGAGGCAGGAGGTACTTGGGAAATCTCTGTGCTGTTCTCTCAACTTTGCTGTGAACTTAAAATTGCTGTAAAAAATAAAATGTATTGAAAAATTTCACATTAAAAAAGAAGGAAGGAAGGAAGGAAGGAAGGAAGGAAGGAAGGAAGGAAGGAAGGAAGGAAGGAAAGAAGGAAGGAAGGAAGGAAGGAAGGAAGGAAGGAAAAGGAGGCGCCTAGAGTCAAGAAGATGCCTGTATAAAATGTAATCAAGCTGAGGGGAACATTAAGGCTGTTTTGGCCATGTCCTTCCCCTGTAACTGCAGCCTCTTACACTTTTTATTTTATAAAAAAAAATTATTATTTAATTATTTATTATGCATTCCTCATCTTGTTTTGTTGTTGTCGTTGCTGTTGTTTTTTTTTTTTTTTTAACCTGGTTATACTTTTATTTTTCCTCTATAGATCCTGAGCTTCCCAATGACAGTCATTTTGCCTAAGAGGTTCAGAGCCCTATACCCATAATACATATTCCTAGAACACACTATTTAGTTACTATAAAAAATTAATAAGATCCGTGTATCATAAAAATATAATTAGTTGGGAAAACATGAAACAAAATGTTAAGATATTACTGTTAAGGTTATATGAAATGCATATCAGAAAGTGCTTAAAATTAACTGACAATTCTGAGGATAATAAAATTAACAAAGGCGTTTTGTTTTTTTCTGTTATATTCCCACCATCTGTACTTACAATGAAATCCATGAGCTGCCAAAGTATTTCAAAATAAGCTGCCTCTATGTTTAAAATCTCCAAATCTCAATTATAGGGTCTCAAAAGGTGAGGATAATACAGGTCTTTGAACGAATCTGTAGGGAAAGATGAGAATGAAGAAAATGACTTTCCTGGCCCAGGGCTCTTAGAAACCAGGCCTGAGGCAATAGCTCAGGTGGGAAGCTTGGCTGAGCAGCAGGAGGGAAGCAGGAGAGGGAGCTGCGATGCCGCAGGCTCACTGTTTTCTGCACTGAGGCTCCACACAGCTATGCCATCGTCCCTGAGCCACACCTGCAGTGGGAGGCAGGGAGAAGATGGTACCTACCAGTGTCACAATGCTTGGCGGGAATTGCGGCCCAGGTGGGATCTGAGGGACCTGAGGGATCTGAGGGAGCCGCCTGAGGGACCACCAGTAGCTGCTCCGGGAACCCCTGCTTTCTACAGAAGCAGCAGTGGCAACAAAAGTATGGAAACAGTACAAACCCTTTCTAGGGAATCCCAAGTCCCAAACCAAGGGAATTACACAGATTTGTGAATCTGTTCTCAGCACCCTGGGGGCCATTCAGGCCAGCCTGCACCGTCTTAGAATATCTAGGCCTTTCCTGGACTCAAACATGACTTTTTTTTCCCCTGAAGTGGGCTGTCGGGGTGGGCAGAAGCTGCCACCACATCCCCAAGGTGGTGGCAAGCTGCCATGTCCTGACAAGAACAAAGAAGCACGTGGTCTGGTCCTGAGGCCGTCAGATAACCAGCATCCCCTCTTCTAGCACCAGAACTCAGTGCCCTTCACCTGGCTAGCACTTCAGCTGGTCTGCTTTGCTTGTCTGGTGTGTGACCAAAATCTTAATCCCTGAGGGTTTGAGTCCTTATCTGTACCCTTTTGGGGGCACAGTTGGCAAAATAAGCTACTTACAGCTATCACTGGGCATGGAGGGACCAATTACTAGTTGATGTTGTTTGCTGGACACACACTGTCATTTTGGGTAAGTGAGAGGCCTTACAAAGGTTTAAGGTGAAGGTTTGTAATGCACACATAGAAACTACTTAAAAGTTCATGCAACATGCCAGTGAGTACGAATGATAGAATATTTCTAATCTTAGCAACAGCAATCAGACCTCAATTAAACAAAATGAAAATGATCATGGATGAAATACAAATGGCTTTAAAAAAATTTAATGGGAAACCAGGATTTTGGTTTTAACATAGCATTCTACCCAGGCCTTAGCACAACTTATAGATGAAAAAGCATTTTATATCCCTCTAGTGTTTCACATAATAAAGATGCTTGAATTGGGTTTAGGCATATGCACCTTATAGGATACTGAATCCTCTCTTTTTGTACACTGAAGCAGTGTGACTTTGAGACTTAATTTGCTTCTCTTTATGTGTATGCTTTAGATATGAAGAAAAAGATAAGTTTACATCTAAGTTTTTAACTGGAACTTTTCTCCCTAGATTTAACACAATATCTGTCAATCACACGCCAACAGCACTTTATAAGGTGACTAAAGAAAGGAAACTAGTTTCTGAATTATTTAGACCCTGTCACTCTGTACCTGACAGTATCATTGCATTCCCCCACATTGTATAATTTGTATATACAGAAGTCACTTTGTCCTCAGATGTTAGAAGATGATAGGCCACAAAGAATACGTGCTTCCCACACAACTGTGTTAGGAATTTGAGCAAAAGAACAGAAGGACGTATTATTTTGTCATTGCTAGGGAATGACAACTTGGCTGTGTTTCACTGTCTTTGTCAAGGTATTCAATCTCACGTTAAAACTTCTCTACTTGTTCTCAGAGTATACATTTGACAAAAGGAGTGGCCAGGCTGCCATCCCGGGAGTACCGTGAGCAACGTTCCTCGGTGACCACCTGGTGGCAGCCTGTAGTGGGGCGGCCTGGCTTCCGGGCACACATGCTGCCATTGGGCCCCCAGCACGTTGCCCAGCCTGCAAAGCTCGGAGTCATGAGTCACAGGGCTTGGCTCTTCTGAGTTCTTCACAGGCAGAAAAGCTCCAGCCTGGAAATCTGTATCCTACTAGGCTGTGTAGGACAATTCCGATAAATGTAAACTGATTTGTCAGGTGATGCTTTGCTGTTACATTTCCATTTATCATTAAACCCTTCAGTTCTATTATGACAGAAAATATAATAATTAAAAGGCCATTGGTAAAAAAGGTCCGTTGCTTTTACATCAATAAACACCTTGGGCCCCATGAAATCCAATAATCCTCGTACATTGCTCTTTGATGTCAGAATATTAACCCATAACGGAAATGCCTCTTAACATCTCTGTCCTAGTTAGAAAACATACACTTATAGTTGAGTCAACCTGTTCATCTTTTTAACACTAATGCAGAACAAAGCATCTCTAGGTACTGATCATGTATGTGGCACCATCCTTTTTTTCCTCAGTCTTCCCAGTAAATCTCAACAATCAGAGAGCTATTGGCTCTAAAACTGACTTTTTACATTGTTGAGGGTATATTTTTATCTTTTATAAGCTGTTCAAGGTTCTGTTGCCACTACCCAAGGGCTCCTTTTCTCTGACATGGTTTGTAGCCAATAATGAGCCACAAAATTCCATTAACTCCTCAAAATGGTAAGAACTGAAGCACAGAGAGAAACCCCAAGTTCTCTGGGAAGTTGGCACCATCTCTGCAGCGTTCACAGACTCACTGCCCCTGTTAGTCTTCCCTGGTTCTTTTGGAGAAGAGCCTCCTGATAAGAGACATCTGGAAACATTACTGGAAAAATTATGAAAGCAGTAAAAAATATTGTGTTTTCTTTCTCTTAAACATTAATGAAGCCCCTTTCTTTTATGGTAGTAAGGAAATGGAGTTGTTAATTTTGTTTTAGGCAGTGAAGGAAGATACTCTACTTAGAGGGCCAGAGGAGTGAATAAGTAAGAAATAGAGCTATGACTTTTTTTTCTTTTCTTTTCTTTTTTTTGGTCTACAAAGTACATGCTAGAATGGACCCTGGCAATATTGTCTTCACCTCTAAAACAGTTACGAAGTAAGATGGACTATGATCTGCAGAAATAGAATCCATAAATGCTCACAACCATGCCAAAAACAAACAAACAAAAAAACCTTTTCTAAGTATTTGGTCATTTTCTGCTTGCAGTCTTGCTCCAAGTAACAAACACAGTATATGCTTTGTAGAGTTCATTTTTAAACTGCTCACTTCCAAACCTGCTTAAGGAGTTACACAGGGTAAAATGATTTTGGCACTTAGAAAATTCTTTGGTTTGAAACTTATTTTAACGTTGAACATATTGGTGAACAAAATGAAAATTAAAGCTTTGTATAATTCAATAAAAAAACAGAAACACCAAATTAGCACTTGAATATTTTTAATTCAGTAAAATGTGATTATCTTCATTAGATAAAACCACCATTTCAGCAAAACTTCATTCCTAATATTTTGAGATAATTTGGGGAAGAATACCACATAAATTTTTTATTCAATCTGCACTTTCCATTTTTTGCAGTGCATCATTTTACAAAACAAATACCCTAGTAAAGATTTACTTTACAGTATATGAAACAGTACGTAAGAATATGCAAATACACATATTGTAGAGCAAAAACGTGTGTATCTGTGTCTAAGCGAGTGTGTCTCTTAAGAGGGTGGGAAGAGGTAATTAAATGACAGCTGTACTGCAATATCTGATTGCATTTGCCCATCTGAAAATGTTTGTAATATATTAAACACCTAAATTATTAAACATTAATGTAGATGAAACTTTCAGAATAAAACGTTGGTTTCCAATAAGTGTTTGTTGAACTGAATTTCAAAATGTGATTTCATAGGCATACTAGCCCGGGGCTTACCATACGCATAAGATTGGGACACACTCTGTGCTTTGGGACATGTGCCTCACTCCCTGGCACATGGTGGTGCATGACAATCAACCCACATGGATCTTGTAGTCTGCAAGGTTTCTTTTTTTTTTTTTTTAATTCATATAACTATTTAGCTTAATATTGGTGGTGAGATGACCACCATCAAGAAAGAATATGGAGGGGAAAAGACTGGTTCTATCCTCAAATTCTTAGAATCATGTCATCAGTATTATCAAATACCACCATGACAAATATATATTAAGTGTGCACTACATGGAGACAAGAGAACCACAGAGGGTTTTTGTTTGTTGTTTACTTCTGTCCTACTACATTCAAAACACTTTTAGGGTAGAGGATGGGTTTCCACTACTCCTTTGAATCACCAGTTCCTAACACGTTTTCTAACACATGGAAGAACTTTAATTAATTTGTTTTATAATACCAAATTGCTTTGACTACCGAAGAAAATATATGTAGGTATATCCACCATGCAATAAACTATGCCATAAATATAGTAAATCCTAAGTGGGATTTTTCCCCCATGTTTAGGCATAAGTTTCTGGGTTTAATTTACGTATTTTTATAGAACCCTGAGTGCATCTATTTGCAAATTTATTGTTGTCATTTCAGCATGATTTTTAATATTTTTCTACAAAAATATTTTGGATACTCCTTACAGACTATTTAAATAAAGAATTTAGTGTACTGTAATAAAAAGCCATTCAATGTAAAGTGTTGTACATTATGTTGTGAGGCTCACCTCATTACAGAAAGCTCATGGCATATGAGCAACTACAACGAATCCTCTGTTTCTGTGACATGTGACATGTGAACATAGCAGTGTTCATCATCTACGTGGCCATTTAAAAATAGATTTCAGCACTGACATGGAAAGAGCTTGAAAGTTATCACTCTAATCTTTACAACAAGAAAATAGCAGGAAAAACATTGAAAAGTCAACAACTCTTCTTGACCCAGAGAACTGAGGTCACAGGGAAAACACACCTAAGCATATCATACTTGGACAGCAGATAACCAAGGACAAAGAAAAAAATCTTGAACTAAGGTAGAGGAAGGAAAAAAGATCTTGCTTGTAGAAGAACAAGGATGAGAATTATATTAGATTTTTCTTCATAAACTGCACAGGTAATGAAAGAATGGATTGAATATTTAATGTGTTAGATGAAAAACAACAGCAACAACAAAAACTACCAACCTAGAATTCTGTATCCAGAAAAATTATCCTTCAAAAGTGAAGGAGAAATAAAGAACTTTTCAGACAAACGAAAACTGAGGCAATTAATTCCAGCAGACCTTCCCTGTAGGATATGTCAAAAAAAAAAAAAAAAAAGTTGTTTGAGGACAAGGAGAATGATACAGAATGATAAAGAGAATGATAAGAAGCTAGAATCAAATAAGGAAAGAGCAATAGATAAAGAATAAATTGAGCTAAAATAAAACATTTGACTTTTTCCTATTCTTTTAAAAAATATTTTTAAATTTTTTTCAATTACAATTGACATGCAATATTATATTGGTTTCAGGTGTACAACTTAGTGGGTAAACATTTAAATAACTTTCAAAGTGATCACCCCGATAAGTTCAGTACCTTTCTGACATCATACATAGTTATTATAATATTATTGACTATATTCCCTCTGCTGTACTTTACGTCCCCATGACTTTTATAACTGGCAATTTGTATTTCTTACTCCCTTCATTTTTTTCACCCATCCTATTTTTAATTGATCTAAAATAGTTATTGCTTTCAAGTAACGATATTAACAATGTGTTATAGCATTGGATGAATAAAGCATATGAATAAGTGAAATTAATGTCTGCAGTGCCATAAGGAATGGAGAGGGAAATTGAGAATACTCAATTATAAGGTCCCTGTACTACATGTGTAACAGTATAGTTAATTAGAAGATGGAGTCTGATTAACTAAACATGTGAGTATATATTGTAAACTCTAGGGCCTGCAGTAAAGTTTTATAAGTATAATGGACATGTGTAAAGAAGAGATAAAATGGAATCATATCAAATGCTCAACTAAATCAAGGCACCACCAGAAAAGAGGAGAAAATGTAACAAAAAAAATGCAATAAATAGAAGATATTTACAGACAGAATAGATATTAATTCAACTATATTGATAATGACTTTCAGGGTAAAGGATCTAAATACACAAGTTCAAAGATGTGGATTTTCAGAGTTTATAAAAAAAATAAGACCTAACTATATGTTTTATACAAGTAACCCACATTAAATATAAAGACTCAGATATGTTAAGGGGTGCAGAAATCTATATCACATCAAAACTAATCAAAAGATAGCTTGAATAGCTATAGTAATTTCAGACAAAGAAGACTTCAGAAAATGGGAAATTGTCAGGAATAAACAGAGGTATAATATAATAATAAAGTTGATTCTCCAAGAAGATCTAATAATCCTTAACATGCCCACATGTTAAGGGCATGTTAAGGGCATGTAATAATCCTTAACATGCCCACAGCAATAGTGTATCAAAATATGTGAGGCAAAAATTGATAGGTCCTGCAAGGAGAAAGACAAATTACTATTATAATTGAAGACGTGAGAACCCCTCTTTCAGTCACTGAACAAGCAAGTGGGCATGAACTCACAAACAATACAGGCAAATCCTTGCTTCTATGGAGCATACATTCCAACTGAAATAGATGAAATATAAGCATATAAATACATAAAATATTTAGTCGATCAAATGGCAATAAATGACTTAGAGACAAAAGCAGGTAGAGAAATGGAGTATGAAGATGAGTGACTGGTCTAAATTTAAATTAAAATGTCAAAAAAACCTTATAAAATTGGTGTCAGGAAAGACAAGTTGATGACTGAAACAGGCTACAGGGGTTTCTGGGGGAAGAACATTCAGGACAGAATAAACAGTTCAAAAGTTCTCAGTTTTCGATTTTATTGCTCAGATTTTCCTTTATTAAATGAGATGACTAAGTAATTACTATATGTACTCATTCTTCCCTTCCCAGTCACCTTGAAATTTTTAATAACATACATCAACATTTGGTGTAAAACAGGTAAGTTAGCAAAGCACATATAAAATCTCTTTATACACAATGCACCTGGAATGTAGATTTAGGTCCGGCAAACTTGCTAAATTACCTGAGTGCATCAGGCAATGGGAAACAAAGAGCCATGACTCACCTTTCTTTTGTCCTATGTAATTCCAAAGTGTGAGACTATAATTACATGACACTTCATAATATCATGAAAGGTTAAACCAAAGATTTGCTGCCTTTGACCAAATGTCATTTATTATACAACTTATTTAACACGAAATAGTTTCAATTTGATCTTTAATATAAATTATAGAAATGATAAGAGAATAAAATTTGAGTCTGCACAATGTTACCATTTGCAAAGGTCCTTGTAAAGTTGCCAATGAAAATCTATAATTCATCTATGTGCTTCTTTTGAGCACCTTTCTAGAATTGTTGTGAGAGTAAGAAAATTGTAAGGGAATCAACAGTAATGAATAATATTTCAAAGAAGAAAAGGAAAACAGTACTGAACCCATGAGTTACCTACACTAGAAAAAAATCAATGTTAGGATGCTAATATTTTATAATGAAATAAACAACTCTTTCATACAAAAAAATCACATAATAAACTTGTAGAATGAACACTAATGAAGTAACTTTGTGGACAAATCTTATTATTCTTAATCAGATATTTGCCAAACTTCCAATTTCTACTGATAGCTTCAAATAAAAATTAAATAAAAGTCAATGTTCAGTGATGTTAATTTTTTGAAAGTTATACTTTCTTTTATGGATACAACTTGTAATTATTCACAGTACCATGTGTTTCAAATTAAGTAAAATTTTAATATAAATTGACAAATGAACTCCTGAAAACTTCATTGATTTACTGGTCATTAAACAAAATGTAACTTGTTAGAATACCATCTCTTACGGATCATGGGAATATTTTTTTGCAATGTAATTATTCTGCTTTAAGTAGATAGTCTACTTATATTTTTTTCAATTTGGGAAAATTAAACTTGGTTAGTGCCTAAAATAATAGATTATTTAATATTCAACATGTTCTAGCTTTCTATCCCCTAAAAAAGATACTCAATTACTCTATAGGGCAGAGTTTAATCTTTCTTCAATATATCGATATTACTCTTATTGGATCATATGTATTAACCTTATATATTGGAATAAATCAAATTTGCATAACTATTATTTTTCTTAAATATAAAGCTATGGAATAAACAATTTCCATTCATGAGGAGATATCAATCTGAGTTATGGTTAAGCGGGTAATTGATGCATTACTTACCTCTGTAGTCATCGCAAATGATAATGTATATGCATATACAACATACAGTGTAGGTAACATATATACATACCCCATTATAGATAACATTGCAGCACTTTAATGCTGGATAACAAACCTGTACAATGCATGCATTTTTTTCTAATTGCAATTGATACGTACGTTTTTTAAGGCTAGTAACTTGTGTGAAAGCAACAGTAGCATGACACAGAATTCAATGACTTGCTATTGGAGCCTGCTACAATCCACAATTGGAAGATGGAAAAAAAAGAGTTTAATCAAGGTCACACCAGGATTAAATCTCTCTTTGTAAAAGAGCGCCGGGATGTTTAATATCCACATACAGCAGACAAGACCTTGGTTTCATGGTCTCACCTAAAAGACCCTCACATAAGCCACTCTGTAATTAATTTGCTTCAGAAAAGATGGAGGGTAAGACACACAGGATTTGAAAAAAAGTATAAATTCTTCAACTGTACACATAGGAGAACTTATACTCATGTATGAGCCATAATTCTTAATGTAATAAAAGCATTTTAAGTGTAATTCACCTGTTTCCTTCTTTCATTTCTCCTATTTTTATGACAGGATATAGTTTTGGGGCAAGGTCTCAGCTCAGGTTAGGTGCTTACCCTCCCACAGAAGCTGGGTTGTTATCATCTTCCATGATATTTCAAAGAGATGGTTTCCAGGACTTTGAGAAAGATATTCCTGATTTGCTAAACTGGTGAGAGGCTTGTTTAGATTAACTTCTGAAAAGACTTACATACATTTCAAAGAGACTTGAGAAAGTAGTTATAATTGCAAGTTTTCTAAAGTACATGCTCTAAGAAAAGAAAGGGGTGAGAAATCTCTTCCATTATTTTCAAAAGGAAAAATTAAGCCTCTTATTTTTAATTTTTATTTGCCCTGATAGCTGTTTTTTTTATTTTAATGTGTTTTCTGTTTATTTATTGAAGTATAAATCACATTGATTTATCTGTCTATCTTTACACAAATATCACAGTCTCCCAATTTTTATCGATTTTGAGGAAGTCTTGATTTTAGGTAATGAGGTCTACAAATTTGCTCAACTTTTTAGAGATTGTTTTGACTATCTAAGCCCTTTTATGTCCTCATTGATATTTTAATATGATTATCAATTTCTTCAAAAAGTGTCTGCTGAGATTTTGATTGGTGTTTCATTGAAACCACAGATTAATTTGGAAAGTATCTCTAACCTAACAACATGAGGTTACCCAGTCATGAAGGTGACATATTTTCCGTTTGTCTTTGATTTCTCTCAGCAAAGTTTCTGGTCTGCAGTGCATCTACTATATACTTTGTTACAAATTTTATAATTTGTGAGGCCAATATAAATTATATAGCATTTATAACATTTTTCTTTTGCTTACTGCTATTAGATAGAAGCATAATCAATCTATTATTTTGTTGCCCATGCAATCTGCCACCTACCTAATTCATATATTATTCTTAATCATTTCTTAGGAATTTCCTACACGTGCAATTAATCAGTCTGCAAATAAAAGTTTCACCCTTCCTCTCCAATCCTTGTGACTTTCTTTTGAAGCTCTCACTTCATTGCTAGAGCCAGGACAACAATCAGCAAGTTGAATAGAAACATTAAGAATGGGTGAAGTGGGCAAGGAACCTGAGGTTGCAAAATTTAAAGAAGCACAGACTGCAGACCCTTTACTTACAAGACCCGGACAGTGAGTGCCCCCTTAAGAGGGAGGCGCCTGTTACCTCATTGTGAGAGGATCATTTTTAGGAGTTCACTTCTCTATAGCAGAAGTGCAGCCATCCGTACAAATGAATTTCAATTCTATCTGTTGTAATAAACAAATGAAATCCTTTAAAAATCTTTATGTCTAAAATTACTGTCACATTAATCAGATTGCATTAGTTTTGAATAAAATCATAATTACAGATTTTCGGAGGGGGCTCTCATATTTTCAACCTATTTTTTAAATAGTAATAGTGCATAAGAGAGTTAGAGTCATAATATTTTCCTACATTTAATAAATAGTTCAGATCTCATATGTTATATTTGGAAGAGAACTTAGGAATCATCCACACACAAAAATATACGAAAAAATTTCCATTTACTGATCCCTTATTCCAAACACTATCCCTGTTGTGATATTGTACATATATGTGAGTGTATTAATATATATGTATATGTAGATATATAAAATGTAGTCTTTCCAATAACAATGCAAATTTGGCGTTATTAATATCCACTTTACAAGTGAGAAAACTAAAGATCAGAAAAATAATAATCACTCCACTACAACCACACTATGAATTATTGGTGGAGACAATCCTTGAGAGCAAATATTTTTATATTTAAATTTTTGTATTTTGTTCATTGATGTACCCCAGATCCTAGAAAAGTGCCTCACAAGGAATCATCATTCAATTAACATTTGTTAAATGGATAAAATAACTTTGATGCTTAAGTTTCATTTCCATTGCTCCTTGTTTGCTAGTAATGATATTTAGTAACATATTATATGTGAAAATAATTTTCATATTTTGCTATTATTGTTGAGGTGTATCTGTTCCTTTGTAGTCAGAAAAGGCATTAAGGCAGGTTCAGGACTATCCTTTAGCCTTGACTATCCATTATAAGGTCATTTGGGAGCTGTAGTGTGATGACTTCAACTTATACTAAGATAAGGCAAAATGCTCAAGTCATAAAGCCTGAACCATAATAAAAGAAATGTCTCCCCATAGGTTAGCGTGCTGTCAGTGTATGAGCCAGACTCACAACGAAGTTACTACCACTTCGGTCCCCAGCCAACAGATGACAGAGAAGGCTTCAGGTCCACAGGAGAAAACTAGCCAAAATCAAGGCAGTTTCTGAGAACACGGAAAAGAAGAGACTCTAGTACAAAAAATAATACACCTAAAAAGACCATAGAAAAAGGGCCATATGCCCTGTGGAACAAAGATGAAACAGATGAGCAGTGGTTCACATCCTGTCCAAACGTAACAGAGACAGGAGCTCCGTTTTCCTGAGTGAAGTTACTGATAGTCCCGAATGCTTTAAGTCAAAAAAAATCTTGCAACTGGCAAAAGACTGAATCTAAAAATTGGAACTTACTGGGTTTATTGAAAATAACTAAGTGGGTGTTGTCAGAAATAATCTCAGTTAAGAAGGTTATTCAAAAAGTATATTTTATATATAGCCTGGGGAAATCCAAATCATTCCTAGGACTCAATTCAGTGACTTTCAGCTCTATTGGAATTCATGGCATACAAAATACCCTGTAATAGTTCCAGCTCTCTGCAAGCGTATAGCCTTTCTTGTATGGGAGACAGACATTAATAAAAACAGCACCGTAATTATGAATGTATTACGGAAGACTTACAATGTGAGATAAGTGCTGTGAAGGAAAGCAACGGGCTTCCAGGAGTGTAGAGACTCATGACGCACACTGGGGCTTTGGGGATCTTTCCTGAGAAAACAGCTTTTAAGTTAATGTTGAAGCCATGGATGATGACATTTCCTAGGATACATACAGAATAAAAAGAAAAACACAGGGTTGAAGCCCGAGGAACTCAAGGTCATCATTTTCCCCCAGAAAATGAAGAAGGAGCAGCCATCCAGGTAGGTAGAGAATAAGAGAGAATCAGTCCATGGAAGTCAAAGAAAGAGCTACTTTCTAGAAATTCTCCTCCTGTGAGCTGCCCATTCGAGCAGTGGTTCTCCACACAGCATCGGGGCGGTGGTGGAGAGAGTGATTTTCCTCTCTGGGGAAACTTGGCAATATCTGGAAACATTTTCAGCTGTCACAGCTGGGGAGGGTGCTACTAGCATCTGGTGGGAAGAGGTCAGGAATGCTGCTAAACAGCGTCCAATACAAAGGAAAGCCTCCCACATCGGATAATTATCCACCCTAAATGGCAGTGCTGCTAAGGATGAGCACACTGAGCACTAGTCTGAGTGCAAAGACAATGAAGTGAGAGAAAGTCCCAGGGAAACAAGGAGTATTGTCCCAGTCCCAGCACTCCTAAGAGTGACAGCACACGAGCTGCTAATGAGAGGTGTTTTGGAAGGGAAGGAGAGCCAGAAGTTACAGTAAGAGCTGCCATTGATGAGAGCAATTATAGAGAGCCACTGCTGCTGGTAGAAGCTGAGACTTAATGCCTTAGGGCATCTCCAGGAAGAAAAACTTGCACAGTTGTTAAGAAATTCAGGAAATGTAAGCTATATTTGAAAGCTGAATGAGAAAAGTCAGCTTGTTGGTCTTAGCACCCATGATTTGTATTTCCTCATTTTCTTGTTGACATTTTTGGAAAGGGTAGGAATTGTTGAATCTATTCATTTATTCCTAATTGGGCTTATCAAATTAAAAAAAAAAAAAGAAACCTGGGGTTGAAACTCTAGAAAATACACTTTAACTTGATTCCAGAATGAAACAAACTATTTATAATAATGTTCATTTATTTGGTTTATTTAGTAAATACTTACTAAGCCCATCCTATATGCTAGGTTTTCTAGGAGAGGAGGCTTCACAAATCAGCAATATTGACAGTGACCTTTTCTGAAGAATAAATTCCAGACAGGAAGAAAGAGACAAAGAAAAAGTAAACTAATAACATCAGACAGACACAAGTTCTATGAAACCAACAAAACTAAGAAGTGGTACAGAGGCAGCCCCTGATCACCTTAGTTTAGGTAGCTCCCCACTCACTTTCCATTTTATATGATTCCATTGGCATTTGACCTAAGATTGGAGGATTGAGAAAGATCTGGCCATGGGACTCTCTAGAGGCAGACTATTCCAAACTATGGCTAGAACAACAAACAGAAAGAAAATCAAAATGGCTAGACTCTATATGGGGGATGGGTAGAAAGGTAGATGTAATAATAAAAGTCCAAGTCATGGAAGGCTTGTAAGCCATGGTAAACATGCTGGATTTAATTTCGAATGCTTAAGGGATCATTGGAGAGTATTATGCAGTAGAGTCATATGAACTGATGTCCATCAGAAGACCATTCTGGCTGTTGTATGGAAACAATGAAAGTTTACCATAGGTCTAGGGTCGTTAAGAGTAGAGATGGAGAAAAATAGGAAAGGTTCATGTACATCTTGGAGATGAGGTTGGCAAACCCTGCTGTTGAATATAAGGAAAAGAGATATGCACAGTTAGTCTTCCATATCTATAGGTGCCACATTCATGAATTCAATTTACTGCAGATTGAAATCGTTAGAAAAACAATGTTATATTGTTACTAATTGGTACTATGTAGTTAGGCCTACAATGGCTGCGTCTATACTGAACACATACAGACTTTTTTTCTTGTCATTATTCCCTGATCAATACAGTATAACAACTATTTACAAAACATTTACATTGCATTAGGTATTACAAGTAATCTAGACATGATTTAAAGTATACAGGAGGATGTACGTAGGTTATATGCAAATATAATATGCTGTTATATATAAGACACTTGAGCATCTGTGGATTTTGGTTTCCTCGGGGAGCTTGCCACCAATTTCCTGAGGATATCAAGAGACTACTGTACAAAATTATGCCTAGGTTTCCTCATGTTTGTTGGTAATGATGTTTTTATAAATTTTACCAAAATTTGGTTTTGTGCCTTTTAGTAAATTTTTATTATATACATTTTAATATATTTTCTATATTTATACAATATATTTCATATATATTTAAATAAAAATTTTAATAAATGTCAATAAAAGTAGTGAATAATAGTACATTTATCAATATTCTTAATATTGTAAAGACTTTGGGGAACGAAAAAGACTTGGGGGAAAAATGAGAGTCATGTTTTGTTCTGCTAGGTTGTAGCTGCTTATAAAACATCCAATAAAGCGATCAAGTCACCGTGGCACTATCTGTGTATGCATCTGGATTCCAGAGAATTTTCAGTGTTCAAGCTATCGATTTGATAGTGAATGACCTTTAGATGATGTATAATGTTTTCATATTCAATAAACTCTTCAAGGGAAATCACACTTAGAGCTAGTGTCTAGACAGAGAGTATTGAGGCCGAAGCCTGAGCCTTGGACTGTTCCAGCATTAGGACTCAAAGAATAAGGCAACTGTCCTGGGAGACCTAGAAGGAGCAGTAACTAAGCAGAGGGAGAACCATGATAACGTGTCACAGAAACCAAGAGAAGAAAATGTGTCCAGGCAGAAAGAACATTATCAGGGAGGAATGCTGCTGTGGGTTTGACTTCTCCGGGACAGGGCAGTGGAGTCAGGACTGGGGAAGAGGCAGGCTATGGGTCCTCAGACAAGACATGTTACTGTGAATTCCTGGAAACTATTACTCCCGCCTAGAGTGACCTGAAGAGATTAACGGGAGTAAGGAAGTATAATCAGCACACACAGACAGCTTTATATATAAGGAGTTTGGCTATCAAGGGGAACAAAGTAAGGAAATGGAAGCTGAAGTTTTTATAATATTAAGATTACACACACACACACACACACACACACACACACACACACACACACATTTTCAATATAGTTAGCAGTTACCTGATATCTTCATTTGGATATTTAAAAAGCAGATAACCTAGTATGCCAAAATATGACTTTTTCATTTTCCTCCCCAAATATTTCTCTCCAGGTTTTCACATATCAGTAGTTTTAGTAAATGGCCTTTCATTCACAAACTTTTAAACACTTTTAAGTTTTATATTAGAACATTTTATGATTTTGCTTTTATGTCTCCCCTCTACTTAAATATGGTTTCTTTCTATCTCGAGGCAGCATTCAGTTGAAATTCCTCTGGAAAACTGATGAAATCAAAGGATTGGAAAGTTTTTCTGGGGTACTGTAATGTTGTGGCGAGAGTTAACTGGGTTTCTGAGCTAGGAAAATAGGGTGATATGTTCATTTTCGGGATGAAGCTATTAGTAATGTAAAGATCTAGGCCATTCTCATGGGAGAAGGTAGTTGAACGAGGTAAAGAAAATATGTTAGAGATGAGGAGGAAAAGGAACTACACAACCTGCTTGAATGGATTGTACTTGTGATGTTGAAGTTATCGGAAATGATCCCAGAAGTGGTGGAAGGGAATCTAGTCATACAACACATGAGGGGAAATACTAATTGAAAGTAATGAATGAGAATAACAAATCGTACAATCTAAGGTCATAAACTTGACAAAATGTATATGGCTTTTGGACAATGGAAGATAAATGTCTAAGAGATAATGTTCACTCATTTAATATTGCAGATTATTGTGTCACTTGTCAGTATTGATGTAGAATTAAAATTCTCATTGTAGCCCATTTAAAATGGATACTGTTAGTGAATAAATGTAAATAAATTTTAAGAGATACATCACTGAGAGCTGCTTAGTTAAAAATTTTTGAGAAATTTTAAATTTTTGGTAAAAATATTATTTTTGAGTTCATACTGCCTCATAAAGCTGTAGAATTCTACAATATAAATGGTTTTATAATTGTTGGAGCAAATGAATTGACAGCTCACTGAGTTTTGAACTATCTAGAATTGTTCTGGAAATTTATTTCTAAGGCTAAATAGTGTGGTACCGTAATTATTGAGTTTATATGAGGAAAAAGAAACAAGGACACTCTTGAATAAATGAAAATGTCAAAGCAAGGTTGAAGGCAACAGTCATGCTTAGCATGGAGGAAATCCTTAATGACACTTTTTACGGAGTTCAAAAAAATCATTGCAATTCCCTTTAACTGACATGAAGAAGAGTAATCTGTCAGCTAGAACACTTAAGGCTAGCCAACTAAATTGGTTTGAGGCATCCTGAAGGAAAAGAAACCTAATCTAATCAATAATACTGACACACCAAAGAGATGTAAGTGCAAAGAATGATATAAATTTAAAAACAAGGAATAACATAAATTTAAAAATGTAAATGTTTCCTTTTTAAGATCCTGATAAGTAAAATTTAAAGTAATATTTATGTACTTTCATATTCTCTTTAATTATAGCATGTAAATCGTTGGGTGTTGTTGGTCCCATTTGAGGGATAAATGATTTAGCACATACATATTTAAAATACAAATATAATTTTATGAATAATATATTTATATATGTATGCAATATTATATATAAGTTTATATTTCTATATTTAATATTTATATTAATGTGTAATACATTATTTTTATATTATAAAATATAAAATATGTGTGTAATATATTATACACACACATACACACATACACATGAGTATATATTCCTCTACACACAAATGCACACAAATACATACATACACATACATATATATGATATACAATTTTACCCTAATAAACAATAGTATTTCATTATGGCTTCCCCCCTCCCCCCAGTTATGTTTTAATCTCAGTTTAAAACATTGGCTAATCAGAACCCCAGTAAGTACCAAGCATGGAAAATTCTCCTTATCTTTTCCTGGCTCAGCTGTCTTTCAGCTTCCTTTATGTGAAACTTATAAATGTCTCTAATTGGGCTATTTGCCCAACATTTCAACATTTCAATATTATGATTGACCTTGAAGAAATTGTTCTGGGATTCCACCGATACTAGTAATTAGAGCTCCATTATGCCCTGTACTTAACTCAGGAGATATTCAGACTTTGATCAATGTATTCATTGCATTTATTGATTGATAATTATAAAGCATTACCTGCTGACTTTCCTGCCTCCTTCATTAATTGTCTTGCCACAGTCCACGGATATAGTTTTAAGACCCTGGCATGCATTTTGCCAGAACGTATTCTTCTATTTTCACATTTACTTGCTGTTCATTTGTTCATTTCCACCAGTAAATCCTCAGTTTATTATTTATTGAAACTTCCTGACCTTCTCCTATGGATCTAAGGAGACTTTACCACTCATACGTCTCCCTGCCTGCTTCTTAGCTGTGCTCTAATAAACTTGTGATTTCCAGAGTCTTATAAAAGAGCCCAAAGAGACTTTGTCTGTAATTACTCTAGGATTTAGAAAGAATCTATTTTTTAAATTTTCAAGTGTAAACTGAAACCTTTAATATATTGAAGCTTGTGAGTATTACTATTTTTCCTTGAATCAAGGATGTTTAAATATACTACTCCCTCTTCATAACAATCTATTAATAATTTGGGAAGTAGGTGGGATTCAAGACTTCCATTGGTATACAAATATGTTTAAACAACATATTTGGGCAAGGAACCTGGGAAAGTGACACACGATTTTAGTAATCATTTTACTTCTCCACTTACTCATAAACTACCCTAAATGATGGTCCGGGTCCTGATAGAGCAGCTTGTGTTTATCTGTGAGGAAAAAATAATAATCTGTGAATTCCTTCTATCCAATGGATCATTAGCACCTCCTTTTATGGACACTTCAAAACATACTTTTCTCATGTGAAGCCATGTGTTTAATGTCTGCTATTTTTCTCATCTATCCATTTACTTAGTCATGTAATTAACACATTTATCACTGGTGCCTGTGGACAATCCCAAGCAGTTAGAGGCATCCTATGAACTTCTTGGTATATAATCCTCCCTTCTCCAAGGGGACAAATTCCAAGACCCCCAGTGGATGTCTGACATCATGGATAGCACCGCACCCTATTTCCTACACATAGATACCTTTGATAAAGTTTAACTTAAAAATTAGGCACAGTAAGAGATTAATAATAACTAATAATAAAACAGAACAATTATAGCACTATACTAAAATTCATGTAAATAGGGTCTCTCTATCTGACTGTACTGTACTTACCTTTTTTCTTGTGAGGATGTGAGATGATAAAATGCCTACATGATGAGATAAAATGAGGTGAATGATGTAGGTATTGTTACTTAACCTTAATATGTCAATGTGTTAGTAGCATTAGGCTACTACTGACCTTCTGACCACATCTTCCTTTCCCGAAGGATTTCTTTGTAGCATGCAATGCAGTTTGATAGCATTTTACACACAGAACTTCTTTCAAAAATGGAGTCAATTCTCTATAACACTGATGCTGCTTTTTTTTTTAATCTTTATTACATTTATTGGGATGACACTGGTTAGCAACATTACTTAGGTTTCAAGTGTACATTCTATAATATGTACTCTATGTATCTATTGCATTGTGTGTTCACCACCCAGAATCAGTTCTCCTTCCATCACCATATATTTGACCCCCTTGGTAGGGGGTGCTTTGTCTATTAAATTTATGTAATATTTTAAGTCCTTTGTTATAATTTCAACACTCTTCACTGCATCTTCATCAGGAGTAGATTCCATCTCAAGAAACCATTTTCTTTGCTCATTCATCAGAAGCAACTTATCTGTTTAAGTTTTATCATGAGATTGCAGCAATTCAGTCATATATTCAGGCTCCACTTCTAATTGTAGTTCTCTTGCTATTTCCACCACACCTGCAGTTACTGCCTCCACTGAAGTATTGAACTCCTCAAATTCATCCATGAGGGGTGGAATCAACTTCTTCCAAACTCCTATTAATGTTGATATTTTGATCTCTTTGACCTTAGCTAGCTCTGGATAATTGGCCGCAGCTTCTCCATCAGTATTTGCTGCTTCATCTTGAACTTTCAGGTTCTAGAGATGACTTCTTTCTTTAAAACTCATGAACCAAATTTTTCTTCTGCAACTTCCTCACCTCTCTCAACCTTCATAGGCTTGAAGAGAGTTAGGGGCTTGCTCTGAATGAGGCTTTGGCTTAAGGAAACATTGTGGCTTGTTTGACCTTCTATTCAGACCACTAAGACTTTCTGCGTATCAGCAACAAAGCTGTTTTGCTTCCTTATCATTCACGTGTTCACTGGAGTAGCACTTTTAATTTCCTTCAAGAACTTTTTCTTTGTATTCACAATTTGCCCAACTGTTTGGTATAAGAGACCTGATTTGGGGCCTGTCTTGACTTTTGACATGCTTTCCTCACTAAGCTGAATCATTGCTAGCTTTTGATTTAAAGCGAGAGATAAGTGAATCATCCATTCACTTAAACACTTAGAGATCATTGTAGGGTTATTAATCGGCCTAATTTCAACACTGTCATTGTCTCAGGAAACAGGGAGTCTAGATGAGAGGGAGAGAGATGGGTGAATGGCCTGTCAGTGGAACATTCAGAACACATATTTGTCCATTAAATTCACTATTTTATATGGGTATGGTTCCTTGTGACCCACGGCAATTACAATAGTAACATCAAAGGTCACTAATCACAGATTACCATAACAAATAAAAATGAAAAACATTAAATCATTGAGAATTACCAAAATGTGACAGTGTGACATGGAGTGACAAATGCTATTAAAAGAGTGGTACCAATAGACGTGCTCAACATAGAGTTCCCACAAACCTTCAATTTTTAAAAAGTGCAGGGGGCCGGCCCCGTGGCGCAGGCCGTTAGAGCTCCATGCTCCTAACTCCGAGGGCTGCCGGTTCGATTCCCACATGGGCCAGTGGGCTCTCAACAACCAAAAAAAAAAAAAAATGCAGTATCTGCAAAGCACAATGAAATGAAGTACAATAAAAGGAAGTGTGCCTAGACAGTGTGGATCCACTGGACAAAGGAATGATTCATGTCCCAGGCAGGCTGGAGCAGGAAGATGAGAGATTATCCCATTACTCAGAAAGGCATGAAGCTTAACCTCGTGAATTGTTTCTTTCTGTCATTTTTAATTTAATAATTTCAAATGGATAACTGAAACTGTGGAAAGTGAAACTGTGGATAAAGGGGACTCCTATATTTCCCTCACTTTCTACACTTTACACCTCTGTATACATTTATATGATCAATTATTTATTTCTTCGACTACATGTTCCAGCTTAGCCACTAGATTTTAGATCTCCCTGTTCCCAGCATCTAGCATATGGAAGGTTTCAATACATGTTAAATATATTTAAGCAACACACACACACACACACACACACGCACACACATTTCATATATATGAAAAGAAAAAGTAAAAAGTTGATAAAATAGTCTTCTCTTATAAACTACATATGCACCAAGGGAGAGACAGATCAAGAACTGAAGAAGAATTACAGCCATAAGTGTAGACAAAAGCAATTATCACTACTACTTGGTAAAAATATTCCCTTAACCAATTTACATAGCTTCATTATTTTCTGTTTTATCTCATTACCTGATTTTAACTTTTGATTAATTGTAGCCGATCATTCCAATGTTTGATCACACTGCGGCCTAAGAAAATATTTATGTTTGTTTGTGTGTGTTTTTTACTCTACATATACTTTCCTCTTTTTTTTCCTCAGTTTCCTCAAATGAGTTTTCAACAGCACTTTCTTAGCATTAGGGCTGGCTTTTCATATTGCCAATCTTTCAAATGGAGTTTTAAAATAAGAAAAAAAAATCTTACTTGAAGCTGAGTAATGATAAAATTTCACAGTTACAAAAATGTGCTATCTGAATGAAATATATTTTGTTTTTTATAATTTTATCTATTTTTATCTTTTAATTTATGTTATAAAAATTACATAAGGATAAAAACATTTTGTAAATAGAAACAAGCAATTATTGTATATAGAACAGAAAGTGATTCACCTAGAAATGCTATTTTCACAATTAAAAATAAAAATAATATTCTATTATATTTTAAATCATGATATATTAAAATGAAATTGTGCATTTCACACATTTTTCTATATTGCATAGAAACATGTTTTAACCTTCCTTGCAGAGTCAGAGAACTAGATTGCTATAAAATGGATAGGCCCTTTTGAGTACCATTGAACTGATAGAAGCAATGTGTAAGTAATGTATAAGAAAATCTCTTGATTATTCCTAGCTACATCACAAAGTATCAATCCTGGTCACCCCCTTCAATTGCCTCACAGCCCCAAATAACTAGGAGAATAAATCCCATCTATCATGATTCAATGCAGTCTTTTCATACTTAGCCATCTGAAAGGAATGTGCATTAATTGTACACAAAAACACAGGGTGGATTTGAATATTGAGAGGTGGAGAAGAAAGAAGAAAAAATTAGAAAATATTTAAATTTATTTAAAAAGTAAGTTATTAAAAATCTGTTCCCACACAAACTGTCACACACATCCCAAGGGTTGTTTATTCACGTGTATTTTCAGAGTTTATTTACTGTAGAAACAGCTATGATTTTACTGAGTGTAATCCAACTTAAATTAATAAGTCTCAAAATAATTCATGATTTACCAGTGAAACTGAAAGCAGTCCTTCAAGCATGGTTCCATTTGAACAGCAGGTAATCTATACTACATTAAAAATAATTTAGTCTTTTACCTTACTTTATTATGATATTGCATTCCATCTGTAAAGATACATTTCATTTTGAAGATTCTCAGATTAATCTCTGGATTCGATAATGCTCTCCATTAGTTAATAATAGCTAACAAGACTAAAATTTCAGAGAATTTAGAGTTGAAGTCTGATACAAATAAATCAATATTCCTACACAATATTTGTTAGACATAGGTTTGATCTAATATAAGGGCTTTCTCAGTTGTAAATTTGGATGATAATGTAAGCTGAGAATGACAGTAAACTGTTGTTCCTTACAGACATCTTTGGGCACATTTCAGTAGCCCCGATCCCCTTCCCAGGGTACATATGCTGAGTTAATATGACTGCATTTCTTCCATTAGCACTGTCATATATATATATATATATATATATATATATATATATATATATATAAATTTTCTGCCTCAGCTACACAAATTAGATATTTGATTTACTGGATGATTCTGATAATAGATTGTTTATCATTATCCAATCAAATGAAAAAAGTAACCCAGTAAGCTTTTCTAAATCAAGGAAAAATTTCAATGTTTGGTAGTCAAGTTCGAAATTTAACTTTGCTACCACAAAAAATTTAGTTGCATTTTTAACCCTATAAAATTTATGTTAGTGTCTATATTTTTTTCTATTTTATTCCACAAGTTATATAAGACTAAAGAAGATTTTATAAATTGAGAAAAACAATTCATATGTCTTAATATTTGTGATATTTTTTTCCTGATTCTGCCCACCTGTATTTGTTACCCATTTTCAATCACAGAGAAATATATTTTCTGTTCTGCTGTGTTTGATTAACATATGCCTACTGTGTGCTGTGGTTGGTGGGATGTTGGCCCCACAAACTTTGTCTGCTGGGGTTGTATCTGTGAAGATGGTATGTTATCTGACAAAAGGGACTTTACAAATAAAATTATTGTTATTAATCAGTTGAGTTTAAGATAAGGGAGTTATTCTGGATATCCTAGTGTGCCCAGTTTAATAACATAAGCTCTTAAAATCAGAAAACAAAGTTGGAGCCATTTGAAGAGAAGGAAAGATTTGATGCATGCAAAGATCAAGGGAACCACTTAGAAAGTGTGAGAGGGAGGTAACGTCTACCAAACCCACTGTGCTCAGCAGATCCAGAAACCCAGGTGAGAACAGCGGACTTGACCATGGGTCTAGTTTCCAAATGTTAGCGAAAGCATGTTTTTTTGTTTGTTTGTTTGTTTGTTTTTACCAAGTTGGAAGTGATAAATAAAAGAGCCAGCCTCTGGCTTATAGCTTTGAGAACAAATAGTGTTGTAAAACCATGAATTGAGCTAGTGATTACTGAAAGAGAAGGAAAGGTTAAAAGGTGATCTGATGTTGTCACTTGGAACAGGTTGAGTCTACTATTTCTGCTGGATGTACAGTGGAGATGGCAATTTAGTTAGCAGTCTAAATGCAGACCTAGAGATTAGGAAACAATCTATATAGTTAGGCATCATTATATATTTGATTACTAAAAACCTAGGGCACATTGATATTGACCAGGAATTACAATTATTTATTTTTTTTTTTTTAAGATCAGGAAGAGAGAAGAATCCTGTTGAGAAGGAAGGGGAAAGATAAATCAATAGACGAGATAAAGGAGGAGTAGTCTTAGGTTTCGGATTATAATTACCATTGTTTGAGCATTTTCTGCAACAAACTAGTTATATAAATTTTGTTTGTGTTTATTTTTACTGTAATATTTTCAGCACATTATTACTGTCTACTACTAAAACATAAGCTGGGCCTCAGGAAGTTTAAATATTTTGCACAAGGTTATCACATAGGGCCTGGCTATGGCAGAAACCTATGTCAGCCTGGATCCAAAACTTTTTTTTTCCCCTCACAACACTAAGCGACATCTAGGAGATAACTTCAGACCAAAACAACCCTTTAGATCATTTATGTAACAGCCTCTTGGAGATTCCAAGGCAACTGGGTGTAAAAGCATTTATGAGTGAGTTTTCTGCTGTTGGTTTCCTCCACTCGGTCTCCTACGTCTATTAGGGAGATGGTTATCCTTTTTGCTTTCCTGGTTTTCCTAATCATCTAGAAAGTCCCTGCTCTATTTCCTCTTACTCTTTGTTATAAGACTTTTTCTGTTTCTCTCTCTCTCCAAGCAGAAGCAGAAAGAAAAAAAGAGCTCCATTTTGTTACGTGTCTGCTCATCAGCAGAACAAATTCCCATGGCTCTCTCTGTTTCTAATCAGAAGGAAGTAATTTTCCTTCTCACCTGACTGACTCTCCAACTTGGCTCTGGGAATTGACTGCTCTCTAATCCCTCCCTCCAGGTAATCAATTGCAATTTTCACTTAGTGCTCAAGTTCACTCATTAAACATTTCACTATTCACTGTCTAAGTTACTTCTACCCATTGTCCAATTCACTTTAAAGTTGTAGCACTAATTTAACCAAATTTCAGTTAAAAAAATCAAGCTAACAAATATATAAGCAACCTTTACGATTTTAAAACTTATCCTATATTTAGTTGAATTGATAATTAAATGTCTTCTGACATAATCTTAAAAATCATCACCATCATCATCATCACTGCTACCATTTGTAGAGTACTTTCTATGTGCCAGACCGTGGGCTATACACTGCTCAGGCATTGTTTCCTTTAGTTGGCAGTGTCTACACCAGATATGTAACTTAGTGGGATTCAATATATGTCAATATATGTGGAGTTCACATACACCAATCTAGTTTAACAAATCCTTGTGAGTTAGGTGTTATCATCATGTTACTGGGAAGGCCATGGAGTTCCAAAGTTATGCAGCCTCACAAGGGCAGAGCCAGTTTTAAATATGTTTAATTAAGTTCTAAAGACACATGAGATGCTCAAACCCAAGTGAGCTTGATTTTCCAAAAAATATCCAATATACTTATATGTAGACTTATTTATCAACTAGAAAAGTCCATGGCATGTATAAATACAAAATATATGTGAATGTGTAAAATAACAGCAAGTTTCAATTCCTTATAAAAAATAAAACAAACACATAACGCAGGAGGAATTACACTTCCATTTGAATGATTATGGCTCAAATAACAGTTACACTGTTGTTTTATTAGTCTTGGCTTCTAATTGTCTTGGCCTTGAATCTCAATTCATATATTACACAAAAACATAACCTCTCTCTCCACACCAATGCTCAACTTATAAAGGCAGATAGTGCAAGAGAAGAAATTGACTAGAGGCTACAACTCAGTAGCAATGAAGAATATTTTGTTTAAACATCTGATACTAAAAATGTGCCTTTGAACAGTTGCTGAAAGTGAGTCAGTGTCACAGGTCACCTTGTCAGTGCTCTGACAGGAGAGCTGATGTTTAAAGGTGAGTTCCAACTGTTTCCTTAATTCATAGTGTAAGAATTGTGCAACCACCTGTCTAAGGGAAGTAACCGTGCAGAGTTTATTGGTCCCCAGCCACTTTTGTCACCCGTCTTACTAGACATCTTGTAACCAATCTGCATTTCTGGTAGAAGCTAACCTGTTTTCATTGCCTATTTTTCTTTCCCAATCTTTGTGTCAGATAATTTTACCTAAATCTGAATAGAGGGGGCAAAACAAACAAAAACCCTTCACAACTGAAAAGCCAATATACCTGGCTTGGCTAATGTTCCAATGATTACTCTATGGCAAAAACTTACCCTCTTTGGATTTTAAAGACTTCCAACAGAAATCAGTTATAGGTCTTACCTAACACTTCAACTAACTTAGCAACCATATTTTGAATGCTATTAATAAATCAGGCATTACAGACCCTGACTATAACCTCATTCCCTCCCAACTGCATAATATTTATCAGGTATCTTTCCTCTTGGTTATAGCTATTAATGTTTTGCCAGTATTATCTCTTTCAACAAGGTCAAGACTTGGCAAGATAAAACAAAACTCAACTTAGCTAAGGTTCACATTTAAGCATTAGGAAAATAGGCTCAATTATATTTGCCAGTGTCATTTGAGAAAATTAAATCCAATAAGTGCAAAACCTCATAGCCAATTGCCTGGCATAGAGTAAATAAAAAAAAAAAAAAAAAAGCTTCCTTCTCTCCATCTTTCATTCATCGCTAAAGACAACAACGTTCAGGTGGGAACTAATAGGAAATAAACAATTCAGTCTCTTCCATTAGTTTACTTACCGGCTGCAAATTCATCAGTTGTCACATCACATTATTACCTTTTTACTCTCTAGTCGTGGGAGAGCTTCCTGTTCTTCAGTTTTAAGAGTTTTCAAGTTAGGATCAATGTAGTAGAGTTCCTTAATGATGTATGTCATATTATCTAGATGCATTTAATTTTTATTTCTGTCTATTTTGTTGTTTGTTTGGCTTGTATTTGAAAAAACATGTTGCAAAGTAGAAACATTAGAAAAAAGAAATACTGAGTTTTGTGATCTTGGAAATATAGACAGAAGTATAAGTCAATGTTTCGGAGTCACCGAAGGTAACCTTTTTTCCCTCATCAAAAGCATCCATAACCCTCGTGGTAAATACTTTCATCATCTAATACTTAGCGTGTTTGTGGTAAGGTTGGATGAAGCAGAGGTGGAGTCCTCAATCATACTTCTCTTTAAGACTGAATTCCTTTATACTACACTTTCAAAGCATGGAATAAAGAATTTGTTATACAGCCAAGTGGGACACATTTCTTCAAAGGAATCAACATACTAAAAAAAGAAGTATAGGTATGTTAACTATATATTCATACATGAAAACGCTTTTAGCAGTCCTTATGGATAGGTTAACTGAAGTCAAAGACATTAGTTACTATTAAGGGAGTGGAAAAAGAGTCCTCCTGTGAATATCTGAGAACAGCGTCATATTATAATGCTTGGGTTAGTGCCTGCCTAGTGTTAGAGGAATGAACTAAGTAGAAACAATAACATGAATTTGCATGTTGACTGATTGACTGATTGAGTTTTGTACCTAGTCAACCATTGTAACCTTGGTGTCACTATCTATAAATTGAGACAAATGATGCCTGTCTATCAAAAGCAATCATTCCTAAGATAAAGTTTGTTTTTACTGATGTAAGATCATTGATTTTCACACTAAATTATTTTTCAATAAATGTCTATTACGTTACTTTGTACACCGGAAACTAATAAAAAGGGAAAATATACTAGTTTACTAAAAATATTTTTTAAAGTTACCTCATTAATAATAAATCATACTCTTCTAACTGAGAAAAAGTTCAGTTTGCATCTTAAAATATAGAAATGAGTGAACAACATTAGGATCAATTCTAATTTGCTTCTGGAGGTGCATATATTATTATTAACAGATTACTTCTAAGAGTTCAGATTCACGGCAGGCAGACATTAATAAACATGATATTATAATAGCATAAAATCTAGTACAACAAAAGTATTTAACATATATGCATTAAAAATAAGGCAAACAGAAAGAAAAACTTAACTTTAAAGCCATGATTCCCTAGGAAATTGAAAACCAGAAAGAAAATAGAAATGGGGAAGACGAAAGGGAACTATATTTTAATTAATCACCAGTTCATTTCTAGAGACTATTCTGGGCATTGTACATATTTTTACCTAATTTATCTTTTTAACTATTTCACATATTTTGACTCATTTAGCCATTTCTGTGTTTTAATAAACTAAGGTTTATTTCATTTAAATATCGTAGTTTCCCCTTATCCAAGGGGATATGTATTAAGACCCCCAGTGAAGGCCTGAAACCAAGGATAGTGCTAAACCTTATCTATATGGTGTTTTTCCCTCTACATACATGTGACACACTTTACTATATAAATCAAGCACAGTAAGAGATTAACAATAATAAATTATAACAATACGCTATAGTAAATTTATATGAATGTGGTCTCTGTCTAAATATCTTATTGTACTATACTCAGCTTTTCACTTAAAGGAAGCACTTCCCAGCTTCTCTTTGGCATATCCAAACTGCCAGCATCTCTACTCCTGTGCTTTGGGGAAAATGTTAAATAAATAAGGCTGACTTGATCACAAGCTCTGTGATATCTGACAGTCGATCTGATAACTGAGATGGCTACTAAGTAACTAACGAGCGGGAAGCATCCACAGTGTGGATATTCTGGATAAAGGAATGATTCACATAACAGGCAGGAGGAGGCGGGACCTTATGAGATTTCATTATGCTACTCAGGTGGCATTCATTTTCAAAACGTATGAATTGTTTAGTTCTGAAATTTTCCATTTAACATTTTTGGACTGCCGTTGACTGCAGGTAATTGGACCACAGAAAGCAACACCAAGGATAAGGACAAAATTTCTGTAGTTGTTCGAGGATTCACAGGTAAAGGATAGAGCTGAGAGTGCAAGGCAGTGCTCATGAATTCCAGGTAGGGTTCTTTGTCCCACTTTGTGTTATCTAAAACTGTTCCAGAAGAACAGTTTATGACTAGGGGAGAGTCTGCTCTATGGCAAGTTCTTCCTGATAATATAGCCCAGTCAATTCAATATAACAAATCTTTAATTAGGTGTCTGATTTGTGTTTGAGGGGGTTGAGTGACATTAGTGAACAGGGCAGATGAAAAGTTCTTCCCTATGGAACTTACACTCTAATGAAGAGAGAGGAAAACAATCAACAAGAAACATACCTAATGAGATATTATGTACCATAAAAGAAGGTAATGAGTTCTATCAAAATACATAAAATGTGGAGTAAAAAGGATCAGAAGTGCTGGAAGTGGGCTGCAATTTTAAGTAGGGTGTTCAGAGTAGATAGGCCTTGTCATTTAGGTGACTTTTGAGCAAGAATTGACACAAGTTAATCATGTCAATAACCTAGACAGAAAAGAAAAAAGAAAACTATTCCAGGCAGAGGGAATAGCCAATGCAAAAATACATATTGGCAGGACACTCTCTGGTCTATCCCCAAAACAGCAAGGAAGCTAGTGGCCAGTGAAGAGTGAGTTACTGAGATAGTAGTAGAGGATGGTAATGGAGGAAGTGGGGTACATATCATGTAGGGTCAGGTAAGCACTTACGTTTTTACTCTGAGTTCACTGGGAAGCCAATGCAGAGTTTTAGGAATAGGACTAACATAATCCATCTTTTGTTTTAAGAGGATTACTTAGCCTTTGTTGAGAATAGACTGCACAGAGGAAAGGATATAACCTGGCAAACTGATGAAATCAATCCAGGTTAGAAGTAATGATGGCTCAGAAAAGAGTGGCAGCAGTGGTGAAAATGAAAAGTGGTCATCATCAACGATTCAGGCAACAGCTTGATAGGAGTATGTTTGTCGAAAATAGGAAGAGGGGAACTCAAGATATTCTTTCAAAGAATTTTACAGGCAAGCAGGGTTGACAAACAGAAAAAAAGGTGACTGAAAAATGAATTCGATTCTAGAATGCAGATAACCTCAATGGATGTTTAATCTGAATAGTTTGATTGCATTTTCTTGGATGTGCAGTTTCATATACACACATATATATCACTGGAAATCTCACATCTACACAGACATTTATTTTAAATTATTATTTTAAAATTGCATAATACAAGACTCATTCACTTAAATATAAATTTGTTTTCTCAGTCATAGTTCAAGTATATCAAACTATTGGCACAATTAATATACAAAAGGGAATGAGCTATAGAGAAATATATATATATATATGACATATGTTATGTTTAGAAAACGATATACTGCAATACATATGGTCTGATTATATCAATGAACATGGAAACAGTTTGATCCTTTCAGGTATTGTTTTTAGAGTTTGCTATGGGAACAGAGCAACTTTTGGTCTAGGGTTATTCTGACTTCCTACAGAGGCATTATCTTTCTAAGAACTCTATGTGAAACTTTGTGGATTATAAGATTTTCCACTTCAGCTGATGACAGCATGAACTTTTCCTGGCTTTGTTGATCCTTGGAACCATTCACTCTGCTATTTTCAGTTACTACTTATACTCCTTTGTTGATCAGTGGTCGGCTGCAAACTGGAGAGGGACCCTTTGCCCTTCTCAAGAATTTTCCCTCCATGCTTCTCTCTTCCCTTTAGTACCCTACTCGGTGGATTATATCCTCCTCATCTCTCTAGATTCAGAGGTCTCTGTCCTCAAGTCAGGGGACAGACAGATGTGGTCTAAGCACTCTCATCCTGCATATCAGACCCCTAACTCTACCCAGGAAATAAACTGGAGCTATCATAGTGATCAACTCATTTGTTATCCTGCTCTCAGGATCACTTTCCTGCCTTGTCTGATACCAAATATATGAAAATCATTGATATATTTTATGTTATTTTTAGTTGTTTTTAATGGGAGGGTAAATCCAATTCCTATTATTCTATGTTGGTTGAAAGGCAGCCCCAATTTAAATTTTAAAGTTTCTTTGTCTTTTTTTTTTTTGAAACCTAGAAATTGGTTACAATGCAAGTCTTGCAATGCTTTAGAGTTACACAAGTCTCATGATATTTTAGATATAATTTATAGATTTACTAATATCTTGCTTGAAATCATTTTGTAAATTCTAAAGGACTATATGAAAACTTGACAGAAAACTTTATGTTTTGATTTTATTTTATTGACCTCTATTCAAATACATAATAATAACTAATGATAGTGCTAAAGCAAATTTTGTTTAAAATTTGTTGACATTCTTCAACACAAGGCGTGCTTTAAAATTTTATCAAGGTAAAAATTTTAGAACAAGTGGAATATTTTCCCATGGGCATTAATGACAAAGTGGAACAAAAAACTCACTTTGGGGAGTACCCAGTTTGCATATGCATATGAGCATCACAGAGGGAAAAATTTAAGAAACTTGAGTTGCAGTTGTTAGTTATAATGACGATCATGATATAGTCGTATACCTGGACCTGGGTATATTAAGCATAATTTCTTCACAGCTCAACTACGTCATTCTTTCTCTTCCTTTCCCTCCCCGTCTTTCCATCCCATTTAATGTATTTTATAATGTGTCCTAATTTGTTTCTTTTTATCATGCAAAGGTCATATTTTGGGCATGGCTAAAAGTTTACATTAAGGCACTGTGACAGATAAGAAGTAGCAGGCCAGTTGCATCGTGGCAAACCAACTGAACATCAACAGTCTAATGACCTTAATAAGGGAGACAAATGAAACAAAGACCATCATATAGGGCATCAGAACCACGTTATAATAGACATCATACAATCAATGATGACTGCACGGAATACTAAAACAAGGAAAAATGAACAAAATAACTGATATCAGTGATGACAGGTATCAACAGATGTTTGCCCCTAGCAAAATGAGAATGAGAATCAGAAACAGAATATCTATAATTCTGACCATTTATCAACTACCTATTGGCTAAATGATCCAGAGATATTTTATCCTAACTCACGGTATATAAAGATAATTGAATATCATGATTATTTTTTAATAAAAGAGATAACTCTATAATAACAAATTATGTGATTTAGGATATTTATAATAGGTTACTAAAATATGTATCTAATCATTATCAAAAACCTCTATTGAATATAAATGTTGATTTATAGAATAGGTTATCTGGATTGACTTTAGCATTCAATATTTAGTATTTTTTTATAATTTTGACAGGCAGCTAGACTAATAAGATATTGACTTTGGAATCAGACTATCTTGTTTCAAATTCTGTCTCCTTCACTTTCTAGCTGTATGAACTCAGGCAAATTATTTAACCATTCATTTTATGGTTGAATTTCTTTGTGATTAAAGTGAATCAAAACTGTTATCTACTTTCGATAATTGTTATGTGGATTCAATTAGTTAATACAAACAAAGCTCTTAGAAAAAGGCCTGGAATATTAGAGTATCTATTACTTAAAGCAATCAAAATTGTTTCTGGATAAAAAATTGTGGCTGAGAAAAATAAACTGTGATGGAAAGAATATGGTTGGATTTTATAATTTTACACACACACACACACACACACACACACAAACACACATATATCCAAATGGTATTTTTAAATGTAGATAGATAAAAACGCTTACAAAAATTTCTAATACTATGCAACATTCTAAATTAATTTGAAATTAGAAGCCACCAATACCAGTACTAGTGTGGGGACAGAGCCAGGAGTGCAGTTTCCAGGCTCTCGGCCTCACGTGGAAAGGTGCTGGCTCAGGTAGTAAATGGCCATCAACTGTGATTGGATGGCCATCAGCTGTGGCTAGGTGGCCGTCAGCTGTAACCAGTGAGCCATTGGCCACTAACATAACTGCTGTGGCTACGCTAGCAGAAAAATGGGGGCTAGCAGGAAGATGGTGTCTGAGCTAGCAAGCGCTGACTGCAATTAGCACAGCGGAGTGTGGGTTGCGGATTGCAGAGAAGTGGACAGCAGATTGCGGATAGTGTGGCTCCTGCTTCCTGTGTCTCCAACCCAGCCGCCAGCGAGAATTTAGTAGTATGACTTCTCTACCTATGGCTCCGTGGGTGTTCCTTTTTGGCCTCACCATGTCCTGCGTTCTTATGTGGGGAGTGGGACCAGAGACCCAGCCTGACACCCTGCATGACAAATGGCGCAGCGAGTAGGGTCTCCTGCACGACAACTAGCTAACATAATTGCAAAGAGTATGATGGCCTTTTACTTTTTCTTCTTTCCATCGAAAAGAAAAATAATTTCAGAAAGGACTTGAATAAATATATTTTTAATGGTTTCCAATCCCATACTCTCAAAGTACAAAATTATCTTAATAGTAAAGGGTAAAAGTTATGATTGTTCTGTGACCTATGAAAATTTTTGTGAAAACATTACAGTCTCCTATGGTTGGCTATCAATGTGTTGGGAAATGAAAAAAAAAATAGTATAGCATATATACTTAGTATATCTTAAGAAAAAAAAACAACATGAGAAACATTGACAATTAAAGTGTTTTTGTCTTTGTAAAAAGAATATTAAGAGCAGTTTGAACAGTGCCAGGCTTCTCATTGTATAACTTACAATATGAAGCAAGGCAAATTGTCTCATTTCTTTCTAAGTTTGTATCAACTTTCAATATTTTATTCTTCACACTTTTAATGTAGTGAAATATTTCTAAGAGTCCCTTTATGTAAAATTTTTGCCTGTCACTTCCTCTGGGGCATATAAGTCCTTTTCTTCACAACCTTTTCCTCATTAGGTCTAATTACTTCTAATTTTATCATGTAATCCTTCAAGTATCTCCATGTTTTAGGAACTATTAATAGGCTGGTTTTCTGGGAGAAGAAACTGAGACACAGAGATACTGACATGCTTCCCAATGTTACAGTTAGCTTCAAAATCCACCAGCCTAACCCTAGAGCAGGGCTCTTCCTGGACACACTTTGAATAATATGAGTGATTAAACTATAAACTATTTTGAGTGTCAACACCTGGGCGCTGTCCCAGATCAATGAACTTGGAATTTCAGTCATTGGTGTATTTTAAAAGCTTCTCAGCTGAGTCTAACGGAATATTATGGTTGGTAATTATTGCACTTGAGCTTTCATGCATAACCAGTAGGCCTTAGCATTATTGAAAAACAAAAGCTGAAAACAGACTATTCCATAAACCGTGTAAAACAATTGGAAACAAATAAGGTTAGAACGCTCTTTCACATAATTCCCCTCCAAAGTCAGGGTTTAATGACTCCATGTAAGAATGTCACTGTATAGTTCATATACGAGTACAAAAAGAGAATAGGGATATATATCCGTGGTTAGGATAAGGTAGAGAGAAAGAGGCAGAAGAACAAATAAAAAAATCAACAATATCGCAACACTGAAAAGTTGCTGGCAAAACAGAACTTAAATCATGGAGCACATTTTTTTTTTTATCACTTATTGTCACTAAATGCCATTAATTTCTCAGTCTTTGAAGATATGCTCTAGGTAGAAGAGCCCTGTAGGGATTGGCTTCAGCTGGCCAGTATCATGCTGTGCTATATTGTATCAGGCAGTGTTTAAACACACTAGGACTATTATGAATGGATTTTTTATTATTTAAAAGTTCTGCACTGGCATTCAATTAAAAAAAAAGCTACTTTTCTTCATTCTAAAATGCTGCAAATGGCATCAATACGTTTTTTTAAAATATTTTTTGAGTAGAAAATTATTTTGTTCTATTTTTTGATCAATTGTGAATTTTCAGCGTTTTATTTCTTATAATGTTCATTCTTGACAAAATGGTGCCCTTGCAAGAATCTCTGAAAAAAAAATAAGTGTGAATAATGGATGAGAATATATTCACTGCAGTTGCTATATAATAAATGAAGGGTTGGGACCTTGTCTAGTACAATAATTTCCCAATAATTAATCATTTATACATATTTGATAAAAATAATACGTACGTATGCTCTTATCAAACATCACAGAAAATACAGAATTTGTTATCTTCGCATCTTTACAGTACACTATAACTAGACTATATATTTGAAAAACAAAGTTGAAATCTATAATTCAGTAAGACAGAATTGCCCTAAATATATGGATATGAAAGTGTTTCAATCACAAAAATAAAGAAATTCTTTATTCTTATAGTTTTGTTCTTAATTCCAGACAATACTGAGGGTGGGGGAGAATGTTCCAGAAAGCTCTGCCCTATAACTAAAGCAAATCTTTGGCTTAAGGAAATCATATTGAAAATTATCAATTTTAATATAAAGGCAGCATTTTACTGGATTCAATAATATTTTGATTACCTACTCTACTGCATTATCTACTTTAGGCAGTGGTTCAAAATATTTTTATCTATTTCAACACATCTGCTAGATGATAATTACATGTATTGCACACTCCAGTAGGGAAACCAAGATTTGTTTTTCAAGGCAACAAAAAAGATTTTTAAAAAACGTATGAGGTAGTTGTGGAAAATTCTTGCCATACTAAAACCTAATGATTTCTTCCTCCTCTGAGATTAAGAACCAAATTTTTAGGACACATAAGAATGAGCAAGTCAGGTAACCTGAGCTTGGGAACATGTGAAATATCTCACACTGACTCCTTGGCGACTGCTGGAAGTACTGATCCTTAAAAAATGCCCTACAGTCCAATGATTTACATGGGGAACCACGTAATGCTAACGAGACTTTGAAACCGAGACGTTTATCAACTTAAAGAAGCAATGAGCGCACTGGGGATGCAGAATACACATACAGTCACTTATAGGATCACAGACTTACAGAACCAAAGGCAATTCAAAGGATCAATTCATCCCAAACCTTTGTCTTACAAATCAGGCAACCAGGACAAAGAGAGACCAAGTGATTTGTCTGAGGACACATAGCTAAATAAATGGCAGTGATAGCACAGAAAACTGTGATTTCCATTGAACCATTCTTGTCATTAAAATTTCCCAATTCACAGCTCCACTGTGAGCGTGCCATCTCCAATGTCAATCATACCATCTTAGGATCAGCAATTGCCAACAAATGCAGCTGTGACAAGAAAGGGCAGCTCTGCCCATCCCAGTCATCGTGAAAGGCTTCTGCTATTTTCTGTGTATCAATTATACATCAATATAACTGTTTCATTTTAAAAAAAAGTTTTCTACTTGGTATAAAATCCTACCTTATTACAGTGTGACTGATAGATTAGTATACCAGACTTATTAACAACAAATTACTATATGCTTATTTTATGCCACATAATAACTGATCATTTATTGAGGGTTAGCTATGATCCAGGCCCCATTTTAAACATATTATAAATAACATCTTACTTCATAGCCAACACTAACAATAACTTGAAGAAGAAATATGTAGAACTTTTAAGAGGAAGACTGAATATTGTAAAGAAAGGAAACCTCCCCCAAATCAATCTACAGCTCTAGTGCAATAAAATTGAATCAAAGTCCAAAAAGTCTAAATGTTATCAGAAATAAACATATTTAAGTAGAAAAATATTAAATTAAGTGTTTTAGTTTGAGATAACTGTAGAGAAGCATGCAGTTGTAAGAAATAATAGACTGAGGTCCTCTGTTACCATTACTCGTTTCTCCGGATGTTAACCTCATGAAAAGAACAATAGCACAATATTACAACCATAACATTGACAGTGACACAGTCAAGATACAGAGCATCACAATGACCACAAGGATCCCTAGTGTTGAGATTTTATAACCACATCCAAGTCTTTACTGCTAACCACTCTCTCAGCCCAACAACCACTAATCTGTCTCGATGATTTTAGTCATCTAAATAATTTTATATACATGAAATCATGAAGTCTGTAACCTTTTGGGATTAACTTTTTTTCACTCACCTAATTCTCTGGAGATTCATCCAGGTTGTATGTGTATCAATAATAGTTCATTCCTTGTTATTTCAGAGAAGGATCCCATGGTATGGCTGTAATATAGTTTGTTTAACCATTTACCTCTTGAATATCTACTGAACTGTTTCTAGTTTTTGGCTATTATGAATAAAGCTGCTCTAAGTATTAATTTATAGATAGTTTTATGAACTAAATCTTCATTTCTTGGAATAAATGTCCAGGAGAGCTATTGCTGGGTCATGTTAGTAGTTGCATGTTTAGTTTTTGTTTTTGTATTTTTGTTTTTTAGAAACAGCCAGAACGCTTTTCAGAGTGGTGTCATGTTAAGAAGGCATGTTATTAAATTATAAATATTCTATAAACTAATATCACATTCCCACTAGCAATGTCTGAGTGATCAAATTTACCCACAGCTTAACCCACAATTTTTTTTTTAATTTTTGCCATTTTGATAAGTGTATAGCAATATCCTATTGTGGTTTTAATTTGCATGTTCCTAATGCCTAATGGTGTTGAACATATTTTCATGTGCTTATTTGCCATCTGTATATCTTCGATAATATCTCTTCATATATTTTGCTCGTGATCAGACTGGATTGTTTGTGTTTTTACTGATGAGTTTTGGGAGTATTTCATATATTCGAGTTCCTTGTCAGTGAATAATTTCTTTCTAGTCCGTAGCTTGTCTTTTCAATCTCTTCATATGATCTTTTTTAAAGCAAATTTTTAAAAACTTTAACGAAGTCTGATTTACTTAGTTTTTCTTCTAAAGATGGTGCTTTGGTGTCAAATCTAAAAAAAAAAAAAAAAATAGAGGAAAGAAACTGCCTACCCTAAATTCTGAAGATTTTCTCAAGCTTTTTTTTTTAACTAAAATTTTAACAGTTTTATGGTTGCATTTAACTCCATAAAATCCATTCTGAATTATTTTTTGTATTATGTGTGAAACAGGTGTGCTTCTTTTTTTTTTTTTTTTTCTCCAATGGATACCAATTGCTCCAGTAACACTTATTGAAAAGTCTATCTTATTACATTGAACTGCTTTTGCAGCTCTGTCAAAAAGCAGTTGAGCATATTTGTGTGGGTCTATTTCTGCGTTCTCTATTATAGTTTTGTTATTGATTTTTGTGTCTACACCTGTGCCAATACCACATTGTTTAGATATCTGTAATTATATAATACATTACATTTTATTTACATTTTAATTACATTTTAAAATAAATTTTAAATTAGATATGCTGTTTGTTCATGTTGTTATTATTTTTCAAAATCGTTTAAACTATTATGGTTCCTTGGTCTTTCTACGTAAGTTTTAGAATAATCTTGTCCATATCTAAAAGCACATCCTGCTCAGATTTTGAAAGACAATATATTAAATTAACTTACCAATTGGGGGAAATTGACATCTTTACTATGTAGAGTCTTCTAATACCTGAACACAGTATTGCTCTCCATTTATTTATACCTATATTTAAACTACCATTACATGGCAGTTTAGGCTACCATTAAGAGTCATGGTAGTTTAAACAACTATTAAGAATCACGTTTTGAAGACTCTTTAATGAAATGGAAAATGTTTAAACTGTCATGTAAAGTAAAAAAGGCATGTTGTTACATTACATGTTAAATATTCTATAAACTAAATAGTGGAAAGTTAATAAATATGTTATGCAACTGACAATTTTTAAACAAAGAAACATTGCAAATATTAATAAGAAATATATATATATAGAGATTTTATTATGGTTATACATGAATGGTCTCCATTGTATTCTCTATTCTTTCAGTTTTTTTGAAATTTATCATTTTATAAGAGTAGTAGCATTACTGATGTTATAAACATGTAGATCAAATAATAACCCAAAATATGCCCATAATATAACTATTAATAATTATATGTCAATTTTTTTGAATACCAAAGTATTCAGTAAAGGTTTATGTAATCAGTAAAAATATAAAGTTCTACCCTAGAATATTTTCTATTTCTACACTATAATTACTACTAATTAAATCTGTTTGCTTTCACTACATACTTCTTGCATGCCTACTATTGACCAGCCCTATTGCCATTACAGTATTTTTCTTAATTCCCATTAAATACATACAAATTATTTAACTATCTCATTTTACATGTGAGAAAACTAAACCTGAAGATGTCAAGTAATTCCTGTGAAATTTCCCAAATTTTAGTTGCAAAACATGGTTTTGTTTCCAGGATATCTGATTCCAAACTCAGGGACATTTTTCCCCCTAAAGCAGAGGCAAAGATTTAAACATGCCTATTAAGGAAATAATGGCAAATTTTATGAGCGACTTCATGATTTTATGAATGATTTCATTTTTCTCTGTATTTCTAAGTCCTTTTGTACTGAATGGGGATTTTTTTAAATGACTATATGATTCATAACATTACTAAATTTCTAAGATATATATAGTTCACAGAATGAGGAATTTAGTTTATGGGAATATGCAGAACCATGGTATTAGTATTTTTCCATGAAATGAGCTCTTAAGTAATTCAGCATAATTTTACTAATTTTAGTTTTTTATTAAGTTTATCAGGGTGACAATGTTTAGTAAAATTATATAGGTTTCAAGTACACAGTTCTGTAACATATTATCTACACATTGCACTGTGTGTTAACCACCCAAAGTCAATTCTTCTGTCACTGTGTATTTGACCCCTTTTTCCCTCTTCTCCCACTCCCTTAAACAAGGAAGACAAAAACCAAACAAACAAAAACTCATAAACACAGACAACAGTTTAGTGGCTACTAGAGGGTAAGCAGGAGTTGATAGAAGAGCGTAAAGTGGGCCAAATATAGTGACGGAAGAACACCGCTAATTTTATAATGACAATAATATTGCTATAAATTTTCCTTTAAAAGTACATTTCCAGAATATATTTGTTGTGTATTGAAAGACCTTTATAGCACAAAATAATAGATACTATTATTTTATAACAGATATTTTAGCATAAGTTTTAATTTAAAATCACTTCCAATCTTCCTATGAACATTTCTGTTACTAATGAGTAAAACCAAATTATTGACAATATCAGCAATTCACCGTCTAGAATAGGTAGTGAGATTTACCATTAGGTAGCTGTTTCAATGATATATCAAGGAAGTTAACATTCAAGAGATGCAGTCAATGAGTTAGATAGACATGGAAGCAATTATCCAATAGACTATGTTGTGGCTAAGAGTTCAGAATCTGCAGCATATGGACGGCTATGATTTCAGTTCACTACCTTTTAACAGTGCGATAGGTAAGTCAATCGACCTTTTTGTGTCCCAGCTCCCTCATCTATATAATTGAGCTAATCCTAGTGTCTCAGAAGATTGTTGCATTAAATAACTTAATATAGGGGAAAACCCTTACATAGAAAATATGCAATAACTGTTCATAGTGGTTATTATTCTACACAGTTGAAATTATCCTATTATATGAGTTTATACTGAATTGGTAATAATTTATTCATTGTTCATATCGGCTTATGAGATTTTTCTGTGTATAATATCCCTATTGAGGGGGAAAAGGTATTATAAAGACTGCTTAACTTTTGAAATATGAAATATGACCTACAGAAAGAAAGTTTTAGCAGTTCATGTATGCTACAGAAGAAATTGTTCTATATACAGTAATTAGAGGCTTACTAGTTATTTCGCCACTGTAACTAAAACCATTATTTAAAGTTTTAAAATATTATTGGTAATGTCTGGCAGGAACTTCCCCTGAAGATTAGTCAAAAAAAAAAGTGTACTGATAATGGAGAAAATAAAATGGAATAAGCATTGCAAGAGAGTCACATAAAATAGTCAGGAGGCCATTGAAGTAAGGCCTATGTACATCTCCTACATCAGTTCTTAGAACTGCTATTAAGTTGCTAATTTGTTGCTAAACTCAGCTCAAACTGAACCATGGATATCTTGGAACAACAACTGTCACATGGACATGGGTGGACTTCTTCCTTAAAATTTTCTCCTCCTCCATTTGCATATTGAAACTAATCAGTCCTTCTCAACCTAACCAGCATCCTTCATTTGCATGGAGGACCAAAATGGGAACCATACTTAAAAATGTTGCCTCTATGAAACCCTGCTTTTTTTTAATTCTCCTCTGGAGCACAATTGAGGTTTCTGCTTGAATCTGTGACTCCTGGATTGCCATCATTTTGCTCACATAAATGATTTTTGTTCTTTATTACAGCCTAAGTCTCTTCTTTGATTAACAGTACTGAATGTTGGAATATTTTACATCATGTTAAGGTATATCCTTAGAAGTTGTTCTGAAGGGGAATAAGAGTCTACATTTAATTAAAAATGGCCTTTAAGACATTCTTCAGAAATATGTATAAATGTGGGACAGTGTTCAGATGAGAGCCCTGTGTGATCATTATATTCTCCATGAGTGCTGATTAATTAAAAATTGCAAGTCTTATCAAGATTATTTATTTATTGAAATCTGTCTACTTGGCTGCTTCCAATACTTCACATAGCTCAATTATTTATTCTTTTATAATAATTTAAGAATGGTAGCAGTAATTCAAATAAAGAATGAAAGCTGAGAAATGTTTGATAAACAGATAAGACTATATCTGATCCTTGATATCTCAGAAAATGACTCAATGGCTAAGTCCATTGAGTGTAAAATAGCCGGTTAAATCACTTAGTAATTTATTTTGTATTTTGCTTTTATTATCTGGTGTTGCCTTACAGCTGCCAAACCGTTTGTTCCCCGAACACTTCCAGGATTTCACAAGGGAGTGCGTCAGCAAACTGAGGCCCTATGGAGAGATACCAAAAAACTTCCTTGAGGGGATGTCTCAGCAAACTGACACCCGCTGGAATAATATTGGTCCCTCCCCTTTAATGGATCCCCTGGAGTTATGCATGTGTGTGAAGACATGTGCTAGAGCACAATGGGGACTTTCAGAAAGACAGCCAGCAGGCACATAATTCACAGATCTTGAGATTAACAAGCTTTTCTTTCTCATTTGTTAACTAATAAAAGCTATGTATTGGCCCAATTGGGGCTCAGTCCTTGAGGCTTGAGTCCCTTGGCCCGCTTGCACTCTATTCCTGGCTACTATCTTTCTTAACCCTGTGACGCCCTTCTCACTTCCCACAGCTCTTGTGCAGGATGCGACAATCTGGAAATATGTATTAGGGAACAATTATCATCTTCCTATTCTAACTTTTTCTCATTGGTTCACACCAAAAGAAATACAAACGTTAATTTTGATTTATTAGTTGTGGTCAGGAGAAATCCATTTGGGAACTACATATGCAGTTCTAAAAACTGTACTGAAATCAGGCCCTCCATCCATAAACTATGACTAAATGCTTGGTATCCTCTTCCTAGTTGGTGCCTTCTATATTACTCTTATGTCACAGTTAGCTCAAGGCATAGAAATTCACCCTGGGAACTATAATTAGTGAACCAACAGAGTGAAGAGAATATAGAATGAAGTAGACTGGGTTAGGAATTTTAGCTCTGCTGTTTATTAGGTCTGTGAACTTGAGCAGAAAAAAAAAATCAATGTTTCTAAATTTCAGCATTCTCATTTGCACAACAGAGTGATAAAACACACCTTGCAAAATTGTGGGAATAATGCATATAAAGCGTATGGAAATGTTCCTAAGAGTGAAAAAGTGAACTCATTATTAAAGTAGAATAATTCTAAGGAGTAGAATTATTAAAAAGTACAATGGATTTCCTCATATGTATGACCCTTACTGTTATTATTGTAAAAGTATTCAGGTTTTAGGAAGAGACTTGTTCAGTTGGCTTCAGAGAGCTTCAAGCCTGATAATAAATTTTGACCAGTGCTAATCGTGAAATTGAACTATTTATATTTGTGATAGAGGTATGCTTAAGTGTCATTTATTGTTGCTTTGAATATTTATTTCTATATTTCTACTGAAACAAACTTACCAGAAAATTAGAAACTTTCCCTTTTCATTGATGTAATAGTGCCATTTTTATTCTTATGGAAACATGTAAAAATATGATTCCAGAGGATATAATTGACAAATCAAGGCACAGATGGCGAATGACTCAGGCAGTGAGACACAAGGTAAAATAGGAAGTAAATTAGCTTGAATTCATTCTACAATATTTGTAAATAGTTTTCAAAAAGCTCTGCAACTGCAGAAGATCGACTAGTTTCTTGAATATTATATTGACCTAACATGCAGTCATCATGTCACTACATATTTTAATTAAATATAATTATTCTTTCTTTCCCTGAGTATCTGCCAACTGAAAACAAAAAAAATCTAACTCATCAATTGCAGATTCTTATGAAAATCAATTCAAAACACCATAGAAGCAGGTTTGGTCACAAATTCTGTTCAAGCTGTTTCATAATATTAAAGATTCACCTAGAACCTTACCCTAGAGGCTTTTCAAACAACAGACATATGTAAATCCCTAGTGAATGAAACAGTCAGGAGGAAGAGGCTCATTTCCAGGGAGAAAACAAACACTTGAAAATATGTTTCAGAATTTGAAATAAATAAACCAGTGGGAAGTTGTGGAAACAACTAACATCAATCGACACTACACTAAGTGGGAGAAAAAGGTTCTCTGGATCAAGTTATCTCTTTGCCATGAAATTTCTGAAGTATTTATTGAAATTGGTAAAATTCAATATGTTTTCCCCTGAAGAATAGTCTATTGATAAATGTAACCTTATTAAATTTAGTGGGAGGAGGTTTCGAAAACTCACCTGAAGCGAGTACCTGAGCAAGATGGCAGAGGAGATTGTTTCAGACTTAAGTCCTCCCAGAGAGACCAAAATAGCCATATTCAAGATGTCTTTGTGAAATTCCCAGAACCTGGAGTTGAGGCTGAAATACCCATTGGACCACAAAAAAACAAGAAACTGTATCAGAAGGCTGAGGGGAGCAGTTTCACTTTGAGGGCATCGCCACCTACCTAGGCTGGTACAGAGCTACAAGGAGAGAGTCCCCTTGGCTTACCAGTTCTCCGGCGAAAGCAGAGAATGCAGCCAGCTTCCTCAGCATGCAGTCCCCTTCCTTGGAGACTCACTGGGGACCACTGGCCAGATCAGCCAGATCAGACCGCCAGGGCTCAGCTAGAGAGGAAGAAGAAGCAGGGCTTACTGCCGTGTGTGCTGAGGGCTTCGTGGTCTGTGTTCTTTTTGGTGGTGGCCCAGGAGAAGAGGTCCCAGCCAGTGGCTCTGTCCATTTGCATAGCCGAAGCAGTGACTCTATCTGGCCAAGGAGCTAGGTTGGCAGTTTCGTCTCGACTGGGTCCCCAGTACAGGGTCATACCTGCTGCAGAGCCCAATTCCTAGTTCCACCCAGACAGGGAAGAGGGGCAACAGCACATCCTCCAGACCTGCCAGACTGGAACACTTGGCTTGAGGCCCTGGGCCACAGCAGAGCCCATCCCACAGCCTCTCTAGGACAAAGACTCTAACCAGCCGCCTCGCTCTGCTGCGGGGTTGTCATGCAGGGTCTCAACTCCCTCTCCCCCCACAAGAATGCAGGGTATGTTGAGGCCAAAAAGGAACACCCATGGAGCCATAGATAGGGGAGTCATATAACTATATTCTCCCTTGCGCTGGTTGGAGATACAGGGAGCAGGACCACACGATGTGCAATCCGCCGCCCGCTTCTCTGCCAACTAACCAACCCCTTGCTACCTGCAACCTGTGCTTCTCTTCTCTTCAAACCAACCAACCAACCAACCAACAAACATAGACATGGCAGTTATATCAGTGACTAATGGCTAACTGGTAACAGCTAATGGCCAACTAGTCACAGCTAATAGCCATCTAGTGCACAAGCCAGCACCTTTCCACGTGAGGCCGAGAGCCTGGAAACTGCTCTCTGGGACTCTGTCCCCACAGGGATATAACTTCTAGCCCCACTTGACCAGGAAACTCAAACAGTGACCCAGGTGACCTCAGAGCACAGCCTATGGCCGTGCCAGATTCCTGAGCATATCATGCAGCCCTGGCCAGCCATGGATCTCACCCAATTGTGAAGCATAGCCCGTGGCCCCACCTGATCAAAGAGCCTGGCCAGAGGCCTCTCCCAGCAGCGGAGCACAATCAGCTGACTGCCTGAACCTGGAGAGAAGCCTGCAACCTCCCAATTTCAGGGCCCACCATGAACCCCACCTGATCACAAAGCACAGCCTAAGGACTCATACAAATGTGAAGCCTTGTCTGTCACCATGTGAGTTACTAATGCCATGTTTCCCCGAAAAATATGACCTACCTGGAAAATAAGCCCTAGCATGATTTTTCAGGATGACATCCCCTGAACATAAGCCCTAATGCGTCTTTTGGAGCAAAAAATAACATAAGACCCGGTCTCATTTAGGGGGAAACATAGCATAAGGTACAACCAATTCCAAGCATGCTGCTTTTCTAAGTGCAAGTCAAGTCTTTCGGTTGTTCTTATTTAAAGTGATACATGAATCGTTGTAACTATAATCAGAATTTATGAAAAGGGATTCATGTTTTACTTATATTTTTTTTTAGAAAATAAAATATGAATAAAATTTTCAAAATTCATTTTTCATCAGAATTTATAAAATTATATTCAAGAATTCACTGAACAATCTTAAAAACCTAAAATGAAAGCCTTCAGACAATAAGTAGTAGTGTTGAGATGTCTGAATATCTGAAACACACTTCCTAAGTCTATTCACTCTTAGAATCCAGTGAATAAAGAGCAGAAATCAAGAATAGAATAAACTGCATAAGTGGAACTAAGCTGTTTCTATCTAGTGTGTGCTTTTTTCATATCAATGGGAGAATTCACAAATTCATACCGTTTGCTGAAGGCTGTTTGTGTTCTGATACTACTAGATAAAATTCATTTGTCTCTTACTACTCCTGCAAAACTTGACCATTTTTGTTTTGTTTTTGTTTTTCCCCTGTAGATGTGAAATAAATACACCTTTATTGAGGCTTCAAACTGCAGCATAAGGGAGCACATCCCTAATATGTGATGGCCATTGCTAATCCTTAATTTCAAAAGAAGCCTACCATTGAAATGTCATCCCGTTTGCAATAAACTATTGACAGCATCTGAAAGGATTTAAAATGCATTGAAAGAAAAAATCTGGAAAATAGATTTTGTCTGTGTTTAATATAGCTACCTTTTACGTAGGATTATCAGAATCTTCAAACAGTGATATTGCAAGTTAAATCTTTACGTGGAGATACAAAATCAAAATTTGGGTTATTGTTCAAGTAATGCAGGGAAATGGTATTTGAAACAGTGATGGATATTCTGAAAGAAGAAAACAAGAAAAATAGGGTAAAATATTTGGTAGGTGAAAGGAAGTGTTTTCTTGGGTATTTGGATTTCTAGGATAACTAAAAACAATATTTGAAAGTCATTCATTGCAAGAAATTCTTACCCTTCACGATGGGGTATTTTTATAAAAGATATCAGCTTAATTTAGCATCTCCCAAACCCCATTAAATCTCAACTCCTCATGCATGGGAACCTTTCACCCCAAAAACAAAATTTAAAAAAGCAGTTTTTGAGTATTAAGCAGCTCCACAACCTAGCAAATAAAAAGACACTCTCCAACTGAAGGTTGCCTCACCAGCTTGCTCTCTTTTGTGCTTTTACTCAGTTTGGAATCAATTTTCTTTACTCATCTTGGGTATTATATTTCTTGTGTGTCCTAAAATCTCATTTTTGTGTTTCTTTTTTCAGTAAGCAAGTCTGATTCAGAAATCAAAAGGTCAACATCTTGATCAAACCTTTCTTTTTTCTGCCCCAATACATTTTGACAATTTTATTATCTTTTTTCTTATCTGGTATAAAAGTATGTCTCTCATAACTGCTGTTGTAAAGTGTACAGCTGCTTGGTGTAGCATGCCTAATGAAAATGATTTTCAAAGGTCTATCCTAATCAGTTGATATAACATTAGTTATTCAGAAAGTAAAACAAAGGGATGTGTATGGTTATTAACAACGCCCTTTTATGTGAATAGCTGGTAGCAGTAACACAAAATCACCTTTCTTTAGCATTCTGTTCTTATTAAGTAGATCAAACCAATACACACTTTTAGAAACAAACTAGTAATCAATATACTTTGAAGTTGATCATAAAAAAGTAAATGGTAAGATCAACCTACAGTTTATTGGTCATGAATTCAAATATTTACATATGAGGTTATTTTTTAGATAACAGTAGCTAAATATAAATAACATATTGTTTCCCCTAAACATTTCTCTAGCTAAATGTTGATAGGTCGGCCGGTAAAGGAACGCGCGCGTTCAGGCAAGTTAAAGTTTTGAGAGAAAAGTTTTTATTGTGAGAGAGAAAAGTATATCGGGCAAGCAAAAGATGGCTGCAGCCCAGGCTGCGTGTGGAAAGGAGACTAGCAGCCCAGAAGGAGGGGTGAGGAGGGTTTGATAGGGGCTGTGCTGACAGGGTAGTGTTGTTTGAACAGAATATGTGGAGTGCCTGCAAGCCATTAGCTGTTTTGCATCATTTTTTGTTATCACAAGTGTTGCTCTATCTGCAGGTGCAGGCCGACAGACATTTTGTTGTTTTCTTGCAGACATGGCTCTGTCTGTAAGTCCAAGTCTCTGAGACTCAACATTCAGAGACCTAACATGAAGTCAAGGTCTCTAAGACTCTGAGACCTAACAAATGTAAATTGACTTTTCTGACTTTTCTGTATCCTCAGGTCTCCATTTACTTAATTTCAATATCCCTTATCGGAAAGTTATTTACTGCTTCCACAGATTCCCCAGCATCCTTTGTACATAGTTCAGGGTGTATGATTTTTTTCTGGATAATGGGCTTTGAAAATAAGTGATGACCTGTGTGAATTTTGGATCTTTGCATTTATGATTTTTGAATACCTCTCCCATTCTCTCTTTTTCTAGTTATGTGACTGTGGAAGCAGACCTTTCTTCTGTACCATGCAGGCTCAAGATATTAATGCCTCTATCAGCGTGGATTCCTGCTTGATACACGAGTGCATATAGATTAGATAGCCAGCCAACCCGTATTGCACATGTAACATGAGTACAAAATAGAAACCCAGTTTTAGTTAATTTTTATGACCTACATTTCTACCTATTCTGACTAATATACATCTTAAGGCCAATAAATTAAAGATACTTATATTAAAAATTATACTTTAACTTAAACCCCATTCACACATCCTCTTCTGCCTAAGAAATTGTCTCATTTGAGGGACATTTTTATCTTCATATAAAAATCTTGCTTCTGTTATGATTCCATACTTTCTTCTATTTTTGTATTTTATTATGATCTTATGATTAATTATTGAATTCTTCTCATTCTTTGAGGCATTGTGTTTTCATCACAGTACTTGCTTCCACTCTACTCATTAATTTAGAATCCCAACAAGAAAACCTTTTATTTTCCTCAGTTCCTCATTTCTGGTGATTTTCATTTGCTTTCTCCTTTAGCCTCCTACTATCATGAATACTAAAACTTGACGTCAGCTGAAACACCTCTACCTCTAAAAGGTTACTATGTCTATTCTCATATAATGTCCTCCAAATTTTCTACTTCTCGTACCTCTTTATTGTCTCTACAATGGTTCTTTAAGAACATCCAAACCTTAGTCATTTCCTTCTATGAGCAATCTCCTCCTCTTTTTACCTAATTTTCTTTTCAGCTAAGATACCATGGTCAATCTCTGCAACTAATTGCCAAAATCCTCAAAACGCTTACCTAATATGCCTGTATATATGCCTGCCCCCACCACATACACCCTTATCCCCCAAACAAATAACTGTCTTTCTGAGGAGTACAACCTTTATTTAAACAAAGTTAAGAAAAACAAAGTGCTCCCTGGAAAAGCAACCCAAAAGTCTTTCTCAATTTTACACAAACAATGTGGATAACCAATCCAAAAATATACAATCAAATTTTAACATAAGGCTGATATTTTATGACTTCTTTAAAGGAAAGTTTGTGGTAGTGTGCCCAAAGGTGAATTGAAGTGTCCACAACTGGTACTAGAACAATTCCCGCAGTAAAATTCAGATGATAACTTGGCTGCCACCCCTCATAGTCAGGAATTAAAATTAGAAAAAAAAATGTATTTTCCTAACTAAGTCAATATATAATGTCAATGAACTTACTCTGTTCTTTTATGTGGATGCCGTGTGTGTGTGTGTGTGTGTGTGTGTGTGTGTGTCTTAACACACTGCTTAGCATGATGAAGATATTCAGTAATTGAATGTTAATTGTTTAAATGAGAAAAGAAAAAAGAAAAAAAAAACAACTACTGACCATAATTTGCTGTCTCATTACGAATGGTATAAAAGAGGTGAGGTACAAGTTTTTAAAGAAGCGTATTAGTTTAATATCTTCAGATAGTTCTTTAAAGATTTTCACTTTGTATCTCACAATGGTGTTTGAGAGAGATGTGTTACTTATCAACATTTGTAGTGATTTCAAGTGAAGGACAATGTCAGCTTTCTTCTAGAGATGAGATTTTTCAGGTTAAAGTCACTTGCTTTGGAATCATTCTAATTGCAAAAACGCTGTGTGAAACATTTGTAAGTAAATTACATTGAATTTTTATAAGGATCTACACTTAAATGTTTTTTATCTCCCATTTTACAGCCTTTGTCATTTGTTGCCCAGCTAACAGTAGCTGGCTTTAGACAATTTCTCTCTTTAAATTTCAAGAATTTCTTTATTCATCTTCCCCACACACCCAAAACACTTTTTAATACCCTTCTCCTGCTTTGTCTAGTGGAATCAGGTAAAATATTTTGTTTCAATCACCTTTTTGTTTCAATCACCTTTTTCCTCTGTATGTATCTATCTCAGAGAAGGAACAGTATTTGTTTTCGTTCAAATCTCCAAAACTATGAAAGTCAACATTCGTTTCCGTGTCTAGTCATCCTTAACGAAGCTGTAGAAGAGCAAAATTTGCTTTGAAATATTGTATATGGGTGCTTTTTTTAATGGGAATTTAAAAATATAACAAATTATAATTGAAATATAGCATATTCATCCATGAATACAAGAATGTGTTTATGCAACTTATTTTTGCTCCTCCCGCAGCGCAGTGTACAGAAAATAATCTTGTCAGGGAGAGTGATTTCTTTAAAATCCTGTGGATATACTGATTAAAAGGTATGCATGGGACTTGGCCATTTGTTTTTTATATCCCTAATCCAGTTAGTAGAAAATTTTGAGGAATTTTCATGTGAAATATCGGTTTGCCCCTAGGGATTTTTTTGGTTACATTTTATCCAATATTTATTATTTTTCCTCTCAGTTCACGACTACCTCCCATCTTATCTAACTGATAAGGATAAAAATTGCAAATTTTCAACTTCTTGAAGGGTATCGCATCGGGTTAAAATCCTAGAGAGATCATGTACCCACATTCCCTCGTCAATTCCCTCGTCAAGGTAGAAACATTCCATTACGTTTCTGGAGTAAACTCTCTCTAACACAGAGCATTCAAAAGCACTTCATGGGAAATTTAGTGAAAGCAAGGGCTTGACAGTTGTTATGTTTAGGAACAGCTTTTTTCCTAGTATCACGGCCTTATTTGGAAATTGTCATTATAATTTTGAAATTATTCCTTCCTTCTTTTTTTTTTTTTTTTTTTTGATTGTACCTAATTCCTAATGTAATGTGTCTTCAGTTTTTAAATCTCTCCACTCAGTTTTCTGTATGAGGACATTTGAATGTTTTTCTTTTTTAAACACTTGTTCCCCTTCTCTTCCCTTCTAACCTCTGAATATACCCATTTGTGAATCCAGACTCTCAAGCTGGCAACAACATAAGTAATTAATCAGAGAATGTCACCATCCATATCTGTAACATCTCATGCGCGTGTACATGATGAGGTGAAATATGAAAATCAGTGAGAATTCACTGTCACCAATGGCTGTTCAATGAAATTCCGATATGATCTTGGTCAAGTCATTCGATACAGGTGAACCTCCATAATCTCATCATCTCATAATTTAGAATTGCAGTAACCCTAAAACCCCATCCTGTGTTTGAATTAAATGAGTTTAGGTTTGTGCAAGTATTTGGCAAAGTATCACGTTTTATAAAGAAAACTTCCACTGGTTTAAAATTATGGTTGTTTGTTTTACCTTACAGTCTATTCACATTAATAAAAATTGACCGGGAAAAAAATTACATGTTTCATAACTAATAAAGATTTGAGATTATAAAGCAGCATATTTATTTTGGTCTATGCGTATGTAAATATATACTTATATGGATACAACCTCGTATATACAGGGAAAGAGAGGGAACAAGCCACCTGTGAATGTCTGTACTTGTCTAGGTATTTAATATACATGAGTCTCATTTACTCAGCAGCATTATTATTTTAGGTTTACAAATGTAAACATTAAGGAACAATAACTTTCCCACTGATGAGATAGGAGATGATGGGATCTGACTCAAGGATTTGAATAAAGGGGTAAAGGGAGAAAAGAAGTTTGGCCAGAGCCAAAGTCTCCATCCAGGCTGTCTGCTGTGAAAGCCCCCGTGAGGATGTACAGATAGGTTTCTAAGCTGTTTGAGCTTCTGCTACCTGGTGTAGTGTGAATTGCTTCTTGTGTTTCTTTTGTTGTTATTGTTGTTTAAATCAACATTATTCTAGGCTACAAGAAGAATTTAGAGTTCAAAGATTCTCTCTCTTTCCACTGCTTTGTTTTTTCCAGTGCTCTGAACGTGGACATTTTAATGTCTTCCTTTTTTTAAGAAAATCTCAGTTTCTGACTAAACTGACCAAGCTGATCCCTGCAGACAAATATGCTCACTTCTCATATACAAAATATATTTTCTGTCTTATGTTTCTCTTCTTAGACATTTAGGAGTAAAGAATATAAAGCATATTGAAATAGCAATTTTTTTATGAATGTCAGCTTATATGTTAAAAATTATTCTATATTAATTAAATTCAATAATTATACCACATAATAGCATAGATTTATGTAATTAATATTATTGATATGGATTTTTCAATACTATAAATCAATATTTTAAGATTGTGAGTTTTGGGTAGTATACATCAATGAATAGCATGAAGCAATGCATATTTTTTTTAGAGTCTGAGTAAAAATACTCCCAATTACAAACTATAATTGAAGAAACCATTTTAAATATGTTTAATTTTCTAATTTATTAGTTCAGGCATGACCTCTCTCTTCACTTTATAAATATAAACTTAAAGTACAATTATCATAGAGCCAAGTTATATTTTTATCTTCTGATACCACAGATATTAAACAGTTTTAGAAAATCAGAAGGCATCTAAGGGAAATAAATCATGTGTGTCCTGTTGTGTGTTCCTCAGAGATAACCCATCTCTAGGAGTATTTGTTGCCCATCATCTAGTTCTCGGCTACAGCATGATCCACAGCTAGGAAATAATAAAAGCTTAGTATTCTCTATGTATCTTTATGAAAATAAGACATGATTTACTCTGGGATAGTGTGGAACTTAAAAGACTACTTCTCTCTCCAATGATTGAAGAGACATTTGAATAACATGTTTAGTTTTGCATTTCTGCCAACATTACACGGGCAGCATCGTAAGAAGCCCTATGACTGGATTTTTGCCCAAGACCATAAAATGCCAGGCTTCAAGCCTACAGGCACAACTATTTCTGATAAACTATTTTCCATTTTAAGAAAGAGACAAAGTTAGTCATTTTATGGTTTTCTGTGTTTAAACTTGGCATGATTGAATGAACTGTTCCTGTTGATCAAAGAACCATAATTTCACTCTCTAGCTAAGGTGCTGTATCAGTGAATCAATTTGAAAACCAAAGAAAGTACTAACTGTGCACTGTGACAGGCATCTCATGTCCTGGATTGCCTTGGAATTCTTCATAGTGATTCATTTTGATCTGCAAAGTAAAGATTGCCCAAACTTTAATCTCAAAAACTGTTTTCTTCAAAGATGCAGTACACAGCAAATACTAGTTTTTGGAATCAAGATAAAACCAGGTCCTACTGCCTAGTGTTGATATGGCTTTGTGCAACTCATTTAATTATCTTGTTATTGATACAACTGGAAAAAATAATTTACAAGGTGTTATAATAAAACTACTATAAAGCACCAAGCATAACCCTTTTCACTATCTAGTTTCTCATTAAACGGCACCTGTTGAATCGTTTGCATTTTCTTTTCAGTTTTATTCAATTACTAGATCATATCTATCAACTTGTATTCATCTTGCCCTTGATTTAATATAGTGTTAGTTATTAAAATGAAGGTTAGCTTCTTCTATTTTTTCCTCTAAATTTTATTGTAAAAATATGGATTTGTAATTTAGTTATTCTGGATCTAGGTCCATTTACCTTTTCATCATACTGATGTGTCAGTATTAGCTAATTCCTCTAGGTTGATGTTATTATTTTAGCAGCCGAGACATGACCATAGATAGTAAAGGATGAACCTGAGCCTTATAAACAGGACTTTGGTAATCTCAACGTTAATGCCTCTGCACTTGATATCCATAATCACTTCCTAAAGCCTCAGTAGCATTTGAGATTTACAAAATGGGTAAAACGGTAACATCGTTCTATGCATAACAATGGAATTTATTTATTTGTTTTAGTTTGGGGATTTAATTTATAGGTCTATTCTCTGATTAGTATATTTAATTCATTAAACTGTCTGTTCCTAAGTATTATCAAGAGTGGTATATTTTTTCTAAATGGTATTTTTATATAGAAAGATAAATTAATGCTACAAATGCTGAAGTTCTAAAATAAATTTTTATTTGTGTTATTTTATTTCTATGCCTTTCAAAATATATATTTGAATGTCTGTGCTTGAACTTTAAAATCCAAAATTTTGTTTAGTAGTGGCCAGATTACATTTCCTAATGAAAATTTGCACAACATAGTGTTTAATTGTTTGTTTGTTTTTTTTAACCCAGAGGATATAAAATGTATGCCTTATATTTTCAGTCTTTTTTTTTTCCAGAGTATAACTGACTCATTATAAAACCTGGTGCAATAGCAGAAAAGATTATCTGTTAGTAAATAGCCAGCTAGAGAAAATAATGCATTTTAAGTACTCTAAAAGTTCTAGTAAGTTGTTCAGCAGCCATAAAAGATACATTGATACTTTCTTTTAAATGTTCATCTTAAAAAAGAAAATGTATATTTTGAATATGTTGTATTTTCTTCTTAAGATATAAACACAGAAGAAAAAAACTGGCCCTGAGAATTTATCTATAAATTCACTTTTCCTTGAACATAGGAATACAATGTGTTGTTAGCATGATATTAAAATGGCAACATAGCTCTGCTTATGAGTGAGAAAACCCTTTACATAAATACTGTATTAGTAAATCATTGAGTGATTGCAACGCAAGTCCTCACTGAAGCTGATGTACAGAGGCTATTTTCACAAAGCCATCAGCGCCACACTACAGCGACTGCACAGGCCTACTAGAATTAAGACACCAAGCAGCCGAGACACCCCGTTAGCATAACTAGGTGTTCAAGACAACCAGGTCACTCGATGGCACTGCCAAATGTAAGCATTCATGGTGTTGACTATGTCCACACAACCCACCAAATCTCTAAGTCATTGTGTCTGTATTTACACACACATACATTACACTTATAATAAGCACATATTAATAACAAGCAGTAGGTTTCTGACTCCTGACAAAATAGAGAAACCACACAGCAGGCTATCTCCTCTATTGAATGATTACAGTGAACAACTCTGGATAAAATACAAGACAAATCAAAAAAAAAAAATTAAAGACACAGAGAAATAAATAATAGACAGATTTTGTGAGGGGAGAAGGGGATCAAACCTTCTCCTCCTCCTCTTTCTCCTCCTTCCTTCTCTTTCTTTTTACTTTAGCCCTTCCCAGAGGACAGATTTCATTGAAGAACTACACTGTAGCAGCACAAAAGTAAAATGGACTTTTAAAAGTCTAGGAAAAAACAGAACAAACCAAAATCTTACCCCTTAGGCTAGAAGAATTGGAAGAAGGACCCCCTTGTTGTTTGAAGAATGTGAAGGGAATCTCCAATATTTGTTTTTCCTTTCTTTCCTCACCGCTTTGTCCCACATTCAGTCTCAATTACACAGAACCACTCAATATTGTGGGAAGCTAAAACTCAGAGTGAATCTGTATAAACACGTAAAGATATTCTAGTGAGTATCATCAGCGAAATCCCTGACAGGAGAGAGACAAACGAGGCAATCTTCAATTCTGATATGAGTTGGCATATGTCCACTTTCACTTCCAAACTACACACACGTAGACCATATGCAAAGCATGTGATAGGCCTTTAAAAGTTACTTGTGATACTGGCCACAGCACAATTGCAGATAAATGACCCAAAGAACATAGCAGAAGTTTTGAAAATTGAACTAAAAACACTACACATAGAAAGGGAAATTTGATAAAGACAAATGTACTTAGAATAATTTCATTCAAAATAATAGTAAGACACATAGAGTTCAATATAGTTTAACAAAAATACATGCCATGAATTCTTATTTTAGAAACAAAATGACCGTTTCCAAATGTTTTATGCTTTATAAATGATACTTGGTTTATGTTTATGTTGAAATAAATACATTAAAAATAGAATTTGCAATAGTTCTACATTTAAGTTAATATGAAAAGGAAATGGTTTCATTATTCCTATACTAATGTTTGAGCCAAATACTAAAGGAATTCCTTATTGAGCACTTGGTTTGAAAAGTTACTAATTTTAATTCAGCCTCCTCTTCCCAAAGCATCTAAACATAAAATTACACAGAAGAAGATACTATTTTGAATGTTTTAATGTATTCAAAATCATGAAAACAATACCTCATTTCGGTCATAGACACTAGGTTGTTCAGACTAATCATCCTTCTGAAAATAACTTAGAATTCTTGAGAACAAAAAAACAAAATGAAAAAAAAAATCATAACTTAAGCCAAGTTAAAGGGATCAAAAAGAAAATGTATCTTGATGGACTTAGATTTATACTAGAAATGCAAATGATTAATTAATATATTCTACCACATAAGTAGGTTAAATAAAAACTATCCAGTAATACTCTCAACCAATGCAAAAAAAAAACAGTTTGGAAAAAGCCAAATTTAACAACAGAAACTACCTTATCAAACTAGGAGTATGAATAGATGTATTTAATTAATTAAATAAACGTTTGAAACATACTCACATAACAAAAAAAAAAAAAAAACAAGGCTATCTATATGCTCAAGTCACTATCTTTTCTTTTCTACACTGTACTAGAGGTTCTAGCCAGTTCATTAAAATGAAAGAGAGAGAGAGAGGGAGAGAGAGAGAATGGGATAAAGGAAGCAATGCTGCCATTACTTGCAGATGACATAATAATTACCAGATAGTAAACATTTTAGATTTTTGCAGTCCAGAGAGTCATTCTCAAAATTAGTCATTGTAGTAGAAGAGTGGTATTGACAATGCACAAACAAATATGCTTGACTGTGTTCTAATGAAACTTTATATACAAAAGCAGGCAACGCAATAAATCTGGCCACAGGCTATAGTCTACCAACCCTGATATATACTCACAACAAACTGATAAAATTCAAATTAGGGAAGATGCCAGTGAAGATAAATTGTAGTATTATTACATAGAAATATTTTTAAAGATGCAAAAAATCCTATGGGGAAAATATAACATCATATTGAAATACAATAAAGAAAATAAGTAAGTGGAGGGACACGCCATGTTGCACAAAAATATAAGATAGTGTACAGTCAACTCGAAATGATCTATAAATTTGTCACAAACCAATGAAAGTCCTTTTTTAAGTTAGCTTAAATGGACTTTGTGGAACTTGACAAGCTAATTCTAAAATGTATATGTGATGTCAAAAGTTAAGGATAGATAAAACTGTGTTCAAATCAAAGGAAATGGTAGAAAGATTTTCCTCTACCAGAAAATAATTAGTTTTAGAGACACTGTGATAGATGTAGTTATGGGCAGTTAGACACAAATGGAACAACTGAACAAAAAGGAGATGATTGGAGATGTATCCACATGTAGGCCCTTTATTTTATGACAGAGGTGACACTGTGAGGTGGTGCTGAAAATAATGTGTATCATAAAGCCCTACCAGTCAAAAAAATCTGGACCCTTGTTATACACTGTATGAAAAAATCGAACCCATGTGATTAAAGAACTAAATGAAAGCCCCAATGATAAAGTTTTGAAAAAATTATATAGGCAAATGTTCTCAAAATCTCAACACAGGCAAGAATTATTTAAATGAGTCAAAAGGTAAAAAAAAAATATTTTGCAAAAACAAAAAACAAAAATAAATTTCACCACATTAAATTAAAGACATGACAAATATAGGGAATAAAAATTATAGAGTGGGAAGAGATATTTGTAACAAACATAACTGACAACAAAATTGGTATACAGAATATATAAAGAGCTCCTAAGTCAGTAGATTAAAAAAAATTAAAAATTAGAGAATATGCCTGAACACTTTACAGCCGAAGAAATCCAAGGAAAATATAAACATATATGCTCAACCTCACATTGATTTTATAAAACATTTTAAGAGTGTGCCATTATACCACTTTTTGCTGAATTGATGAGTTTTAAGTGATATGTTTGTTATATGTTATATTTCACAGTTAAAGGAGGAGATTATAATAAAGACAAACAAAAATAACAACAATTCTGGATTTTCCAAAGTACAAAATCAATGCCATTGATATTCATAATTTCATCTTTTAACTGGAGATAAATGTACTAAATGTGAACAACACATCTGGCCTATGCTCAAGACATTTATATGAGTTAACTTAACTCTATTGATATACATTATTATTAACCTTTTCAATATTTAAAGAGGAAAATGAGAAACAAGGACATAAGGGACTTCATCTACTCACACAGTCTGTCAGAGGCAACCTGTCTGAATTAACAAGTGTGCACTGGCTGAAGAGTAGAGATTTTAAGTTCCAGTGCCTGCTGAATGGGTGAGTCAGTAGATACTGCCTTGAAATCTTTTAGCAAGAGACCACAAACATGAAGGTGTTGTTTGAATGTTTGTGTTATGTCACATAAGGTGATGTACAAGTCAGGAGACTTTGAGACAAAAAGCTAGATGGGCAAGTATGGAATCTGTGCCCTGCCTGACCTCTTCACACTGAATTTCATCCCCTTTAATAGGAGAAATTAGAGGTAAAGTGCTAAAGAAGTTGTTTTCTTGAGAGAAACGTTTAGAACATGTGCCCAGGGTATTTGCTTCAGGTTTCAGATATGACAGTGCAAAACAATCATTGGGAAATGGACCCTTTGCTCTTCTGTAAAGAACTCAACATTGTCTGGCAGCAGGAGGTTGGCAGGTTTTGAAAGCTTTGGCATGCATCACCTCTGGCATGGACACTAGTCTCCCCCTTGTGAGTTCTACAAACAAGTGGAGCGCTGAGGCAGCTCCAGGCACCTTCCATAGGAAATCTGGATAGAGGAAAGAACCAGGCAGAAACAGAGAGGGAACTCTAGTATGTAGATCAGTCTGTGAGCCTTCGAAATGCTTCCTCAGATCTTATTAGTGAGAGAATTTTCCAGAGTCCTGAAGATTCTTTCTTTGCTGGTGAGAATAAAAACAGGAGCTTGGGATGTTGATTTTAATGTATTATAACATCATTTGTATCAACAGACTGTGAGGACCTTAGAAAGGTCCCAAATGCACACACAGTATATGGAAGTAAAACGCTGATTTAAAGATGTGGGTAAACTATATTTGAACCGAGTTGCTTTAAGGAAGTGTTAAATAAAGTAAAATGATATGTTAATTAGTAATTTAGACTCTCAAGAGCAAAACATATTTATAACTACTTATAAATGTTGATTTTAATAAGTATCCCAAGCAAAGGTTAATTTAAATATTCACATGTTTTCAAAGGCAATCTATCTCCTAATTGGCGGTGAATAATAAACGTACTGTACAAAAGCGGAAATCAAAGAAACAAATAAGCATATAAGAAGATTGGTTCAACCTCATTTTTAATTACTTTAAAAAACTTTAATGTTATGCCAGTATGCTTTCTATTTTTTGCCGATTTGTTGGGTTTTAAATTATAGTTGACCTTGGAACAACACAGGTTTGAACTGTATGGGTCACAATTCAAGGAAGAAAATATCATGAAAAGAAACAAACAAAAAAAATCAAAATTAGATGGAATTTTCCAAAATGCAAAGACAGGAATAGTTTAAGTAAAAAAATAGATAAGTAAAAGTTCAAGGACAACACAGTTTATTTTTTTGAAGTAACTTACGAACCCTATAATACACTATAAGTAAATGAAAAAAAAGGCAGCACTGGTTTTGTTCAATTAGAACCTTATACTCTACTAAAAATTATCCACAGAACAATCACCCAGTAGCTTAGCTGTACCCTAAATTTATTTTTCTGTAGCCTCCATGAACATATGACATAGCTTATTTATTATATTTATTCTTTCTTGTCTATCTTCATTTTCTGGAATGTAAACTCCCTATTATCAGGGGTTTTGTTTAATTCATTTACATACCCCAAGCACAGACAATAAGTGCTCAACAAATATTTGTTGATTAAATCATTGAAAAATAAATGCATTAAGATATGTTACTCAATGGAACTTAGTGTTAATAAAACTGATAGCAAGAGAAGTCGTTTTCCAGGGAATGACATATATTTGGCGGTTTTATTTAATTACAGTAAAGAACAAATGATATGCTATTTGTATACAAGGAGGTTTATGGTTTGTACAGTTTATTTCTTTGGTATTGGCATCTAACTATGATATCAGCATAGACTCTTGAGTATTTTCCTAAAGGTCGTGAGGACATGCATGTCCACTTCACTGGCATTTAGTACATCAAAATGTTGGTGCAACAACCAATTGTATGAAGTTCCCAAATATTTTCATCTCTCTACAAGAAAACCCTTTACCATTAAGAAGTCATCCCGCATTCCCAATTTCTCCCAGTCACTGGCAACAACTAACCTTATTTTTTTTGCCTCTATGGATGTACCTATCATGGATAGCTCATATAAATTGAATCATAATTGTGTGACATTTGAGTCTAGATTCTTTCAGGTAGCTTAATGTTTCCTGAGGATCACCCACGTTGTATTATAGTATGCAACAAAATGTCCTTCCTTTTTAAAGCTGAATAATATTTCATTGTATGCACATACAATACTTTGATTTTTCATTCATTTGTAACACACACTTAGAATGTTTCATTTTTTAGCTTTGTGAATAATGCTGCAATGAACACTGTGTTACAAGTAAGTAACTGAGTCCCATTGTTCAGTTCTTTGGGGTATATACCTAGGAGTGGAATTGCTAACTCATACGGCAATTCTATGTTTAATTTTTGAGGTACCACCAAATTGTACCACTTTACATACCTACTAGCATTGTTTAAATGTTCAAACTTCTCCACATTCTCTTCAACACTTGTTATTTTCCATTTTTAATATTATCATCATCCTAGTAGATGCGACGTGGTATCTCATTGTGGTTTTGATTTGCATTTCCATAATGACTAAAGATGTCGAGCACTGTTTTATGTGCTTGTTGGTCATTTGTATATCTTTTTTGGAGACGGTCTATCAAGTTCTTTGTCAATTTTGAAATCTGTGTTGTTCGACTTTCTGTTGCTGAGTTTTAGGAGATCATTATATAATCTGGATACTAGACCCTTATCTGATACATGATTTGCAAGTATTGTCTCTCATTCTGTAAGTTATCATTTCCCTTTCTTGATAATGTCATTTGATGCACAAAATGTTTAAATTTAAGTCCAATGTACCAATCTTTGTCATTTGTTTCTAGTGCATTTGGTGTTATGTTTAAAAAGCTATTTCCAAATCCGTAAAGATATACACCCATATTTTCTTCAAAGAAATGTAGTTCTAGCCTTGTATTTGGTTATTTGATTATTTTGAGTTAATTTTTGTATAAGATGGGGGTTAAACTTATTGTTATCATCACCATCGTCACCACCATCATCATCACCATCATCATCATCATCACCATCATCATCATCATCCTCATCACTGTTATTTGCTTATGGGTATCCAGCTGTCCTAGCATCATCTGCTAAAGAGACAATTCTTTCACCCATTGAATGGTCTTGGCACTCTTAGTGAATCACTTATTCAGAGAGTATGCATTTATTTTTGGGCTCTCAATGTCTTCTATTTGTCTATATGTCTATCCTTATGGCAGTACCCTAGTACCATACTATTTTGATTAAAGTAACTATAGTTATCACTATGGTGATTAACAAAACACTGATTTCACCATCAAAAATTCATGTTTAATAGGCTACTAATTAGAACAACCTATTTTGTTGATTAGAGAGAAATAAAAATAAAGCACATCTAACAGCTTATACTTGAGTGGGGTCTCCTTAATGAACACTAGCTAATTATCTCTGCAGTGTGCATTTCTGATTTAGGGAAAGGACCCCCTCAGGTGAACATAAAACAAAACAAATCACATAATGTAATACTGTGTAAATTAAGGTACTTTGAAGTCAACTACAGATATCACAACAAGCAAAATTATAAATTTGAACCATATTGCAGATATTGTAAATCAAAGTAACTCACAACCATAATTGGAGTTATTTAAGAATCTATTAAAATCAGTTTGTTTGGCTGAATCTATGGTAATTACATATAAAGTCTAGGAATGTGTCTCAAAAAAACACAAAACTCATTCTATAAAGTACACACTATGTGCAATTTCAGAGTGTAGAAATATATTCAAGTAAAGTAAAATTCCCTACTCTTTACTAATTACCAATTTTAATTAATAAAATGTAAATCTTATCAATGGAAGTAATTTTAAGTATACTGCATCAAAAATAATTTATATACTTATAATTTACATTGTTTAAGTAATAATGTATTTCATGAAGTTATAATGACTATCATCTACCCAAAGTTAATAAACCTCCCCCGTGAGAGTTAACAGGCTATTTTGTCTATCCCTGATAACAAAATTTATATAATTTCCTTTAACTTGAGTTACAATTTTAATGTTCTTTCTATGCCATATCTCTTTGTAATCAACAGATGTTCTCCACAGTGAGGAAAATAATGTGCCTGGAGAATCCAGTCTTCAGCATTAAGTGAAATAGTGCTACAAAATGCTGTATTTTGAGTTTGATCATAAAATTTCCAAATGTAGGTACCTCGATCAAATACTAAAACAAGGCAACTCTTTCCTTTATCATACTAAAATAGCTGGTTATTGCTTCTCTGGGGAGTCAATATATTACCTTTAAAGACAGAACTTCAGTAGCATCTGTTGCTACAACAAATGTTTAGTTTTTTCCCTGGTGTTGAATGAAATGTTGAGTGAAGTTGAATTTCCTTTTCTAGTTCGGTAGTTGAAAATAACTGCTTTGCTTTTCCCACATGATCATTGAGGCAAGTAATTTTGAAAAGAGACTAGTTCCTAAGTACTGAATATTGAAATCCATTAGTATTCACATTGTACTGTACACTGCCATCCTTGAAGGATTGCAGTAATAAGCATTGAGATTAATTACACACATCACGGACACCTTGTACTATCATGCCTTAATGATATATGCAGTTGTCCATTGAACGTTGTGGGAGTTAAGGGCACTGACTCACCCCCTTTGTGTAGCTGAAAATTTGCATATGACATTTGATTACCCAAATACTTAACTACAAATAGCCTACTGTCGACCAAAAGCTTTATCGATAACATAAATATTTTGATACATATTTTGTACGTTATATGTATTATATACTGTATCCTTGCAATAAAATAAGCTAGAGAAAAGAAATGGTTATTAAGAAAATCATAAGGAAGAGAAAATACATTTACATCATTTATTGAAAACAAATCCATACATAAATGGACGCTCACAGTTCAAAGCCATGTTATGGAAGGGTCAAGTGTAAATATACATAGTCCTTGAAGTCAAAGTACAAGCATACTATGGAATTAGTTCTGTCCACAAACCTAGAAGGACCAGGAAGTAGAAAACATGGTCTCTTAACTATTCAGACTGTACCATACTATGAAGGATTATCATAATACTGTCTCAACTTTTTCAAGGGTCTATTCTTGAAACTGGCATAACATAAAAAAACACTGTTACAAAACAAGCACATTTAAAAGAACACTGCATTTGGTTTAATAACTCCTTTTCAATTAATTGCAAGGGTTGTGTTTAGAAAATTGTTGATTTATTTATCCAAATAAAGCCAAGTGATGGATAATGGCAAACATAATTTTAGTCAGTTTGTCTGTTTTTCTTCTTTTCTCTAATCTCACCAGGTGTTGGCTAAGTTTCAAATTTAGTGAAAACATTTGCTCCAAGTAGGATTTCAAAAATTAACCTACTTTGGTTTATTCACAGCCTGATTAAACACATAATTAAAACTTACAGATGAAAATCCTATTAAATCACTGTAGCTCGAATGAAATTGTGAGGTGGATATGAGTTGTACATAAGCTGGCACAAAATGAAGCAGTCACTGTGACTGCTTCAGGAAGCAAGGTTTTCTGTCTTCTATGTATTTTTCTAAAAACGGTTTCTTTTAATTAATTTGAAAAGAGTGGAAAATTTCTTTAATCAATTTGAAAAAACTTGGAAAATTTCTCAAGTCTATATGAGATTGACTAACTCTTGGCCTCAACTTTCTTCAGTGTGCACTACTGTTCATTATACCATTTCAAAATAAAAATGTATCATCAATGGAACTCTATTTCCATTAAAACCCTTTTGTGACAAATAAATTAGGTCATAAATATTTCCTGAAGATGTTAAAATGGTCATTCATGGTAAATTACCATCAAGCAAATTAGGCACATGGTCAATTCTCTATTGTGAATATTTCCTGTTTGTAGGACTACCTGAATTTCAAACTATCGTCAATTATTTTTTTTAATGGAGAGTATAATACTTTAAGGAGTGTTAATGAGGTTTAAAGGACGGGATGTATGTAAAATCTCTAGTACATCTCCAAGAGTGAACTATTGAAAGTTTTGTTTCTTTTTTTGTACATAAAACAGGGAAAAGAATGCAAAAAATGCTTTGGACTTGATCTCTCTTACACGTTACTTCAAATTTCAATAAATTGCATATTCATCCTGATCTTCAGATAGTTCACCTTTAAAACTGAACAAATAGTTTTTTTAGGTAACTGGAGAGACAAAGAGAAATAACATACTTGTACATATACAACTTCCAGAAATATTCTCGGCATTTTTGTATTTACTCAACAATTGTCATTTGCCTTAGAAGTGTCTAATTATAATTTCACATATCTATTTTTAATACATACTTGCTCAATAGGCTATGTTATTCTAATTCCAGATTGTTGGAGAAAGAAACAAAGCTTTTTAAATGTCCCAACTCTCCATGCTTTCCTAATCCAGCATATATCTATGGAGAATCTAACACATGCTTATCGTACATTGCTCTGGGCTTTAAACATACTGTGTTTTTATTAGGACTTCCTTAATGAAACTTACTGGGGCATGCCCATCATAAGCAATAAGCAATACAATGTCAGGTGGGGAAGAATACCAAGAATAAATTAAATAAGGCCCGAGTTAAAGAATGGCATATTACGTGTAATGTTTGTGGTAGCCAGTGAAATACAGAGTGATCAAGAAATGGTAGAACTCTCCCCGTGTCAATTATAAATTTAATGTAATTCCAAGAACAACTTCAATGTGCTATTTGTTTAGACAAAGTGATTCTAGAAAGAATAGTGCAAATGAGAGGGAAAAAAGGATAACTCCACTAGAATTTGTGTGTCGGCTGATGTTACAAATCAATGGGAAAATCAAAGATTACTCAAAAAATGTTGCCAGGTTAACTCAAAATAAAACCTGAATACAAAAAAGTAAAAAAAAAAAAAGTAATATAGAATTAGAGAAGAAGAAATGAGATATTTCCATTTTTTTCAGCCTCTTTTCATATTACCCAGCATATTCTAAGGTGAATTCCTTATTATAAGCCACCCGAACATCTGGGATAGTTTTCCAATAGGCCTCCATGTCTTCGCATTCTACGCCCTTCATATGCCTATCCTCCATACTTCTGGTAAAGTTATTATTCAAATATATAGTATTATTTTATATTTCTTATGGTCAAACAGTCAGATTTTCTCTTAATTAATAGAGAAGAAAGGTTCAATCTATTTAGCAATCAAGAGCCTTCTCACTCTAGGTTTAGAATGCCTTACTGGTTGCTTTGTTTGTTTGTTTGTTTGTTTTTTCTGCTAACATTTCTTCCTTCTCTGACCTGGTCATGCACATGGAACTGCTCAATGGTTTTGCTCATGGTATTCCAACTATACCTTCTAATTGGCATTTCATTCCATTCATTTTAGTCCACTGAAATCTTGTTAAGGACCAGCTCAAATGTTATGTATTTGTGAGTCCTTTCATGACTCTCCTAGGCTGATTTAGTTATTTGCTCATTTGTGATTCCATAATACTTTATTTACATTTACGTTATAGAATTTGTCATATCTGTATATATATAACTAGAAATAGTTAGCTGTGAATTTCCTTCCTCTTCTACTAGGTCAAGAGCTCTCTTTCTCTTTCTCTCTCTCTCACTCTCTCTCTCTGTATTACTCAGTGCCTTATCTGAGGATGTGTACACAGTAGCCTCTCATAGGCGCTTAATGCATTGAATTAATATTCATAAATGTATTCCCTACAGACACAACTTTTTAAGCCATAGGTTTGTTTGAATATTTACACTTCTGGGATCAGTGTCCATTTGTCTTTGTGATATATTGGAAAGAGTACCAATGGAACAACTCCCTCCAAGTTCACCTTGCAGAATATCCCATTCTACCACTTCATGCATTCTGCTTGCATGGTCTCCTTTCTCTGACAATGCCATCATTTTCTATTATGGAATCCTAGGTCATACAGACTACATTGCATAAAAGACTATCTTGCATAGAATTCCTGTTTTCTTCCAGGAATGTCTTATTAAAAACTAATGTCTTCTTTTAATTAATTAATTTTATATCCACTTAGTGAAAAATTCCTTTATTGACCTCCCATTAAAAGCCCATCTTGTCCTTGTGGAGTCTTTGTGCACTCAAAATAGAGGCGAATCTGCTAGCCTCATCAGGTTTTTAAAAATAAGTTTTCAGTTGTAAAGACTGCAAGGAGAATGAAAAAGTCCTCTGTCAAAATTAGGCATTATTCATCCTGACATCTTTCTCTATAGTTATATTTGGCAAAGAAGAAGCCAAATGTATTCAAAGCCTCATATGAATGGCAGCATAAAATATCTAGATGAGAGTCCAAAATCTGTCACTGAGGAAACTGGTAAAGTCATTTAATTTCTTTGGGTTTAGTTTCCACATATGTAAAATGTGGAAATTTTACATGATATATATGGTCTTTTCTTCTTAAAATTTTTGATTTTAAAAACAATCTATCTTAACTGACTCAAGGTTAATACCAGAACCATAAAAATTCACATTTAGGAGTATTGTAGTAAATCATTCTCTCTCATGGAATCATATAATATCAGAGTTGAGGGGAAACTTAAAAACCACTCAGTCTAGTCTTTCTCCCAAAAGAAGAGAATTCACATTGATATCCATACCAGGGGTCATTTTCTATCAGTCAAATAAGCTGTGCAATAATAAGTTTATTAGATCAAAGCTTAACTTGTTCAAATGTTGAACAAGATGGCTTATCAGAAAATTCTTACAGCTTATCTTTGTATTTCTGTCTCCTGTCCATTCTTAGTTAAGGGGCCATTTTATCCAACCATGGCATCATCTGTGAAAGGCAGAATTCCAGAAAAGCATGTCTCCATCCTCAGATTTCACACCCTAATCTGCAGGACTGAGGATATGATGGGATGTCACTCTGGTGATTTGGTTATATCATATGGTATAGTTGACTTCAAGTGAGGGAAATTTTCCAGGTGGGCGTGAACTGACTCTATGAACTCTTAAAAAACAGAGAGCTTTCTCTGACAGGTGACAGAAAAAGAAATGAGAGAGATTCAAAGTATGAGATGGACTTGAGAAGCTTTTGCTGGCTTTGAAAGGAGCCCTGGAGAAGGCAGGCAGGTGTCCTCTAAAAGCAGAGAGTGACCCCCAGCTTATAGTCAGCCAGGAAAGGGAGATGTCCCTGTCACAATCGGAAGGAACTGACTTCTGCCACCAACCTGGATGAGCTTGGAAGCAAATTTCTCAGCAGACTCTCCAGGTGAGAACTCTTCCCAGAAAACACTGATTACAGCCTTGTCATACCCTAAATGGAGACTCAAGCCACATCCTACCAGATTTCTGACATATAAAATTGTTAGCTAATCAATGGTGCTGTTTAATCTGCTAAATTTGTGGTGATTTGTTATATACTAACAGGAAAGTAACGCATCATCTAAGAAATAATGTGGCACAGGGTTTATATGTAAATGGGCTACTTATATGACTGAAGCATTTTTTAAAATTTAATCAAGAGACCTGAGTCTTTTGCTCAAAGAAAAAATGTTTCAATAAGCTGTAATCATGAGAAATGCAATATGTTTGTCATAAGGACTGATATTTCATGTGAAGAAAAGCCTAGCTGTTTAATCCTTAGAATGTCCAGAAAGAAGTTGTTCATATTATAATAATCAGCATTGGTAACTTAGACAGACATTAACTGAATAAAGGCAATTCAAGTATGTAGTTTTTTATTTAATTTTAAATATCAGATATTTTGTAGTTAAATTTTATGGTCACACAAATTCTTCTTATGTGGTAGAGAAATGTTCTTATATTAAAAATGCATTGAGAACTGCAAATGCTCTATAAAAGAAAACATAGCTAGCATTTATGAGGTGATTACTATTGTTTATTATTCTTTTTACAGATGAGAACACTAGGCACAGAGAGGTTGTGTTTATTTCCCTAAAGCCACAGAGGCAGGGATTGGTAAAGCTGGAATGTGAAGCCATGCTCCAGAGCCTATGGTCTAAACACAAAACACAATGTATTATTAATATGTCAGTGTGTGTGTTTGTGTGTATGCGTGTGTGTGTGTGTGTGTGTGTGACATAGATTATTTCCCATAATTTTATAAGAGACTACAGAATAAAGGAAAATTTTCTTTCAGCCTAGATAACATTATAAAACAAACAAAAATAGCCTTTTCAATGTATACACATATCAGATCACCATGAGGTACACTTTAAATATCTTACAATTTTATGTGTTAAATTTAAAGCTGAAAAAAAAAATATAGAACCAGGCATATTCTGCTAGAAGCATTTCATATGGAATGACTCTCCAGCTAACAAAATCTATTACATTTGTTTTATTAGGTCTATCATTCTTATTTTCTTAATGAAATAAGAGCAGTTCTCTTGGCTTCTTTCTTTCCTAGAAGGAGCCCGAACATACTGTTAAATCCTTCCTAGAAAGGGTGGCATCTTGGAAATGGTGACAGTATTCAAAAGGATGGTGTCAGTGGTGAAAATTTTATTAGGGAAGATACTTGGGCATAACTTGGTCTCTGTCAGCCCTTGGTTCCCCACACATACACAGATGCCCAAGATATGGTCTTAGCAATTATTAGAGTCGTACAAAAATTAAGCTATGCTAATATTTAGACCATGACATATTTATTTTTATAGTTTCAGTTTCTGCTATAGAAACAAGCTCATACATTATGCTCAAAGAAATGCTCAAAAGATATTTGTTGCTGAATTTCTCTATTTGAGAGAAAATATTTTTAAATGATACATCCATCATCTTTTTGAAAAATAAAAACAACGGCTTTGGTTTTATCTATCTGTGTTCTATCTCATTTGAACTTGAAAACAGTGCCTCATCCTTCACGTACAATGATGAAGTCAGATTAAGTTCTACAGCTGGTTCACAAAGAAAGGAGTAATACCACCTTGGTATCTTTTTCTCATTGACAAGAATGATACAAATTTACAAATAGAACATTTTAAATTCTATTTTATTGTCTTTGAAAACCATTGTACTTCTTCATTAAACTCTATTTTCATTTGGAAATTCTCAATTTCTCAAAAGTAAAATTACAAGGCATCATTCCAATGGAATAAGTATATTTGTGGTTGTTATGATTGTAGAACTAAAGAGAGAACAGCAAGATTTGGCAAAGATCTATTGTGCTGCAAACCAAAGTATCCAAGATAGCTTTGGGAAAGGCATCTGAGTTTTAATTACAATGTTGCTTAACGATAACCAATGTAATATTTGGAATGCATCATATTCATAATAAAGATTGAAATCCTAACATTAATTATATCTCTATATTTTGAAAGGCCAAACTATTTCAATGTTTGCTATTTGAATGAGGAAAAATTATGGTACTCTTAGTATGTCAAAGGGTATGACACACTTATAATTCATTTTGAAATAAATTGCTTTCTCACTTGTGGTAATGGATGGATACAATTTATCTTTATTGTGCATTTTTCTGGGTGTAAGTACCACAGATTTTCCAAAGAAGTAATCATGATTAAGAATTGGAAGAGGTAGAGAGGACATTTAGCAAGATTTTTAGGAGCTTTAACTCTGGAGTTACACCCAGTTAGGTCAGAATGAATAAATACTAACTCTGTGACTTTGGGGAATATGCTTTTCCTTCCTTAGCCTCAATTTCCTCATCTTTAAACTTAGTGTAATATCAGCACTGAAGTAATTTGATTATTTGAAGAGATTAAATGAGAAAACACTAGTGAAGTTTCTGGTATATATAGCAAGTATTGAAAAGTGTGAATTCATAAATTTAATATAAGTACTCGCACATAGGATAAAATGTATTAATTAGGGCTCTATATTCCCTAGGCCCCCATTAATTCTGACAAAAAAAATGGAACTTTGTTCTTTGAACTAACTTTAATAACTAATACTCCTAATGATTTTTTTTATTTCATTTTTACAATCTGATTTATTTGGTTGCCTTTGATCCTCTACACCAGAGACCTAGGAGTATCCAAAACACAGCTACACCATTCAACAATTCTTGCTGGCTTATGAAAATAGAAGTGGTAGGGGAAAAGTATACATTTTTGTAAACACGCAATTCATATATAAATATATATATATATATATATATATATATATATATATATATATATATATATAAATATCATAGTGCTTTTTAAGAGAATGAAACAGTGAAAATATTTCCCCTGACCATGGATTTTAAATGGAATCTTAACCTAATGTATCATCCACTTTTTAAAAACAACTTATTTTTTAGTTAACAAAATGAATGAAAATTTTATTTTTTCATTCCTTAAATGATAAATGTGAAAATAATAGAACACATAGAAAGTTACTTAGGACAATTAAAATAATAATATTTTGGATTTATTTAGTTTCATTAAAGCATCTAAATGATTTAATTTAGTAATTTTGGAACATAATCACACTTTCTACAAATGAACGCTTTGGTAATTTGATATGTTGAATCAGGAAGATTCTTATTGTGTTTTTTCAAGGCTCTGATTTTATAAATAAAGAACAGAGAAGAATAATCTACTAGTTTGGTGCATCAATCCATACTTAATGTTTTCTGAATGTCCTTAAATCATCAACCTTCTGAATCTGTAGAGCATGTGAGATTTCCTTTCTCATACTTTGCTCTTTCTCCCCACCCTCTATCTTCCTCTTCTTCCTCCTCCTTCTCTTCCTTTTCCTTTTGAAAATATGCTTGCTAAAAAAAAAAAATGGCCATATAGTAACTCAGATACATAGTAACTATTCATTCAAAGGGAAATCCATCTCATTTGATTGCACGCAAGTCTACTCAAATGTTATGAGACAAAAGTAGAAGCCACTTTCCAGTAACTGATACACAGTGGGGTCTAAGTGACCGCCAATTGCAAATGAAGTGGTGGGAAAGCTGAGGACCCTATGTTAGAGCTCATCTTCATGTCCACCTCACAGAGCCTTAGGATGTGACTTCCCAGCAATGTGCCAACCCTGCCAGATAATTATATTTTAATGAGCTGGATGGTCAGTGTTACACAGTGAAGAAACACCGTTAGGAATCAAAAGAAGAGACCTAAGCATTGATACAATCCAAATTATTTGCTTGACCTTAAGCAAATACTTTTTCTTCAGTTTCTTAAATTGTAGTTTAACAATAAAAACTCTGCATATCTACTCACAGAATAACAGTGATACTTTTGAAGAAAGCTATTTTTTTCAGATGTTAAACCCATTTTATCTCATCAGCCTCATTTGTAAGAAACAGAAAGTAAATTGCTACAAGAAATATGATACAAAATCTGGGAGCTTAGGAGAAAAAAAAAATCTGTGTTTGAAAAGTTAAATCACAAATCCGTCAGCTAATTTTCCCCAAATGATCTATTTCTTCTTAATTAAAATATTTCCTAATTAAGATGATTTTTCTGTTTCTACTTTAAAAACACTAAAGAAGATAAGTAGACCAAAGAGGATAGGAGTGTTTCCCAGATAATACAATTTCCACTTAATTTCTCATTAACACTTTTTAAGAGCGCATCCATTTCTACTTAACTGTTTCAACAATCTTTTGTTTTGTATTCCACAGTGACAGATATGTGTAAAAGGACTGATAAAAAACAAAAACTCAAAAACTCAAAAAAAAAAATCATCTCTGCTGAAAGCCAAGAGAAAAAGCATACGCAGTGTAGTGATGACCCTAAAATTACATGTCAGGGGAGTAATTATAATGATTAGAACCACAGCAGTGGTGCTATGGATTGAATGTTTGTGTGCTCTGTCCCCAAATTCATGTGTTGAAGCACTATCTCCCCCCACCCTCCCCTCCCGCCAATGTAATACTATTTGGAGATGGGAACTTTGGTAGGTAATTAGGGTTAGATGAGGTCCTGAGCGTATGAGGGTGGGGTCCTTATGATGGGATCTGTGCCCAAGTAAGAAGAGATACCAGAAAGCTTGTTTCTCTCTCTCTCTCTCTCTCTCTCTCTCTCTCTCTCTCTCTCTCTCTCTCTCTCTCTCTCTCTCTCTCTCTCTGCCATCTGAAGGCATAACTAGAAGGTGGCCATCTACAAGCCAGGAAAAGTGTCCTCATCAAAAACTAACCATGCTGATACTTTGATCTTGTACTTCCCAACCTTCAAAACTGTGCAAAATAGATTGTTTTTTTAAACCATCCAAACTATTTTGTTCTGCTATGGCAGCCCAAGCTAAGACAGTTTCCCTTTCCTCCTGTTCTATTTCCACCCTGGTATATTTTTTTCTTTTTTAATGATGCCATAAGTTGAGTTATGATTTCATTCATTACAGCTTTACTATTCAATTATTGTAGATTTTCCCCAAACACGTGGCTATTTAGCCCTTGAAATGTATTTGAATTGTGTTGAGCTATTTTACCTTGGTTCTCAAGAATTATCAAAACTTAAAAGTTCCCTTCTAAGGAGAGATTTTTAAACAGAGAGAATCATGATATCGTGTTAAAATGATTTGGGACATTATCAAGAGCAAGACGAGATAAGATATTTACACAGAAAGGAGAGCAAGGGACCTTGGAAAACCTGCTCTGCTCCAGCTCATAGTAGATCAAAAAGTAGGGGTTACAATCATTGACTCATGTCCTGTTTGAGCTGGAGATACCTACATAGAATATTTTCAGATAAAGAAAATAAGGTCTTGGGCATAATAATTTATTATTCCCTTTCATTTTTCTTTACCTCTTGTCAATTCCTCCAAAGTTTATTACACTTTGTTTTCAGATGTTCGAACTTAACTTCCACTTAAGTGGAAACTCAATACGATACTCTTCTCTAAGTCATTTATCCTTAATACTGACAAAGTTCAAAATAATATTTAAACTAATGAATTCCTAGCAAAAGGAAACCAATTATAGTGACAAGATTTTGTTAGTTATCTTTCTTGTTTTAGAAAGGCTAGCAAAAGTATAAGTTTGGCCCAGGGCCAGCAATGTCAAATGCTCAGAATTATACCTTAACATTAAAAAAATAAATAAATAAAAGATGCTACAAATTAGAGTAAATAAAAATAAAAGATAGATTGAACCAAAGAGAGTATCACATAGAGGACAACTTTATATTCTCTGGCTTCCTCAATGCTCAATGAAGCTCTATGTCCTAATGATGATGTTTTCTTTACCCACATCAGAAATCCCCGTTTTTTAGGCAGGGATGAGGGAACATTGACGTCCTGTTAGATATTCCCATATATATTCTGGGTGAACTTTAATTATTTAAAGTCAGTTATGCAGATGTCCTGATCTTCACCACTGATTTTTTTTTTTTTTTTTTTTTTTTTTAAGAATCAGGCTTAAGCCAATTTTGTTCCCCACCCAAGGAGCATTCTTTTGGAATTAGCATCTGGGCCCATGTATGTCAGAAATTTTCTGATAGGCTTCTGCAGTATTTCTTTACTTGAAATTGGGATTAACTGGAAGGGACAGAGTTTGTCGTTCAATGCACCATTTGGAATTTCCACATAATCTGTGGTTCAGGCAGGCACACTGAGGCAAAGACCAGGGACACAGAAAGCGGAGACAAGAGAAATGCGATTAAATGGAGCATGAAGCCATCAATAATTCAGTCAAGTGTAAAGGTGACTCTATCTCTAGACTTCCATTTATGGAAATTGCTATTATACTTCTTTCTTTTACAAAGAAATTTGAGTTGGCTTTTTCATTTTACCACAGCCTAAAGCAACCTAATTTCTCCATGGTGTGAGGGGATTATTAGAGTACGCTGACATGCAGACTGACCTATGTAGCTGACTTTAAATATCAAGTAATTTCTTTTATTGCCAGAACCTTTATTGGTAGCCATATTGCGTGGTCTAACAAATACCACATAAGGAGTTCAGGTCATCGGCAATCATCAAAACGAGTTGAAAGACATAAGAATAAGGCCATGGTACCATCTTCCTTTTTCTAGTGGTCTTTTATTGCTGCGGCTACAGGCATGCTACCAGAATCCCATTACACTGAGAGCAAGAAAGGTAACATGTGTTTTAGTAAATGAGACACAGCTATCTCAGCTCAAGTTCATTATTGTGTCTCCTGGGGCCCAAGAACCGACTCAAGCTGTGCATTTGTGGTTTATCCAGCCATCTGCTATTCCAATGTTTCCTATGAACCGTGGCCACCATGGTTTAACCTTTTGGTATGTTTCAAATGTTTCATTGACAGAAAACACACACGTGCACACACACACACACACACACACAAAACTATAACTAGGATGGATGCACAAAATCCATTTGGAGGCTTGTATTGTGCAGCTAATAGATCTGTCATCAATTAAATGAGGGCATATGTTAGATGAATTACATGACCAGATACATTTTTCTGTTCTGAATCCATCTATCTACATTGCTAAAAGGCCATGAAATAGTTTCCTTGATATTTTATTACCACTGAGCTGTAAAATTTAACAGCAGAGCCAACATTGTCTGAAATCTACCGCTCAGGAAAGAAAGGGGCAGTGCAGAAGATTTAAAGCTTCACCAACAAGACATCCAGAAGTAGAAAATGAATGCCTGGAGTGAGCCTTTGTTAGTTAGAACTAACATCACGGCAGAAGGAAAAGAAAGACTTTCCCGTCATAAAAATAGTGTTCGACAGATTTCAAATCCAAACGCTTATTTCTTCCTTCATAAAAGCACACATTGAATGTAAATTTGTTCCACGTTCTCCTGTTTAGCTGAGAGAAAACAGCTATTGTGTTACAAATCAAATCTCTTCAGACAGTATCTTCCTTTCACTCATTTGTAGAAAATGCAAAGGATATCAGAGTTGTCAGGATAAAAATTCTTTTTCCTTAACAACAACACTCAGGAATAGACTTTATGGCTGTAAAAGGAACTTGAGAGACCAGAAGAGGAAGCCCTAAATTGTTTATCATCACTGTGGGCAAAGGTAAGACACGTCAAACCTGAACCAGGGTTAAATTATTTATGTACATTAGACTTGTAAAGCAGTGGTAACTATTACATATATTTAAAGCTATGCAATTCTCTAGTCCTGTTTGACATTCATTCTGAAAAAAAAAAAGGTATATGTTAAAGAATAGTCTATTAGAGAGCACGGCTTTTGATTCTCAACCAATTGTTTTATCCAAGCTTAATTCTAACAGAGTGGGGCGTTTAGAAAGAAGTAACAAATAACTGACACTTTGTGTGCTTTGTTACTGTGGTTACCACATCCTCTGAGATAAAAGCTTAATTCAACCAATCTGGACCTGATAGCTAAGGATTCCGGGGAGTAAGTCTGACTCTCTGAGGGACAGGCCACAGGTATGGGCATGTCTGGTTACAGCTGTGGAAAGAAACATAGCATCGAAATTGCAAAAACCAACTCGCTCTTTTCCCGTCTTACTTGGGATCTTTTATCTGACCATTGTGTTCTCCCTTCGGAAGCCAGAATGTTTCTGTCCAAATTGAGATCATGCCCTATCCTCCCCACACTTAAAATCATTCGAAGGTTTATCATTGTACTTAAAGCAAAATCTAAATATCTTATGTTAGCCTATGAGTCCAGTTATGATCTTGCTCCTAACCGCCCTCAAACCAGATCCTGCCATTCCTTCCTTCCTTCCTCCCCCCTCCCTGGAATCCAGGCCTTTAAAAAATCCCTTACAAAATGCTGAGCCATGGCTGGTTCTGGGTTCTTTGAATGCCACAGACCCTTTCTCCAGCCCTCAGTTACTGATCCTTCTCTGCACAGTTGACTTGTCACAAATTATCCCTTGTTTCAGTGACAGCTTGGTAGGCCTCTCTTTCATTCCTGCCTAATGTGCCCCATCCTGCTTTGTTCTGCCTCCAGTGTCCTTTGTGGCAATTATTAAAATTTGTAATTGTTTCATTTTTGTGTTTGTGATCAGTTTTTACCCTGATATGTGGCAATTGCAAGAAAATGTTTTAGACAGCATAAGAATTTGTACAACAATCAGTTTTCCAAGTTAGAAAACAAGGGTTTTTCCTTTTGATTTGTTTTCATAAACTACAAAGCCATTAATTTATTTGTGAATGTTATCACTTGATAACCATCTTACATGGTGTAAGCTACTGAGTTGGCATTTCATAGCTAATATGTTTTGTAACCATTCTTAAATTAAAAAAAAAGAAGAAAAGCTAAAAACTAATGAAAATCGATTATTATTGTCAATATACTGGTGAAATTTTTAAATCAGAAGTTAGGATTATTGGATATCAAAGAATTATCTTTTCTGGGAGACCAATAGAGATAATTGAATATGTTGGGGTTTTAATTAGTTTTGAAAATTTATGAGAATATTTAATAAAAGTTTAACCTAAACTTCTTTTCTGGAATAAAGTATTTGCATTGGGGAAGGATTGATAAGCATTGGATAAAATAAGTTAGTTAATGAGTTATTAGTTATATCATTAATGAAGAAGATATTATGGTCTTAGAAATAACTAGAAAAATGGCAGACCAAAGGTCATGTAATAGCAAGAAAAGCTGATGAAAAGCAGATTTATTGCTGATATAGTGCCTTATAATAGTTAGTAGAGCCAGAAAACAAAAAAATGTATAGTTTTTAAAATTTGGTAATGTAGGGCTCTGAAAAGAGCTAACTCACCTGGATGAATAATCATGCAACTGACGAGGAAAATGTTCAGTGGGTAATTATGAGTTAAACGAGTTGGATAGAAGGGAAGCAGAGAAGGGGGAAAATGTATGAGAATGCTTTATTAACATTCGCCCTATGGAGTTAACAAAGTTCCAGTAGTATCAAATCCAAATCAACTAGTAAAAACAATTTTATTATGGACTTAAAAAAAAAAAATATGTATTCCACCACTAGTAGCAGAGGGATGGGTTTTGCCAAACCAATTCTTTCAGCAGTAACTATAAAAGCTGGAAAAATGTTTTAAAAATCAACTATGTAAAGGCATAGGACAGTGGGGGAAAAATAAGACAGGTAGAAAATTGAGAAGAGTTAATACTAAAAAGAACAAGGAAGGGGGTCTTTTCCCAATTTTTATGGCTTCTTGTCTTAGGGCAGAGTCAAATAACATAAAAGCTCACACAGTCTTCAGAAATCAGAATAGATATTTTAGGGAGAATTCAGTAGCTAGAAGATAACAAAGAAAATCCTGGAAAGGGGAAAGCTATAGAGGGATATCCTTAAATTCTGAAAATAAATTCTACCCAAATGTTGGGATGATCCCAAAATGTCTCAATCCTGAAGCAGACTTCAAGGACTCAACATAGGCTAAAATAAGTAAATTGTAATGTTAGCTGTTTCACCCCAGGAAAGACAGAGCCTTCATCTTTTCAACCAAGGTAATATATACGCCTAGGGAGCTTTTTTTGTTGTCGTTTTGTTTTTTGTTTGTTCCCAGAAGTGGTTTGGAAACATATGTTGAAGTATGTTTATCTTTATGTAATATCTTAAAGAGAGAGGTCGGATTCATCAAAGGTAGATTTGGAACATTGGAAAGACACTGAAAAATAATAGGAAGAAGAAAACAGCTGAAAAAGTCATGGATAAATAGCAATGTTATTTCTCAAAGTAACTTTGATAAATAGTTCATTGCTGTCACATGCTTTACACTGGTTTACAGCACTGTGTACTTACATAGACTCATTTGAATCAATATGGGTCCCCAAATATTAAATAATGACTTTTGAAAGAGATCACTTAATTATAGATAGCACTATGCACCAAAGAGTAAAGTGAATTAAGGTAGTAAATGATTATCCGTTTGTAAACTAAGTGTTATCTCTATACTTTATATGTATTTCTCCCTGTATAAAAATCATGATGACATATGATCTCACTTACATGTGGTCTCTAAAGAACAAAATAAACCCAAAACAAATAAAACAGAAACAGACTTGTAGATACAAAGAACAAACAGATGGTTACCATCTGAAAGGGGGTTTGGGAGAACTGGGTGGAAAAGATAAAAGGATGAAATAGTAAAAATTGGTAGTTACAAAATAGTCACAGAAATGTAAAATACAGCATAAGGAATTTAGTCAATAATATTGTAATAACTATGTATGCTGTCAGGTGGGTGCTAGACTTATTAGGGGAATCACTTCTTAAATTATATAAATGTCTAACCACCATATTGTACACCTGAAACTAATATGATGTAATACTGAATGTCAATTATAATTGAAAAATAAATAATAATAAATAACAGGATATCTACAGTTCAAATAGATTCAAGAGCATGGACAAAATTCTTCTGGAAACGATTCTTTTTAATCACTAATTCGTATTTGCCTTTGAGTATCATGTAAATTTCAATTCTCTGGTTCTCAGTTTCTTCACATAGACAACAAATTGTGTTTAATAATTGCTGGTGTGTTTCCAGCTATAGATTCCTCTGGCATTTCTACAAAATTGGGACAAAGGAATATCCCTGAATTCCACTGAAAGTAATACTTGCATCACAAAATGGCCCTTTACACAAATATAAAGCACCATTTGAAAGAATGTTGGTAATTTAGTAAACTAATTTCTTAATTTAGGTTCCCTTAAAACACATCCTGTGACAGGATATGGATGCAGAGAGTTTATCTGGGACATGATTTCAGGAAGCCTAAGTGACGGAGGAGGGATAGGAGGAAAAACCAAGAAAGGGTATATTAGTGATTGGGTTTTGAAGACAAACAGGAGTGACGAATAGAAGTAGCATAGGTTATAACCTATTTTCTTTGAGAATAATTCTAGAACATATGGAGAAAGACACCCCTTTATTTAAAAGTAAATTTTAGTGAATGCACATAGTCAAATGTATTCAACTCCAACAAATATCCATTATGTAGTAAGTCACAAGAGGTCTGCGTGGAAGACTTAACTAAGAAGCTTTCACTAAAACAATAGAGCACCATGCTGGTAAGCATCTACAGGAAATCAAATAGGGTAGAAGCTTTTTAATATTATGCAGTGACTACAGTGAGAAAGGAACTACATTTTATAGACTAAGAGAACAAGAGAAATCTTAGAGACCATTCAATCCAGTTATTTTTACCAGCTTGTACTCTTTTCAAACTTCAACAATCTTTGGGTAAACTCCAATATAAAACTCAGATCAGAGTGCAGTCTGCCCTCCCAACGTGGGGGGGGCCGCAGAGTTCCTTTAGAACTCTGCTGAGAAGATTGAAAAGCACTGATCTAGTCTTGCTATCACTTTCCAGATGGCAAAATTGAGTATCGCAAAGATGAATATATTCACCAAAATTGGTGTCTTGATGTGTCCAGGAGCCAGGTCTAGAGGCTGGGTCCTTGGATTCTAGTTATTGTCTGCACTGAATACTACTCACTGCCTCATTCCAAAACAGGGCCTGCCAAGCACAATTCATGGAAAGCAGGGAGCGATTTCAAAAGGGAAGATTGGCTTCCCCAGTGCTTTCAAATAATTTTCAGATTCTGTAAAAACTTTCTAGAAAGCTCTGACAATACTTTCCACAAACCCCAGTCTTTTATTCTGCTTTTTCCTTACATGTTCTTACCAGAGTGGATTGATTGGTCTATGTAATAGCATAATCATCCTTTGGTGGATGATTAGTTTATTAGAGGTCAAGATAAAGGTCATGTTAAAAGCAAAAGATTTTCTTTGAACTGTTAGAATCATGTGGCATCCTTTAAGAGAGAAGACACATTTTAATGCTTTTACCACTATTATGTTATTACTAATATTTCAACCTTTCTAAAATGTGAGGCTGCATCAACTATTGGTTTTGGAAAACTGTCTCAAATGTATAACATGATTATGAGATGTTCTTAACAGAGATTGACTAAATACAACTGACTCTGAATTCCCAATTCTATATCTACACTGTGCTCATTTTAATGTTAGTCACTTAATTTTGCTCTTAATTCTTTTAAAAAAATGCAGGAGACCTTTATTAAAAAACTTAGTTCACAATTAATTCAAAATCTGAAAGTTCTATTTTTCGAAAACAGCTATAATTTAGCGAGGAATTTGTTCTCTTTGTACCAAAATTTACATCACCAATGAAAATTTTTTTATTAAGCATCCTAACCACAATGTTGTAAGGTATATTATTTCTCATCTGAAAACCATTTATATAATATCATTCTTATAAGGAAAAACAACAACAACAACAGGAAAACACTATGTAAATACTAATATAGTGAAGTTGTGCTTGGGGTTGTTAAGTTATAGGAAAATTGTGTGTTACTAAATAGATTGTTAAATAGACACTTTTTGTGAATGATACATTTTACAAAATTGTTTAACTAGTATTCCCCTAAAAACTTAAATACAAGTAACATAAGTAATAAACCAAAAAGTTATACTTAACAATTAAATTCCCCACATGTGTAAATATTGGTTAAAATTTACTTAATAAAATGTTTCTTAAACATTTAACTTTACTAAAATTATAAATTTACTTTCCATGTACTTAAAAATAGTCTAACACTGAATGGTTTTTAATGATTACAGGCAAAAACAAATTATCTATTTTTCAGATCATTATTTTACTACCATGTGCTTCTCTTCTTCTTCTTCTTCTTCTTCTTCTTCTCCTTCTCCTTCTCCTTCTCCTTCTCCTTCTCCTTCTCCTTCTCCTTCTCCTTCTCCTTCTCCTTCTCCTTCTCCTTCTCCTTCTCCTTCTCCTTCTCCTTCTCCTCCTCCTCCTCCTCCTCCTCCTCCTCCTCCTCCTCCTCCTCCTCCTCCTCCTCCTCCTCCTCCTCCTCCTCCTGCTTCTTCTTATTTATAATTACTATTATATTTATAGCTTCCTAGGCTTAACTTCTCAGTTAGTCCTGAGACTTCCCTACATATAGGGTCACATGTTTTCAAGTACCTTTAAAGCCTTACAACTCTCCTTGCAGAACCAAGGAAAGACAGGAGTACAGCCTCAGGCAGCTGGCATCTCCTGTTATACTGTCCCTGTGTACTTTGCTCTCATCTGTGTACAAATCCTGCGAGATGAGGAGTAAGATCTACGTAGTTAGATTTGTGAATATCCTCACGAGCTGATCAACAGTTGAAAAAGCTTTCCACGTGGTTATCATTTGGGGCCACTGGTACTGTTCTGTCCTCTTCTCTTCTGTCTTCTGTTTCAGGACAATTTGGCTTCACCATAGTATTTGTTATCTTCTTTTTTTTCCCTTTTCTATAAGAGTAAACTAGTAGCAAACACAATCCCACCTGCGTACAGGTAGTCTAGTTCTCAGTCCAACTGTGTTTTCTCCTGAAATTGTGATTTCAAAATCTCAACTTATTTCTCTTAACTGTAACTAGTATTTTGATTTTATTTTTAATTTGGCCAGTGGGAATGCCTGGCTCTTTGATTCTTTCGGGGTTGTTTCTGAAACTGCTGAAAGTATTCTCTTTATCAAGTTATTCCAAATTAATGCTGATTGTATTTTTTTGTTCCAAGACATGAAATGGACTGCTACCTAAATATCCATTAGTTCTTGTAATATTACAGAACCACATCTGTGCACTAAAAATTTAAAGAATGACAAATATTGGGCCACATTTACTAAAGAAGTGAAAAAGTATTAATTTTAAACTCAAATATTTTAAGAATCTATTATTCTTAATTTAATCTTACATTGAACAACTATTATTAACATGGAAATAGTTCTTGCTTCGTTTCTCTATAACTTACATAATCACAATTTTACACTCACCCAAATTGTAAGTATATCTCCTTCTCTTATAAACTTTATATGTCTCATCATCCACAAATATACTAGTATAGTCAATTTACTGACAGACATCTATTGCATTTTTATCTTAATGCTATAATATGAAATAAAAGCAGAACCTTATATAGTGCTAAATATGTGCTAGTTGATGTTCTAAGCACTTTAATATCTTTTATTAACTGACCCAACAAATGTATGTTCACATTTTGCATTTTGGGAAACGAAGGCACCGAGATATCAATACATCACCCACATTCACACATACTAGGTATCCCGGGTAGATCCAGGATTCTGACTCAGGCATTACTCCCTGAACCACTATCCTCGAGTAACTTCAAGTACCGACCTAGAAGCTTAATCATGCAATGCTAAACTATTTATGATGTTTAAGCCACTGTCAACTTATTTGGTTACGTGATATCAAATCCATCTATTAGAAGGTGTTTTTTTTCTGTGTTTTTTTTTGACTCTTGATCACTTTTCCTTTTTGTTTGCATAGTGAATTGAGCAAGTTTTCCAACACGTTCAAATGCAACATGAGGAAGATAAAATGTCTCAAAATTCCCATAAATTTATATATTTTGTTACTTAAAAATTGTTCCAATAATATTTCTCACATTGGATATTTTTCTTAATATTTTAAAGGGTGGTAAAAGTAACTATAAACTCTTCCTATTTGTATACTTAATTCATTTTTTCACAACATATTTCTGCCTAATATCTACCTCACAAATACAGCCTAATTTTAACAGGTCAATGTTTAATATATAATAAGTCAAGGGCAAAGTGGAAATCTGATGAGAACTTGGGAGAAGAAAGGCTTTCCCTTTTTTAAATGTTAGTAAACAATTTGACAATTAGTAAAACTTATCTTTACTTCCACACCTTTATATTTTTTGTCTACTGATTTGTAATAAATTCCACAGCTGTTTCAACAATTGCTCGTATAGTAATAGTTACACTATATTATAAAATACAGTTATACTCCTTTCAAGAGGTCTAAAGTGAATATACCTTCAGAAGCATAACATGGTGTAATGAAGCATATTTAAACTTCATTTTCAGTTCTGACTTTTGGATATGCTCTTGCATTCTAAATTTAAATGAAAAATATTAGTAGCATCTCAAGAATTGTGCATTTCAAATTAGGCTCTGAAGTACATGCCTCTGAACCTGGTACCCAAAACTTTACCTGCTGCAGCTTGAGTAATTATATTTATTCTTCATTTCTCACTGACCACATTATATTTATTTCTGTGGATTCCTCAACATTTATTTAAATCTTCAAAAAAGAAATCTATAGACTTCTAAGTGTCTTGTCTTCTTTAAAGTTATTTCAGTTACTTAACATAGAAAATGCAAGTTTAATTTAAGGTAAAACTAAAAAATCTCATAACAGTGCTTTTAGTTCAAAATTATGTTATACTATAAATCATAAAATCTTTCTTTGTGACATCAAATCTGTGTGAAATTTGGTAAGGTACAATTTAATCACGACAAACAGATTCGATATATAAAGGATCTTTTCATGAGAAAAGAAAAATATTTTCTTACTCTTCATAAATCAGTCATTAATCAAATATGTCCATATACCCCTACAAAATAGTTTTGACTCATTCAAGTCATAATGACTCCAAGTTATTTACCTAAGTTATTTTCTTGAAACATAAATGGTTACATGAGTGTAGAAGTCTTTTTATATGACTCTTGTGGTTTTTCATACAGAGATTCCACAATAGCTTGGGTGCAGTAGCTTTTAAGAGTTCAGAGTTATCATTTCACCTCTGCGGCTATGGCTTCACCACTGACAGCTGCTGAAGAACGACATTTGGAGGGTTCCCTGCTGCTGATGATGGTTACTGACAGCGGCTCTAAGCAACACCAGGCTGCCCTGAATTTCTGCATCCGAGCACTTCTCATCTACTCTGTTTTCAAACTGCAGGTCACAGCCCACTAATGACTTGTGAATCCATTTACAAAATACATAAGAGAGAATATACTGGTGAAATCTTGGAATTCATCATACAAAGTAAGAATACATATCATTTATAAATGTTTTTTCAGGAGAGTGTGTGTGTGTGTGTGTGTTTGTGTGTGTGTGTCTGTGTGTGTGTGTGTGTGTGTGTATTTGACAAGTGAATTTTTAGGTATAATGTATATATTTTTAAAATAATCTGTGGCCCAAATGTCAAAAAACACTACTCAAAATATGTTGAAAATATATCTGATGAGCTTATTTTCTTAAAACTGGAGTAAAAAAAAAATAAACAGGAGCTTGCAAAATAATTAATGTGAGGTTTTTGAGTTCATATTTTCCTTTTTGCTGCTATTCCTCTTATGGTGGCATTCTCTATTACTTCCTATGTTTTTATTTCCTGAATTCTATCTGGATACCACATTCCTTTTTTTTTTTTCTTTTCCTTTTTCTTTTTGGTTAAGTAGGCACATGTCAGTCTTTTATAATGTGTCAGAAACTGTGTTGAGTGCTGGAGATACAAAGATACATATAGCACAATATTCACTCTTAAGAACCTGACAATTTATTGGAGAAAACAGAAAAGTAAATAAAATTATCTATCAGTTAGAGATGACATTAAAACTCATTGGAGCTGAGGACAAGTGAAAAAGGATTGTCAAAACCCACTTTTTAAAGGAATTTAGGAGTAAAGTAATTTTATCTAGAGGCTAGAGAAATGATTTCCTGACAGAAAAGGATAAAAACTTTATGAGGTTACTTGCAAACTTGATAAATAGGAAAAGGAACAATAATAGTACCTGCTCCATCAGTATTTAAAGTTCAATGGCATCTGGATGGCCTGTCTACTGTGTTACCTGTCCCAGAGGAAATTCTTTCAGCTATACTGATAATGTAGAAAACAGAATCTTATTCTTGCTGCATGATTTACACTGTTGGAGAAACAGTCTTTTGTGCTATTTTGCCATTTCTCTCTGTTGGTGACTGAACTATAAAATCTCCTGACTACTTTTGTGTTGTGAATTCAGAGATATCCTAAATTTAGTGCTTCCTTTGGGAAAAAGCCTGTGCAGTCCCTAAAGAATCCTAAAACTGCCCCCAATACCTATAACATGTAATTCTTTTCAAAAATATATATCCTTAATAATATATATTTGTCCTTAATAATTCCTACTACACACTGATTCATCTCTATAAATGTTCAAACTTAGGAAGGTGTATTCTTAAAAGAGGTCTGATAATTACGTTCACGAACTCATCCTAGAAAAAATGCTACATACCTCATTTCTGAATATCACTACGGTCACCTTTGAAGTACTCCCCTTGGGAAGCTATGCACTGATGCCAGTGCCTAGTCCACCTTTCAAAGCAATTTTGGAACTCTTTTTCTGGCATGGCCATCAGAGCTGTCGTCGTATTACACTTGATGTCCTGAATATCATCAAAATGTTTTCCTTTCAATATTTCCCTTATCTTCAAGAAAAGAAAGAAAAATCATTTTCCTGTATTATCAACTGCTGAGGTCAGTTGTCTTTTTGGCTGTGTGGGTCATAAAACCTATGATAAGGTTTCAATATATGATTTTTTTTTGAAGTTGAATTAAGCAAACATGTATTTTTAATCTACTTCTGAAATATTCTAGACCAGAATCTAACATGTTAATTGCTTTTGAGCCATGGATTTATTGGGAAAGCTGCATAAAGTAAATTAATCATTTATGTCCCAGTTTTACCATTTATAAAGAAAAAACATAAACAAAACACTAAATTTATAATTGATCAATTTATATTACAAGAACACCAGGAATAATATTGGATAATATTGTCAGGAAGCTGATAAATAATTTGTCTTTTATCCCCTCCTGAGTTGAGAACAGTGGTAGATTAAAGAAGGATTAAATATTTTGTCTTCCTATAGAGAATGGGATCTGTGACCCTCCTGGGGTGTCTGGACTACTTGACCAACAGAATATGGCAGAATTTACTATTTTCTGGGCTCAGGCCTTGTGAAGCAGGTAACTCCCTGTGATAGTTAATTTTATGTGTCAACTTGACTGGATCATAGGATATCCTGGTTAAACATTATTTCTGGGTGTTTCTGGGTAAAATTAGCATTTGAATCAGTAGACTCAGTACAGTGGTTTTCCCTCCCCAATGTGACTGGACATCATCCAATCCATTGTGGGTCTGAATAGAACATAAGGCAGAGAAATGAAGAATTTGACCCTTCCTGCCTGATTGTGTGAGCTGGGCCATGAATCGTCTCTGGCCTTTAGACCTCTGGCTCTCAGGTTTTTGAACTACTCTAACTAAATTTTACCACCAATGCTCCTGGGTCTCCAGCTTGCAAATGGTAAATTATGAGCCTTCTCAGCCTCCACAATTGCATGAACCAATTTCTTATAATAAATCACTTCATACATATATATATATATATATATATATATATATATATATATATATATATATGTATATATGTATATATCTCCTATTGGTCCTGTTTTTTGAAAGAACCCTGACTAGTACACTTTCATTTCCAGTCTTTTGGAGCACTTTATCTTAGACCTGTCCATCATGCTATCAGGAATTACATACACCACACTCTGTGAATCCCCATAATGATGCCCACCTGGAGAAGAACTAGCCAAAAATAATCCCTGAGTTCCCAGATGACAGCCAAATTAGTAAAGATGTGAGTAAGCCATTCTGGTAGTATGTCTTCCAGGTCCAGCTGGGTTGCCCTATCTGATGCTTTGGGGAGCTGTGATGAGCCATTTCTACTGAGTCCTGCCCTCATTACAGATTCAGAGGTAGAATAAGTTCAGTTTTTATTGTTTTAGTTTAAGACACTAAATCTTGAAACGATTTGTTACACAGTAATAGATAACTAGAAGAGAGTAGAGTGAGATCAAAATGAAAATCCTTATATTTATGTTAAAGCTACATTGGAGAATGTGGCTTGGCTCTATAGGCATAAGTCTCTTACACACACACACACACACACACACGCCCCCCATGTCTAGACTTTGGAAAAGTCCAAGGCAAAGTTTGGGTTATTACAGCAGGTACACATATCCAGAATCACTAACTTCTTGTACTGCAGTAAAGTGGGAAGGAAGAAGAGATTAACCCCTGCAAGTATCACTTTGAAGAAACATAGGAACTGACTGATAAGAGTTGTACTAATCAAACTAGAAAATAAAACCATAAATAATATAATACAGAGGAATATATTTATTGTATCATAAGTAAATATCCAGCATTTTGTTTTCATAGTCTTAGATATACACTACTAACAATGGATATGATTTTGGTTTTACTTCGTTTCCTTTTTTTTAATGAAAAAATCACAAACATATAGCCAATAGAGATTGAAAACAGAATAATCTTAGAGGAGAAAAATGCGTGTGTGTTTCATTTACATGTTGTAAAATATTTGAAGAGCACATGTTGACATTAAACTTTTTAAGTCAGTGGCTTGCACTGAGGTTTGTTCACTGGGTTTTTTCCACACTTCTTTAAAGATTTAAACCAAAATTTATTTCTACATCATAATTTTGCAGTTAGCTATAACTTGTAACATGTATGCACATATATATATATATATATATATATATATATATATATATATATATATATATATATTTTACTTCTGTCTTCTATTTCCAGTGAGACTAATATGTAGCTATGCTTTCTTCCTTTGATTAATATAAGGCAAGGTAGAAAATTGTTTTGCCTGTTTTATTTATTATTTGTATATTATTGTTTTACAATGTGCACTTTAGATATCCTTACCTCCAAAACTAGATTTATAAAAAAATATAATTTGTTTCACCACAATTACAGTAAGAATATTTTTAAAGAGGCACATTAAAGTTGTAGTATTTTAACTGAGACTGACACATCCTTCATAATAACCTTTTTTCTATTATAGCACCTTACAAATTGAGTTAATTCACACTTAAATAAACTAAACATACGGAATATAAAAATCACTGAGTACCAAAGAATTTAAGCTGATGTTAGTTTTGTTACCCAAATCAGTCAAATCACAGTCCTTTTTTTTTAACAAATGAAGATCATATCTTATAGAAAACATATATTAAAGTAGAATATGAGAAAATGTTAGCTCACCCAATGAGGCCTTTACCTCTTTGAAACATAAATGTGACTTAGTAAATCAATTTGTCAAGAGAAACAATTCATCTTTAATTAGAACTTAAATGATTTAAAACAAAATAAATTAAGGAAGGCCAGTAATTAACAGTACTATCTTTTTAGTGAAAGGCTACCCCTTTTTCTTTCATTATGAAGTTTGAGATGAATGAATTAAAATAGTTTTTCTGGTATTTTTCATACAAATGATCTGTGTCCAACTATTTAAAACTTGTATACCAACCCAGCTAGGAAAAAATGATTATAACTCCCTCTGCATCAATTGTGTATATTTAAATATTGGACTATTACATTTAATTTCTTTTCTATTTTGAAATTAATGTGTGAGCATGTAGTCTAATATCAGAATATGCATTCAATGAGTTTGTGAAATGTTCTCGTATGTCATAAAATCAATTTATTAATCCTGTTACTTTCATACCCTTTGGTTTAGCTAACTCCTCAGAATTGACACATTTTCATAGTCCCTAGCATAAAAGTAATTAAATCCAAGTTTGTTCTCTTCTACATTAAAAAAATGTACGTAGATTCACTGGCTCCTTTGAGGTTTACAAATAGATTGTCATTTTAAAGCCCATAATCTTATTTTTAGAGTATTAAAGATATTCCTAAAGGAATACAAAGCAGATTTCCAAGCTAGCCTACATAGCCTATTGAATGGCAATGAAAACATATTATCATATTTGCAAAATAAATCTGGAATTCTCTGTCTTGAGAATTGGTAAATGGAACAAAAGAGGTGGAAGAGAAAGTATTTTGCTGGTGTGTCTATGTTTCTGTGCAAGGATCTCTGAATTTTTCCATCTGCATATACTCCCTCTTAGCCATGGCTCATGGTTCTAATCATCATATTCAATACTGGTGACTCATCTGCATGCTCAGTTTCTCCCATTTACTGCTCCACTGATACATTTCAACACCACAGCTATTATGGTGAACCTCCATTATGTTAGTATTACATTGTGAATTTTATTTAATATCTGTTCATTTATTGGCTACATGTTGGATTTCTTTTGTTTGTCAGAGTTGTGTGTTTTGCATGACAATTAGACTCCAGGATAGAATGGTTAAGAGTGTAATTCTCTTGGAACTGCATGAGTGCTTTCTGATAGAGTAATAGCATTAAACACTCAAAATATCATTTTACGCAGGGTTTATTTGTATCAAGTTCTCTGTACTACTGGAAGTTGAAATTCAAAGTGTTATATCTTAGGAGATTTCAGAAAAGTACCTGTCTATCTGTTTCATATACCGGGATACTAAGTTTTTGTTAAAGGAAAAGGAACTATAGCTAGAAAAAGAAAATAGTTCTTTTTTAAAAAAAGTCACTGCAACAGCCTGTTCTGCTTATTGACAAATGATTTGTGAAGGAAAGGTTGAAAAAAAGTACATCGCTTCAAATGTAGACTGCTAAATTTTCTTTTGTACAATTATTTGTGTTAAATTTTCACCTTTATTATTTAGTTCTGGGTTCTTGAATTAGCTTTGATTTCCTGTAGGCAGGATTATCTTTTTCTTATGCTTTGTTGAGGTATGATTGACAAATAAAAATAATAAAAAAATACATACAAATAAAAATTGTATGTATTTATATGATGTGATTATTTTAAAGATGATTTTACATATATAGTAAAATGCTTACCACAATCAAGTTAATTAGCACATCCATCACTTCACATAGTTACCATATGAACACGCGGGCATGTGAGCGAGATAAAAACCAATTTTAAAGTATCAAAACTGCTGTCCTCACATTCCTCTCAGTTTTCCTATTCCTTTCCTCACTTGCTAAGAGCTGTGTTGCACAATACAATTTATATAACTCTCTGTTTTCTATTAAATAGTTAGTGATTCTCCTTTACCACAATTTAAGAAGCAAGAAGATTCTACTTTTGAATTTTCTGCTTTTCATGAAGTTTCTTTCTTCCTCGGGTTTTAAGGAACCAGCTTTTAAACTTCAGAAGTCTTGACTTCAGTGCAAAGATTAAAAATAAAGATGGAATGTCAGAGACTTCTCAAAATAAACAACATTGTTCCAACTGTGAAGACAGTCTTAATCCAGGATAAAACAGCCATAGATGGAAAAAATAACTTTATATTTATTAAAATGGTAGAAATGTATTGGTTATTAACAGGAGCCAAAAATGTAGCACTTTTTAAAGGTGATGCTATATGCTTAGATATCCTTTATTTAGTGTTTTGGCAGAATATATATATATTCTTGGCAATATATATATATTTTGGCAGAATATATATATATATATATATATATATATATATATATATATATATATATATAATTTCATTCACACAGGGGCCTGCTTTTCCTATTTTTAAATAAATTTAATTTTTTCAGCATTTTCACCATATATGTTTTTAACCCTAGAATAAATACCTTAAAGGATCAAACAGAAAAAAAAATGAAGAACAATTGATAGTCCAAGTTAATTCTCTTAAGAAGGGAATAAAAAGATCCTATTTTAATTTCCCAAGATGCTAGATTTTTTTGTTTGCTTGTCTGTTTGTTTAAAATTGTATACAGTAGTTTCTGCTTATCTGCAGTTTTGAATTCTGCAGTTTTAATTCCACGTGGTCAACCACATTCTAAGAATATTAAATGGAAACTTCCAGAAGTAAACAATTAATAAGTTTTAAGTTGCATGCCTTTCTGAATAGCATGATGAAATTTCCCACTGTCCTGCCCTATCCTATCCTGGATGTGAATCATCCCTTTTTCTAATGTCTCCACACTCTTGCACTCTTATGCATTTAGCTATGTTAGCTGTTAGATCGACCATCACTGTATCAGTACTTGTGCTCGAGTAATCCTTATTTTAGTTAACAATGCTACATTCACATAATTTTTTTCTATAATATAGTGTTATAAGTGTTCCACTGGATTATTTGTTATTGTTAATCTCTTATTGTGTCTAATTCATAAATTAAACTTTAGCATAGATATGTATGTATAGGAAAAACACATTATATATTGAGTTTAATACTATCTGTGGTTTCACGAGTCCGCTGAGGGTCTTGGAATGTATCACCAACAAATAAGGGGGGATTCTGTATGTGTTAGACTTGGTGTTATCCCTGAAGGAATCCTGCATTATGACTTGTCTGTTGCTATTGTTTTGAGATAACCTGCATTTGAAGGCCACTGACTTGAGACTCAGGTATTATATTTTTAAAACCTTTGTTAATTTGAAAATATAATTCTAACAGCAGGTACAGTTAAGAAAAGCTGTGGTAGATCATCTCACAGTATAAATATTAAATGTAATTGTCGTTTTAGTGTGTGATTGTGGTAAGCATTTTACAATGTGCACATATATCAAATCAAGTTGTACATATACCTTAAATATGTACAATTTGTATTTGTCAATTACACTTTAATAAAACTGGTGGAAGAAAACACTCAACAAAATTCTCAAATAAGTCATTACATACAAATCAGTGCACTTTTTATTATATACTATTAATTTATTTTGCTAACACTGTACTGCAAAATTAAAGGACCCATATTTGTATCTCATTTTCCATTTTCCTTAGGGTTTACACTTATTTAAAATTAAATGATTTTAGTTTTCAATATGCCAAGTATATTCCAATTGTAGTCAAAATTATTAAGTTTTCACTGGGAAAATAACACTATGTTAGAGAGTTTGTAATCTTAGTCACAAAGTCAGAGGGAAATTTTTCTCCAAGGAGCTCATATAGTTCTTAATTAAAAATAGAAAGACATTTTTTCTTTATATATTTAACTCTGAAAACTTGATTTCCATTTTATTTTTAAACAGTCTGGAATTCTGAGGTTGAATGGTTGTATATTGAACAAAATGTTAAGATACTAACTTTAAATTTTTGTGTAACTTTAAATATTTGTGTAAATGTTCTTAAGATAGAAAAAAATATATGAACTTTGAGTAATAACAATAGTTAACTGGGAAATTTATAATTAAGATTCTATAGAAGTGAATTAAGAGTGAAGTTTAAATGTTGAGAGAAAGAAATGTTCACTTGAACCCTTTGTAGATAATAATTATGAAAAATGGCTAAATATGATTTATAGCATCAAAACATAGAAATAAGAAATAGAAAAATGTATTTTAAAAATTGACCTGCAATTGGAAGTGTTAAGAATCTGGATTTGAAATTTTCTAACCAAAATGTGCTAGTCACTACCTATGATTTTGGAGGTGAAAAACAGGCTACCACCTATAGCCTTGTGATTTAATTTGCAAGAACAAACCCAAAAAAACAAAGATGAAACAAACAAACAAAAACAAAATCTGAGCTCAAGGCTGATAGATCAGTTGAAAATAGAAAGAAAGTCCTGGCAGTGAGAGAGCTCCAAAAGGAGTAAGAGTCCGTATAGATATGAAGTTCTGCCCATATCATTGGCTGAAGGTAAACTATGCAGCTATTGGAAAAACAATAGCAAGTCTGGTGAAAAAGTAGGCAGAAACTGAAATATAATCTACTCTTGAAAGATACAGCTGCATCAGGCAAGATTTGTAAATTTTCTGCTTAATAGAGTGTAGCTTGTATAATGCTAAAGCCCTATATGCTTGAATTGTCAGAGGATATAGTCCAAGGCTCACAAAGCAGTTGGAAATTAACTGGACATTCCTAGAAGCAAAGAAAACAAAAAGAGGGTGAGCTCATATATCTAAGTGTAACCTCTGTTCAAATCTTTGGCTGACCACCAAATTATACAAGGTCTAGTCTATAAATAAAATAGTAGGAAGACTGTTAGAAGAGAGAACTATTAGATACTGAATCCCACTGGAGAGACCAAGTTTAGCCTCTAAGTGAGTTTTCTGCTACTAAAACAAGAAAGCATCAATGATTAGAATAATGCAAGAAAATGTAGAGTCACAACAAATTACTATCAACAATATCCAATATCTTTCCAAAAATTCCTACACATGCACATAAAGAGTAAGACGTAGAACCAGATTTGGGGTTGATGAGACAAGCTGCCTAATTTATAGTTCTCCGATTATGTGTGGAAATTTTGGAATGATGGGTCCAGAACTAGGTCTTGGGTGAGATTAACACAACATTTATGAACTGAAGAAAAAGAATGTAGTTCTGACAGATGTTATGCCAGCAGAAGCTTCTTAAGAGGCTATTCTTGCTCCAGTCAGACAAGTCAGAGTTGATGGTTGTATTGAAAAGGAAGAAATAGGATTTGAGACGATGTTCCAAGCCAAATTAAAGGTGTTAACTTATCTGAGGGATCGAAATGAGATGGAGAATAGTGATTGCAATGCTAAAGGTTATCAGCAAATTTGTGAATTTTATGTGAATAGCATTTTATGTTACATATGGGGTTTTGGAAAATTTTGGAAAGTTAGTGTGGTCTGGAAACCAGGAGATTTTTAACTTTGGCCATATTACAAGTGTTCCTGCTCTTATAAAATAATAAGAAGGATAAAATAATCACACTTTTTTCCTTGGAGCATGGAAGTAACTAGCTTTTAGACACAAAGGGCCTACTCTTTAGTGGTTTGATTAAGGGAAAATTATAATTGGATATTATCACTGCCAAACATCTTTGCCTGAGACCAATATAAAGGATTTTGGGGTCACATCTGTTGCCCCTTCCATAACACTTACTCGGTCCTGCCAATGGAGCTCTTTGGCTGTTCATCCCCCCAAAAATGAATCTCAGATGCACACACAGTCAAAACAACAGAGAAAACCTCACCAACAAAGACATTAGAAAGCAATGTAGGAAATTAGTTCTTAATTTTACCCTGTAGAAAACCTTTTACAGGGAGAAATACCTCCAGGAGAAAACACCTGGAAGTATTTAAGCACTGGTGTGTTGGCCATTCTTACTGTGCTGTCTCATAGGCGGATAAACTTCCCTGGCCATTTGACTTTGGGTTGCTTGTGTGTGATGCTTTGGCCACTGGATGTGAGTGATGACGAGGTATACCACATCCAAGTAGAAGCTTGATGTGTTCCCGAGGTTTGAAAGCTCTGTGGGCCTTGTTCCCTCTACACTCTATTCCCAATCTGTTTTCTTTCCACAATGAGAATAACCACAGCCATCCATCACCCATGGAAAGAGAACAAGATATAAATATTTGATGAGGCAAGCCCTGAGATTTGAGGGCTCTTTCTTGCCATAGTAAAGTTCACAAAAGCACAATGTTTGCTAGATCTATTATCCTTATTTTTGTGCCTTATATTTTCATTTCACTGTTCTTGCAAAGTTCAATTATTTGGAGCCCGAAAAAGAAAAAAAAAAGAAAGCATAGAAAAATATTGAAAGCACACTCTAAGGTCTAGAGGAAGTAAGGAGAAATAGCTTAGAAGTATTAAATCACTTTAAACGTCTGCTAGGGTAGAAACTGGCAGCCATGTGCCCTTACTCTGCTCCATCTCATAAGGGCCCATGTAAGGCAACCTGCTCTCTCTGCCTCTCTGATCCCCCCACAAGGACAGGCCCTGGAAATTAGTCCACCTCTGGCATTAATAAAATCTCTCATAGAGGGCTCCTGTCCTATAGAACTATGCCCAGGATAACTCTGTCTGTCTCTTTCACTGTCTCTTTCTTTGTTGCTCTCTATCTCTTTCCTACTTCCCAACATCAGGACCTCAGAGAGCCCTCTTGATAGTGGTCCCACCCACACCCTCACCCAGGGAAGCAGCTTGCTTAGCATATGTCTGAATGGATCATAAACATGTGGATTACCTGTGATCATGGGATTCAGTGTGGTGTATTTTGGCATTCTATTCTTTCAAAGGGGAGGGAACCGCAGCAGTCAATCTGACAAAACAGGACTAGACTTCTTGTCCTCTCTTCCCCTTCCCATCCTCCACCAGAATCTATTCCTCCACTATGAGCCATGGTATAACGGAAACCACTAAAAACACATAAATGAAACAAACTACAACAGATAAAACTTTTGATGAGAGGAAGAAAGATGTTAAAAACATCCTTCACAAAAGAGAAATGTTATCTGTTTCGAATGTGCATGTTAGTGTATAAGTGTGTGAGTGTGTGTGATTCTGTGCCTGAGTGTATCTGTATGAGCGTGTCTGTTTCTGTGTCTGTGTATATGTGTCTCTGCGTGTGTGTAATTGTGTCTGTGTATGTACAAGAGATACTAATGTGGTTAAGGCTAAAGGCCCTGGAATCAAATTGTCTAAATTCAATTCTTGCTCTGTGATTCATAGAGCTGTTCTGTGAAAGTATGTTATCCAGGGTCTTTGTCTCTTTCTCTTCATCTATAAAAATGAAAATAATAATGGTATGTATGACTTAGATTCTTTGGGGATTAAAGAAGTAAGTGCATGTAAACCAGTTAAACAGAAACAAGCATATGCTAAGCATTATATAGGGAGTATTTTTTAATAACTGTCTTAAGACATGTTCTTGTTTCTTGGAAAAGATATCTAACAGTTACATAAACACCCAGGCAGCTGGTACCAGAACAGCTAATGCACTCACAGAATAGAGTCACTACCTCTCATCATCATTTTGAGAGGACACATCAGTCATAAAAGTCATGGAATGGGTACCATATTGCATTAGAGGGAAATATAGATTAGGTTGTTTAGGCTATTTCTTGCTTAGCCAAATGTTATATTTATGGAATAAGACAAAATACACTGGGATGTTTTGGGTCAATATCCTACTCAGTACACAGGAGATATATTTGGCTAGAGTATTTTTGTTTGCAAAATGTTTCTCAGGAGCCTGCAGGAGATGACTGTGAATTCAGGGATTCAAGACGATAACTATGTCCTCATAAGAGACACAAGTAACAGTTAGGAACCTTCCTCTTTACATTATCATCCAGCCCACATTCCAAGTGGGACTTAGTAAAGATTTTATCAAGTGCAATATTGGGTTAAAAATACATCATTCTAAATGCTAATGTGGGTACAGAAAGAATATTTTCATATATTACAGGTGTAAGTGAACATGGCTACAAATTTTGAAAAGCAATTTGGTAACGTGAGTCAAGGGTCTGAAAATTATTCATTCTACATAAATTCCACTTCTATAATATATTCTAAGGAAATGGCCATAGAAATCGACAACCATATTAATAAACATATTATTTATAAAAGAAAAATATTGGGAAAATTCAATGGTCAATAGTAGGACCTTGGTTGAAAACAGAATGATGCAGTCATAGACGAAGTATTTTGCAGAAACAACTATAATTTAAGACAAAATTAGTAACATGGGAAAATACTTATAAAATAATGGTATTTGTAGAAAGAACCAAGACTAAACAAATATACCGAGCTAATTCATATTTTAATTAATATGTATAGCTTATACTATATATTATCAAATACATAGAAAGGAAAAATCTTGGAAAGGCATATAGCATATGAAAAGTAGTCATGCTTGAATTTCTGAATTTGGGGTATTTATATATATATATGTATATATATACATATGTATATATACATATATACAAATATAATATATAAATATATATACATATATATTTTACATATAAATATATATACATACATGTATATGTATGTGTATATATATGTATGTATGTATGTATGTATATATATATATGTGTGTGTGTGTGTGTGTGTGTGTGTATATATATACACATTACTTTTAGTTTCCAAATTTTGGGGTATGTAGTTTTATTTCATTTCAGAAAAAGGGAAGAATTTTAGAATTTTGCTGAAATTTAGCTATATAAACTTTATGATAGTCTGTTAAACTACCAGTTTACTAATAGTATTATAATTTGAAATGACGTTAATCTTCAATAACTCATTCTAATTAAATTTCTTTTGGTTTCTAGTAGTCATTTATTTGGTCTCTATGTGCTTAACAACCATTCATTTACTTGAAATAGTTTACCTTTTGTTTTCCTTTGAGCTCACTGGTCTATAGTTTGCGGCATCACTCACCCATAAAGCCATATTTCCATGTGCACTAACACTTCAATTTTTTTTTAACAAGATCAGCTTTTTTGTTTTTAACATTTTCTTTCTTTTTTCTTATCTATTAAGCATTTTTCTTAATTACTTTTTTTCTATTCTTTATAAAAGGTTTACATAAATATAAATAAAGACAATTTATTTAGGAATGCTTAGGCAACTTTTTTTCAGTATGTTATGCATAATAAACTTTTTAAAAAAAAAATTATTGAGGAAGGGGTACAGGACTTTTTTGGGGAACAGTGTGTACTTCCAGGACTTTTTCCAAGTCAAGTTGTTGTCCTTTTAATCTTAGTTGTTCAATCTTAGTTGTTCAATCTTAGTTGTGGAGGCGCAGCTCAGCTCCAGGTCCAGTTGTTGTTGTTAGTTGCATGGGGCACAGCCCACCATCCCTTACAGGAGTGGAACCGGCAACCTTGTGTTTGAGAGGATGCGCTTCAACCAACTGAGTTATCTGGGAGCTCAGTGGCAGCTCAGTTCAAGGTGCCGTGTTCAATCTTATCTGCAGAGGGTGCAGCCCACCATCCCTTGCGAGAGTTGAGGAATTGAATTGGCAACCTTGTGGTTGAGAGCCCACTGGCCCATGTGGGAATCGAAGCAGCAGCCTTTGGAATTAGGAGCACAGAGCTACAACCACCTGAGCCACCAGGCCAGCCCTGTATAATAATCTTTAAAGCAAGAGGATTTACTTCAAAATTTATTTTCTTTCCCCTTGGTTATTTCTAGTCTGATTACTGCCAATCTTGTAGAATATTTAAAAAAAAGAAACAAAAATAAAACAACAAAAAAAAAGCAAAAAAAAAATCTTATGAAAGGCAAAAGAAAAATGTTCTAGTAGATTATTTCTTCTTAATTATTTTTAGCAACAACACATTTCTAAAGAACTCTTAAGTTGAATTTCAATATATCAGGCAGGAGAACAGAGGGAATTTCTAATTGGAGAGAGAACAGTTTGGAGCTTATCACGCTTACTTCTTCATTTACCCAGTCCCTACCGCTGTGATGCCTAGAGATACCACCAGGAAATTCTGTAAGCCTGGAAAAACACAGTAAGTAGTCAGTATGCTAGGGGATTCTGTGCATATGCATGACCAGATTTTTGAACTTCCCATCTGAAAAGAAGAAATTTCACTGTTCTTCTTCTATAACATTCAATAAAGACATATTTTACTCCTTTCCTCCTCATCCATTCATCACTATTAAAGTCCAAATGAATGAAGGCAGCAGAGGTTGTGCAGTCAAAATCCAGCTACTGAAAATTTAGTGTCAACTTACAGAGAATCGCTTGATATACAGTTTCTAGTAGTTTGTTGTTTGTACAATTGGCCATTCCACCACCATCAGAAGTGTATGTGTGCACAAAAATTCTAATAATATGCCTTTGAAACATAAATATTTATCAGTTGAATCACTGAGGGAACCTTGAGAAAGCTTTGAAGAGATATATTTCAATGCTTATAGTCAATTAATTGTTATCCAAATGAACACAGGCAATAGGAAACAACAGAGAATACCTGTGAGACTTAAATTGATTTTTAGAATGGCACATATATATGAGAGACACTTATCTTACTGAAATTGCACAAACAGAAAATAAATAAGTATTTAACCCTGACTTGGAAATTGCTGACTTTCTCTATAATGATAATTTCATATATAATGAGCTTAACTCATTGATGTTTATAAAATAAAATACCTTAAGTGCTTCACAAATATTATTTTAGCTTATGTAATATTATTTAAATATTTGTAGATATTAAAAATAAATTTGCAAAAACCTTTTATAAATTGTTGTTAGAAGCTTCACCATCTAAATATTATGTGAAAGCTTCCAAAGTTAGGAGGATATATATTTGCCTATTTTGCATTTTATTAGACAATTTCTCAAGGCTTTTGTGATTTAATTATAGGTCCGTCCCCATTGCCACGATCACCACTACCAGAGGAAACTAGTCAAATCTAAGAAAATTGGTCAAGTACATATATAACTATAGATACAGACATAAATATAGGTAGAGATACATGTAGATACAGATGCTCTAGTATTTTGTGCAAAACAGCTAATGAAGAAAGTCAGGTGACGCTTTAGCACAGGCATTATTATAGGTTACTGCATTTATTAGTTTGTCTAGCAGATTTCCACTTATTTTCAGGAAGCCTCCCATCCCTTTTCTACTTGAAATTGACAGATCCATCCTCAGAGTTACCATCAGAGCCTTGCAACAATATAGGACATTCAAGCTTTTGGATATAGTCGATTGGTTCAAGAGTGGGCAACTGACACAGGCTAACCCAATAACCTTCTCTGGGAATGGCTAAGAAAAAGGACTGAAATATCATTCCAGGAAAGTGCTCTGAGGACACGTATTAAAAGATCTATTTATGATGGCCATTTTTCTTCTTTCTGTTAACTTCAGACTCCAGTAAGCAAGAAAAGGTTTTTGTTTGTTTGTTTGTTTGTTTTTTTGTTTTGTTTTTTTTTTTAGTGTGAAACAAGCAATAAATATATAAACTATAAAAATAGATAGAGTATTACAGAGAGATAAAAAAAAACAAACAAAATAAAACAAACAAAAACTCTTGACAGTTTGGTCCCTGATTTCTGATCCATATCTTATGGGATTTCGGTCCGTATCTTCCATGAGATTATGCCAATACCCTTATGATAGACTCATACTTAATTCACTCTTTTATTTTAGCTCAATCAAGTTGGACTTGGTTTCCAGCACCTAAGAAAATCTGGACTCAAAGATCAGTTCTGAAAATAGGATATATTTTCTTTAAATAAAAATATTCCGTATTATTTCCTAGAAGCAAAAGAGATGTCACTACTTTACATTTGTTAAAATTTTAAATGTTTAAAGAAAAAAAGTTACTATGCAAGCAAGGTATAACATTTGAATAACACATGCTTGCCAATTTATCATTGTGTAAAGAAGTATTCACAGCAGCATTCTACATAATAGCAGAACCTGGAAATAATCCAAATATTCATAAATAGGACAGATAATGATACAGGAACACAATGGAATATTATATAGCAGTCAACATACAACCATAGCTATGCACAACAATATGGATCAATCTTAGCAAAATAAAATTAACTCAAAAAGCTTGAAAATATCATATTTGACATGACACACTTTTGAAAATATCAAAAACAACCTACATTTTAACAATTGTTATAGATAAAATAAATCCCTATAATATGATAGGTAAGGAAACAACAACCATAAGATTCAGGATAATGTTTAATTCAGTCCTAGGGAAGCAGAGAAAGAAGTTGAGGAGCATTGGAATAGAGATGAACTAGTAAATATCCTGTGTAGTGGGTTTTTCACACAAAGAAACATATTGAATAAATGAATAAATCAAAGTGGGCCATATGTGAACCAAAGAGGAGAGTGTTTCAAAAGCCAAGAATTATTGTTAATCTGGTGTTACCCAACCTTCCCCTCAACATCCACAAACAATGCATAATTCTAACGTGTGTTACAATTTTAGGCAGAGAAATGGGATTGAAACATTTTGAGTAATTTTTATCAAATCACTCAAGGACTGCAAATATTTTTTAATGGAAAAGTTTTTTCTAACCTATATTTTATATTTCAAATGTTTTAGAATTTATTAACTACATTTCCCCAAATGGCTCTGATACTATAATGTGCAAGGCACATTTTCTTTTCAAATTTAAATATGAGAACAGGAGATAAAGTTCACACATGACATGAAATAAGGGCCAGCTTGTTACAATGAGAAGTTGAGACAAGCGATGAGAAGAAGGTGTGTCTACTTCTGCTTGTCTATCTAGCTCCATTATTCATGACTGTGTCTTTGAAAATGGTTTTTCAGTTTTGATGACTGTAAAAGCCAACATTTTATTCAGCATAGATTGGATGAGATTGAAGATGAACCGTGAATTGGTAATGATGTACCCGAGACATGCTTGAGGATTATGAGCAAGGTGACCTGAAGTAGTATTTCTGAATAATTGGCTCTCTGACTTACTAAGAAATTTCACCTTTATTACCTCAGCTTGATATCTTTCATCTTATAGCTCATCAGAATGGGCCCACCAAAAAGTTTGCTAGTAGTTTACCTGACATAAAAACAAAAACAAAAACAAACAAAAAAATCATGTCGTTAAAGAAAAAAAAAAAGGGGGAAATGTATTTTTCATGTACCCAATTTCTATTAACATAAGAATAATCCTGACTAAACTACTTCTAGTTTGATTGTGATATGACTATAAGTAGTATAATTTTATTCCTCCATAGGATTGCCTCCCTAAGTGGAAACTAAACTTGTCTCAGCCCACCAATTACCTTACACTGACAGAAACACTTGATCAGAAGAATGGATGTGCATTAACAAAAAGGATTCTGTTCGACGAGAACTTTAAAAATAGGAAACTGCCCCATCTGACAAGTACAATGATAGTCAGGACCACTTTGTAATACTGTTTTCAGTTTTTAGGAGGTTTCTAGTTCCCTTTAGACCAGCAACTATATATTATGTTTCTTGTTAGTAGTATTTTTGTGTATAGTGAAAACACTAACAATTTGAACATGACATACTCACTCTGAGAGTTGTATGTGGTTCAATTTCCCTTTAAGTCATCTGGAATAATGACACTAATTGAAAACATAGCCAGAATAGATATTCTCTAACTGCTTGGATATATAGATATTTTTAAGGGAGAGAAATCACTAATGGAATTATGAGAATTGCATCCATTAAAACATTTAGGCTGAAAATTCTAGTAACTCTTTAAAGAATTTCTGACATAAGAATTTATGGGTTACATATTGCTATTACATAAAGTTATACTCAAATACTGCAATTAAAAAAAAATAAATTGAAGATAAAATTTTATCTCATGCAAACACTATTGAATCTGGTCCTGAACTGGTTTCCCTGCTTCTGAATCTCTCCTGTAATTCATGAAGTATCTATTTATTAGACAAATCTTTTAAAAATCACTGCTTTTGTTATGGCATTTCGCAATGAAATTGTTTAATAACCTCTAAATACTTATGATGACCAAATTCCTCAATCTACCATTCAAGGTCCTTCATAAACTGTACAGAAAGTGATACACAACCAGATTCCAAATATTTGTCCTTCAAGGAGCCCTCTCTTTCCTGTCAACTATCATCAAATCTTTGTTAATCCAACCACACTCCATGTGTCTTTAAATCATCTCTTTTTTGTCCATGTATTTAAATATTATTTATTCCTTCCATTTTCTCACTTACCTAAATATTTTCATTCTTTAAGATCATGCTAAACCCTTACACTTTCTATGGAGAAATACTAGATACGGTGTTCCAAAATGATATTTCCTTGTCTGATCCTGAAAATCTCAGCATTTCAGCTATTCAGGTGCTTGTCATAAACCTACTTTGATTTTAGTTGTTTAAACATTTACCTTAACCTTCTATTAGCATGGCAATATTTAGAGAGAGGAGGTTGCTATATTTTTAAGTTTTTCATAATATTTTGTTTCCTTAATAAATATTAAAGATGGTATGTACTGTACTCTAGATTAGACTTCTAGAAACTGCATTTACAATGGTGAACAAAACTGAGGTGACACTTTAACTCACTAATGTGTATTAGACTTTTTTTAATCTGTGAAACAGATCTATTTGATTCATGCATGAAACTCAGATTCTCTAAATTCAAGGGTAAAGCTCAGACCTTAATTTTTTTAGTGCTAATGTTCCAATTGAGAATATCACATTCTAGTTTAGTAACCTCAAATCCCAAAATAATAATAAAGTAATATATAGGTACAATAATGGATAGTGACATGTAGAAAATGTTTTTATTTGACACAAACTATGTACCTTCAAAGTAATCTAGTTTCTAGCGTGACATTTTCATTATTTTGATTAATTTTAAATAATTAATGAGAGAACATTAAAGCAATAAAAACTATAAAATTTATGACAGATTTTAGCTACTCATCTTAGCCACACAAATTATTTGGCTTTTAATATAATCAGATTTATGTGTAGAAAGGAACTTTTTAAAAGGTAAATCGAAGATAGTTTCTAGCCAGTGGTACATTCTTAAAAATTAAATTATCAACTATAACCAATATTTGAGTATAGTAAAGGGCACATAAAACTCTCATCTAACTTAGGAATCAGTTGCTACTTTTCCAATGGAAATGAACTTGATAATCTGGAAGTTTTCTTCTTTCTTTGGTTCCAGTGATTGTTCTGCTAAGTCGCCAAGGCAGCAATTTTAAGAATAACATTTGAAAATCTTTTCTAACCTAATTGTCAGGAACTGGTCAAGCAAATAAATGCAACAAAAAGAAGCCAAGAGAAGGAAAAAGAAAAAGAGGGCCAGACTATTTATAAATATTGTGAATGTAAAAGAGGGCATTTGAAGCATGAGTATAATGTTACATGCTTCTTAGCAATTGAATATAGTTTGATATTTATGACTCTTGCAGTTATTTATTTCTCCTGATATTGCCAATATCAGTTACACGGAAATTTGTAAATGATTCAAATAAACATAACTTTAACTTTCTAGAACTAAATGGGGGTGCTGAGACTGAGAAGCACGAGATGAGATCAGAATGATGCTTGACTTGAGGTACAAGGTTCAACTTTTGATTGACATTTGATTACCAACAGGTAGATAGACTTGTCCTCCCTGCTTTTAAAAATCGAGCCATGTGTCTTGTCCTTTTTAAAAATCCTCCATGTTTCAAACCTACCACATCCTCAAAGGTCGTGTAAAATATGTATCATGTAAAGTATATGCAAAATCAAATATGAATTTTTGGATATCAGGTTGATAGCTGTTGATATAAAATTTCTGATACAAGTATAGCCAAGAAAATGTTTAATTTGACAACTATCACTTTTATATGACATGCCTTTGAATAAATATACATAACATGTGTGAATAAAAATACATATAAAGTTAAATTGCCATATCATGTATATCAGAGATATATAATACACGTAGAATAAAAAATTTACTATTCACATTCTCATATCAAGGGCAGATAAATGAACTAATGCTCCCATTACCTTGAATACTGGCAAACAGCATTTAGTGTAATATTGCATCAAACTCTATCATAACTGATTTGGCAACATTACTGGTTGGCTGATATATAAATAAAGCATAATAAAATGAGCAATGTGTTTCTATAATATACACATAAGTATTTTAAATGAAGGATGAATTCTTTTTTTTTTTTTTTTTTTTTTTTTTTTTTTTGGTGTGACCCTATAATAGCTTACAATTGTAACATGAGGAAAGAAAATGATCAATTCAAGAACATGTGAGGTCATTCATTTCACAAATGCAATGGAGTTAGAAAATTACACCCGACATGACTCAAGTGAGTTCTGTGGCTTTTTGACCATTTATTAGCATTATTATGTTTAACTTTAAAATGGCTTGTTCGTGAATTTCTAAACAAAGGCTGGAGCTGATGTGCATACGCTGTCTTGTTCCTGGGCACATGCAAGACTATCTCTGTGTAATTGGAAAATGAGTTGGAAAGACACTGAGTCTGTGACTAGACATTGTAGTAGAAGTTGAGGTTTTACAACTACAGTGGAGGGGACTCCAGCCCTGGCAGCATATGCATTTTAAGGCTGAAGGCCAAATGGAATTTGGACATTGATATCAATATAAGGATGGAAGAACACAATCCCTGAGAGTGATGAGGACTGTCAAACTTTCGTTTGCATACCTAAAAACAAAAACAAAAACCAATTTGTAGAGCTTCTATGCATTGTTACCCGGCATAGTAAATGCATTTTCAGAAGAAAGAAACAATTTTATGAATCAAATGTTATCCCCTTACAGTTTGGAAAGAGTTGGCTAACTATTTACTCTCTCTAGTCCAAAAAAGCATTTGGAGAAAACAAATATTTGGCACCGCTAAGAATCTCCATTCCAGGCAGCCTGCACACTGCTCAATATGCTTTTGTTGACTGATAATCTAACTACCAACAGGTGTAACTTGTGACTTTTATATTCTTCGCAGTTATTAAAGGTTTCTTCCACTTTATTATTTTTTTTCTTTTGGCTTTTCTGAGTAGAAGAATGAAAAGCACTCATGGCAGCAAAAACTCTGTGGGGATATTCAAAGTGTTTGAATAACATATGGTGTGTTTGGATATATAAAATGAATCTAAATGGTTGCAAGGAGTTTCAGATTGCAAATGACACCAAAGTTTATCCAAATTCATGTCATGCGTATTATCACAGCATAGATATTGCATAGTTCAAAAGTTTGCAGAATATGCATTAAAAAAATTAGAGACTGTATTCCAGTTTTAGAGGAGAAATGCAATTAACATGATAGTGCACAGCAAATCAACCATAAAATGCCAGGCTGTCCATGCAGGTAGGAAAGTTTCCAAGTGTTAAACAGAAAGCATCGTGACATGTGTGACTTGTTTTGTAATACAAAATGATTTTTCTGTTGATGCAAAATATGAAACTTTTATTTAGTACCAGGATTTCCTGAACCCACTGTGGTCTGTATGGCAGAGAGCTACTGATATAGAATAAAGTGTGCCTGGAGAAAGTGTGGAGAGGTAGCTCCATGCCCACACGGCCAGGGCTGGGGAGAAACAGGACAGGTCATGGGCTGAATTTGGTGCAGAGACAAGTCTCAGTCTGACTCTTTCTAAGGAACCTGTGAAGTCTTATTAAGTCTTACTGAGAGGCTAAAAATCTCTTTAATTATAATTAAAAGCACAAGATTCCAAAGAAGACAATGAAAAAAAGAACTATACAAGACTTCCCCTTATTTCAGTCTTTGTGAAGGGGTCCATGAATTCTCAAGTGTAGGTAGATTAGATTAGAAGAATGAGAATACACAGAAGGTGCCAAAAAATGTATACACATTTTAAGAAAGGAAAAAAAAAACTGTATTAAAATCGTAATAATATATACCGATAACAAAAGATGAACACGAGTCACGTTAGACTTCTGCAATTACAAGAGGTGCTCAAAGTGGTTACCATCAAGCATCCAGACACTTCTGATTACAGCGAACTACTGCTTGAGCATAGATATGCTCATTGCCAAACCCTAGTGTCATCTAATTCAAGACTTTTCTATTTTGTTTCCAAATTCGGGTCCATGATATGCAAACATAAAATTCTCTTTTATGTAAAATACTAATTCTTGAGAAATCACTCATGATTAAAAAAACGATATTATTTTCCTACTTTTGATTGATATAATAATAAAAACAAGTCTCACTCTCAGTTATGCAAAATACATATTTTTACAAATTTGTTCTTGTTTTTTTATTTTTTTTAAGAAAGAACAGTTCTTTTATGGAACATTTAAACTCTGTATTTTTTCATTATCCTTCAGCTTCATTTGCGTATGTTTCCTAGTTTGTCCCTTATGTTTGTAAATGTTGTTCTTGTAGATTGCCAGAGTTTAGCTATCTATAATACCTATTTTTTTTATTTATTTATGTATAAATGACATGCAACTCAAATCACAAGACTGCAGGAATGGAATAATAATGAACTCATTTGCAGTGAAGTGGACTCATTATCATGCCAGCTGCTGGTATTTTCCCACCCAGTATTCTTTCTGGCAAACAAGGTCCCACGGGGAAAGTCTTCCGTCTGGCTAAAAAAAAAAAATAAATCCTGTACTTTAAAAGTCTCTTCATTGTTTTAATAATAATAATAATTTTTAAAAAGCCACAAACTTGTTTTCTAGTGCCAGATGTTTTCCTAATGGATTCAGTGTATACATACATATCTCAATATACTTGTTATGATATTGCATATGAATTACATGTGAAACATAAATTCTGCACATGCAAATAAGTTGTCCAGTAGTTGTAAAGAAATTGTACAGAAGTTGTAAATATCAATTGGATTGCAGAATACGATAAATTATATAGTGTATTGGTGGATTCAGGTTTTATGGGAATATTTCATACAGAGGGTGCCAAAAAAATGTATACACATTTTGAGAAAGGAAAAAGAAAACTGTATTAAAATTGTAATACTCAATATATATGAATGACAAAAGATGAATACAAGGCCTGTGTATACATTTCTTCGGCACCCCCGGTATACAAACTTATGGATGCATGTATGTTCTTGGATGTATGCTGACATTGCAAAAAATCATTGCAACCTATATTGAATGTAGCAAGGAAATGACAATTTGTCTTATTCTTTTTGAAGATTTCTGATTTGTTTGTCTTACAAAATACTGATTTTAAAACCTCTTAATAAGAAATACTTGATAAATAATAATACAAATATCCTGATATCATGTAAATAACTCAATTTTTCTTTTACATTTAATTTCAATATGTATGTTCTTGAACATACTTGGCATTAAATTAAGTAAGCTCTACCTTTAATTTTCAGTAGCCTAGAGGAAAACTAAATTGGAAGGCTTTCGTATGTCTTTGTGCTCTGTATAACCCAATTATTATCACCAGCGCAAGCTGCTACTATGTAACATGTGAAACTCTTTCATTCCTCAAAATTTTCTCTGAACTAAATTTGCCATCTACACGATAAAAGATTTTTGAATACGTTAAAAAATGTGTTCATAGCCAATTACTTCAGCTCTTCTCTTTTGTATGAACCTCATATAATGTTGCCGTAGTTCTTTCTAGTCATTTTTCTCACTTGGCACAGTGCTCCATAGTATATCAGGAAATAAGATATTTTTAAAAAGAAAGATAAGAGTTTCAAAATATTTTTCTATCTTTAGATAAATGCAAAAGTCAATATTTTGAAAGACTGTTTACACAGTTAGAAAAATAATAGGGTAGTCACTTTAAAAAACTGAAAGTAACATGATTTTTTTCTTAAATTCCCTAGTTTTGGTGAGAAATATTGTCATGCATTTAGCACACCTCAAAATATTGTATGTAAATCAAACAAACCATCATGCTATACCCCTTAAACTTATACAGTCATTGTATGTCAATTATTTCTCAATGAAACAGAAAAAATGCTATTTGGAAAAAGGCAAAAATACTAGAAAAAGTGTCAATGATTTGTAAGTGCTATTAATACATCACAGCATACTCAATTACATACAAATTAATTAAATACTTCCTCATGCTATAGGTATTTGTCTTGTGTATGTCAATATAATACTAAAATACATTACAATTCAAAGAAGTGCATTTATTTCTTTCTTTTTTATTATTTTAAACACCTTGTGATTAAATTTTAGTATTTCAGCCACTTTACTGGAGTCCTATAAACCGCTTTTTAAAAAGCTTTTTAAAAAGGGGCTGAGTAGAGAGAACACATAAGCAGTAGTAGAAAGAGCTGGCACCAACACATATGTCACTTTTATCTACTAACTTATTTAGGTGAAGCAAGTCTATTCCACACATATTATTTTCTTTCTCATGCCTTACAAAGAAGAAGAAGGAGAAGGAGAAGGAGAAGGAGAAGGAGAAGGAGAAGGAGAAGGAGAAGGAGAAGGAGAAGGAGAAGGAGGAGAAGGAGAAGTAGAAGAAGGAGAAGGAGAAGAAGGAGGAAGAGAAGAAGAAAAGGAATGGATCCCTACAAGAGTGAAATAAATGTACACAGAGTATTCACATTGGCTCCATAAGAAGCAAGCTATTTTTAAATAATTATCTCAAACAATATGGCTGTGGTGTGAGCGGTACTGTGGGTGTGCCGGTTGGAAGATGGCCGAGCCAATCTGCAGGAGACAATTTAGCAGTAGGAGCATCTGGCTCCTTGGCAAGCTTTTCAGACATTTTTCTTGGCACCAGTTTGTTACCTCTAGGTTGATCCCTTGACGATACATTTTAAAAGGTCTACAGATGATTTGGCTAACAGTTAACCTGTGCTTATCTCTTTTTCCTTTTTAATCAATGTTGCCTTTATTAGGTCAATGCAGTGTGTGTGTGTGTGTGTGTGTGTGTGTGTGCTTCCAAGCTTTACTAATAGTCTGAAATGTAAAAAATATTTGGAGATCATATTCTTAGAGAAAACTCTTGCCCAAATCTGTAGCTCTATGAAACACCATTTCAAGTGATGACTTAAAAGATATCTTACAACAAGTTTGATGAAACACTGTAACATTTAGTTGCATACTACTGAAGTCCCCCACTTCCAAACTTTGGTAGGAAAAAGCTAAACGAAACAGAAGACCACAGTCTAGATTTCTAACTGATATACAGTGTCTACCTATTATAGTTGACTGAACAGAGACAAATCAAATTAGTGTAGTGGTGAGAAAGCCCAATGCTGTAAAACAGCTATTGGTGCAGATAAACGATTTCACTTACGTGGGCATGTTAATTTTCTTTCAAAGCTTTTCCAAAGGTCCACATTTAAAATGAGACGTGAAATTCTACTTTGTAGCACAGAAATGATAATTTCATTTTTTGCTTAAAATGTTTGTTTGGAGATCATCTCCAAAAATGATGATTAAGCGTTTGTCACTTAACAAATTCCACCACAACTTATATTTATATTCATACGTAGTTATGCTCATAAATATAGGCAGATGTGAATATGTATGTTTAGGTATGTATGTATGAATTAGATTGAATGATGGGGCTATTTCATCACCCCATACGGTACCCATGCGCATGGCATTGACTCCTCTAACTGCCAAATATCCTCAAACTTTTTTTAAGTTATTTTTTATTAAATTTATTGGGGTGACATTTGTTAGTAAGTTATATAGTTTCACGTGTATATTTCTATATTATATCATCTGTATATTACATTGTGTGTTCACCACCCAGAGATAGTTCTCTTTTCACCAGAGAATAGTTGACCCCCTTTACCCTCTTTTACCACCCCCTCCTCTCAAACTTTAACTTGGTTATCAGCACCTAACTTGCATTGGCCAAAGCGATGTTCCCAAAGCTAATGTAAGTAGGGATTTGAAATATACACGTGGAGGGAAATCACCCTTTTACATCATGGTCATTACCAAAAGAAGAGCTTGCCTGGTCCACAGTGAACAGTAGTGGGTCAGTCCATAAGCACACAGCCAAGCCCAGGGTAACGAGCATAGATTCCCCAGTCAAGACGAGGAGCCTCGAGAAGAAATCCTTCTTGCCCTATGCCACTGAAAGTCTTTGAGTTACCCAGCAGCCACTGACTGATGCAAATACTTGACATTTTCAATACACTTTCTATCTGCCTACAAACATTGCTGTATATTCTTAATCAAATATAGTCGATACTCCCTCATAGACCTTATTAATATAATTTCTATCTAACAACTTTATATGATATTTGCATATATTTGGGGTTGGGAAGACCTTCTTTAGCAGGAAAAGGAAAACATAAGCCATAACAGGAAAGAGAAAGCTCAAGCCATGAAATTAAAAATTTTCTTAGAATAGAATAATCAAGGAAAAACAATTGGATTTAAATAAGTGTAATATATGTAAAGCACACATAAAGAGAAAATAATATGTGTGACATGGTCAGTGGTTAATACGCCATTAACTTTCACAAATAATTAAGAACAAGTCAATGAAAATGAGTAAAGACTCTGAATAAGTAATGCATGAAAAAGGAAATACAAACGTCAAAAAAAATACAAAATTATAATTGGACCTCATCAAAAAAGATAAATGGCTTGTTTCACCACCATATTGGCATTAATAAAAGCAAATATCATTACTAACATTTTTTGCTGGAAAAAGCATGGGGCAGTGGGCTATTCAGAGTGAAAAGTTGCAAACTTTCCAGAGGTGGTGAGACAAGATTGAATTAAGAGAAAAAGAAAGAAAAAAATAAAACAGATATACTTTTCCCCATAATACCACTCTAGCTTCTTGAAATTACATATGCATATATATATATATATATATATGTAATTTCATATATATGTATATATATATAGATATAGATATAGATACATATATATATGGTGAGATACGAAATAAATTTCTACCACATGTAGAGTGAATTGTCTCAAGAGTTATTGCATATTATCAACTGCTCTTACCTTTGTGAGTTTCATTACTCAAATCTTATTCATCTTTCAAATCCTAGCTCCAATTATCTTCAGGCTCACTTACACTCTACAATCCTTGTTTACTTCAACCTGTTTTTTGTTTTTTTTCTTCCCAAAAATTCTGGCACATGTTGTCAGAAACATCAAGTTGAAAGCTAATCCTCTCACCACTATTATCACCATCTCATCTTTTAACTTGCTAAACTTGAGGACTGGGGTTGACTTTTATATCATTTCCCTGATGAATCACAGAACAACGCACATTAACAGGTGTAGAAAAGGCCCTTGGGAATATTCTCTGATGATTACATGATTATTTGTATTGCTACTCAAATTATTCAAGAAGCTCTTTAAAAAAACTTATCTCGATCAAATATATGGTGATAGAAGGAGAACTGACTCTGGGTGGTGAACACACAATGGGATTTATACATGATATAATACAGAATTGTACACCTGAAATCTATGTAATTTCACTAACAATTGTCACCCCAATAAACTTAAAAAAAAACACACCTTATCTTAATGACTTCTCAATTTTTCCTTCAACATGATGTTAAACCATCCATAAATCACTGTTGAAACAAATAATAAAATAGAAATATAAAATTTAAAAATCTAGTATCTCCAATGAGTTATCAAGTTAAGTTCCAGGCCTACAGAAATGAAATATAGAAATTCTAAAGAAAAATGTCATTTTCGTGTCAATTATTCTTTTTTGTTGTTTTTCCATTTTTACATCAAAGGAGCCAATTTGACCATCAATTCGTTTATGTTTGTTTGTTTCTTTTTTTGTTTTGTTTTTGTTTTTAAGTGTGTTTTTCCAGGACCCATGAGCTCCAAGTCAAGTAGTTGTTTCAATCTAGTTGTGGAGGGCGCAGCTCACATTGGCCCACGTGGGGATCTAACTGGCAACCTTGTTGTTAAGAGCGCTGTGCTCTAACCAACTGAGCTAACTGGCTGACCTGACCATCAATTCTTTAATGTTAAAAAATACTATATGAAAATTTCCTCTAAGCTCTATGTATTCCAACAACAATGCTACTTTTAAAGAAAGAGATTCCGAAGAAGGAAATACCACATTCTTCCTGACACTAAAAAAGGAACATCCTGTATCTGCATAAATAGTGGACAACAGCCATACATAGCAAAACTGTAAACACGTGCTCCTCACTACTCCGCTTATCTAGGGTGTATGTTCCCATCAATTCCTCTTTTATTGAATTAGAACAGATGGATCAAGGTGCACATTCTGCATTGACCTTCCCACATTTCACAAGATGTACTTCCCATCGTCTACTCGCCTAATAATGACAAAAGTGAAAAAGTCCTTAAAACTAATACCGATCATTTATAGAACACATGCTATGAGTCCAAAAGGGACTAGACATACACTTACTCACATAATCATTTATCATAAGAAACTCATGAGGTTGATTCTATTTATTATACAGTTTTTACATGTGAGAAGATGGGGATATATTGAGATTAAATTGTGTATCCAAGCTGCATTCAATCGATTAAATAGCCAAGAGTTTTACCAAATCTATCTAATTCAAAAGTTCAACATTCTTTTAAAATTTTGCTCTCAAAATACCTTCCCCTCATTTGAACCCTAGTAATTTTTAGGAAAATTAAAACACACATATATATCCACATGCCCACATGCACACACGAACTGTAACACAGAACAACAAAATTTAACATGATTGGAAATCCATAAGATACATTATATTTAAATTCATCACAATGTCCATGATCTTGGATAGTCATTAGATTCACCTCAGAAACCGTTAGGAAATTCTCCACCTAGATCCAGTCCTAATCACAGTCCAAAACACAAAAAAACATTCTTGAGCAAAATAGCCAACATTGAGAATGTTGAGTGTGATACAGAGAGTCCATTTACGCCACAGTATGTTTTTCTAGAAATAACTTGATCAACAGAATGTTATTCTGCAAAACAGAAAACATTTGATCTGTAATCTAAAAGGTGTGTGTCTTCTTTTCTCACTAGGCTCATTATCTTGTTTTTTAATTAGCTAATCCTCCCCTTCTAAGGGGTGCCATCTTGAATGGAGCTGTTCTCTTTGTTGTGACTGTCAGAATCTTCAGATTAAGGGCCCCTAAGCTTCAGGACATTTTATGTTAACACACTTTTGTCTGAATGCTATTTCTCACCTGGCTTGGAATCAAGCATGCGGGAGCCCTAACTCCCTTCTCATGCAGCATTTTACAGATCTACAAGTTAATTATCATTCCTTTACACAGCTAAGATTAGTGTTAATGGATTACCCAGAGCTACACCAAGTCTCACATGCCTCTTTATTTAGCACATTATTTACAAGCAATATACACTCCCTCCATGAAAAGATCCAGGTTGCCTTCCTCACTGCCCCTGCCTTGTTTATCTCCAACATCTAGTGCATAATGGGAAGCATTTGTTGAATAAATGCTAAAATGTTATAAATAGGGTTTTTTTGTTTGTTTTTCTCTCCTCATCCTGCACTATTCCATTTAGACAGTGTCTGTTTTGAAAAATATTTAGAATTACTAGCTTCAAAGCAAAATATGCCTTAAGAATTATTATAAATGACACCAAGGGGCTTTGTTTTACAAATCTTTCTCTGTGTGTGTACCTGCAAAAATGTAGGAAATAAAGACACTGCAGATTAGGGCAGGCTAACACTCTTCTAGAGATTTGAGAAGAAAAAAATATTTGGTCATCAGTATTGATTCCTTCATTTTAGCATTGTTTCCTTTCATCTCCACATAAAGATTTTATTTCCTTTTTCTTTTTATTTATTTTCTTTCTCTAAGTATTTATGTTGGATACTATTAAATTTTTTCACATTCTTTTATCAGCACAAATATTCAAAGTGACACACACCATGTCCTATTAGGACCTGCTCAGTATTGACTATAGTAACTTTTCCAAATTGTTTTTGGTAAGCTTATCAAGTTTTGATTCAAATTCAAATTAGTAAAAGTATTTTTATCCAGTTCTTTTCTCTCCTCCCCTTATCTTTGTGTCTTCCTGCTTTCTTTATGCCTTTCTCCCTGTTTTCTCTTTACCTCATATCTGTTTTCCATGCCCTTTATGTTTTTTGTCCTTATGTCTGACCAATTATTTTTTCCAATCCCTTGAATATTTATTAAATAATTAAGCCATTTATTTATTGAAATCACATTTATTTAAAGATTTACTACCCACAAGACACTGCAATAGGTGACAGGGCAATGCAACTATAATATAAAATAGGAAGGGTGGAAAGAGAGAAAAAAGCATTAGATAAGACAAGTGTAAAATAAATATTTTTGCTTGTGTTCCTGTTCTTTGTACAGTGTTCATCATTCTCAAACTTCACTCTGCTGCAAATGCAAAAATTAATATATATTATTATGATCCTGACTGCCACTCTCTCCTGCAATCTTGGAAGCAAGACATCCATCTGTGGTAATACCCAAACACTTGCCGATCATCAAAATAACTGAAAAATAAAATAAGGAATAGCAGAACCCATAGTTAATGTGTCCCCAGAATATATCTTTCTATATTTTCTAATATGAGAGGAATTAACTCATCTCTAATGAATTTAACATTTTATTCCATGGCACCTTATAATTAGCAAGAAGTGCCTTTTACACTCCACTTTCCTTTCCAGCTGTTTTACTGGCTAAAGTAGGATGAATCTTTTGCTGTTGTATCTTGCTCTTCTATCCACCCAGCTAGCCTACCAACATGTGATTAGTTGGCATTTATATTGTGAGTATTGTAATATAATCAAAGGACTGCTGATTGCTATTATTACTGTATTTCTTTATGACTTATGGATAAAAAAGCAAGCGTTTTTATTTTAAATTAAAATTCTAGAGCTAATCACTAGACGGCCTATGGTGGTTTCACCAAGGTGGTGTTTTCTTGTTTTATGTACTTTTTTTTTCTTTTTAAATAATCATTTATGAACTGAAAGTCTCCAAATGATCCCAATTAGTATTGAACGTTGGATTTATTTAGTTTTTTAAGTACTCAATTGTCTCTGATGCATCAATTAAGAAAAATTAAAACCGGTGAATATATTTCCTGAGTAAAAGATATAGTTCTCCCCACTAGAGTTGAATGACTTCATACCTCTTTCTCTTCTAAACTCCATTTCTCTAGAGTTATTATTTTTCTCTCTTCTTTCAAAATCTTTTCTTCCCCCTTATTTAATGCCCAGTCTAATCCTGTCTGTCTCTCAGGTTTTCCTACTGGTTTTATCACGTTTATGTTTCCTTTATCTTTTCTATATCTGTTCTCTTCCTTTCACATTTTTTCTCTCTTTTATTGTTCTTTATTATTTTCTTTCCTTTTGTTTCTGAGATCCCTGTTTTTCACTCCATTTCTTCATGTTTTTTCCTGACCCTATTAAGACTTTTTCCTTCAGCCAGTCATAGCTATTGTATTATCATCTTTCTTTAATCCTGTAAGTGTGATCACTGGCTTTGCCTCCTTTTTCCTCTTTTCATTCTTTTATGCTCAAATCATAACACTTTGAACTGTCCTTTCTTATTTCCTCTTCCTCCAAAATATATGCCCTTCAGGTTTCTTTTCTGCATCGTCATTGGGTAACATCTATTAAGGTGTTTCTGAGACAGAGAATTGTTAATACCTTAAAACATAATTAAGTACATAGCTCTGTACCTCTAGGGCTTTGAAAAATATTAACAAGTAAGATGAGATGGGGTGTTATGGAATTTAGATTATAGAATTTAGATTGAAACCAACAACAAAGAAACCATCCATGCGGTAAAGTAATATTTCATAGAGTCACAAATAATCTTTCTCCAAATGCTCAAATTGTACAAACTGTTCTTTGGGAGGACCCCTTATATGACAGCCCTGAGCTGATCATTTTAAATGGAACTGCACAATAGTATGAGCTAATTGAAAACTTATAGAGCCAACATAGAGATATCCTGCTTATTAAAATGAAAACTGATAGTCATTTCCTTAATTAATTGATCAATGACAAGCAGCGTGTTATTCGAACCCTTTAAAAGGTACAGTGGCATGCACTCCTTGGTACAGCCCAGCCACTGTTAAACATTAAGTGATTCTGTTCTGGTTGACAAATCTTCACTGCTCGGAGTGAGCTGTCACCTCCCCGGCCAGTGTGGACCTCTCCCCAGCACCATCCCATACTTTCATGTTAGCCAGTAACTGGAGAATTCATTCCTCGATCAGCTGGGACCCTCATGTTCCTGCTGCAAAACCCATTCTAGGGTGTCTGTTCAGATTTGGTGCTGTTTTGCATTTTATGCTAGAAAACTGGAAATAAAAGTAAAATGTCCTTTTATTTAAACTCACAATCCTATGCTTGGAACTAGTACACGTTGTATGAGAACTGCACACAAATTATGTGAAAGCCCAGAGGAAATGTCAGTAACATGTAACCCATGCCTGGAACCTTCCCATATGTCACCTCACTTAGTTCTGAAAGGAACGCCCCAGCTGGGCCCGGTTTCTGGCTGAGGGGTAAGGTTGGACTTGAGCCAGTGTGACTCTGGATGTCCTGGAGGGCAGCTGGCGCCTGGGGCTCCTGCTCTTTTCATTGATATGGCTTCTCAGTGAACAATGGAGTGTGTGCAGTGAGGTTCCAGCCCCTTCATAATGTGGAGTTGATAGGCATGGTATTCTATGCTACATGTGGATGGCTATGACCAGCTGATGAGAGCAGCTTGAATTTCTAAAGGCAATGTCACGAAAACATGAAAAAAGAAAAGAATAAGTGGAGTCCCAGCATGTATACACATACTCTACGTTTGAGTACAATACATCTTTTAACATAAGGATAAAACCATTAGACGATAAATGTGAAAGTGCATTAATGAACAGCCTAAATGAACAGCTTTCAAATAAAAGTTACAAAAATAAATCAAAAATTAAATGTCACAGGACTCACTATTAAAGAAACTGGGTTTTAAACTTTCCCACAGAAAATAGTTCATCTATTTTTATGTATTTTTTGCCCTTTATTAAAAGATGCTTGCAGAGAACTCAGATGCTAACATGTGTTGTACAAAGACTCCAAATAAATCTCGACCCCTCAGCCTGCCATTCACAATATTGTACAGTTTGGCTCCAAAGCCACTGAGTTCCATACAAGTATTCTAACTAAAGCCCACATTTGGCATATTCTAAACATTTCCCATATTTTGATTCTTTATCAGTACATTCCACTACTCCTGGAATGCAATTTTCCTGTGTCTATTTGTCCAAATCTTACTCTATTCAACACTCAGTTAGAATGTCACCTGTCCACAGAGCCTTGTTTCCTTCTTGTAGGGCAGATGGACCTGTCCTTTCCTAACTCACTCTACATTCAGGGCCTAGCTCCCTTCAGGTACTACCACATTCAGCGGGGCATTGTTGTTAACTGAGTTTGTTCCCAATTTTCTCTTTAAAACCGTGAGCACTTTGAGACCAGGAATTAAGTCACTACTCATTTGTACAAGGCAGCATACATAGCAACATGCTATGGTCAGAAGAGATACTTACTAAATAATTAATGGATGTAGCATAAGCAACATTACTTGTCTACAATCAATAGCCGATCTTTTTATTTATTTATTTAGTTTTTATTTTTGGTTTTGTCAAAAATGCTTAAAATTTTGGATTATAGCTCAGGCTGTTGCATACCTAATTGCTGTGCTTGCTACAAGTGGACTTTAATAGGATTATATTAAACACTGACTGTGAAAGATAGTAATACATTAATGATAAATCAAAGGGGCAATTGGACAAACAAAATTACGATAGAATTAAGGCAATCAGTTAAGTTGTGAGATATTAGTTTATTTTTTCCTCTCATTTGTGAATTCATTACATGATATAGAATATTGGCTTATTTTGCAATATAGAATGAAACATTGCCTGGATTTCATTATGCATCACCACCTTCAGGGTTCTCTAGGTTCTTTAGCAGAAGAAATAACACTTCTATGAAAAATAAATCGTTTCGGTCAAAATTTCATGAAGTTACTTGAGGTTTCCCTCTCCTCTCATATATAATACATATTAATGTATTATGTATTGGAATTAAGTTTATAATATATACTGTAAGTGTAATTACATATGATAAATAAATATACACATTGTGTATACATGGAATAAATGCTGATTGAATGTCTTCAGTTAACATCCTATATGCATTTAAAGAAACCCAATTTATAGTTTGCTTAAGGATTTGTAAGATTTTGTCAATTACATTGTATAAAATATTTTGTGTGTATATATATGCATAAATATACATACACATATGAATATGCATACAAATACCTGTATATTCAAAGACATAAATATATGTATATACCCATATATTTAAATGTTACATTTGAATATTTATTTAACTAAAAAAACTCGGTCTCTGTTTTAGGGTCAATTTACTTGCACTTATTACTAAAAAAAGGAGCCGTTTGTCTATAACTAGACAATGGGTCAATGGATGCGTATAAAACAATTAAATAGCACACCTTTGGGGTTGGGAATGTTTGCATAATCAGCCCGTCAGTTTAAGATCTAAGAAGAGGGTTTTAACTGGCAACTGAGCGAGCACAAAGGGACCCAAGCAGTATCTACAAACCGAGTGTTATTAAAAACTCCATATCTAGAAATAATTCCTGAAGGAGGAAAATAAATAAATGAACACCTTGACATGAGCCCATGAAAAATTCTGCAAAAGGAAAGAAAGAAACAAAATGAGTGCAGAGCGAGAGGGTGGTCATGATAGTAATGCAGGAGCAAAGTAAATGCTAGTCAACATCTGTTTTGCATTCAATTACCATTGTTGAAATGTACTCTAGGAAAGGAAAGATGAAAATGAGAGGATTCATGTTTATTTTGTGTGCTATGACAAAGCGTGCGCTTACTGAGTTTAATATGATAAGACTTCTGGGAAAATGAAGATATAACTGTAGAATTAAATTTTGTCTTTGAAGCTGTAAAATCTAACATCGATGCCAAAGAGAAAATTAAATTAGTGATGTGAAGATTAAACTTGAGAAAGCTCTTCCCACTATTCATTGGGTCAAAAGATGAAAGGAACAGTGGGAAAAAATAGAGACAATATCAGGCTAATAATTATATTCATGAAGATGAGTCCAGGGAAAATAAATAAATTAAAAAGGATATCAATATAATTAAAGATTATGGCAACATAAGTACTTTCTTTTAGAAAGTGGAAAAGAAAGAAAAAAGTAATATGAATTTCTCCATTTTCCTATGCTGACATTTTTGATGTTATTTAAAAAATTAGTTAAAATACATTCTTTAAAAACTAGCTTAAATTAGAAGTAAAAACAGAGCATACATATACCAATTCCTTTTAGGAAAAAAAAATCACCTAAAGATGATAGAAACAGAGGATAAATTATAAGTCACAGGCTATTAAAAGATTTATTAAGAAAATTAAACACATCCATTGTAAATGAAATATACACACACATTTTTGTTTATAAATATGTGTATTTTTGTTAGGAGGAGGTGTGCACGGAGGTGTATGTATGTACATTTAATAAAAGAAAAAAAAAATTATGGCCAATAATAGAGGTAAAATCCTTGAGGCAAATTGGTTCCAACTCAATAGATATAGGTTCCAACTCAATAGGTTCCAACTCAACCAGTAGGCAAGATGCTCAGAGTATTGTATGTTTATTTCATCCATTCATTCACTAAATGTTTATAAATTGTCTGATATTTACCTGACACTGCTCTGGTACTGAATATAAGAAGATGAAATTCAGAGATCGTTATCCTAAAAAAAACTACCAATCTAATGTGAAACATAAGTGAGTAAATCAATAATTATAACATGGAATGATCAAGAGCTTTTAAAGAGCTGGGAGAGATAGTAAAGCAGAGTGAGTAGGCAAATAATGTAGGCATTCCTTTAGAAGAGCTAAGATTGCTACTTTGGGACTGCCTTCATTTCTGTAGAGCAAAGTATGCTGTATCTAATATCCAATAGCTTTTTAAAAATTATAATAAGCTATAAGAATTAAAACTATAAAATTAAATTATCATTTACTGAGGGAAAATGATTGAAAAATTAGCAAAGGATAAATCCAGAAAAATTCTACTTTTGTACATATGGCTTATACATAGTTATAAAAATACTGAAACAAAGGGATTTCAATTAGGGAAAACATACTCCCATTGCAATTGTTTCTATAGCTTGGGTTGGAAGGCTGTAGAGTTTGTGGTTAACTTACCACATGGAGAAAAAGCAAATGAAATTGTTTACAGGAACTTTAATTGATTTTTTGCCCTCTTCCAGTTGTGGGTTCACAAACCATGAAGTGACTTGCAATGCAATAAAGATACATTTTTGATATAATACAAATATTTTTAAAAGTGTCTGGGAGAGTTTAGCCAACGTTGAAGTTAGAGGAAATAGTCCACACAAGACTACCTTCACTTCTGACACCAATTGCTAGTTCAGAAGATTCCCCCAGACACTCTCAGGTTTGCTAATTTCCTAGAAGGTCTCATAGACCTCAGTGAAAGTGGTTTTACCCATGGTTGTGGTTATTACAAGGGAAGGGTAAAGATTAAAATAAGTCCAGGGAAGAGATGCACAGGGTAGAAACCAGAAGGGTACCAAATGCAGAGCTCCCAGCCTTCCTCGCCTGAGTGTCAATATGCAGGGATGCAGACTGGAGAAAGTCACCTGATTCCTGTTGTCCAGAGTTTTAATAGTGCTCTACCAGGTAGGCATGAGTGGTTACCACGTAGCTACTCTTCATCTCTAGCTCTTTCAGAGGTCAGTTTATACCACAGGACTCAAAGTTCTAGCCGACATCCCATGGCTGATATGGCTCAGAGCCCTCCCTCTAAGCTCAGTGCTACTATCTGGTCCAAAGCACCTGGGCAAACAAAGACATTCCAGTCAGGCATGGCTTCCCAAGGGCTTTGAGATGAACTCCCAGAATAGAAATTGCAAAGGCCAGGCCTCTTTGGTGCAAGATTAAGTTCTTCACTACACAATGTCATTTTCATGTAAGTAATCAAAACAAATTGATATTAGGAAGCATGCTCTCCATAAGAAAGCTAGTTGAAACTTTCAGGAATTTGATTTTGAGTGGTTCTTTCTGTTTTATATTTAGAAGATTCTTAGAAGATGGTAAGTCATCATTACCAGCATGTGCCAGAAAATATATTTGAACTAGGACTTTAAACTTCAATTACCATAGAAGTTAAATAACATTAACATTAGAAATAAACCCAGCTTCAAGTAATCATTTCATAGCTAAGGCTCGATGCATGTTAAAACAATCCATTTTTGAAAATTCTGGAGTAGAAATGTCCTCAAAATTTTATTTTAAAGATTCTCTAAAATTAAAACGGCCAACTTTAAAATACCAGCTGTTAAAAATAGTTCTCCTTCTGTGACTTAATAAGTCAAGTTGTTCTTCTCCCCACCTCCCACCCCTGAGGGAAAGGACATTTTATGATGAGACGATAAACCATTAACTGTAGAGTGTCATAATTGACATGTTGACATAGTCTTAACTAAAATGGTGAAATCTGCATCATTTTAATCTCTTAGCTGCTACAGGGAAAACCAATCAAGACACTCTAATAGTTTGACAAGTGAGGAGGGGTTACTGTTCAAACCGGTACAATTTGGTTCTCATTGAGATACCCAAGCTATACAGAAACATTCTGTGTTCCCACATAAACATATTCTATCCATTTAAAAGAAATTCCCCATGCTTTCTTCAGACTCCAAAATTGGCCTGAGAAATAACTCAAATGCGCTTGCTCCTCATACATTCAGAAGTAACCAACTCTAGGTTTAAAAAGGATTGTGAATATCAAGATAGAAAACAAGCAACAAAACATTACAGCATAATCCCCAACATTTTCGTTTCAAAATTGTACTCATACTACATACTACACTCGTACTAGATCCAGGTGGCATTTTATCTATACTTATAGTACATACAGGTGGAATTTTATTTCATATATATATATATTGTTTTGTTTTTCATCTAACTTCTGTTTTGGTTTCTTTTCTATCCCTTTCTGTGATCACTATGTTGTTAAGTTCTTTTGAGGGTAGAGACCATGCATTAATCATCTATACATTTTCCACAGGGGAAAATGGGTCTTTATAGACATCCATAAATAATGTTTCTAAAATATTATTATTCAGCAAACCTGTAATACGGCTGTTAAATTGTATTTTCTTCCAATTGTTTTTACCCAGTGAAATTCTTAGTGCAGTTTGATATCTTTTCTGGTTGTACAACCAGAGATACCATTTCTTGTTACATTTGAGACGCTCACCCACTTTTTGATTACCAAATAAGTGCCTCCTGGGGTCTGCAGAACATGTCCAAATGTTAATATTACCACTCTTCTCCAAGAACTGACTTTTACGTGCTTAACGGTCAAAAGAGAAGAAAGTGTAATGTGGGAAAATTATTTTTAAAGCCCTGTCCTCCATTCTACAGAGAGTATACATTTCACAAATGTGATTTCCCAAACATCTGCTCAGTAAGCAGCTAAGGCTGGCCAGCGCTCCTAGAGTCCTCTCGCTGCCAAAATTCCCCCGTGTGTGGGAGGCACGGCTGGCTCCCAGGCTGGAAGGGATCAAAAAGGAGGGCAGAGTACAGCAGGTTCAGGAAAGGCAGCAACATGGGAGGGGACAGGGTGCCAAGTTCTCTCAGAAACCACATACATATGTCCATTTGCTTTGTAACCGCAGTGTGGTTTATTCCATTTCAGAGGGTGAATTAAAACGCAAGAGAGGTTTAGAGAGGATACTTTCTCTCAATGGAAAATAAAATGAGGCTAAAATGAAGCACAGATGGTGAGGACCTGCTTGTCCTCTTTTACTTGGAATTATAAGGGTGGTGGTTTGTTACTGAATCGCCTTACTTGGCTGAAGCCCTACAAATCACAGTGGGAGATTTTAATGTTTTAGGCAACTTTTCTCCTCCTCTAATCCCTCAAATGATTTCTAGAGTGAAAAATGGCATCCTTATGTAATTGTGCTGACTCAGGTTTGTGAGATGAAAACAAAATGGAAACTATTCATTGAACATATCATTCAAAATTTTTTTTAAAAAGTATGGAAAGAGAGGGACAAACAACACTTTTAATTGAATCTATTAACGTTCAGTACATGTTTTCATTACACAGATGATTAATAGTGCACTGCATACTGAAGACTGAAGAATAAAAAGTGCGTTGTGTTATATCATAGGAGCTTGCCTGCAAAAAACACAGTGTGGAAGGCTGGAACATTTTCTTTTCTCTGACCTCATTCTTATTTCATTTATCCTTAAATAGGAAATATTTAATTATACAACTAGAATGTCAGTTTGGTCATGTCTCAAAAATACTTTCTCAGTTTTTCAGGGCGTTAAATTTTTTGTTTTGACTTTTATTACCCTTTGTATTACTTGCATCATTTTATGCACACTGATTTTATACTTCTAAGATTGGTTAATTATCCAGATCCTTCTGCCCTAATCAATGTGATGCTACCTCTGGACGACTTGCTTTCTTTTGTGGCTGTAAAACTTTAATTTTTCATTCATTTGTTTTTGAACAAAGATCACTATCCTCAGGGGATGATATGTTATGAGTATGTTTCTCCAACAGGCTTAAAACTGCTCCTCTCAGAACCATAGTGGTTCCAAGGACACAGTTCTCAATATCGTACTATTTTCTTACCTTGACATTTCTTTGTCATGTGAGCAGAGTAATTTGTAACTTCACACCACAGATGGAACAGGGCTGAGATGTTTATGTTTTATAAAAAAAAAAAAAATAATCTTTATATTTCTATATAAAAACTTTGTTATATGAAAAGCTTTCTTGCCATTTCCCTGGGCTAAGGTCAGATTGGAATAGACAGTTTTCTGACCCAAGTTTTTATTGGTATTTGTCACAGATAATTTTGACACTGTGGTTTGTCTGCTTTCTTGACAGTTTCTCTATTCTCCTGTTGCTAATAATAACTAACTATTGAAATTGATAGATTTCTCCCTGACTAGCATAAACCCTACCCTGATAAAAGTCCATAAAAGACCCAAAGATTCTTTAGAATTTATATTTTTATCATTAAATATATACTCGATTGCATTAACTAAGATATATGAGAAAATGTAGTTGAAAAAAGTATGAGAGCAAATGACTGAGAAAACCAAATTAACAATGGCTAATATAAATAATACATAAGAGACTTAAAAATGAATTTAAAAACAGTGAAAGAAAATGTTCTTTTATTTTCTGAAGCTCAGGTAAGATATTATGACCGATCTGCTATAAAAATGTTGAATATTAGGAATACAATTAAGAAACTAACATTTGGCGAACATAGTATTATTCTGATATGTGTCCCTGACTATTCCTTGAATATTATTAAAAATCAATGCAAATACTATTATCATCAATTCTATGGATTAAATAAAATAAATGTCTTCAGGCCTGGATTAATCAACTCCAGTCACCCCGACCACATCTGATATAATTTTACCCCTGTAAGATTTTATTTCCTAGAACCTTATGACTACAGACACATGCTATAAGTTTATGGACACACAAAGGTTTTCTCATATCAGTCTAGCACAATTGGGTATATTATTGCTGAAGTTTACAAAATGCATTGAACTGGGGTAAAATGTGAATGTGTCCTCTTGAGGGAGATTAAATAATGTTCTTGCAAAAGATGTAATGTAAATTGAGCCCAGAAATAGAAAGTAGCAATTATATACTCCCATCGGTCTGCCCCCTTAACTACATAAATTACTGGTGACAGAAGGCAATTGGATGCCATTGTGCAAGGACAGCATTTTTCCCTCCCTAGCATCTTCCTGAGCAGGGCACAGAATCATGTAGCCACTTATATTGCCAAATGCATTGAGGACTATCCTGGACTAAACTGAAATGCTGTGAAGAGGCCAAGTTACCTGGAAGCATTTAGCATAAAACAGAAATTAAACTATCAATTGTAAAATTAAACTATGCAACCACTGAAGACATAGCAACAACAACAACAACATTCTAAAGAATCATAGGAACAGTTGTTTGTTAGGGCTTCAGAATGAGCTCATGCTCCCAGCTTCCTGGAGTTTGGATGGTGTCGTAGTAGAGTGATAAGAGAAGCTGGAATATCTCAAAAGAAAACTATTTTCTTCTAATAAACGATGTTTAATTGACTGCTTTGTGGAGAGAGAGAGAGAGAGAGAAAGAGAGAGAGAGAAAGAGAGAGAGAGAAAGAGAGAGAGAGAGATTAACTTGAAGACAGAAAGGAAAAGAAAATACCTGGTGGTTTGTCATTATTCAGATATTGACCGCTGACGAGTCATTTATTGTTAAGTGGAAAGTTAAAGAGTCTACATGTCATATTGTGCCAAGAGTCTAATGAAGGACCTTTTTATTTTAATCCCAAGGAGATTTATTTAGAGGTAATTTAGCTCAAGATATTCACTATTTATGGAGAAATTAAGCCCAAATAGTTTGAGTTGCTGAAAATCACAGGTGGCTAGTGACACACCTGGAATAGAACCCATGTCTTCTAGCTTACCCTACATTCATATATCCTAAAGATAATTTTGAAATAATGGTAATAGGTCTCAAAAATGGTCATCAGTTGTGCCGAAAATTGGCAGACAGAAAAAAATACAAACTCTGAAATGACAAATGACTTAGGAAACAAAACTTTACTCCAAAGTTTAGCATAGAATGCTTAAAAATGTGATTTTCTTAGGAAAAAAAAATGGTAGTTTCATAATGGCAGTTTCATGACTTACTCTGATGTTGTGAAATGAAATCCATTCCTAATGTGTCTGAATTTCCATACGCAGTGGCTCTGCTCCACCATCATGGCCCATTTTACTGAGCTTTTGCACGCAGAATGAAAATTCTGAATTCTCATTTACTTGAGGCTAAAAATTAATGACTTTGGTTCATTTGCAGAGTAGGCTAGTGAGGTCAGAAATTAAAATCTTTATTTAAGATCCTAATTTCTTTCCCTCCCAAGTTTCAAAAAGCAGTAACGTACCTTCATCTATTTTCTCTCTCTCGGTTAGCAATGACAATTCAATAGCAATGGAAAAAAATACTATATAGCTACATTGTGAAGTTGAGTCCTTTATTCTTAAAATTTCTCTCCTAGCTCTATTCCTCACCAACAAACCTTTCTTTTTGCTTCTATTACCGTTGTTTCCTAACATAATAGTAGGCGTTTAAAGTGCCTTTGTCCTTAGAACTGTGATATATTCAGTAATCTCTCCAGCAGTTATAAATGATGAAGGAAAAACATTGCTGGAATATTTGAAGTGTAAATTATAAATATGTAATCGTTACAGAATTACAATCCCAAAGAAATGCCTGAATAATGAAAGCAAATATGAACAGACTTTTAGACTACAAATTTTGCTACATTATCAAACTGAAAAAAAATATGTAGTCTACATAAATGTATTTTATTTCTCAAACTGTTTTTATATATCTGCTAGGAATACTGTTATGAATGTGTCTACAGCCTTGAAACCCAGGAAGGTCGTTGTGTGAAGTCTGTCAAGATCACAGTATCTATAGCCACACTCTAAATGCAGCAGTCTCTAAATGAGCCACTTCTTCCCAGGATAAGGACCTCCAAAGCTTTAAAACTTGAGGCTTCTCCTACCCCCATTACTATCCAGAAAGGAGTATGTATAGGGGACATGCTATTTAAAAGTCACTCTTTATTACTAGTTGGGCCTCCCCTCTGGACCATATCTAATTCATCCAGTGCTCTTGGCTGGATTACTTTTGAGTTACCTGGAGACTTTTCACTTAGACATCAGGAAAGCCTCTGACAACCACTTGAGACTGTTCACAGCATCCACTCTGTTTTCAACATTTGGCTTCAAAGAGGTAAACTTCTAAATAAAAATTCCAAATAGGATGAGGTACAATATCATTATTTGAATGCAAAAGCTTTTAATATCTGCTCCTCCTACCAAAACCAAAGAACATACTAGCACCTTGGCCGAAATGTCTGTATGAGTCTCCTGCGTTAGCATATTGCCAAGGGTACTGTAACAGCTGTGTATGATGTCAGAGGGGTAGTAGACTTGAGGGAGGGTTATCATTTCATGAGAGATGTAAATGCCTAATCATTATGTTGTTTTGTACACCTGAAACTAATAAAAATATTTTTTTCATTTTGCTAAAAAAAGAGTCTCCCATGTTAGAAATGGAGGAAATGAAAAGGTGGCAAGAAGTGAATGACCCTTCTGATGTTAGAGCCTATGTTCAATAGCGAGCAAAGCTTTGGTGTGTCGTGAATGTTAGCATACAGCCTTATAAGATAACTGGCCGCATGCAGCATGCTAACGACAGATATTAATAATACTTGCAAATAATCACTAATAAAATATTAACAAATTTTAGCTCTTATGTTCTAAACGTTTACTTCTCAGATTAGAGTTCAATAATCACACTCCACAGAGAACCAAGTTTTTTTTCACCTAACTAAAGTTTTAGAATTTAAAACAGATTCTGTAACAAGTAGAATTCATGGATTCTGCTTGAAAAAGTTACATATTTAAGAAATTATCTTCTGACCATAAGTTTTATAGGAAATGACTATATTAATAATATTTCTTCTAAATTCTTGATAGGAATGTTTACTAATATAATACATGGGAGTTTCTTATGGGAAAAATATTGAATGTATTGTATTTCAGAAAACCTAAAGTAGCACCAGATTTCTTAACATCAAGGTTAAGAATATACATGTATACTCAAAGTTGAAAACCTTTTGTCTATTATGCTTGCATATGGATATGCTTGCATATATTCTTGCATATGGATTAAAGTATATTGATTAATGTTTGTCATTAGTCCTACAGTGTTTTGCTTTCCATTTCACTTCCAAAGTTAATTTATTTTTTCTATGTTCCCATTTCATTATTATTACAGATTTATTCTAACATAATAGTTAATTCGATGTATCTAAAACTTCATTAGCATTTTGTCTAACATTAGACTTTTTGCCTGTGGCTCAAGTTTTGTATAGACTTTTTTGTTTAAGTATATAAGTTCTCAGAAATATATATATATATATATATATATATATATATATAATTCATGATTTTATAAACTTGATTAAATTCAAATCAAGTAAGTTCAACATTACACATCATAGAAATTCTAAGCTTACATTCAGTGTCTGTGAAAATAGAGCCCAGAATAGCCTGTGTTGGCATTTATCAGTATTGATTTTTAAATTAGCAGGTGCCATTTCCATTTACGGACTGAATACTGAATACTTGAATGTTCCTTGACTGAAATCATATGAAAATCTGGTTTGATACTCCGGAGATACACCTATTAAATGTGTGTGTGTGTGTGTGTGTGTGTGCGCGCGCGCGAGGGTGGGGGAGATTAACTTTCATGTTTACCACTATAAGGCAAAAAATTCTATCCAGATTTATTTGTCGCATTTGTCTCATGGGAGGACCAGTAGAGGTTCTGGGGACAAGCTAACCTGAAAGAGAGAGGTCAGAAGGACTGAGCTACAAAACTCAATTGTGCTTTTTTTTTACTTTCTCCTGTCTCCCAGCACACATGGTTACTCCTCTGTCATGAGCACAGGATGAGGGGCTGGCTTACATGCCAACTCCCCAATCATTCAGAAGTTATTACTATAGGAATAAAGATAGAAAGACAAGAGGACAAAAATAGTTCCTCTTACATAGGGTGTATGTTGTTGACGTAGCTTCTATAAACGTTACTATAATACTTGAGCCTGGTTTATTACTAAACCTCTGTGTTTCTCATTCTAGTGTAATTGTCTCACAAGTAACACCAAGAAGCTGTTATAACAATCATCTGCACACTTTCAGATTTTGTCCTCCCCACAACTAACAGCACAATGATGCTACATAAACCACATATGCTGGAATCTAAAATCCCTCAGATATATCTCTTTTCACCTTAAACACAGAGTATGTTGACTTTAAAGATGAGAAAATGAGGTATCCTACAAGGTCATTACCCTTCTTTGCCCTTGAACTCGAGGTCACGATCAACAGATGCAGGAGTCTCTAGTTGATAGAAAGCAGTATAAATGATGCGTTCAACCTCAGAGTCTCAGTACAATGTTCATGATGGAACTTTATAGTTGGAAAATATTTACAATGAAATCATATACAAAATGTTTTCAGTGGAAGGAAACAAAATACTAGAAAGTAAAATAGATCACAATCAAAAACCTGTACACGCAGTCAGCAAATATCAGGAAGCAGGTTAGAACTGAAATGTATATTTGATTATATTTTCATAAATGTGATCAGTTAATCTGTAGAGAGGAATTTGTTCTTCATTTTGTACAAGTGGTTTCTTTGACAGTTTTGTTTTGTTTTGTTTTTTGTTTCTTTTTAGCTTGTTCTTGATTCATTTTAGTAATGTCCATTATGAGGAAAGGAAATTAAAAGGCCTATGTCATCGCAAAGGTCTGACATTCAATAAAATATATTTTTGAAAATATGCCATGCTTTATTCATTAAGACAAGCATTAACATGGCAAACTTGGGCGTCTCCTCATAGGATTTTTGACCTTAAAACTTGTAAAGAATAACTATACTGGTATTTGTTCAAAGATTTGCATATAATTACTGTCTTTCCTAATGAGTGTCTAGCTTTTTTTAAATAACTATGAAAATAATTCAGAGTTAACTATGAAAATAAGTGTGAAAGTGGACAGTTAAAAAAGTGATTGAGAAAGATTTACAAATACTGTTTACTCACTGATTGATAACTTGGAAGGGAATTGTATGATTTTTTACCATAATTTATGTGAAGAAGAAAATAAAGGATCAAAATTCGCTTAACCAGAAACTATATGGTTATTTAAGAGAATGTTAAAATTAAGTTGAGTAAGAAAAATTAAAAATTAAGCTAGATAAGAAAATATATTATTTTTTGTATTAATTTTCCTTGGCAAGCTCCATAAGACAGGTAACATTTCAGTAACAGAGAGTGGGAGGACCATAATTTGAAAAAAGTGTGATAATAGAACCTTAGGTTTCACCAAGAGCAAGAATTTCCCCTTGGAGCTAGGAAAACTGAAGTCAAAAAATGGTTAAGAAACTAAGTCAAAATCCAGGAACCAGTCAGTAGCAGAGCCAAGAGTACCACTTAGTTCTCCTGACTCCAGCACTAGTCAGTGACTTTCCCACCGCAGGCTATCTTATTCCAGTGTGACCATGTATGAATATATTTAAGCTGATGGCTAATGATGATCATTCAGAATAGACTGTGATACTGAAACAGCACATTTTTTCATTATGGGTAAAACACATAACTTTCCTTCGATACCAGCAAAAATCAGTTTTCTATCTCGAGAATCACTTACTGAATTATTCAGTTTTTAATTACAAATGCTGGTACCCCAGAATTTCTATGTGGAAGGCAGAGGCCATAAACTGTAAGGCCCGAGGTTCATCATGCATGGCGATTTACACAAGAGTGAGACAGATGGCAATGTTCCGTATTAAACAATGTATGTAGGAGAGGTGTTGGTGGAGATTCTAGGGGAATTAAACAGTTCAACCAGCTTCTTGATGACTCTCAGGTGAGTTCTTCCCCTTAGGTGAGATCAGCAGGGTGTGGAGATTCTATCAGAATGTGCTACTGCTCTACTCTGATCATCTCTCCTTCACTTACCCTGTTACCTCTCTGGTCTCTAAATCTCCTCCTCACACACACACACACACACACACACACACACACACACACACACCCATCTCTTTTTCAGTTTATGCTCTTGCTTTTCTGGAGTCAAAGGGTCTCTCTCTCTCTCTCTCAAATTGTCTATGTCAGGAGTGTGCAATTTTTACACTAGTTGCATTTCAAGGATGTGTGAATCTGTCACATCGTCTGGCACAAGATCAGCAGCAAGGCTACTTCCTTGTCAGCTTGTTCTCGATGATTGATCTTACAGAGAATTTCCTTTCATCAGCCTGAGAGGAGGATCATTTGTCTGATTTATGATTATGGCTCATCACCTTGGAAGTTTCCTTAAAAGACCTTTCTGCGTGACATGTAATCTCTACCAGCAAATGTATTTTACATGACATGTGCACTTTGAGTCTTACCTGGAATATAAACTGTTTGAAGCTTTTAGTTAATGTTCTACATTACACAAATTACTGTTGTAGCATTTATTGCTTGGTCATAGTTTTGTATTTTCAGTGCTTTTGGCAATCTAAGGGATATGGGGTGATCAGCTTGCTTTTCTAACACAGTTCAGTTGAAATCTGATGCATACTGTATTTAAGGTCTTTCATGTGGATAGAACATATCCAGAATGATGTAGAAATGAGATAAATGAAATAAATGACATGATCTTCAGAATAAATATTTTGCCTCCCTCACCTACCACCCATTCTAACAATTCCCTCCAAGGTATTCTATCAATTAAAATGTCTTAATATTTTATATATTCCATTATATACTTTCATGTAAAGTGATACTTAAATATATTTACATTTATCTGTTTTTACTTTTTACTATCGAAATATGGAAATTATTTTTAAATAGTATGTTCTTATAAAAAATATTTGTAAATACTAAGATCTTACACAAGCCTGGTGCATAAAAGCTCAACATAGATAATTAGAACTTTTTCATAGAAAACATTCTTAGGAGTCTGATCTTTTTTTCACACGGATGGAGAAACTGAAGAACTAAATAAGTTCATACAATTACATAACCACAAGTGCAATGCACATCTCTTCACTTATAATTTTTAAACAATTTAGTAAATTTTACTAGGAATAATATATAATATACACATATACACATATACATATGTATATTATCCATAGTATATGTGAGGCATAATAAAATATATAGAATTGTAATATAATATATAGTTATATATTGTATACTATAATATTATGTGTATGCTACTGTGTTTCCCCAAAAATAAGACCTAGCCGGACAATCAGCACTAATGCGTCTTTTGGAGCAAAAATTAATATAAGACCGGGTCTCATTTTACTATAATATAGTAAAATATCTTATCTGTTAGATAAGACCCGGTCTTATATTAATTTTTGGTCCAAAAGCTGCATTAGAGCTTATTGTCCGGCTAGGTCTTATTTTCGGAGAAACACGGTTGTATGTATATACAATATAATATAAAATACATATGAAAATATATAAATAATAAATACATATGATGTAAGACATAATATACTAGAAGTAGTATATCTAATATATTGTAGTAATGTATGTAATATATAATCCAATTATACAATCCATAATGTATGTAATATATATATATATATTACTCTGCATATATACAAGTCACATTTTACACATTGATTTATTCTCATTAATATATTTACATTGTATTAATACTTTATACAAAATAAAAGTGTTTGGAAGGTAGCCCAAACCCAGTGGTTAAGCACTGTGTGAATATGGATACCTACTGAAACAGCTCACCTCACTATTCATTGTTTATTTCTATTAAACATATAATTCTTTACTAAATTTATTAGACTATTTGTTAATGATTAATTTCAAAAAATAAATGATACATTATAGAAAGACAGACATTAACTAATAGCTTGATTTCCTCTAATCTTAATTTTGTATTTTATGCCATTTTAACCTACTTCTGGTATTTGACTATAATTCAATGACAAAGTCACTCTCAATTTCATTTCTAACTGTGTTTGCTTTGGTAATAAAGTCTCAGGGATTGGATCATCTCTGTATAGGGGATTAGCTATTTAAACTTGATTTTGTAAATTTGATCTAAAATACCAATGTGTCTCAAAATATAATTCAAAGTCAGTCGGAGAAAAAAAAAAGTACTATTTACCATTCACAGACCATATTATCCAAAAACAGAAAGAAAAAAATTTAGTCACTCTTTCAAAAACCAAGAAAATACTTCATTTGTTGCACACGCTTTTAAGACCATGTCTTTTTTTCCCTTTGGTCAGTTTTTAGACACCTAAACATGTGGTCCAAAAGGGACCTTTGTGAAAAGTTAACCCAAATCCATTGGGATTTGGAAGAACAAAACAATACCAATGTGACTTCACTAACAATTCTCACCCCAATAAACTTTAATTAAAACAACAACAACAACAACAACAACGACAACAACAACAACACAATATTAAAAGACAGAATTTGATGTCATGAAAAGACATTGCAGAAGGGTCAGGACACTTTGATACTACTCTTGACTTTGAAACTACAAAAATGTAATCCATTGCCTTCACCCATTCTTTCTTAACATACCATGAAACAAATAAGTTAATCAAACGGAACAACTAAGTTATTTTACATTTAGTTTCTTCACGTGAGATTTTAAATAATAGAGTCAAAGACATGTAAAATACTGAAAATAAGAAAATGTTTCACAACCAGGAGTGTTATTATATACTCTTGCACAAAATTATTTAATGAAATTTCATTGGAATATAGTTGCCCTATTTTTTGGAAGTTGTGGTTTAAACAAAGTCCAACATCATTTTCAAAATACAAAATTCTGCATTCAATAATGTACAATCATAAATTCCAGCATTTAATTAAAAAATTACAATGCCTTTTCAAAAACAGGAAATTGTGTTGAATGACCATGAAAACATATCAGGAAATAGAAACAGAGTCAGAAATAGACAGAAAGATGTAGTTATCAGCAAAAGTACATACACACCTATTGTAAATATGCACGATTTTCTCAATAAGTTAAAAGAAACTATTAACATAATAGGAAAAAAAATGGAAATGGAGCTGGCAGATTTCTCAATAGAAAAAGAAAAGAACACACACACGTGTGTGTGTGTATGTGTAAATGTGCATATATACTCATACATATGTATTTATGTATGCACATAAATGTATATATGTACACATATATCTGAGTATATATACATATGTATGTATGCATGCATGTATATATCTATCTATCTATCTACCTATCATCTATTTATCTCTATATAATCTCATTAATACTATGATGCACAAGAATTGCTATTACACTTTGTTTAGGAGATGATTCTAATAGTTTCCATGCTAACACACGCAGAGCAGACTGCAAGCCACACTTCAGTTTACAAACCTTTAGCCTTGAGTTTGATACTTCATTTATTACACCACTACTCTGACAAATGGTCCACTGGCTCTGATCCAATTAGTGAGCTCCTGTGAAACTAGGAAGAGCAGTGGATGTTGTTCACACAAAAACTGTATCCAAAATATTCAGACACCAAATAAGAACAGCAATAGTATGACACCAGGCTGTGTTTGGTATTAACCAAGTGTTTTCTTGTCCACTGTTTCTGCACAATTCTTTCAGTAGACATCATAGCTCTCTGGTAATCCCATTTGATTTGGCCAGATACTTCATAGACACCCTTCATTCAGCAATGTGGAGTGTTCTCCAGTTAGTATTACCAAGTTCATAACTGCCTTCTCAGTTATTCTAACCCAGTCAGGAGAAAGACAGAGTTCATCCCTTAGTTGCCAAAGATGTACCCTTGTTCTGATAACCAACTTGAACGTAATGCAGTTCTCCAAAGCCGTGGATGAGGTGACATCATTTATACAATGTTGCACGTCGTGCCTTTCAGGGCATATTTTCTTAATGTGACCTGCTATTCACAATTTAAAACATGAATCAAAACTTCTTACTGTCCTAAAGCTATCTAGAGCTTTTCAAGATTATTACTGAAGCAAAGATTATTTTAAACTAATTGTCCTTACATGTTGGTCTGACTTTCCATCATCATTTATAGCAGCAGAATTTCAAAGACAATTTGCATAATGCATTCAAACTCAAGGCATTTTTAAGAAGTCTACTTAGAAAATTTCACATATGAAATTTTTGCAAAAGGAGAGGTAATTAAATGTATTCAACTCATTTATCTTGTGATGTTTTTGGAAAGAAAAGACCACAGCACGCACAAATTAGGGGGCAGTTTGCTCTGTATCTATATCTAGTACAAAACTGGTCAATATATATGTCTGTGTTTATTTAGAATCAGAGAATTACTACTTAGATGTTCAATTAAATACAATTTTAATAATTTAACTGTGAATACTTAGTAAGAATTAAACTTCTACAGTTAATAATTTAAAATAGTACTTTTGTAACGTCTATTAATCATTAAATAATTCATTGAATAAAATATTCTTAATATGTAGCTCAGAAAATTTAAATAGTATGCATAAATGAGGAGGATATTAGATAAGAGATATGAACATACTTTCAGAAACATAGAATTAAAGACTACAGTACTTTTAATTAGCACCTGCATTTTATAGAAATAAGAGAAACATATACTAATATGCTTCTCATTGCCCTGCTCTCTCTTGCTCTGTGAAAGTTTACCACACTTAGAATTCAGTAAAACATTTGTCTCTGAAAAGACTTCTATCCATTTCCATCTTTTTCTTAGCTAAAGGAATGATAGGTGGAAATGAGTTAAAAGTCTTTCACTACTGCAATTAGAATTAATTTTCAGCATTAATACATATTTCACACACACTAACTCTATATTGATTTTAAGTATTAACTACATTTCTTCTGTGATAAGGATATTTTACCTGTATTTGGATGAATATACCTAATATAGGGTAACTGAGGTCTTCTAAAACAAATAGAAGATTATAAGGCAAGGTAATCATTTAAAATTCCATTTATGTAATGGCACTTGACATTTTCTTATATAATACATTATTTGTGTACATTAATTTTAAATTCCTACCATAATTCCTAAAATTAAAAATTAACCTTAAGATTAAAAGGCAGAGATAAAAAGTAATAGTGCCTAATTATAATTATGGAACAAGAATAAAGGGCTTACATTTATGTGTATTAAATCAAACTTTCCATCACCATATATTTGACCCCATTTAGCCTTATCTACCACCCCCTTGCCCCTTACCTCACCCCAACAAACTTTAATTAAAAAAGAAACTTTCAACTAATGTTAAAAAAGATCCTAAAGATTATTTTCAGTTTGCTAGACGCATTGCTATGCCTAACCACCCAATCTAAAGTCATTTTTCCAAATCAATCATTCCACTTCTATCTCCAGTTTCCTGTCATATGTTAAACCCAGGCGTCAATGTTTATATACAGATTTGACATTGTTCAATTTCTGAATATCCTACAGTTTTATTATGCCTGTGTCCCTTTTCTTCCTCAATGATACTTTATGTTCTGTGTAGACAAGGACCAAACTTTATACTGGTTTTGTGGGGAAGCTGTAGATAAATTTCATTTTCTAAAACCAACATCTAACTGAATTTTAAAAATCCTAATATCTGAAATATCAATCAAAAGGGTGATGAGAAGGTTATCTGAGTATGATCATTCCATCAATGACCTAGTTAATTCTTATGGTTTGTTTTTTATCAGTCTCATTGCCTGGTTTACATTAGTTTTATGTTAATTAATTCTAAGTTTTGATCCTGAGGGTCAATGCTATTTTTGGAGGATGTGTCAACCTTTGTCCTGAATATAAACACTGCTTTTTGCAACAAGAGGCTAAGTTTGTAAATTCTAGTATTTTGCTTTCTCCAACACAAACTTGAGCTTTTTATCAAATCTATGCAAGTGGCTATTTTATATTAAGAACTATTATTTAATTGTCTAATTTCGCTAGTGTTTCTGCTTTTCCAAACCCTTAATTATATTCGATGGACCATCACATTACTCACAAGGAATGAAATAACAACATAATGAATATAATGTATTTCTGCTTCAGAGTCAGTAGGATGCTAACATAATAAACTGGTCTTCTAAATCTGTAAATGCAAGCTTGCAGGGTATTGCAAGCTACCTATACGTAAACTTGTGTTGTTAACACAATTAAATAGCTGGTATTTCAGACTGGATGATATTAAATTTATGCAAACAGCAGTGTATCTTTAGCTAACATAACTAATCTCAACACATTATATGAATGAGAAGTAAAACATTATATTTTCTGTAGTTTTGAGTACACACACACACACAATAACTTATAAGAACAAGTTACAGATGAGTGTGTCGTGATTATTTTGATGAGGTACAGTTTATTTAAAATAGCTTACCAATTAAAGGACATATGGGAGACATAAAGATCAGAGAAAATGAACTTCAACAAAGGAAAACAATTTCATCTTTAGTTCAGGCATTTTCAGATTATAATGTACTGGTGATATTTAAGTTTATTTTTCCTTATTTATGGTCTGTAATGTAAGGATTGTGTTTTATTACTCTTTTGATTCTCACCTTTTATCACCTGTAACAGACCACGGTGCTTATTTGCAGACCCCTGAGAGTGAAAGCAGTCTACACCAGTCTGACACATGCCACTTTAGCGTGTGAATTATTTTGAGCTGAGGGAAATCAAGGCCTAGCAGACTCAGGAAGAGTTTTCTACCGTTCCCTTATCTGCCTAAAATAATTTAGATAGGTGGATATATTTTACCCATTCGTTTCTGCTGGAGTTCTATAAAAGCTCTCTGATTTTAGTAGAATCACAATATTTATGGAGTATTCTTGATGTAAAACTTTTAAACAGCTCTGAAGAAGTCTCATAACAAATTCATGAATTTTCTGTTTTTATCCTTTTATACAAATGACTTAATTGACCACAGTGCCAAAAATGGAATGCTTCATTTAGTTACGTGAAAAGTATTTGAGGAAACTTACCAAATATGTTTTGACCAATCATTGCCATTTATTATTATTCAAGATAATTACTTGAATAATAACACCAAAGAATATGCTACATTGCATTTAAACATTAATTATTTTTTCATATATAAATAATAAGCTGTTAAATGCTACTATACTAGCAAATCTAAATTCCAGCTGATGTACATTAGTGAAAATCATGAAAGTTGGTTTAAGAAACTTTCATACTGGGCAACTTTAACCACAGGAAATTTGTTTTAAAAATTACAAAAAGCCTGTAGCTTAAAATTCACCTGAGACAAAGATGCTTGTTTTCTAAAAACTATTTTTTTTTCAGAATTTTTGGAGTAATGTATTTAAAATTTATTCAATTATGAAATGTGTACTTTGTGACTAAGGTTCAAAAATGATTGATAAAAGCACTCCTCAACAATTCAATTTTTTTTCTATTATAAAATGTTTAATTTTTGTCAACTACTGTTTAAGTACTAGAGATTCAGAGTTGTGGACTTCTGTTTCTAATGATTTGGATTAACTTCTTTATTAGAACTGACTTTTACGAGGAAAACAATCAAACCGCTGGGAAAATATTTTTTAATGACCTAAGTGCATAAAGGAATAATCAGGATAATAGAAACTGCCAGGACCAATTCTCAGGAAAACCTTAAAGGAAAAGGTGTAGGCATAATACTTGAGCATACTAGTAGTATTTCGGTTCTGTTAATCCTGACAATCCAGCGAATGCGGGCTTTAGTTTAGAAGTCTCATGGAGCAAGTGAAAAGAAAGAGGTGTAATTTAAATCTAGGGTGAGAATTGTAGGAACCCTTTGCCATATTAAGCTGGGGACTCAAAGAGCTACACCTTTGAGGTAAGGGTGAACTAAATGTCAATTCACTTTCACAATCCCTGATCTCCACAAATCCCAAAGGAATTTTGGGGATTTTTACCTGGCTCTAAGATAAACACACACACACACACACACACACACACACACACACACACACAATAAAATAAAATAATAATACAAACTAAAAACATTTATTAAGAGTAGCCCAACACAATATCAAAGAGAAGAACAAAGTTGGATGACTTACACTATCTGATTTTAATTCTTACTATAAAGCTACCGTGGTCCAGGCAGTGTGGTATTGGTGAAAGATTAGACATATAGATAAATGGGACAGAATAGAAAACCCAGAAATAGAGCCACATAAATATAATCAAGTGATCTTTAAGAAAGCAAGTAAAACAACACAATGGAGCAAAGACATTTTTTCAACAAATGGTTGTTGAAGCAATTGAACATCCATATGCAAACAAAAAAATGAATTAGACGGAGGCATTACGCTATTCACGAACATTAATTCAAAGTGTGTCACATACCTTGAGGTATGTATTAGTTACCTTCCTCAGACAGACATATTAAAAAATGGTGATTCTGAAGTACACCAGTTAAAAATGAACAAAAGAACATGGATTTGCTGTTCTGTATATTTATGGCATATCTATATATCACCATCTTTGTAGCAACGAAGAATAAAGGCGGGCCATTTTGAAAATTAAGCTATACTAGATTAGCTGAGACACAAAATTAACAAGCAAGTCAATAAAGAGGAAAATAAAAGCTGTTAGTACTGATGATGTTAGTATGAAGACTGGGAAAGTTAAAAATTTTGGCATACACTTTGATGGAAAGAAAATTTCCATGTACACATGATAGATATTTGCTATCCCTCATTAGCCTTAGAAAGAGTAAGTCTGAACAAGCAGTTTCTTTTGTGAGTTTTCTTTTACCATATTTATGTAGTTTCCACAACCAGTAAGCTTTTCTACTGATGTTTATGTTCTTAGTGAATCATATGTTAACTACTCAGGTGATAAATCACTTATCTGACAGGATAGAAGGAAGGACACAGGTAACCAATGTATTCAATCGTTAGGGACAAAGTCAGAATCTTTGCTTAGAAAGTGAAGGAAATGAAATCATAACTTCCTACCAGCCTTCTTTAGAAATAAAAAATAATAATTTTACGAAAATTATGTGTTAAGGAAAACAGCATGGTATAATTAATTTAAAAGCCTGTGATCCTAAAAAATGTATGATTCAAAGACACATGTAAGAAATGTATTTATTAATAAAATAGATGATAATAAATAACATATTATCTTTAAGAGGCTTTAGGAGATACAAGGACTTGAAGAAATCTGAACGTTCATAGGAAATGTTTTACAAAATAAACACAGTCTACTTTCTTCCATGCTTTTCCTTCTACCTGAAGCACAGTCTAGTTTTCCACTTCCATTACTCCCTCCACCCCAACCTTACCAGTTCAACAGCAGGTTATTTCCCAGGCCTGGGGTTACATCTGCTTACTCATATACGACTTACCTAAGCCCTCAAGTCTGGTTAAATTGGGACCTTCTACACACTCATTGCAACCTGTGGTTTTTCTTCTTACCACTTAATCATAAGTTTTAGGATTAGATATATGGCTTACTTAGTGGTGCTCCTCACTGACATATAATTACCATGAGGTCAGATGTGTTGTCTGGGTCTGTCCCCTGTGAGTGTCATGCCATACACATATTAAATAATTAACAAATAATTATGGAATCAATGAATATGCAAGTATACATTTTGGCATTATGTGATTGCAAAATAAAACTATGGAATATGATCACATAACATGTCTTGAAATGGAATAAAGTAAAAGAATGGGAAGAATAAAATAAAAAGAAATGTTATCTAAACAATTTTCAAACTTTTATGGTTTTTCATACCACTTTAATTAGTAGTTAGATCTCTAATTACTGAGACAAAATAGTGATGAGAATTAACTTGATTCAATGTGGAAAAACAATGTAAGATAAATGATCTAACTAGATCAGAAAGTCAGTAAATGCAAGGAGTTATTTAAACTTAGATTTAGAGCATTCCAATAAACAGTTTCATTTTTTAAAGCAGTACATTTCTATAGTATCTATTCCTATAATATTTCTGCTCCATATATAAGAAATGGTGAAATGTTGCTTGAAGATGAATGCATTAAACACTGCATTAATTATCTTTAGCATATATTTTCTCTTTCTTACATCCAATACATTTAAGAAGTATATGAATTGAATCACCCAACATTTTGTAAATTGGACATAGCAATACACTCTACTAATATTTCAATATAGTTTTGAGGAGAAAATGCCATTATTGGGCCATGTCTCTGATGTGAATTAAATTTTTGGTAAATGTGTTTACTTGATTTAATTTGATCAGTTTCTTGATTGATGCATTTATTCATCCACTATTTAGGGAGTATCGCTCTTTACTGAGTATGTGCCACACATTGTGCTGGGTATTATCCATGACAAATACTGTTTGGCTACAGGTGGATCGATGGTAGCAAGAACCTCCTTAGAACGTCTCATTCAGCCCTGAAGGATGAAAAGGCAGAATTATGCATCTAGAAATAAGATTAGCAATATTGGTATTTGTCTAGACTGAATGCTACAAATATCAATTTAATTATTTTATTTTGGGTTATGAATATATCTTTGAGAAAAATTCATTTTAAATAAAAAGTTTAAAAACAGAAAAAAAATAAAATGCTGGGTAGGTTTGGAAGTTGCCCAGGCGAGATGTAATGGTAATTTGAAGCAAGATAATGTAAAAGTAAGAACACCCATTACAAATGTACTAAAGTGAAAAAAAAAAGTACTAAAGTGATCTGTAAGTGAAGTAGTTGGTGATAGAGGCAAAAATTCATTTATTCATCTATTCAGTATTTCTTACAAAGCGCCTACAAAAATGCAAAGTACTCTTCTTGGCTTTAGGATAACTTAATATGTAAGAACAAGAAAATGCTTGCTCTATGAAAGATGATATTTTATTAAGCAGAAACAGATACTAAACATAGAAGTAAATACTTAGATAATCTGATTTCAGATATTTTTAACTGCAATGAAGAAGGTAAAATAGGGAAATGAGCTAAAATATGATTGAGAGAGAATAAAGAACAATTGAATAGTTCAAGTATTATACTCAGAGAACCCCTCTCTGAGACAAAGAAATTTTGGTGGATTTGTCATATATTTTGGGGCAAAATGATTAATAGTGTAGGAGGCAGAAACTGGAAACTCAGTGAAAAATTACCAGGTTTTTGAATAGATGCATTGAGGTCACTATTTTACTAGAATTGGAGAGAACTAGTAGGGGAACATATATAGTGGAATGTTTGTTCGGTTGATGAAGAGGGAAGAATCAATAGTCAAGACAGAAGAAGGTGGGGCTCAGAGGGTTTGGCCAGAGTAGAACACCTGCATATGGTCTCTCTAGCATGATATCCTCTAGGAAGTCAGATCTTATACGTGGGCTGTTGCCCCAAGGGTAAGTGGTCCACTGGAGAAGAAGGAAGGCACATAGCTCTGTGATCTAACTTGGGAGGTAGTTCTGCCATACTCTATAGGTTGAAACTGTCAGGAACACACTCAGATTCAAGAGCAAGGGTTATTGACTACATATCTTGTTGGAAGAAGTGTCAAAAATATGTGGCCATATTAAAAAACAAACAAACAAAACAAAACAAAACAAAACAAAACAAAACAAAACAAAACACCACCACCAAAGTATGCCTCTGGCCATAAGCAATTTCACATTCTCCCTAACGCAAAATGAAATTACCAGTGTCAAATCCACTCTCGAAAGTCATTTCCCAAAATGGCATATGCTTGGACGCAAGGATTAGAATCTCTTCATCCAAATGGAAGCCAAGTGCAGATGAGAGTCCTGACATTCATTCTTCAGACCTAAAGAACTGTGAACCAGACACAAGTTATATGACCTGTCCAAATCCAACAGAGAGTGGTGTGGCAGCCACAGTGTAACTTCAGTAGAGACCCCCCTAAAATTAGGAGAAATGAGTATACACAACAGTCACTCTTTCATAGCACTTCTGAAAATCAGCTAAACACATGTGGCCATATCCTTGAATAGGGCTTGAACCTACTTCCTAGGAATAAATCCCTATGACTTTGTCTTCTGGGCTCTTGGGTTTCATGTTCTGTGTTATTCTTCCTGAAAAAATTAGATACAGGCTTTGTTTTTAGCTCCATAGTGTTCTTAAACTGCTTCCTTGTTATATAAATTTGAGAGTCAAATCATTTTATCTCCAAGCCATTTAGCTCAAACTGATACAATCCTGTAAAATGCATGAAGGTTTTATGTATCCAGTTATAAGCATTCCACAAGACAAAGGACAAAACCACAAATTTATTTGAGATAAGTTTGTCTCTACTTTGGGCAGTTTATAAGGTTGCAGTGGAAAATGCCTTTGAGATTCTTAGAAGCACTTTCACTAAAAATAGTGTCTTTGGGGCCGATCTTGGGATCTATAGAAGACCTTTGTCTATCTGAAAAGATCTACGGAGCATCAGCTCACATCTTTCTAAGATCTTAAAAGATGTTATAGTCACAACTTTGGCTCTATCTTTACATTGATTTGACAACCTAACAGTGATCTGGGTTTAATTTTTTTTTCCTGAGAGTTTTACTATTTTAGAGGAAAACTTTCTGGTTGGATAAACCATCCTGGCCTCTTAACATTTCATCCTATTTCTACTCAAAAGGGAAAGTTATCTCTTTCATTCATCTATCTTTTTTCTTTTGATAAGCAAATAGAAGGTAAATGATTACTTCAACCCTTGGGCATGGCAATCTCGTCAACTAGATCATTAAGTTCATTTGGAACACTTCTTATTTTCCACATTACTGTAGGTACAGTGTTGCCAAAATTCCACTACTATATATCAAGAGCCCTCTTTTCTCTATCTTCCAATATACATTTTTCTCAATTCATCACACACTCCCACCAATAGTCTCTTCAGGTCCTAACTGCCACCCATTTTCATAAAATATGTCATGTAATTTAGATTTTTGCTATAGCACCATCCTGTTTCGTGTGCAATTTTCCCCCCATTTATCTTTTCTATGAAAGCAATGATAGCAAAATTTGGTGGCTTAAAGCAACAACATTTTGTTGATCTCATGATCTGGGGATCAGAAATTTTAGCAAGACTTGGCTAGATGATCTTTTATCCATGGAATATTGACAGAGGTCATTTGGTGGTATTCAATCTGGAGGGTTTTAGATGGCTTCACTCACATGTTTGGGTTTTAATAGGATGTTAGTTGGGAGTGTTGACAAAAGTATCTATATGTTTAGTTACCACCATAGTAGCTTTAGGGTAGTTGGATGTCTAAAATCACACCTTAGAGTAATAGGCACAATTGCTCCAGTGAACCACACATAAGTTCCATTGTAACATATTACCGAGAATTGGAAGTAATGCTTCTTTTCTGTCATAATCTATTTGCCAAAGCAGACACAAATCTGCCTGGAGTAAAGGGGTGGAAACATAGATATTAGCTTGGGAGGGTGGAGTATGAAAGCATTTGAAGCTTTTAAAATGGCTCTTCAGTTAACAGGCTAATGAATATGTCAACTGGTTTATGTTCATACAAAGATGTATTCATACAAGAGTGAGAGTAAATAAACGACAGCTAAACATATTATCATGGATGAATCTCATAATATAATGTAACAGAATGCTGAATGACAAAACCATAGATTACACATCAGATGATTAGATTTACATGGAGTAAAAAAGCTGAGAAAACTAAATAATATATTATTGAATCATATACAGATTGAAATAAAATTTAGGTTAATGATTACCTCTAGAAGCAAGAGAAGGAATGCAATGGGAAGACACATGCAGGTGCTTTGGGAGTACTACCACTAAACTTTTTGAGCTAGCCATTGGAAACACTAGTTTTCGTTTTCTTTTAACTGTCACGTATGTTTAGAAAGTTCAGAATGTATGCTGTTGACAATATAAAGTAGGAATAAATAAAAACAATAGAAATATAATAATAGGAACTGGTAAAAAGTTTGAGAAATTTAACCTTGAAGTGGGGGTATGTTAAAGTTGCTAGAAGAGGTAGAGGGTAAATGAAAATTTAATGTATCTGATTTGGGAAATATAACAATAGAGCGCAGGAATGATACAGGAGAGAGGGAAAAGGAAAAATGGAAGAAAAGAGAGATCGCCAAATAAAATAACTGTGAAGTGATACCTGGGGATAGGAATCAGAGCACATTTGGATGGTCTGGAGTTTGATGGGAGAGACACAGCCAACAATGTACGAGAAGTGTAGGAAGATGGGTTCAGATACAGGTGGATGCCTTATGACAACATGAAGCCATTTTGGATAATTGCTTTTGAAAATAGGCACATAAGACTAAAATATTCATTTAAACTGAATTTGGATGCCATAGATTAACTCACAAAGAAAAATGCAATTGCTAAGAGACCTGAACAATAATGTGCCACCTAGACATTCTTCATTATTCCTATGGGACAGCGAGATGGAAATCTAAGTAATAGTCAAAACCACACTTGTGGCTCCCCCAGAAATTAGATTATAGCAATTGGATCAGATAATTTTCCTTGCTAATGACATGAAGCTTAGCTATTTATCCCATCATTTTCATCTTTAGTGATACTTCTTTCAAAGAAACTGAATGGTTATGTTAAACTGGACGTTGCTGAATGAATACTGCCAAATTCTCTGAATTTCGTTGACATAAATTTTAGGGGAAAAAAAGGGGGTTTCTAATTCTACTTTAAAACGATAACTATCAGAATTTGATTTAGTATATCTGCTACCTAGATAGTCTGGTAAATATTTTAAAACACGCTAATGACTTGAAACAAATAATATTGTTCTTCATGCATTTGTACTGACAACTTGATAAAATATCCTGAGTCAAATCTATGAATACAGAAAGAACTCACTAATGCAACCTTCTGCTGTCATAATACCTGCTGCTTCACTTCTCACTCTGTATTTTATACTCTCTATTTTCATCAGATAGAAGTAACTAGAATAAACAGATTTATCAATCTAATGGATACCAGTCAATAGCAATGTTTTCTTTTTCATGTTCTGACTTACATTTAAAACACAAATAGTGTAAATTACTAGATAAACATATAAAAAGTACTTCATATTTTGTGTTACAGCTTTAAAAGCTTTTTGAAAATAAATATTAATATTGAACAAGCATTTCCACCGTGTTTTAAGTACAATTTATATTTAGGAACTTTAGGGAATCAATTCATAGAAATGGAAGAACGGCAAGTAAAGTAGAAAGCTAAATAAATTATATGCAAACTGCAGAAAGCCACTGAAGAAGTGAAATCGCATTGCCATTCAGATTTAGTACTTTCCTTCTCAGGGGGTATAAATTGTACCTCTAATAGGTTGACTGTGCAGTAGAGTCACTGGAGGTCATCTGTACTCTAGAGCTAGGAAAGTTAAGACTGTTTTAAGACTTAGGATGCATAAAGAACAGCTAAAGTAAAGGACGTCTTCAAAGAAATTGATTAAATATGTATGTAGTTTTCCAAGTCTATTATTCCAGCTGCTGGCGACTAGATGGTTATAAGTGTAAATCAAAGCACTTACAAGCTAGATGTCTACCTCTGTAGGTACCCACACAGTATTTCCATCAAATCCCATTTCACTCTTCCTTTGAATGAAATGATTGATTGTTCACAGCTTGCATGACTCTGCACTGCCCTACATCCATCTCTACTCTCCACACTCCATACTGAGTTTGCATCATTGACTTTCTGCCAGCCATTTGGCTGCCAGGACACAGACTGACATTTAATGATCTTTCAACATGGCAATGTCACATTCATCACTCTTTATCACTTGTCACAGACCTGAATTCAAATGCAAACATGAAATGGAGACTGACTTCAATCCAAACTCTGACATACTTTTAAATTGACATCTGTCAACAGAGCTTGACAAGATACATGGAAGAGAAAATAACTTGTTGCTTGTACAATAATTAAAAACACTAGTTCTGAGAGCATCGTGAGAAAGCAAGGATATTTTAATTTCATGAGGCAATAGTTCTTATATAAAGTTTCAAGGAGGAAATTATATTATCTCAACTGTCATATCAACTAATGTCAAATATCTATATGGACTTAAAAAACATAATTTAGTTTTAATGTAAAGTTCTGCTTTATAAATCAAATACCATAATATCCTCACATGCTATTTACAGACTTCTTAAGAGATGAGGACCCTCAAAAGTTGTAACAATCACTTAGAAGAAAATAAAAACCAGTATAATTACACAAAGTTGCTCTAAGCTCTTTCTCTCTCTGAGTTGTCTTACCCTTCTGTAAGCACTATCATTCTCTACACTACAGGTTTTTTCCTAAACTTTCCTAAATCTGACACTGTCCCAATATACAAGCCTACATTTCACTGACTTTGGGCATATTAGAATATTGGTACTGTATAACAAGTAGTTGTTACAATATATACAAAGAATGATAAAAAACGTATGCAAGAAATTCAGGGTTTTGGAACCCCTCAGCCAATCTCTAGCAAGTAAAACTTTATTTTCTGTCTAGAAACTAAGAGATCCTTTGTTGAAAAATACCTTTAAATAGGAACAGGTTTGTTACCTAACCCATTTAGTTTCACTTTTTAGTTAAATCAAGAAGAAGAAAATAACCTTCCAAACATGATGGCACAAGCCTAAACTTCCTGAAGTCAGGGCCGGTGTATTACGTTCCACAAATCTATATCCGCAGAGTCTGATATTTAATACATATTTATAGAACTAAACTGAAGCATCATAAAACTTTATTAATTTCACATTGAAGGACAACAGGTTTTCTTATACGTCACAATATCAAGAAAACTCCTTGCTCTTACACTCAGGGAAGTATTTCTCTAAAGTAATGCTTCTTTGATCTAATCTCCCTTTCAGTTATACTTGAGAAAATTTCGACACACTGCTCTCCATTTTGTTAACTGGAGTACCTATCTAATATTTTATTCCAGGTGTCAAACACTTTAAGAATATAGACATATGCTTTGTATGCAAGATAGGGCCTATCACAGAATTTACCATGCTGTAAGGCCTTAGTAAACATTTATTGAGTGAAATCAAGGTCTTAAAGGCATTAGCCTCAAGACCCACAGATTTTTCCCAGTGTTATACTTCCTAAAGCTGATTCTGGTAATGCCCTCCAAGTTCCATTTTCTGAGCCTGGGCACCTATTACTTAGCCGATACTGATAACACCTCATGGCTGCCTTCTTTCCCAGAGAATTGCCTTCAGCCGAAAGGATCAGGCACCTTGCCCCAAGACAGGATACTCTGTACAGCAATTTCCCAAGGTCATTTCTCATGAGTGGACTTCCCAATACATCCCTGGAACAGAAATTCCCACCTTACACTCTATTTCTAGGGAAGCTGATCTAAGGCACTTAGCACTGTAAGTGGCCCTAGAAAGGAAACTCGAAGAATGAGAAGGTCCTTAGGGTTTGTATCTCTTGCCAGCTGATTGCCAGGAGTACCCTACTCCTGGAGGTAGGTGAAGCAACAAAATTCCCTGGGACCATAGCAGTGTGATCCACAGACTTTCACATGTTTCAGTTGGGACAGGATGCAGGGGCCAGAGTCAGGGATTTGAGAAGTATGGAAGAAATAGCAATGATAAAACTGGACAGCTGCTTCTCAGCATGATTATTTCATGTAAGAGTACAAATAACAAGCTTAGGTAACCAAATTAGCCATTTAATTCTAGCTTGAGAGTCAGAGACACTTCACAGCACTGAAATGAACCCTCATCTCTGGCAGCCCCCAAATAAACACTGCCCAGTATCAGGTGACACACTTAATTCTGAGAGTGGCGAACACTCAGGGACTTTTCACACGTTAAGGTCACTTTGACAAGGAAGGAGTGGGGCCCTTCAATTTGATATGAAAATATGTTGGTAGATGCATTCCAGAAAGCTGAATTCTCAGGTTGTTTGTTTGTTTGTTTGTTTGTCTGTTTGTTTTCTGTACCATCTGAATCTCCAAATTTGGCTCACCCTATCTTGTCAGAAGAGAGAGACACTCTTGCTGGCAGAAAAGGTAGAGAACTCAAATTTGTCAGATATCTTACAAGAAAATTTTTTTCCTGCCCCAGATTGTATTCCTTCCTTTCATGATATGATGATTAGGGTAAAATCTCAGCATAAATGTACTGGGAAAATGTCAAGACTACAAATAGGAAGAAAGAATACATGTCAAAGGTGTTGGTACTGATTCAGGTAAGTACGCCTGAGAAGGGATCCTGTGGCTGCTGGAATACCAGGTTGGATCAAAGTGTTTGTAAATGCTATAAGGATCTTACACACTGGCAAGGACTCTGATGACAGTCCTATTATGCTGTTCTGATGGCTCTTTGAAGCTTAGAAAATGTCACATAAGTGATGGTTGACAATAAATGGAGTAGAGAAGCCAGGACTACCATAACAAACTGGTGTAGAATAGAGCAAAAGTCTCAGAGAAATAAGTCTGTTACAATCCATTCTTTTTAAAACCCACCTTATAATTGTGTTCTTTGAGAGGGCTCTGAGCAGCCATCAGTTACAAGTACATCGAGGATACAATGGGAAGATAAATTCCAGAATCATGGGAAATTTCAGGAGTGGCTATGCCACTAGGTTAGGACAGACAGTGGAAGATGTTAATATAGACCTTCCCTTCCCAGTAGTAATGAGGATAATAGAATCCCAGAAGAGCAGAGGCCAATAGGCATCACTTAACCATCAGAAGCAAGGTATGTATACTGGTTGAGAGCAAGGTTGAAATGTCAATCATGGATACAACCAGCAGGGATTTATGAAGATGGCTTATAGTACCTGCTGTCTCCAGGAGCTAGATTGGTGGACAGCCCAAATAGTATTTCTTCAAAAGAGATTATAGTATATAATCAAAAGAGATTAAGAACAAAGGTGCTAAAGCCAACACTTTGCCCATTTTTAAGACCCAGGTCAGTTCCACCTGATGAAGAGGTTCAATCCCCTTTGGAAGAACCTTATAGCACCAGAAAAGAATAAACAGCTGTGATCTTCCCAACCTTCCATGAAGCCAATGACCATTTCCTGGAGTGACAATACACTGAGAAAGTTGACTGCTAAACTCGAGGGCACACATGAACTTGGCAGTTTCAGTGGAAACAACTGAAGTTTTAAGCCAGATCTATCTCAAAGTGTGTCCATTGTGTACATGGACTCGCCCTCTAATAATTTCTTCAGATTCCACCTGGATAACTTAAATAGATACTCATATTTTTCATTATTAACAACATAACCTTGATGGGATAAGAGCTATGATGGTAGGAAAATCCACATGGAACTGGATTTCCTTCTGAAACTGCCCTTTCCCCAGTGTCAAGATAACAAATTAAAACCAATATTGTATCCCAGGAAATGACACAGGCTGATGTCACACTCAAAGTTTTAAACGATGTATGTATTTAATGTTTAAGTGTGGCACTTGCAAAACTGGATAGGTTATGCCAGATAATAGGAGACTACTGCAAATTACACCTAGATAGCTGTTGCTAAGATATATATATATATATATATATATATATATATATATATAACACTTTATGTGACTGTTGATATAGCTATACCCAGTGAAAATATCTTTTAATAATGAGAACAACATAAATATGCTTACAATATACAAAAATTGTAAGAATTTACCACCAGCCGACTCACAACACAAGAAAAGTAAAAGGAAGTCCTTTAGGCAGAAGGGAAATACCAGATAGAAATATGGTATAAAGAGCATCAGAAATGGTAATGTGGACACATATATAAAATATTTTTTGTTTGTAAATATCTTTTAAAAATAATATATTATTTTAAGAAGCATATTAACACTGATTACTGTGGCAATAGAGTTGCTGCTACCTATTAGGGGCAGGCAGGAATATGTTTGATATTATGGTGATCCTTTAACTACCTGTTGGTACATAATATCTACTTAGAACTCTTAATTGGCACCTAAGTAACGATGACCTGTGTTTGTTGTTAATTTTTCAGTAGTAGCAACACAGAGGATTGATAACTAATTTAATACATCTAAACTGGCTATAGAGAACCCTACTCGATTGGTATTGAAAAATAATCACCAAACTGGAATATTTAAATATTAGTATAAATAAATAGATTTAGCTCATATTACCAAAGAAATTATCAGAATCCCTTGAGTACAAAACGTACATTTGAACAGAAAGCAATAACTGGATTTATTTCTGTATTAAAATTTTAGAACTCTTGAATTCATTATAGGATATCTATCAAAAGTTTTAGCTAGTTGATAACATTTTTGTTGTAATTCTGTATGGAAATGTGATGGTAATGCTTTCTGAATAAGCTAGTTTATCATAATGAATCCTATGTTATGATACTGGGAAATAGTCTCAAGAAATGAACATACATCTCTATATAACTATTCTTAATGCAGAGATCCTAATATTTTCGGAAGCAATGTATCATATTTTCGGAAGAACATCTAACGTAGCATATGAACCCAATGATATAGATTTTCCCAAGGACTCTTGCTGTGTAAAGTAATTGAAAACATTGTCAATTTTCTCACTTTCACAAAACATGAAATTTCAGAACAACCTTCAATATTTTCACTGTTGCTGATTCATTCTTTATTCCATTCATTTAATGTGAAAATTTGACACAATTCTTCTCATATACTGATTTCCTGTTTATTTGAAATAGCCACTTTATTCAATTGGTATAAATGTAAGAGAAAAATACTAATTTATATATCATTACATGGTAAAATATCCTTGTGTAGAAAAATAGTAGAAGCAAGATGAAGATATTTTTATACATTATATTTAAAGAATTGAATCAATTGAGTTCAAATACTGAGTCCACTGCTCACTCTAGGCAAAGGTACAAATTATTTGAGTCAGCTTCGAGTTTCTCAAAACAGTCTTGACTTTTCTGAATCCTAACCATTGTGGTTTTATACAAAGGTTTATGACCACACACAAAAACAAACAAACAAAACAACGCAAAAACACCTAGCAATTTTTATCTTTACACTTTAATATGTAAGAAAGTAGATGTAAAATATCAGCTTTTACATAGCCAAATTAATTAATTACTTCAGACTAGCAAGGTGGAATTTTGTTATAATTTTATTTGCCCTAAGCAAATTTTATTTGATCCAGTCCTGTTCGTCAATTTACAATTTCTTTTCACCGGCATCCCTTATTTAAAAAAAAAAAAAAAAATTCTGAGATACCTCTATCTTTGCTTGGTATGGGAACAAAAAGTATAGAAAATATATTTAAGCTTAAAATAAGCAGTACTATCAATAAGAAACCCAAAGTTTAATTTGGGAGACAAATAGTTAAATAAGTGCAAGTTTGATAAATTATATATGATAAGACATATGTATGAAGAGTACGGGAAACCTGAATGAAAGGCATATTCTGCTTGGGGGTTTCATGGAACAATGGGGATGCACTTATCCCCACAGCTGGAGTAATTTCGTTACATATTGCATGCTTAATCTGTAGAGTGGGGGATCCCCCTCCTTCCTAGTCGTTTTACAGATTTACTGCAATAGCTTTTGTCTATCTTATTCCCCTTTATTACCACTCCCTAAAACAACTATATTATCTTTCCCAAACCTAAATGAGGTTATGTCATTCCTCTACTTAAATATCAATGGCTTCTGATTAAACTTAGAACTCCAAACAGTTTTTCATGTTCTACAAGGCTTTCCACGATCTGAAACTCTTCCACCTGGTTCTCCAGTCTCAACTTATACGATTATCTATCATCCTCCATTATGTCCCAGCCATTCTGGGTTTTTCTCAGGTGGCTGAACACATAGTATCAAATCTTTAATCTTTTCTTTCCTTTTTCCCTGAGTTGTTTTTCTCCCCCTCCCAGTGTGTGTGGGGCTGACTCCTCAACATTTAAGACATGACTGAATTGGCCCCTGATCATTTAATTTAAAGTGCTTTCTTTGCTGCCCCCTGTCACTCTCCCTAATCCTACTTTATTATTATAACACACATAACTGCATAACTAATCAAAATAATGTTCTTCATGTATTTATTTATTTATATTGTTTATTATAGATATTGATTTTTGTTTTGTTTTTCACCATCTCCCTAGCACTTACAACCATGGCGGACACGTCATCAGGACTTAATAAATATTTGGAGTGGCTGTACCCATCTTTGAAGTGCAAGTAATAATTGAGAAGAAGGAATAAACATGGAGGTACATGAAATATATGAATAATGCATGTAGACATAATAATAAATGACTTGTTTTGGTCAATAAATACACTAAAATATAGAAGGTGGCAGTGACTTAAAAATGAGTAATATGCCAACTTACTGATTTTTCACACTTAACAAATTTCCTATCAATTTTTGGGTGTTGGTGAAAGTCATCAGAAGATTTTAAGCAAGTACCATAAATGTATATATGTTTTAGTAGATGCTGTGTCGGGTTGAGTAATGGCTCTCCAAAGATGTCCACCCTTATTCTGTAAATATGTTACTTTATATTGCAAAGGAGCATTGCAGGTATGATTAAGTCAAGGATTTTGAGATAGGGAGATTCTCCAGGATTATTCAGATGGGCCCAATACTTGTACACTTACAATGGTTCTTTTTGGAAAAGCAGGAGAGAAAAGTCAGAGAAGCTGATGTGATAATGAAAATACAGAGGAGGATCTGACTCTGGGTGGTGAGTACACAATGTGATATACAGATGGTGTATTATAGAACTGGACACTTGATACCTATGTAATTTTACTAACCATTATCACCCCAATAAATTTAATTAAAAAAAAAAGACAGTACAGTGGAGGGAGAGAATTGAAGAGGGTGTGCAGCTTTGATGACAGAAGTGGCCACTAGTCAAGGAATGCAGCTAGTCTCCAGATGATGGAGAAGCAAAGAGACAGATTCCTCTATCAAGGATGCAGAATGATCCGTCCCTGAAACAGCGACGGTAGTTCAGTGATACTGATTTTGGACTTCTGACATCTAGAACTGAAAATAATATGTTTGAATTGTTTTAACCCTCTGAGTTTGTAGTAATTTGTTTTACAGCGATAGGAAGCAGATACAGAAAACAGTTCAGGAGAAAAACGAAAGCGGTGTAATGTAGTGAGATACTAGAAGGGAACGAAGCGGGGTGGAGGCCAGATTGGCAGCCTCTGCTAAATTCAGGAGAAATATTTATGTCTAGGATATGTGGCCAGGAAAGCAGTACGGAAGAAGACTGTAAATACAAAAACTGTTCCTGAAAACTGACAGAACCTGGTGATTGATTTGATGTGGGGATCTCAGTAGAATTAAAAAAAAGAAAAATCAAGGATAAAGTTATAGATTTCTGGATTGCGCAAACAGGTAAATGGGGGTTCATTTAACCTGCAAGGCATGTAACGGATTTATAATGGGATATTATGAGTCTGTGGTCTGACATATTCTCTTTGAGATTCCACTAGATGTTCAAGAGAGGATTAGTATGAAGTTGGAAATCATGGTCCTAATTTCAGGAATTTAAGAAATAGTTTGAGAACTGTTAACATTTGCACTCTCATTGTAAGCCTTTGGGATGTATCAGAACACCGCGGGGGAAAAAATGTGGAATGAGAACAGATGATAAATGAAATATCTATAATAAAATAAAGAGTGGGGACTTGAAGAGGGCACCGTGAAAAGGGGAAAAATGATCAGAAATATTTAGGTAAAAACATATTATGCCAGGAAAATATCAAAGAGTGAAATACCGCAGTAGGCATGTTAATTGCAAGAAATGGGTAATATGAGACATAGACCCTAAAAAGTAACTTAGTGGAATTATACTGGGATATCTCACAGAACTGAATGAGGATTTAAACATTAAATGAGCAAGAAGAAAAGGTACTAAGAAAGATTTAGGCCTCTCCAGGAGAAGTACTTGGGTTTTCCCTTAGATTATTAACTCTTTTCAATTGACTCAGTCTCTATGCCCACCATTCCAAATTTGAAGGTGGAACATCCTCTGTTTTTCTGATTAAGCTTCAGTCTTTGGCAGGTGCTGTGTGCCCAGGTCTTGGGTCTGTGGCTTTACAAATTGTCCTGCATCTTTCCCGGAGAGAGAATTTTCCCCCGTTCCTTTCTATCCACAATCAGTTCCTAGCAGTCCTAAGTTTTCTTATTCTTTCTTCTGAGTGAAGAGGCCTTTGTTCCAGAAGACAGAGGGTAGATGAGCATGGGTAGAGTTTCGGCACTGGCTGCTTTTCCGGCCTTAGGCAGCACCTTCACAAAAAGAAGCTTTCTCAGATTCCTCTCCAGTCTTCCTTATAAATGTCAAATGGGTGTCAGAGAGGAAACGACTTATGGCAAAACTTATGCTGGAAGTCCCAGAATGTCACATTCCCACACCAGTTACACTTGGTCACTAACTATTTATCAAGAATATTTAGCTCAATCTTCTTTCTGGCTTAGATGACATCCAGCATCATCTGCCCCATGTACACATATGCTCACGTCATTTTTTTGTCCCTCAAGGACCCTATCTTTCCCCAGACATTGGATTAAATTGTTTGGCCTGAATCCTCAGTCCTGTTTATTTCAAGAATAGTCGTAAACTCACAATTTGTCCATTTTTTCTTTGTCCATTTTTGTCATCATGGTGAAAGAATGATACTCTCTCCAGCTCTCTACCTGTCCAAGAGGAATCTCATCTCAAGTAACATTTGACCTTTTCCACGAATTGTTGCAACTTTCTTATTGTTAATTCTTCAAAAAACAAAGAATGACCATCTTTGTCTATATTATAGTTTAAGATCTGAAGCCTTGTTCCAATGGTTTAGTTCCTCATTTTCAGACATTACTCAATAAATGTGTTTTGAATGTTTATTGTAGATGTCATGTGCAATCTACCCAGATAGTAATAGCCTTCTTTAGAAAGTTTGTAAGATATATTGATATTTTTCCTATCCGCTGAGCAGAACAATTTTGGCAGCAATTATAATATGTGAAACATCCAAATATTTCTATTTATACATATGTAGTTTATATTTGAACACATTCCAACATATATTTAATAACTAAGAGTCATTTAACTCAAGGCAAAAATTAAATAAATAAAAGGAAAAAAAAGAAACTATTCACGACAGTGCCTAGTGCCTAAACCCACTACTATGATAAGAAGAGAATATCATTTTCTAAAAGTGACCCAATAGAAGAGAGACAGATGGGCGGAACACTAGAACTAACGTGCATTACAGCTCTGGGCTGACATCACTTTCCTCCTCCCTGGGAGGTACTAAAGAGACACCAGCAGGGGCTAATAGCTATGCCCCTGTCCAGCCTCCATAGCTCTCTCTCTAGATTGCAGGTTAGATGGGTCTCTGGGTCTCTTTTGCAACTCCATGCACTCTGCCTAGGGACGGCTTCTTTCCTCTACTGGATTAGGATTCTGCTCAGAGAATCCTCAGCTGTCCCTTCTGCTGTTGGGCAGCCTTCTCACATGAATGCCATGTCCACAATATCTGCATTTCTAAAGCCATAGTATTTCTTTGGATGCTAGCCTCCTGGGCTAGGCTACAACCCAGGAATGGCTACTCATTGTCACAGAGTGATGAGTAAACCAGGACTCTACCTATAGGAGGAGATTATTTTCCTTTTTAAAATTTATTTGAATTTTGGAGCACACTTCTAGTTGCTAGATGGGATGCTGCCCGATTTATGAATCACTTAATAAAGACAATTAAATCTTCACATTTAAAAAAAATAATTGAATTTTGTCATTTTGTCAGAAAGAGACCTTTTTTAATAAGCAAAATCTCATAAATATTCTCCCCCCCCGCACAGAAACTAGTAAAGGAAATTTTGAATTATCCCTCTCTTATTCATTCAATTGAATATCTTCTGCTGAAAAATTCTGCGATTTCGCTTGTCGTTAGCGAGTTCATGCCCACGACGTGTGAACTCCGTGTGCAGGCATTTTCATAGTGGACAAACACTGTACTCGCATTTTGCATAATTAACATTGTTTTGGACCTTAAATATATGTGATATTTTAAGACTTACTTTGTATTATGTATGAGACATATTCCTCCATCCAGTGTGGAGTAAATGTTAAGGAAAAATCAGAATTCATTTTAAATAGGTTCATGTATTACTTTAAAATTATATGTTTTTATATAGTATCTTCAAGGGTTACCGAGATACCTTCTAGTACTTTAAGTCCTCTTCTGTTAAATAAGAGCTGAAAATTCTAAAATGAGCACCATTAGCTTGTAATTGCATAACTTTGTTTCATCAAATTATCAATAGAGTAAACAAGTCAATTCTGTGGAGGAGCACTGGCCAATAGAAATGTAATGCAAGCTACAAATGGAAGCTATATACGTAATTTAAATTTTTCTAATAGCTATACTTCTTTTAGATTAAAACGAGATGAAATTCATGTTAACAACATATGCTATTTAACACCCAATATTGTCATTTCAATATGAATAAACTGTTGTTAAAATAGTTTATCTTTTCACACTAAGAATCTTTGAAATCTGATGTGTAATTTAAGCTCAGAGCTCATCTCTGTCCAGACCAGTAACATTTTCAGTGGTCAATAATGTGGTCAGTATATGACAGTGCAGCTCCAGAGTTCTCTTTCAGAAAGGGCTCGTCTTACATGGTGTAATGTATGTGCTGTGATAAAGCATATTTATCTAGAGTCTTTTCGTCAGCTCATTACAGGGTGGGCTGCATCATCCCTAATATGCACCCTTTTGGGCTAAATCATGGATAATAGCTCTTAAAATACAAATAATATCTCAACAGAGTAATGTACAAAGCCACTACCAAGCATTAACTATTTAAGGCAGATAATTTTATCAAATTAGTTTTCAAATCATATACTAAGGCCCTTGAGGTAGGCTGTTCGAACTGTCATACAGAACATAGTGTCTGTATTTTCCTTTTCAACAGTGATCCTGGCATTTCACAAATACCAGCTACGCAAATGAAAATGTGCAATAATTGTTACGTGAATCAAGGGGAGAAAGATGCGAAGACTGAATAGAGTCCATACAAATAAAGGTACAACCAATAGGTTATCATCATGGATTGAAGCTCAAGGGGACAATTAAATAGTAATAGGGTATAAGTGTAATTGAAACTATGGGCCAGAATTAAAAAAGTAATGACAGGCAATAATCTTTGGGGTGTTTGAAGAAGACTACACTATGGTTTATCTTTTGTCTATACTCTTTAGATTTTAATTCATACTGGGAAAAATTATAATGAAGTAACTCACTACATCTTAATTATTTAATGATATACTCTAACAGGAATATATTTGCTTTAAAAAGGACAATGAAGAGAAGGCAATGCTTAACACAGAAGTATAAGTCACAGGTAACATAATTCAGGCATCTTGATTTGCACCACTGTTTTCTTTAGCTATTATTTAAACTTAATGGAATGGAAGAATGGGGTTATTGTTTTTTTGTTTTGTTTTGTTTTGTTTTTGTTTTTTTTTAACCTGGTAGTAGTTCAAGATAGTTGATTATAGAGCAACAAACTTTCTCTTAAATTGAGAATTGGCATTTGATTTGGAGAATTACGGTAATGGAATTATTTGCTATCATGGCGTGTGAAAGGGGAGGTCCTTGTATACAATAGAGAATGAGAACTGTAATAAACATGGCTGCATAAACTGTGCTGCATATTTAAGTAATAAATATTTGGAATATGTAAAATATGATATAATATCGCATATGATAAATGCCCTGGTATCTCAAGAGACAGAAAGCTAGGCAGATGTGGATGAGAGGAGAAGACATCTAACAACACGGCTTTAACCAGAATCCTGAAGTGAAAGATGACCAGTGAGAAATTCCCATGGCAGGGATAGACGAAGAATTTTTAAGGACAGTGATATATATTATTGACTGAGAATGCATATTTTTTTCAGCTTCCATTTTTAATCTGAAATTGGTTGCACATTTCTAGCTTACTATATATGTGTTTTTTCTTTCTGCCGCTTGACCATTAAGCCAATGGCAAAATCGTTTTCTTATAATAATTCCCCAGTTCTGAATACTAAATACTTGTAATGTTTAGATTACAGAAAAGCTATTATAATAAAAGACCTATGAATACAGATTTAAACACGAAAGGTATTTATTTCTATGTTTACAATGGTACAAAGCTGGCATGGCTGCTGGCTGGTGGAGGGTACCCCAAGCCTTCTCTTTTCTTGCTCACCATGTGTAAGGTATTGCCCTATTATGCATATAGTGGAGAAAAATTGGCCCCATCTGTATTCCATCTTGTGGGGAGTGACAAAAAGAAAGAAAAGGAAATGCTCTTCTACAGTGAAGAGTGTGTCCAAGAATGTGGACATAAAACTACTCACATTTCATTAGCTGGAATCTATTTATGTGGCAACATAGCACCAAGAGCTTAACTACCACTTCTATTACCATGGAAGAGAAAGGTGGCCATTAATGGGGACATCTATAAGTCTCTACACACATGTAAATCCATACATATCAGATATGTACATTTATCTATATATATGTACATGTGTGTATACATGCCATTATACATATTTCTATAAAATAATCAATATACATCGTGCATGTAACACAATTATATGTGTGCAACCAAGTGTAGATACAAGACAATTTATTTTTGTTTCAGTTTTTGGGTATCAGACTGGAAATGATCATACTCTTGTTTTATGGTTTTCATAGTCTAAGGATTGGGTGGTAAGCGATAGCACTGTATAAATTATATACTATTTCTAAAACTTATTTCATATTATTTAGAACATATGCAAAAGTAGAAAAACAGTGTGTTGTACCCTTACATATTCATTGCATAGATGCAACAATTGTTTAAATTATGTCTAAACTTATTTCATCTCTATCCCTGTTTACTTTGGCCCTCACTGAAACACTGTGAGGCAAGTCTCAGAAACCATATCATCCACAGAAATCTGTAAGTGTATATTTGAAAAGAAAATGGTTCTTACTGTTATGAATACTACAATAATATCATTATGACAGCATGGTGTTTCACATAATTATTGTATCCCAGAAAATGAAGATGAAGTGTCTAGACAGCAGAATATGTCATTTAAAATGAGCAAATATCATGAAAATTGTTGCAAAGGACCAAGAGCAAAAATTTACTTTGAAGTGAGATAGATAATAATCTCTAACTATTGAAGGAAAACACATTTAAGGGTAAAGGATTTACAAGTTTCAAAGAAATAAAATTTTCCTGAAAAATATATTGTGTTTGTTTTGTACTTTGAAATACTATATACTATATGGGCATGTTTGAGATTAGAAGGAGAAAAATTGAAAAATAGAATAAAAATATGGATTAGAGGTGCTTATTTCACTTAGTTTTAGTTACTGTAACATCTTTTAATTTAGAGTTCAGAAAACTATGTTGAGCATAAATGAATAACATAATAAATGAAGCTTAAAACATCCAAAAAGAACATTATACAGAAAGAATTTAAAAACAAAGTTATATTTTTAAATGTCTGATTTTATTAATTTTTTCAAAAACAAGTAAAAGCTAATTTTTGGATGCCGTATTTAATTCTTCCTAGCTTTTTAGGTACAATGTGTTTTGATATTATTTCATAAGCATTATTTTATTGCTATAAGAATATTAAATAAAAGTGGTCTCATAATTTGAAAAAAAACAGAGGCAAAAAACCCCATGGCTTTGTCCAATTATGTTAATTTTCATTCACAAAATTTAATCCAATAAATTTGGATTTTTACTGTGTGAAAGAGTTAAAAATGGCAGGAGATAAAAGACCAAAAAGATGCATTTTCCAATTGGAACAGACTTGCAATGTTGTACAATCAGGAAACGCCTAAAGATATTTCAACATCTAAGTCCTGTGTAATATGACTTTTATTTTTACAATGTGTAAAGCAAGAAGTTGTTTACTTCCTATAATTAGAAAGCTAGAGCTCAATAAAACTAAGCAGGAAATAATAAATTATGGTTGTCATAAGTCTTTCCAAATTTATATTCAGTTTTCACATGTTCACTTTTATTTTATTCTGCTTTGTGCATAGTTAATTTCTAGTTATGAAGCAAAAGCCATTGAAATTGAAATGTCTTTCAAAAGGCAAAAAGGCTGGAAACACTTTTTAAAATCTAAGTCAACAAGACTCTAAGGAGATCAAACATAATCCACTTTAAAACACAGTAAATTCTTCCTGAAATTGAAGTTTAGCTTTAATTCCTATGATATTTAAATACGTATATTCAATAAAATTATTAACTAGAAAGAGTAGATTGTGGTTTTATTAGAATAGAGAAGCCTATGAAATTGAGCTTAAATGTACATAGCTAAAAATCTGAGAACAAGCCCAGAAATGTTTGATGAAGCAGCAATCATTCTTGAAATGTTTCATTAAATTTCCAAATCAAATTGTCACAATTTAAATTTCAAAATACTTTCTTCATTTTTTGTAGCTTTTATCTCCACCAGAAATCAGAACAAAGGCAAAAGAAGATACTTAGGGATTATTAAAATATTTACTTATGCTCTTGTTGACATTATTCCTATAATTGTATATTCTACCAGCATGTGCTTTACGATGGCTCTGGGAAACCCATGCCAGTTTACTGACTGAAGTCTTTTTTATTTTTATTTTTTTAGTACTTATGTGTATATTCCAGTTTTTAAAATTCATCTTAAACATGTGATATCACATTGTATACACAACTTTCTATTCTTTTTTTAAAAAAATGACCTTTATAACAAAAATATTTTTATGTCACTAAAAATTCAAAAAAAGGATCTATAATGACATCACAGTGCCCCATTAGGTGGAAATAACTTTCCCCAACTGCTGGACATCTCTTTTTCTATCTTTTTTTTTTTTATTAAATTTATTGGGGTGACAATTGTTAGTGAAATTACATAGATTTCAGGTGTACAATTCTGTATTACATCATCTATAAATCCCATGGTGTGTTCACCATCCAGAGTCAGTTCTCCTTCCATCACCATATATTTGATCCCCCTTACCCTCATCACCCACCCCCCCACCCCCTTACCCTCTGGTAACCACTAAATTATTGTCTGTGTCTATGAGTAGGACGTGGGTTCTCGCAGGCAATGCCAGTATTGGACAGCAACTAGAAATGTCTCCAAAATGGGACAGGATAACTTGGAGGCACATCGAAGCTTTCTAGAATTAAGGAATGTTATTAGGTTCCACTTTTCACTTTTGCTTTGAACTAAGCTTTGTCCATTCTAGAACTTGCATCAGGTATCTGATTTCCTGCTTTTGAAACTCCTCTTCAATCTTTAGTCATTAGATCTCTTGGTCACCTATATGTGCATTATTCTTTGTGTATGTAGTTTTAAAACATCTTTGTGTTTATTAATACGGTGTCCTGACAATTTTCCTTATATACGTGCCATAATGTCTGTCTTAGATTTTAAGGAATCCTCTGATAAGAATAAATGCATATAAATGTATTTTTATATTAAGTTTAAATACAATAAAGTTCAAATGCTTTTTAAAGATGATGCCACACAAATATATATTAATAGTAGGAATACAGCAAGTTGACACACATAACGATATCAGTTTGGTGAATATATGTAAGGTGTGTGTGTATTGTATAACTCTATGTAGGTTGAATACAAATGTTTGTCGAATCATACTGGAATAATTTCTGAGGGCACTTTTATTATTTACTTAAACATGTTAATAAATGTTTTTGTTTGATTTTGATCTACAAACAAATGAAGATCCTTTGGTCTTCCCTTTTTATTTTGCTTTTTTTTTTTTTTTTAATGTGAGGACCCTCCAAGTCATTAAATCAAAATCAATTAAATCAAAGTCAAAATGATATTGTGTGTAAGCAATAAATTATCATGTCTTGCATTTCAATGATCCTTAAGGCAAGAATAATTTATATTTTCTATTTCTATTTAAATGGTTGTCCAAACCTTTAACTTATTAAATGTTAAATATTCCTCAATTTTACACATTTTCCCTTCATGAGAATTACTAAAAAATAAAGCTTATAGAGCAAAATTTAACCAAACATATTTTTTTTCAAAATTAGAAGAGTTCACAATGAAGTATTTCTCGATGACTCTGCAGTAATTTTTAATATATTACTGAAAGTTGAGTTTATTTTGACAATTTTTTGGCAATTAAAACAAGGAAAGATAGTAAATGAGTGTGGTCATGGGGAAACCAAAGCAAAACAAATGTATGGCTTGGATTTACACATCACATAAATGATACAGTGTACGGCAAGTCCTCAAATAATGTCATTTCACTCAATGGCATTTTATTATAATGTTGATGAGATTCCATAAGAACTTAACTTTTATTTATATCCATTAGTCTATAGTGAAATTGGTTTCATTACATGTCGTTTCGTTTAATGTCAAAGAATCTGTTGAGGATGTAAACAGAGGATTTATCTATAGTCTAAGACATGTGGCTTTCCGTGACCAGAGTATGCTTTATCACTACTTAACAGCAAGATGTGGTAACAGATAATCCCCACTCTCTCCAGCTACTTGGTACATGTTATTGCAAGATGCAATGATGGAAACTATGAGCAGAGAGGTCTCCCGTTGATGCACCATCTTCATGTCTTTTTGGGCCATGGCAGCCAGTCAAATAAATGGGGGGTGGGGTGGGGGTGGGGAAACAGTACATATTTTGAGTCAGACAGAATACTTTGAAAAACCAGAGGCATATTTTAATAATTTTCTTCTTTCTAAACAATTTATATTTGCATATGTGAAACTTCTAACATAGTTGTGATTAACATTTGGGACTCTGATAAAAATTACTTGTATATACTCTCTCCATCTTTGGAGGATGTGAGGAGTGATAGCAAATGTAATAACAAGTGTTCCTCAAAGAATTATCTTTTTTTTCTTTTTGTTTTAATAGAAATTCAGCCACTGTTAGTCCAGGAGTCATCTATTTCCTAAAGAAGTATAAATGCCTTATCCACCTGGTCTAGCTAAGTCACACTCTTATTTAGATCCTTCATTATATTGTAACATATATATGTTTACATACTTCATCTTGAAAGGTTTTAAGTTTTCTGTTTCATTTCAATATTCTATTTTTGAGAAATAACTGTGGCACTTAGAATCTGCCAAATTTGGCACTTAGAGATGAATGGCTCCTTTAGTGACAACTTACATTGCACTGTCCTTCAAGGCTACAGTCATAGAAGCCTAACACATAACAGTTCCAATTCTATTCTTACATATCACGTTTATATTTTTTCCATTGTTACTTTCAGGAAACACCTTATTCCAACAGCTAGTGAAAAAATAAGTATAATTCAAATGATTCATACTTAAAGATATTTTCAATATGCCGAAGTTATGAATATAGTCAAGGGAAAAAACAAAAAAAAAGTTAAAATTTTGCCTTAAGAAATGAACACGTCATGAGAGATATCAACTGTTCAGATTATATACACAAATTTAAAAAGCAATTTGTATTGCGAAATAATAAATAAACAACATATGTGTGTGTATATTATATATAATATATATATATATATAAAACATTCCCCATGGCCTGTTTTGAGTTTTTGAGAAACGCTATTCCCATTAGATAATCTGTAACAAAAAACAAAATGGTTTGTTCCATTTCCAAGTGATTTAGGGAGACTGTATACTGAACATCCTCAGAAATTGATTTTTTTATATAATTATCTTAAATATCACTAATATAATTTTCGGTCTAGAGACCTGTTAACTTTATCTTATACAATATTTATCAAAAGTTATTTGTCCATCAGGCTCTTTTTCCTTTAAAATCTGTTGATGTTCCATGAAATACATATCTTAAGAATAAATTCTGAAATATAAAGTCAATTACTCAATTTACATATGAACAAACTGGGAAACTTTAAATGTATAGAAAATATTATACACACAATTTATTTTTTCTTGTCTTTGACTATTCCTCTTTTTTTTTTTTTTTTTGATCATATTTTAGGTCCATGGATGTAACATCTTATCTCCCTAAGCAAATTATTTACAAGTATTCTGGATGTTACCTTCCAGATCTTGAATTGCACTATTTCGTATGAGTTTGTGCTTTTCTTTGTCCTTTTCTTTTGTCCTTTTTCTTTTTCTTTTGTTTTTCTCAGATATTCAGTGTTCCATGACTACCTATTCTTATTTAACAGAACAGCATTAAAAATTGATTGTAAGTCCTGTGTGTGTACACAAGGCTGTGGGTTTGAGCTTCGTTATAAGTCTGGAGAGTCTTTTCAAGAGTCATTCTTTGTTTGTTTGTTTGGGTTTTTTTGTTGTTGTTTTTAGAGAAACTCCGTTCAGTCTTCTGCCTGAGAAGATAGGACAGGCATAAGAATGCTTGCCAGCAGGATAGGAACAAATAGGACAAAGAACTTGAGACTTTTCCACTCCTATATATGAAAGTTTAGTTGATCCCTGAACCTCAACACTTCTTTCTACTGTATCTGGTAATTATCCCAAAGCCTCTTTTCTTAAGTTTTCCTTAGAGTAAACCCTGTATTTCATGATATGGTTTCACGCTGGGTGGAAAGTCAGCAGGTGAGCATATTTCATGACTTCATGAAGACGTTGGGAAAGGAAACTGGAGAGAGGAGTCCAATGGCTCTGTGCAAATATTTTGATTTCTTTCCTATTAGCCCTCTCATTTTTTCAGTGTAGCATTTTATCAATTCAAAATAAAAACAATAACAAACTGGCAACTATATAAATGTTGATTGAACATTTTCAATATGGCAAAGTTAGGGATATAGTCAAAGGGAAAAAAACAAATACAAATTTGGTATATTGCCTTAAGAAATGAACACTTTGTGAGATATATGAACTGTTCAGATCATTTACAAAAATTTAAAAAGCAATTTGTATTGTAAATATTAGAAATATTATTAGCACTTCAGACTAAGTGATTGATTGTATGTGTTTTGGCATCATCATTTCAATCACCAAGTTCTTAAATAACAATGTATTAACTTATTTTAGTTATCTCTGTTATATACTTCATTCCAAATATTTTTTGGTAAGAGAAGGATGTGTCTGGGGCCACATTACTCACATGTGAACCACCAATGATATCAGAAAAAAGTGACAAACATTTTTTTACTCTTCTGTAATACTAATATATGTTCTGCTATGCAACAGAAAAGAATTTTCACATGAAGCTTTAACCTTTCTCTTCCCTTTTGTTCTGCATTTAACAAAATAACTTTAGAGATCTAAAAACTATCTTTTTCTTGACAACAGTTCCAAAAAAAGATCCAATAGAATGTTCATTTTTTGTAATGATCTCAATTTTTCAGGTCTCTTTCCTGACTATTCAGTTTTAAACTCTAGTTGTAGAAGAACATACCCAAGATCTTAGTTTTGATGTTCTCTCTCAAAGAAAGAAATATCTTTTCACTCAATTTTGGTTAAAAAATAAAAAATAAACAAAATCTAATAACATAAGACTTATTATAACTATAGCTGTTCATAAAACAATCTCAAATATTTTAACTATATTCTGTCAATGCTGTGCGTCAGTAGGTTCCACCATGAATCGTCTGACATGTAAGTAACATGTTCCTCACAGAATTGTCTGATACTAGGAAATCCAATACCACACAGTATAGGAAAGAGTGTTTTCTGTTATTTCTCTCTCAGCAGTTTCTGTTCAGCACTGTTTCCTTATGTGCAAAGTCATTTTGCCAACATGGAAGATGTTTTGATGAAAGACTAAGGGTAGACTAACAAGTGAAGATGACTGACATTAATACATGTTTTGTCTTCTCTGTAAGTTACACAAAAATACACAAATAAAGGATTGAATGGGTTTAAAAGCAATGACTGCAGTGCATTTATTTGTAAAGTAAAATTATTTCTTAAAAATAAGAATATCCAATGTAAAACTGCTACAAAAACATATGAAAGTGTCTGTCTTCAAAGAATTATGTGGACAGATTTTTTTTTTTTTTTATGTAGGTTCCATGTAAAAACTCTTCTGCAATTTATAATTATAGCACTATTTAGAGAGTCTTGCTATTGAACCTTAGGCACATAGAAAAATTTTTCTAGCTGAAACAATAACCACTTTGTCTCAGGTGTACCATATGCCAGGTTGTTTTATTTATCAGTATTTCCCAATTTTATATTGGTTTTCTCAGTTGCTTCTCAGGTAATTTAAGTACACGAATCCAGAAAACAAACAAACAAAAAAAATACACATCTGGAATTGAGGTTACATTTTTTGAAAGCTGTTTATTTTCCTAAGAATTTAACCAAAAACCAATTAAAGTTTAGTTACTGAACAATTCAATTTGGCTTAATATGATGAGGTTATTTTCTGTTTAGTTTACTTTTCTCCATGTTCAAATTAATTTTGGTCGTTCAGTTCAAAAAACATTTTGAAAATGCCAGTAAACACTTTGCAAACTGAATATCATATACACAATATGTGTTACTTAACAAGAACAAAATAAGCATGCTTATTCAGTCACAATTATAGTCACTCAATCTAAAACATCTTTTCAGGGACAGTCCCACTAGGGAGTCTCAAGAACCTTCAAACAGGCAGAGTGTGGAATGCCAGCTTTCTCAGTAAGAGTGAAAATAGCAATAACTTACACTTCTGTATCTGTAAGGTTTGCCTATATTACCCCAAGAATCTCATGTTTTCCGGATAACTTTTGAGTGAAGATTAGAAATATTCCTTAAAAATGATGTACTCTTGGATTCAATATCTATTGAAATCAGTTGCAAATTCTATAACATTTCATATATTCAGTCCATGAAAATATGTCTTCATCACTGTTTGCTTCTGTAAAAGCCTCAACTCTTAAAGAGCAGCTCGATGGATGAACATACAGTAATTGTTAATGTTTATTGAATGAATTAATAATGAAGGAATTTTTATAAGCAGACCAAAATAGTTTTTTTTTTTTTTCTTCTGCTTCAGGTTCAAAAAGCAAACTTTTGAAGCACATACCAAAATTAGACAATTAGATAACGTAATTAAATATTTTCCACAAAAAAAGTAGTTGAGAATGATGATGTGACTATCTATAGAATTATCTTTCCACTGATTGCCACAGGGAGTATTTCAGAGAGAAATATATTATAACATTTAACAAATGCAAGTTTCTTTCTCTCTGCACCCCTAAATTATACATACCATTCAGTGCCCTGCAATGAATGGGAAGAAATTACTAAGATTCTTAAATCAAATGGCTATTAGAGGAAATTTTTGAGGAATTTGCAAGAAATGTCTTTCTCTAATCTTTTCTTAGAATTAAGTGAGAATGATTGTAATAGAATTCAGATTTATATATATATATATATATATATACACATATATATATACACATACATACATATATACATATATATATCAATACAAGTGATGGACTGATGGAAAAACAAAATGTTTTATAAAATGTATTATTATATGGCACATACATTAATTGCATGTCATTATATATATATATATATATATGTATATATATATATATACATATATATATATATAATATAGTAAAGGCAGTATATGTAATATTCTCTTTTATTTCCCTTGTGTCTAAGTGAGGGCACTAATATTAAGCCACCATGTTTGTCGTATTTCCTAGGGTAGCAAATTTAGGAAATTAACATAGGACTATAGAGAGAATGTTAATGAAATAGTAGAGCAACAGAAGTAGTTTAATAGGGTTCATTTTTTAACATTTAAGAGAAAATATGTTTTTTATACCAAAACATTTTCTCTTAAATACCTAAAATAGTTACATCACATATTCTAGTATTAATAAAAAGTGGAGTATGCCATCTACACACACACACATATACATATAAGTGATGTAGTTTCCTAAATGAACACTTATTTCTAATTTACATGAGCACACTTGCCCACAAAAGTCGTGTTCATCTTTTTATTTTTAATATTATCTTTTTAGGAAAAGAAAATGTTGTGGACATTAGGGATCTTAATTTCTGGCATTTAGATCTATTCCTCAGTGAGGTCTTTGCAGTTTTGACTTTAGCTCTTTTGTGTCTGGTTCTAAATCTGTGAAACAAAACTCTTGGACAGTGAGCTCTAACATACTGTATAACCACTTTTCCCTACTAAAGACATATTAAAAATTTTATTTCCCTAAGAATTCTGTGTATTGTTTTATGTCACATTTTTTTAAATGATCACATAATAACTATCACATAATCTCATTCCAATTTTCTAGAGGGAATAAAATAACATTGATGTTTAGAAGGTACTTCAATTAATTCAACAAATGTTTACTATTTTTTTTTATTTTTATTTTTTAAAGATTTTATTGGGGAAGGGGAACAGCACTTCATTGGGGAACAGTGTGTACTTCCAGGACTTTTTTCCAAGTCAAGTTGTTGTCCTTTCAGTCTTAGTTGTGGCATGCACAGCTCAGCTCCAAGTTCAGTTGCCATTGCTAATTGCAGGGGGCGCAGCCCACCATCCCTTGTGGGAGTTGAGGAGTCGAACTGGCAACCTTGTGGTTGAGAGCCCACTGGCCCATGTGGGAATCGAACCAGCAGCCTTCGGAGTTAGGAGCATGGAGCTCTAACTGTCTGAGCCACTGGGCCGCCCACTATTTCTTTTTTTTTAATTGGACCTCACACAAGTTGTTTTATTTTTTATTTTATTTTATTTTTTTATTTATTGGGGTGACAATTGTTAGTGAAATTACATAGATTTCAAGTGTACAATTCTGTATTATATCATCTATATATCACATTGTGTGTTCACCACCCAGAGTCAGTTCTCCTTCCATCACCATATATTTGATCCCCCTTACCCTCATCTCCCTCCTCTCCATTTCATATATGTTAGGCTCACTGTACTTTCTTGCACAAATATTTTTAATACAATAGTGACCAGGTGCAATGTCAAGGTGTCAATAATTTTTGACCACAAAAGAATTTTTATAAAAAATATTATAAAACAATATATTTTAAATTTTATTATATGTGATACCATAATGTAGTAGTTGTGTAATACGCAATTAATTTACAATGCCAAATAGTTTCTTCAGCTTTAAACATCAGAGGCATTTCTATATTTCAGGTACAAAATCTCTGTAGGTTTAGATTCTATGCAGATATTTTACTAAGGGACTTAATTAAAGTGTCATTGATCAAGGCCATGCTAAATACCTTCTAATGCACAGTTGGCCTACCGTCCAAGTCATCTACTTCAGGAAGGGCTAAGAAAACAAAATCTGTTCCTTTACTGAGTCTATGGTATGTGTAAGAAAATATCACAGGTAACCTCAGCTGTCTTTAAAAAGCTTGTGAAGGTATGGTTACCTGCATTCTTTTGTTCAGATGAGGGCCTATCCTGGTTTACATGAAAAACTTTTGCTCAGAAACAAAACACCATGGTTTGGAGAATAGCATGCTATCGGACAAATCCCAATTTATTCCAGTATTGAATATCTGTTTTAGAAGAAGGAAGCTATGTGAGTACATCTAAAGTATTGTAACAATAAAAGCTTAATGTTTTGGGGCTCAGAGAGTCAGATCAGAGACCTCTTATAAAGCATTATGCAATGTAATGTCTAACTACTTAAAACTTAGTGAATGACAGGACTTCTGCTGAAAGCATTCCAGTTTTATTGACATCTATCTAGTTCCTTACATTTTGCAGTTTAGCTCAGGGAATACACTAAAGATGGAGCTGAAGAGGTATCAGCAGTGGACATGGGAGAGTGGAGAGAAATGGGAGGGAGGCTGAGATGGCCATTGTACGACCAAGGTTACACAGTCTTTGCATATTCCCTCCCCACATGTCAAACTATGGCTTCTGTCCCCTGAGGCAGTTCTTTCTAAAATGAGTTGACAAAGTGCTGAAGAAGACTCTTTCCCCAACCCTCCTGATAACCTCACCTTTCTTGGTATTACTAACAATATTCAAGACCCACTTAATCTTGACTTTTCCTTTACTTATTCACAGGAACACAACCTGGCTGGTGTCCTCCACAAATTCAATTCCCATTATTCAGTGGAAATATGTTTACTTCAGAAACCAAGGGCAGTGTCTCAGGGGTACTACCCTTTTCCCTTAAATGTATAATACATTATTATAGTAAATCATAATGAAAAATCTGATTTGCTAGAGTAATAAACTTGTACGGATGAGTTTAAGTTTTAGTGGATATATTTTAGTAGTTGAAAACATATACAATAATTATCAGAGGTTGTGAATGATTTATATATTTTTTATCATGATTCCATACATACTTCATTCATTTTTAGAGTCACATCTGTTGTTAGAAAAATTATAAATTAAAATGTTTTAATAAGGAAAAAATGATATAATGCCACTACAGTGGATTGACATGAAAACACTCATTTTTTCTCTGTTTAATGATCCAGAAAATTACAGTTTTTAAAGTTATCCTTTTGTATTAGTATATGCCCACTTGTCCAGAGCCTAGAATAAGTTGGGTAGGGTTTTAACAAAACCAGGTAGTCAGCTTTAAAACATGTTTAAAAATATTGAAACACACACATAGTCACCAATTATCCAATGGTGGTCTGTTTTCTTGAAGAGCTATTTTTGATGTTTAAAAATAATTTGTAAGTCGTTTTGTCCCTTTGTTGAGTCAGGAAGCACTAAGAGAAAGAAGGCTGATAATTGGCACTTGTGAAAGATAGCAAGGAGATAAGCTCTGTTGAGTCACAGATTGTTATTAAAGCTTTTCATTGAATTATCAGTGCTACACACATACTAGTAAAATCACCAAAAGACAGAGGACCAAACATAGCTCTACAGATTGTGTTGCTCTAATGAGAACTGAGATTATTAAATCACTTAAATCTTAACAATTGTGCTAAAAGGATGCTTTTAAAAAATAACATTTTATAATAAAGAAATCTATGTGTCTAATGGTAAGCAAATCTATCTATCTTCTCCTATAATTCCTTATTTTCAAAATATTTTACTCCTTCATTACAGAAATACCATCCGTAAGAAAAACAACAATAACAACAACAAAAAAACTACAAACCCTGGTAAAATGACACTTCAGCAACTACTGACAGTGTCTCACTATAAAACTTGCACTTATTTATTTATCCAATTATGAGTACTTGCATGTAAATTTGGAACTGGTAAATGAAAACAAGTAATACATTCTGTCACTTATTCATTAGGTGACTGTTAATATGTAGAATTATAAAAATGTTTGTGAAGCTTTTTGCTGTTTATGTTTTTACTATATTAAAAATGTATACTTTTTATGACTTGTCTACTTATGTGTGCTTTCTGGATTTTGGTATTTTAAATGTCATAAATATGATGTGGGGAAATACATTCAATGCAAATCCTTCCATTGTAAAACATAATCATTTTGCCTTGTGTGATTTTACTCTGGGTGTATATATGCATGCAGTTTAAATTTATACAGGCATGCGCAACACTTGAAATTGTTCTCCATTTTTAAGGGAAGATAATTTTCAAGCCCTGCAAGAAATAAATATGAATGTTCTTTACCCAACCCCCTGTTGCAAGATATCAAATCCTAGAAGAATTACAGACAGTGAATTTTGTATTAGTTGGTAACTGTGGCATTTTGAAGCAGGCAAATTCAGCTTGCATATTGGAACCCAGCAACTGGTTTAAATCAGCTGAAAATGAAATGAGGACGTCTTATTGAAATGTTCTTTGATATAGGTGAATACCTTTCCAAGAAGAATAATGTGAACTTAAGTTATAGGGAGGGCTAAAAGTCAGGAGCCGAGTCTGGATCACAAGAACACATCAAAAAAGACAAAATATAGCTGATAAAACATTGAAGTATCAAAGAGATTATGCTCTGATAGACTGGGAAGCAATCTAAATGGTATTTGCTTTTTGCATTCTTTCATCACTCTTGAGTTACATGTGAGATGACTGAAGATGCGATTCATTTATTTACCTAATGGCAATGAAGCCTGGCTTCCTTCAAATGCACCTTCCGCACTCACCTGGGATGTATTCCTATCTTTGTGTTCATGACAGCATAATGGCATGTTCTGTTTCAATGATCTTCTATTTGTCAGAATTATCATGTTGCTGAAACTTCAAAGCATCTTATGTTAACCTAGCAGCACTCAGGCATCAGTAGGCACAGCTGAAGGAGAGGGTCCTGGGCCGGTGCCCACAACAGATCACAAGACATCTCTTAGAGGTTATTTCCATTGTAAATAATAATCTGATTAAGAAATCATGTACTAAATGTATTCATTAGTTTGTCCATGTTTTCATGTACGCGTACATGGCAGAAAGTTCACGGACTTAATTGTCCGACCTTCAGTTTTATTGAATCCCTTTGTTGTTCAAGGCAAGGTTATTGACAGGTGGATACTTGACAGGGTCAGGAGCAAGAGAGAATAAGGTGGACATGACATGGTCATGTGAAACCTCCCACTCCTTGACTTCTACCAGATTGTTGAGATCACATAGACTATAGTCATGTACATGCCGAGCTGCTTTTCATGGAGGGACAAATGGACCTATCCTATTGAAATTCTGGCATATCATCCACACGGCTCCCTAGAGGGTCTTCAGGGGTAATGAGCCCCAGTTCCCTGCACCGGAACTCATTGCACTGGAACTGCATAGAGCTCATTAAGGCACTCTATTGACGTTTATCCCCCCAAGTGTCACTGTTTCTCTGTTCTTACTGCAGCTTTCTGGGATCAACTTTCCAATAAATTACCTGCTGTCTTTCTCAGAGTCTGCTTCTCAGGATACCCAAACTAAGACAAACACAGCATTCCATCAAGATGATATCTCAGGGTGCTAATTCCATTCTTGTCAACTGACATTTCTGTTGTTTCTACTATTTTATTGCTATGAGCAGTGATGCTAGGAGCATGCTTCTGTGTGTCTCCTGAAATACGGCATATGCATATGAATCAAGTCGTGAGGAATGTACACTCAGCTATTAGCAGTGGTTACTTCTCCTAGGCAGGATTGGAGAGCACTGGACTTTTTATGAAAACATTTCCTATTTTGAATTTTTTACAATGTATATGTATTTGTAATTAGGATTTCAGATGTGAATATATAGACATGTGACTATGTATATGAATGAACATAAATGAATATTCATCTATAAGAAGAAATTTAATACAAAATTGAAAGCTATGTAAACTGCTGAATATATTTCTTTCGTCATACAACTGGTAGTATGGCATGCAGTTTAAAGTGTGCACTCTAGGAAAAGACTGCCTTGATTGAAACCCTATAATGGGCCCCTACTAACTATAGGACCAGATATCCAGGGACAGCTCACTTAACTTATCACTGCCTCAGTTTCCTCATTTGTAAAAGAAGTTAATAATAACTCACATGTTTGCTGCCAGGAATCAATTGTATATACATATCATTAACCAATTTGTCCAACACTTCGCATCACATACCTTTGTTGTTAGTATCAATGTAACTCAAATATATTGAAAACTTAATTGATAGGTATATAGATAAGCAAAATATGGCTTGTTCCTTTCAAGATACTTACTATTGAATAGGAATGATAAGTCACAGACCCAAATTCCTTTAACATGCCCAAGGACATATACCGATTTTGACACATTTCTGCTGGGAAAACATCTAGCTTTTGCTTTGTCCTACCTATTACATTACCAATTCTTGAAACAAAGATTACAAAATTGGTGGCCCCAGCCTGTTAAAAAGATATAAGACAATTCAAATTAAGATGGAAAACTTGAAAGCAGCTTTCATTATCCTTTTGAAAAGGAAATTACAAAATTTATGTAATACAATTACATCAGAGTTTTGTCACGTATACCAGTTTATGAAGACATCTCAAAGTGTTGGTGTGGTACTATTAGTGAGAAACTATTGATCTAAAAATAATCTAAGCTTTAAGATATTTGTCAGTTTGGTCCCACCTAGCTTTTCAAAGTTCCATAACTATTTTCAGACAATTTATATATTTGCCAAAATATGCCACCTGCCATTTTTTAAACATTCTGCATGTTTTCTGCTTTTATGCCTTACTTAGCTCATGCTATTTCCCAGGTGTTCATCACCAACACTGTTGATGAGATAAGGCTGAGTTCATTGCTTTTCACAGGAAAGAATTGTCTCAGAGTTGAGAAGGAAAGTCAGAATTTATTGGGATATGGATGTATGGTTTAAAATGAGTCTTTCAATGCAGGAACTTCATTAGGATTGGTAACAATCAGGGTACAAAAGTCAGGATTTGTAAAAATGATAAGAGTTGAATTTAGTCAGGGTTTTAGCAAAGTCTTGTTGAAGAAGATTGTAAGGTTTGAATAGGTTTTCAGTGTCCAGGCCAAGTATAGGGGTACATTGTTCTAGTTCTCAGTTTTACTTGTCAAAATACCTCAGGAAATTTTATTAAGATACAAAAGTTCCACCATCAGATGTTTATCAAGTCATGGCATTGAGAGCTTCTTACATGTGGCCAGAAGTTTAAAATTAAGATAAACTACTATAGACGTTTAAGGGTTTTTGGAAGTGACTTTTTTTTTTTCCAATTTATTTCCTAGCCAATGGGAGAAACATATTTATTTTGTGTCAAATCTTACCACGTTTCTCCACAGGATTTTGAAATTGAAAATCGGTAATACCTTTTAGGTGGCACTCTTAGCACTAATTTATTATAATAAAGTAGTGTTTAAGCAGGGAAAACAAATTTTTTTTTTGGCAAGTGCTCCTTGCACATCAATTAAATAAATAATTCATTTGTATTTAGGATCACAACAAAGCTATGGTATTTCTGAGTTTGTTTGTTTGTTTCCTAGATCCTGAATTAAGACTTCACATTGCAAAGTAAAGTTTTAGCTTGGCAAGCCATGAGATTCCATTTTTATATTCCCTTTTGGGTACCGGGCAATATCTTTTAATGTTTTTGATTCTGAGGGTTTTTTTTTTTTCCTATTTTTAAGCTGAATGGGGGAAAATGAAGAATTAAGCAGGCATTTAATCAGCTCCCCGCTATTCTCTCCCATCTGTTACTAGGAAGAGAGTGTTTCTGCTGCTAGGCAGAATGAAGAAGAGTGAGACTGTGGTCCTTTCATTAGCACTTTGCCTCCTCTGCTTCAAAGCGCCCTAGAGCTTGCTTCTTCAGGCTGTTTCTGAAAGCTCCTCTGCTCTCTTGGTGTCCTCGGGCAAAAAGTTGAAGCTGGGAACAATGGCCTTGAGTGATCTGCCTTCTCTTGCTTATCAACTTCACTTCCCTCAGGGGCAGTCACTTTTGTTCCTTTTCAAAATTGTAATCCCGTTATAACAGAAACTTCTTGCAAGACAGGGTTTGATCTTCCTTCATTTACAGCATAGAATAAACATAAATCAATGAGCTCTCTCTCTGAAGTACCTGTATGTTCATCTTCTAGTGGAATTGTGAAATAAAATACTATCCGTCCTCATTAAAGGAATTGCAGGCATGGGCTTTGCAGATGAGGGGATATTTGCTGGAGAGAGTTCTTTTCATGTATGAAATCAGAACACCTAGATTGGATTTCACCGCTGCCATTGTGTTCTCAAAATAACCTTTGGTGTGTAAATCTAGAAATTGTAGCCTTTGAGTTTTACCTTAATTACTAGAAACACAGAAATTAATTCCATCTTTAAACAGATGATTACACCCAATTAAGTCTGTGGATTACATATTAGAGAATACGAAATTCTGGCACAGCCTGGGGAGTATGTGGAAGGGTCATTTAACTGTACAATATGTAGGTAGAATATTGCCTATGATGATGATAATAATAACAGCAGAATTCAGCAGAGAAAAAGAGCAGTGATAACTTTCAGACGTGTCGCTGCACTGAGGTCATTATCAGCAGAATGTGCTGCTACATAAAAAAAGTGAGAACTAAACCAGAGCAAAGCAAGGCTGTTCCTACTGCAACATTTTAGATCACATCTGAACTGGGAGCCAATACAAGATACTTTGGCCACTAAGGGAAGTACAGAGAAGAAAGAGGTATTTTAATTAATAAATAGCATTTAGTAGCTTACGGTTGAAATCAATGTAATAACCCAGAGCAATAGGTCACTTTTTGTGTCTGCTGTAAAATTTAACTTCCTTTGTAGATATCCCAAATTGGTTTCTATCAGTAGTTGGAAAACAGTGTATTTTCATTTTTTTCAACCCACTGAAGACACGACAGTAGTTATAACCTGACAAATAAAGCATACACGTTTTGATAAACAACACATTTCAGAATAGGAAAAGGATAAGAGATAACAAGTTGGCAGAATTTTTAAGCAAATACTCTACTTGGCAAATAAAAATGTTCCCTATAAGAAAGCAAGCAGAGTTTAATTTCAGCACCAGTTTTTTGTTTTGTTTTGTTTTGTTTGTTTGTTAGTTTGTTTTTATGTGCCGACCCCATTTAGCCTTTTCATTTTATGACTCATTAGATCTATTTGCTACCTGGTCACCTTCATTCAGATCTGTTGAAGTTGCCAGGATAGCATAGATAATTGTCATGTTCCTGCAAATACTCTCCTTGACCAGAAGAAATGTGCTATATCCAGGCAGCCAATCCCCAAACCCCAAGCCAACTCTGGGCTCTATACTTACTTCCTTGTTATTTATGTATTTCCTTTATTCTCTTTCTTATTTCTTACTCTTTATCCTATAGAAGCTTCCTACCTTCTGCCCTGTTTTGAAGTTCTCTAAACCCCTGAAAACAGAGACTGCAGGCTTCCCGACATGTTAAATTTAAGTTCATATCACCTAAATTATCTTCTTTAATCATTTTTAACAGACCGGAAACTTTGACCCACATTCTAAATCATTCTTAAGTGTTATATGTATAAGTATGAATAGTAATATGTTGATATGTATATGAATTGCATATACACATACGCAGATAAAGAGAAAGAATTCAAAAGCAAAAAGTGTAACAAAACATGTGGTTTGTCTGAAACTAGGTAATTCCCTCAATTTTTCTCTTCCTTTGACCAATGTACTCACATGTATGACCTAATTTTTGCTAGAGACAGCTTCAGAAAGAGCTATTTCAAAATTCACTACAACAGTCTATGTGAAAAATATAGTTTACAGAAAATGTCATGAGTATTGTACTATATATCATAGGGGAAAAGAGAAAATAATATATTACAAGGTAATGTGACCAAAAGTGCATTATTGTATTTCATAATCATGTAAAAATGATACTAGATACTGTCTTCAAGTGCCAGCCTTTTCTAAAAAGGTCTCCCCTCCAAACTTCATCTTTCTTAGTCATTATTATATGACTGACAAAATTAAACATTCACACTCATCCTTTAACTGTTTCATAAACATTAATTTTGTGTCTTTAATAAAGACTATAAAATCTTCAGGGGCAGCAACTTTTCTCTACTTTAACAAAAAGCTTTCATTAAAGTATTTATGATATGGAACACATACTGAATTCTTAATAAATATCTGTTAATACTTACATGCTAAATGATGAAAAAGGGGGATAGAAGAAGGAAAAGGGAAGGAAGAAAGGAAAGAGAGAGAGAGAAGAGGGAAAAATATTATTTAATTTAAAATAAAGCCAGAGGTGGGGCTGGGGGATCAAATGGGTAATGTGGGATAAAAAGATACATATTTTCAGGTATAAAATAAGTAAGTTATTGGGATGCAATGTACAGCATAGTGACTATAATTAATAATAGTGTACTGCATATTTGAAAGTTGCTAAGAGTAAATTTTAAAAGGTCTCTTCACAAGAAAAATAATTGTAGTTATATATGATGACAGACATTAACTAGATTTATTGTGACAATCATTTTGCAATACATACTACAAATATCAAATTATAACATTGTACATCTGAAACTAATGTAATGTTACATGTCAATTATACTTCAATTAAAAAAATTGTAAAACATAAAATACAGGAAAAAACCAAACACGTTTTGTGGTCTGGCTATTATCAAAAAGCATCTTAAAGCATCTTAGTAGAAAGTAATTCATAATTCATAATAAACTAAAACGTGGAGAAGATAGCATGTATATACATTTGTGCATGTGTGCAATGTTGTATGAATACTAAGTGTTATCTCTAAATCTGTGGTTGATAATATATTAGCACAATGAATATGATATTCTAACACATTGAATTAGTATTAATTAATCAGCAAATTCTGCACAACTCACTTATCCACTTTATGTCAAAATTCTGTTATCTTTCACAAGGGTATAAGGATAATAAAAGGCAAAGCACTAAAAAACAAATCTTTGTTCAAAAGCAACTTTTACATTGTTTTATATGAATAATGTATTAAAGTTGATTGTTCAAATCAGTTGTCTAGAAAATGAATGTCTATAACAAAGTAACGATATTTCTTCAACAGCAGAATTGTGGACTCATACTACTCAACTGAATTCTGTTGGGTTGACCTTCAAAATATATATGAAATCCCACCATTTTTCACCATTTTCATCATACTCCCACTATGTCATCAATATATTCTGAATCCCAGTCATTTCCTTCCTGATCTGTCTATATTCCTGATAAAATCCAGCTGAGGCAGTGATATCATCCCTCACGTCAACCCAGCGAGAGCACCTCAGTTAATCTCACTGTTTTACATTTTGTCATCTATTTCCTCTCTGTATATATAGGATTATTCCCATCAGCATATGAAGATGCTGTTATTTCTACCATCCTGCCAATGTTGAAATTTCATATTGAAATGTTTTTAATGTCACTTCATACCTCAGCTAATGCCACATTTCTTTACCCCTCTATCAGTCAGTGTTCTCCAAAGAAACAGAACAAAATACGATGTGTGTATACATGTGAAAAGATTTATTTTATGGAACTGGTTGATGAGATTGTAGAAACTTGGTGAGTCCACAATATGATGGGGGAGGTGGGCAGGTTAGAAACTGAGGAAAGAGCTGCAGTTAGAATCCAAAGAACGGGCCTATGTTGTAGGAAAGTCAGAAGGTCGTCTGCTGGAGAATTCCTTCTGCTGGGAAAAGGTTGGTCTTTTGCTCGATTTAGGCCTTTCACTTATTGGATGAATCCCACCCCCATATGCAGGGCAATATGTGGTACTCACAGTCTACCAGCTTAAGTGTAAATTTTATCCAAAAGTCCCCTGACAGATGCATCCAGGATAATCTTTGACCAAATATCTAGACACTACGGCCCAGCCATGTTGATCAGAAAATTAACAACCACAAGTTCACTTCTTGTCATCTTGGCACCTATAACCAACTCCTTAAACCATATTTAATCTCCAAGTAGAGACAATAACAAGTCATGCTTCTGTCTCACATGACACAACTATCCTGTATGCAACCAAAAATGCACTCACCCCTTCTTTGCAGAAGGAGGTAAAGTCTTTGAGTGATGTTTGCTCTTCAACTTCATAGTCTATAACTTAAATGCTATTATTTAAGACTACCAACATTTAAATATGATATAAATTTAATACATCTATGTTACAAGAGGATGAAAAAGGAAAGAAAAAAGGTATATAGTATATATGTCTAAATCTAGCTAGCTATGTATCTATTGAGAGACAAAGATAACAAACACACTAAGAAAAAATACTCATGGCAATTACAATTCTCATGTCTACAACTGGTCATGTGGTAGTAGGTTGGTATTTATTTATAACCACCTTATTCCATTACCCATTTCAAATTCCTTGTGCCCTCAGCAAACACTTCAGCGAGTTGTGGTGTTTGACATGGTGAGGCGACTCAAATCTTCATTTGTGAAAGTTTTGGGTCATTAGTCATCCTGCTTGGATTGGATCATTGTAGTGTTTCATTGGCTTTGATCCCAAGGCATGGGATGAAATAAGCAATCTTCCTGTATTTCAGACAACTCGTCCTTATGTCCATTGTAGAGCAGGAGTCTGATTTCCCCTTGGAAATCAGGGATAACCATCCCAGCCAGTGCAGTGATTTCCTTATTTGCCTGTTGATTTAGAGTCCTGAGGGGCCCAGTGTAGCAGGATGGCAGTCTTAACTTCCTGTTCAGTGGGATTACTGCTGTAATCTGTGGTCGAATGAGTCTTCTGTCGCTGGAACTAAGACCTCTAGCCTGGCAGGTCATAGTCACAGGAGAACAGGAAGGCCAACCTGACCACCCTATTTAATGCTGCTTACACACATCCCAGAAGTTCATTCTCTCATACATACTGTGATTTGTCTTTGTCCCACAACATGGAATCTCAGAATATATTATATAGTTTGCTTATCTCTCATGTTTCTTACTTAAATTCTACAAGGCCAGGAATCATATTTTGTTTCATTTCCAGTGTTATGTATAGTTCCTTCCTACACATAGCAAACACTTAATATGTTCTGATTGAATAAATTAGTCAATAATTAAATAAATTTATAATTCTACTTTTGCCATGGTGGTTCAATCTACCATCATGTCTCACGTGGATTATTGCAATCACCTCCTCACCACACTCCCTGTGCACAATCTTACCACTTTAACTGAATTCCTCACTGACACCCCTCTCTTGCCATAACCAGTATGCACTCAGTGTATTCGTAGTCCACTGGGTTAGACACTCCATAAGGCCAGAGGTTTGGGATATTACTTTCACTACTGATACATTCCCCACTTTCTGGAATTTTGCTGGATGTATGGAAATCAGTACATTTTTGTTGAATTAAAAAATGCAAAAGTGCCCTTCTTCCCCTAAATGAACTTCACATTTTTCTAGCTTTGTCCCCACAAAACATTTCTGAATTGGAGCAAGGCTTTTCCCTAGAGAAATGAAGATGAAGAGAGCACAGTGTATCAGTCAGAATATGTGGTTGGTAAGTGAAAAGTTTTACCAGAAAGAATTAGAGGCTGACAAGACCTTAGAGAATGTTGTGGGGGTGGGGGGCAGAGGTTAGAGAAGCTGTCACCAGTGATATCAGCCTGCCACTCCAAAGCGGGATGTTCTAAAAATCTCACCTGGCAATTACTGAAAATTCAAGGTACTCTCCATGAAGCCCATGTCAATCTCACCAACCTGTGGAAAACTCTACCTTCTACATTAATCCCCATTATTACCATCAATGGTGCTCAAGAAAACCTCCAGCAGCTATCTTCTCAGGCACACTTAGAATTGCATCTGGAGAATAACAACCTCCCTTTCTCTCTTGTCCCCAAATCTTTTGTAATTGTCTGCTGTTGGCAGATTCTAACCTGTTATGTACACAGGGAAGGGAATCCTGGAGGACTTGATTTCTCTTCAACGCAGAGTGAAATCTCAGAAGTCGGTGGCAAGAATGCTGACTTGAAAATAACCAAGCACACACACTTGTGCAGAAAAGTAGGGGTCTTGGAAAAGAGGTACTGTTTTTCCTCACTCGTTTATTTTCCTTCACAGAACACTGTTGTTACTATTCTTTGTTTATTTCTGTTTTATGATTGTCTTTCTGCCTTATTATGTGCATAAATCTTGGATGAATCTAACTTAGATTTATCGCCTACCAGGCATCTAACTCAATTATCTGGTCCCAGCTGTTGCATTAGGTGTACAGTACTTCTGTAACACAACACATCTTCAAGGGAAGTGTTTCATTTATCTAAAGTACTATAAGCTGTGTATTGTAAGCTGCTCTAAGCTTATTTTTCTCTTAAAATTGCCTATCATATCAGAAGAAAAACTATAAGTTTTTTCTTTTTTTCTTTTTTTATGACCGTATATATATTATCAAACAAAAAGACTAGGTACTATTGCTAACATCTTAATAAATACACCTAAGTTATCAGAAAAAATGTTAATTGTAAGAGAAGTCACCACAAAAAAAAAGAAGCTTAGTACCGACTCTTTAACATCATTAATTTAGGTTCAACAAATACATGCTAAAGTGCTTTTATACTTTCTTCATTCTGAACACAATGTTTACTTCATTTCAGCGGTATTTCACTTTTCCCTACTACTGTCTCTATGTTAATTATCTAATAGTTAGATGAGGAAAGGTCTAGAGAGAAATGAAGAGGTGATTCAATAAGTGTTCACAGGTAATTAAGAATGTCTGTAAGTGGCTTGTTGTCCCCGGCAATTTATACACTCTTTTGACAGTTGCCAAGACTACTGTCATGAGATCAAAATCACTATGACCTTCAATGTTTATGGGAATCCAAAGTCACAAAATCCATTCTCCTTTTCACTAAAGGTGAACATGTATCCTCATGTAAGTGTGCCCTAGCAGGGTATTTTAGTTGCCTGCATAAAAACTAAAAGTATTTCTGATTAGAAACTTCCCAGTGGTGATGGCCACGCATTTTCAGATTGAGACAGAATTATCACTGGGTCTTTGTCCTGGGCCCATTTTAAGTCAACCCTCTGTATGACACTGGAAATGTTCAGTGGACACATCTGTGCTGCCCAGTTGTAGGTAAAAATGATTCTATCCTGTGAAGAATACAATAGGCCGCTTAACAAACACCTTTTGGCCTTTTGTAGATGACAAGGAATGAGATGTGTTCCCTCACCTATAGAGACAAATGAGGTTTCCATTCTCCTCATCTTTATATGCATGAATATATAAAACTCAACATTCCAATGATAGTTTCACTTTTATTTTTGCATTAAATGGAAACTCCTGTGAGTTAAAGTTACTACAATTCTGCTTAAGTACCTCATCGCCATCAACCAATAGCGAGACTATTTGCTACTTCGCATCTCTTCAGGGTAAAAGCAATCACACAATATATGTAAGACTTGTTATTCTATGATGTTTTCAGTCTCTCTATTCTGCTGGGACTATTTATTAGCACCTCTAATTTTAGTTTTACTTAATATTGTCTGCTTGCTCTTATTTATACAGACGATTGAAGTAAATTCCATTTTGGTCATGTGAATCATTGCGTGATTCTCTGTGTCCCAATGATGCATGTGTGTTCACAAACCCAGGACACATACATACACAGCACAAAAACACCCACATGTACACGCTGGTGAAATATGACAACCAACCCTCTTTTTTTTAGCAAAGTCTTGACATGAAATTGTTTAAAACTTAATTTGGTTCATTTTGTCACAATTCATGATTTCTCTCTGATTAATAGCGTGTGTCTATCTCAGATTGAAAAAATGATGGATGTTTTAACACAAAAAAATAGTTGGGTACAGGCCTTCTGCATGTCACTGGCTGTGACTCTAATGTGAAACTCTAGTTTTCTAACAGAGAGGAAAATGTGTCTCTCGGATCAAAGCCCCTACTGCTTAAATGCAGGGCACTGAGCACTAAGAAGAGAAGATAAGCTGTCACCATCATACACATTCTAATAATAAACTTTCAGACACAAAAGGTGAAAGTGTTCGGTAACCTTAATTCATGTCATTGTTTTAAGAGCTATGTGCACAGAATTCCTGGAAACTAATGAAGTATCATACAAACTGTATAAATTTAATCACTGCAACAGGTGCTTGCCTTCTTCACAGGGCAGAAATAATATTAGGTAAAGGTGTGATGCTTTGGAACTAGCTCAAGTGACATTTCCAGGTGTGTAAATTGTAAGCCCGCCTACTGTAATTATATTTGATGGGTGCACAGCTATTACACATGCAGGAATTGAATGCAAGGAAAGTCAATGTAGATTCTATACAAAAATATTCCAGTCTCCATAGCATATAATTTGCAGAAACCACACTTCAACTTCCAGCACAAGACCCTATGAAGAAAAGCAAACTGTTAGGGGAAGGGGGACAAGAAAAGACATGATAAGAGAATCCTGTTTGTCAATTTGTTGGAATATGAAATCATTAGAGGTAGCACAACACATATCAAACAAGAAATAGTCACCAAAGGCATGTTGGTAATGACATTATCTTATATGACCCTGACATTACAATTTAAGTATTAACTGTATTTATTTTTTTCAAAAAAATTACACTTTTCCTAGATGGGGATGACCTTTTTTTTTTTTTTTAATCTGAGTAAATGTTCTAAGTTTCCTCTTGCTTATAGGTTTCTTTTTTTTCCTTCTATTTCTTTCTCTTTTTTTTCATTTTTTTCTTTTTTTTTTAGTTTCAGGTGTACAAAATAGTGCAATAGTTAGACATTTCACCCTTCACAAAGTGATAACCCCTCTCCCCCAATCTACTACCCCTCGGACATCATATGTAACTGCTACAATTACACTGACTCTATTCCCTATGCTGTACTCCACATCCTGTGACTGTATATGTATATGTATATATGTATATGTCTATATATATATATATAATATTATAGTTGATATTCATTATTATTCAGCTTCAGCTTCAGGTATACAGTGCGGTGATCAGGCATCTACATCATCCCTGAGGTGGTCTCCCTAATGAGACAAGTGTCCATCAGATACCCTACAAAATCTTTACAACATTATTCATTATATTCTCCAAACTGACTTTTGTATCCCCGTGGCAATCTTGTGGTTACCAATTGTGCTTTCTAATCCTCTCACCTTCCCTCTTACTCCCACCCTCCTCTATAGACTTCATTTTGATTTCTGAATTTTCTAGGGGGGTCAGGGATTAAAGGTGTCTTCTTAGCGCATCACCCAGGTAAGTGGAAGACAAATTAAAAAAAAACAAAACACTTTATCACTTGACTTCGAAGTAATCCTAGTTGGCAGCTATTATTAGCTGTTAAAAAGGGGAAAACAAAAACATAATAAAATCCCAAGGTTTGTTTCACTTTCTCAGACAAAATTTGTGGGACTAGGAATGCCCAACTAAACTGAAGTATCGGATTGTTCTTGTTCATACATACTATAGAAAATAACTGAGGACAATAATATTTATAGCTACGGATATGTATAGATGTGTGTGGAAAGCAGAGTGAGTGAAACATGCTGCAAACAATATCTTCCTGCACAGTTGCAGGGGAGGTGAGAGTGTCCACATTTTTCACGTGACCTGGAGGCTTAGTAGGGAGGTTGTTCAATCAATAACACTATGCAACTGTAACACTGAGGAGCCTGCACTCTGTTAACAGATAAACTGATGGATATTTTAAGAGTTTATTTGAGCACTCAGTGTTTTGAAAGAGTAGAGCTTAACAGGAAATGGTTAAGAGTGCTTGTCTGACAGGAGCCAGGGGAAAGACATATAGAAAGTTTGGAAGCAAATAAGGGAAATTATTAAATGGCTATACTTTAAAGCCTCATTGCCTGTTTGTGATTGGTTTCCCTTAGCATTTTGATGTCCTACGCTGGAGGCATTTACAGGCTTAGATTTTGGTTTGCTTACGTATGTCAAAATGGCGACCTCAGTCTAATGGCCTCCTTGTTTAATATATTTAACAATTCTTAAGCAGAACCATATTTTGTAGAGATCGGAAGAACTGGATGAAATGGTAACACTGAAACAAAAAACTGTCTTAGGTTTTCAAACACATTTTACTGCATATGAGGGAATCCTATCGGTTAGAAATTCCAGGGATCGGACTTCTAGAGATTTTGAAAATCAGGAAATGGAATTTACTTTTGTTTTAGGCATCTTAAGCTATTTGAAAAACAAACAAACAAATAAAGCCACATTTTTGTGCTATCACTATTGTGACTGTGTATCGCTCCATTATTACACATACGTGATTATTTCAAATGTGGGGGAAATCAGAGATATATTTTTTTTAATTACCACATTTTGGGAGTTACAAGAAACTCACAATTTATCTTTTAAAAATATGTTTCATGAACTATAAGCTTTTTCTTTTATTTTATTAAATTCATTGGGATGACAATAGTTAATAAAATTATATTGGTTCCAAGTAAAAAAATCTGTAATACATCATTTATATATTGCATTGTGTGTTCACCATCCAGAGTTAGTTCTCTTTCCATCACCATATATTTGACCCCCTTTACCTTTTTGTACCACTTCCCCACCCGCTTAACTCTCTGGTAACCACTAAACTGTTGTCTGTGTCTATGAGTTTTTCATTGTTGGTTTGTCTTGTTTGCTTGTTGCTTTCAGTTTTATATCCTACATATGAGTGAAACCATATGATTCTCTACTTTTTCCATCTGACTTTTAAAGAGATCATCAAGCCTTTCATTAAATATAATCCAATGGAATGTCCTTTCACTCAGAAATGGGAAGGTATGTCTCCTTGGGGAGCATTCTTGCTCTCCATTTTAGCACTTTGTATCCCTACATAATTTACATATATTATTTCTATTTGCTTATGGTAATAAGGAAAATATTTGTGTATGTTAGAGCAGACCAATCCTGTACATGTATATATAAAATTACAATTTCTTAAATAGTGCTCTTATTTAAAGATTCCTAAAAAAAAATCAAATGACATGAAATAATTACTGAATTCACTCAATATTATCCCAGAAATCACATCAAAATACAAAATAAATATTTAAATTGTGGATTAGAAAAACTTTTTGGGAATCAAGTATGCACTTCATGGTTAATGAGGTGTGATCAAAAGATATGGTGCATGTTTAAATAAAAAAAATACAGTAAAAAACACATTGTCATTAATTCCCATCAAAATACTCGCACTTGCTTTGAACACACTCATCACACCATCATTCTTGCCACTTTCTGAAGCAGTTCTGGAAGTCCTCTTTCGTGAGTGTCTTTATTTCATCTTCTATCATGACAACGCTCCAAGTCACACACTGCTTCTGTTACTGCGATTTCATCAAATAAAAACATTACAGTGTGTCCTTATCCAACTTACTCACTGGATTTGGCACCATTCGACGACTACTGGCTCTCCCCCAAAGTCAAAATGACCATGAAAGGAAAGTGTTTTGAATCGATTCAGGACATCAAGGCAGCCAGCCACGATAGCACAACTAAAGACACTTACAAAAGAGGACTTCCAGAACTGCTTTAGAAAGTGGTTAGAATGATGGGATAAGTGTGCTCAAAGCGAGGGGGAGTATTTTGAGGAGTATTAATGGCAATGTGTCTTTTATTGTAATATCTTTTTTATCTAAATATTCACCATATTTTTTATCACACCTCATTATACTTTTCTTTATGCAGTTGAAAATTATATATTTACTTTGATATCTTAGAAGAAAAATTGGAATAACTGTCTTTCACGTTTCTCATATTTTTATTCTTTTAACATGCTCTTTCCTTTGCTAGGAAAAATGGAAGCTAGTAGTAGTCTATAAACGTATGAACATTGGCAAGGTGATCTCATTTTGTGTAGCAAATGATGGATAAAAGATGGCACCTAATTTAAAAATAAGCAAACGACGAATATTCATTGTATGCCTACTGATTGAACAGGTTCTTGAATCAGTCTACATTATAGCTTGGTTATTCATAAGGTGAAGTATAATTTCAAAAGTTATTCTAGTACAACAATTTTTTTTGATATCACCAACCTGAAGGTACTAACAAAATGAATAATTTCAAACAGGAATATTACACTTGTAGAATAAAATAAACCAAAAGCTGACAAGGGGAGTAAACAAATGTGCTGGACCAGCCTTTTTTATCTCAGTTCCACTGGTACACTATCAGAAAGAGTACTAGCCATTAGCTCTCAGAATGAGCACTTTGGGATTGTAGATAATCCTGCCATTTTAGATTTGATCACTCAAACATTTTGAAGTCTTAGAAGGAGTAGCATGTGGTGAATTACAAATTTGTGTGTGTATGTATATGTAAAAATATGTGCTGACATTATCTGGAGTTATTTTACTTCACATATGTTCTGAAATTTACTACGTATGTTGCTTAATATACGAATCTCATCAACTCATATTAACTTTTGTATTATTAGAATGCCCCATATAAATTCATATTGAAATTAATTGTAATGATTTTAGATATTATATACTCAGCAGAGGATCTAACCAAATAGATATCCACATATTGGAGCTGAAAATAATGACATCATTGATATGAGTCAAATTGTTTCCTTTAAATGTTCAAATAATTTGGTACAATATATGCTTTAAAGGGTGAGGTATTCAAAATGAGATTATTTTTTGCCTGATAGAGCAATTGTAAGTAGAGAACATAAAGATGGACAAGTAGAGGATAAAGAGAAGAGAGAGCCAAGTGCATGTGTAGAAACAGAATAAGAAAGATATTAAAATATCTCACAAAGCCTATGGGCTCAAACTAGGGGGAAAATGGGGAACTACAGAAAGAATAGCAGGAAGAGAAGTAGAGACGAAGGGAAAGAAGAAGGGAGGGGATGAGATGATACAGACTCCCCAACTGTTAACTCATAATCTTTCCCCCATCAGAATTCAATTGTGTTAAATGGTTTAATTAGCTACCCAAGTCTTCTCTGGTTTTACCTACCTGAACTTACCGCGTATTAATTCCATTTCCTAAGCAGCCCTCAGATCACAAAAGCATGATTTGAAATTGGTCAGAAAAAGACCTTCCAATTTCTGCTTCAGCTTTCCCTCATTTTGACCTAGGCTCTCTGTGCATGGGTAGTACTTCCCACAAGGAGCATGGCATGCAGAGAGCCTGGATGTCAAGCTGAAGCTGGAGAAATGCTTAGCCATGGTGGTCTGAGACAAAGAGGTGGAGGCAACAGGAATCACAGGCTGGGAGGAATACAAAATGGGCAACCGGGAAAGCATTGTCAAGTCTGAATTTGTACTGCAGTGCAACTAAATGGCGCCCTCCCTCGGCATCCTTAGTAATGACCAAATAGAAATACCCACAACATTTTTGCACTCTGTGCAGTCAGCCATCTTTTCAAAATGCAAATTTGAATATGCCTCCCCTGTTAAAACACATTGACTGCACTCTCATTGTTCTGAGGATATAGACATAATTCTTAATGGTATCTAGGAGAACTTGCATGCGTATTATTATTATTATTATTATTATTACCGTTGTTGTTGTTATTATTATTATTATTATTATTTTCTGCATCTTTTCACCTTGGTCACTTTTAAAAACAAATCTTTTTCTAGCACTAGTTATGTTCCTTCTTTCAATAGGAACTTTGCATAAAGTAGTCCAGATACTTGGAAACCTCTTCGCTACATTCTTTATCAGATCAACTCCTGTAGTGGTGACATGTTTTTGTCTGCTTAGCATTTGTGATGGTTAATTTTATGGGTCAGCTTGATTGAGCTAAAGGATACCCATCGAGCTGGTAAAACATTACTTCCAGGGTGTCTGTGAGGATGTTTTGAGAAGAGATTCGCATTTGAATTGGTAGACTGTCTTAATTATTTTACTATAGCTTTATACTAAGTCTTGAATTCTGGTACTTTTGAGTCTTTCCATTTTGTTCTTCTTTTCTAAAATTGTGTTGTTTATTCTAGCTCATTTGCTTTTCAATGTAAATCATAGAATCAGCTTTTTTTCAATAACTTCAAAACATGGGAGGTTGATTGGGATTTTGTGGAATTTATAAATCAGTTTGGAGAAAATGTGCATTTAACAGTATGGACCATCTAATCCATGAACAGTGTTATCTTTCTTTGTATTTCTAGCCTATTTGATTTCTCTCATCAATGTTTTTTTAATGTTCAGAATACAAATTTTGCATACATTTTGTTAGATTTATACCTAAGTATTTCCTGTTTTTAGTGCTATTGTAAAAGGTATATTTAAAATTCCATATCTGATTGTTCATTGTTAGTATGAAGAAATACAGGTAATATTTTTTTATTGACCTGTGTCCTGAAACCTTGTTAAATTTGTTTAGTAGATCCAGAAGTCTTTTTGTAGGCCCTTTGATATTTTCTTCATAGATTATTATATTATCTTCAAATATAAAGGTTTTTATTTCTGCCTTTCCAGTCTGTACATCCCCTTTGTATCTGTAAAACTACAAAATCAGTATATTATAAAATAAAAGAAGATCTAGGATACTTTTGATCAGGCAATTACTTTTGATCTGCAACACCAAAGACATAACCCATGAAAAAAATAATTTATGAACTGAACATAATTAAAATCAAAAACTTCTGCTCTATCAAAGACAATGCAAAGAGACTGGGAAAACAAGCCACAGACTAGGAGAAAATCTTTATAAAAGACATATCTGATAAAAAACTATTATCCAAAATACAAAAATAACTCTTAAAACTCAACAATAAGAAAACAAACAATCCTATTAAAAATGGGCAAAAGACCAGGATAGACACCTCAGCAAAGAAGATATATAGATGGCAAATAAGCAAAGGAAAAGATGCTCAGTGTCACGTACTAATAGGGAATTACAATAAAAACATCAATGAGATAGTACTATATCCCTATTAGAATGACCTCAAATTCAAAATACTGACAGCACCAAATGATGGAAGAATGTGCAGCGATGAACAGTCTCATTCATTGTTCATGGGAATGTAAAATGGTACAGACACTTTGCAAGACAGTTTGGCAGTTTCTTACGAAACTAAACATACTCTTGATATGATCCAGCAATTTTGCTCCTTGGTATTTACTTGAATAAATTGAAAATGTATGTCCACCAAAAAGAAATATTAATAGTAATAATTAAGCAAAACTGTATATATATGTTTATGTAAGCTTTATTCATAATTTCCAAAACTTAGAAACAACCAAGATACCCTCCAGTAGGTGAATGGATCAATTAAGTATGGTACATGAAGACCATAGAATATTAGTCTAAGTGCTAAAAAGAAATGAGCTATCAAGCCATTAGAAGACATATAGGAAACTTCAATGCATATTTCTAAGTGAAAGAAGCCAATATGAAAATGCTACACACTATACGAATCTATACGACATTCTGGAAAACGGAAAACTATAGAAACAATAAAAAAATTGATGGTTGCCAGAGAAGGGAGGGATAAATGGGTGGAGCACAGAGGGATTTTACATTAGTGAAATTACTCTTTCTGCTACTATAAATGTGGATACAGGTCCTTATTCATTTGTCAAAACCCACAGAATGTCCAACACCAAGAGAGAACACTAAAGTCCACTATGGACCTTGGGTGACACTGTGTCAGTGCAGGATTTTTAGTCATCACAAATGGATTCTCTAATGTAAGATGTGGCTAGTAGGGAAGACTGTGCATGTGTGGAAACAGGATGTGCATAAGGATTCTGTACTTTATGCTCAATTTTGCTGTGTATCTAAACTCTAAAAAAAAAAAAAAGAAGTCTATTCAAAGCAAGGGTTGATTCTGCTGCTGTTGGTTGGACTGTTCTGTAAATGTCAATGATGGCTTCTCAGTGTCTCCGCCTCTCCTTGCTATGGATAGCTAAATTTTGCCATATACTCGTGCCATGCTTTGTGCGGTAGAGCTCTTTGACCCTCTGTCTGCAGGAGGATATCTCTTATCAAAGGTCTCTGGGATCGTAGGCTCATGAGTTCCCTGTTCTTCTTTGCTTTTCCCAGATCCTTTGTCCAGCAGTGCCCTGACCTTCGTGATAACCTTAAGACTTTTGAGAGCAGCATCTGAATGAGAGAGTGGGTAGGGCCTAGTGTTTTCTTTTGAAGGCAGATTATGTCTCTTGCAAACTGTCACTCTTTCTGGTCTATTGCTCTACTAATGATCTTTGTCATTTACATCCAGGAACAAGTCTGTGGAATAGAGAATACAGGCTGTCCTTTTCCTTGATGCTTTTAAATCACTTACTTTATATTAATTTTATTTTCTTGACTTTTCTTTCTCATTTATATCTTCTGTGTCCCTTATTATACTGTTACTCAAATCTATTTTCCTTTGGGTATCTTGAATTTAGTATTTATTTCAGGGAATATTGTATTTTTTCTTCAATTTACTTCCTGTGTTTTGTCATTTACCATTTAAAAAGTTACTTAGTTTATGCTATATTTTCTGAGATCTTGTATTTGTGGTATCTTTTTTTATCACCTCTTCAATTATCTGTGTAATTACTTTTAATTAAGACAGAAATTTCACATTATATTTGTTCATGCATAATGCTTTAAATTACATCACCATTATGAAAATACTCCAAATCAATTAAGGTTATGTTTGAATTCTACCTTCATTATAAAAATTTCCCTAATTCCTCTAATGCTATTGAGAGGCATAGTACTTGAAACTCTCTCGGGATATATGCAATTTGTTTTCTTGTTGATTTACTTGAATCACTAAATTATGGGCTCTTCCGGGAGTATAGCTGTAATTTGTTCTGTAGCTAGCATTGTGCAATACACACAAAAGACTCTCAAAAATAAATAATAAATAAATATTAGGTTGGTGCAAAAGTAATTGCGGTTTAAAAGGTTGAAAATAATTGCAAAAACCATGATTACTTTTGCACCAACCTAATATCATGTTCTGTAGAAATTCCTCAAAATAGAATTATAGATTTGTTATAATGTTTAAAGCATTGCAAGTAGAATTATAAAAATATCACAGTTTATTGAAATGCTTCCCCAAACTGTTGATTTATGGCACTTTTGATTCCTATCAGCATTTCATTTTCCTTTGTTTAATTGCTCCAGAGGAAACAGTATCCCAACAGGCCACATCCCATTCAGTCTAGACATCACCCCAGTGGCATCAGTTTTAGCAGTGGAAAGCTCAAGGCGAGTGTTGTTTCATAGCAAATACAGCATCAAAATAAAAAGTGCCCCCACAGACCTCAAGGCATGCCCTCAAAGGTGAGGTCACTGCCAATCTCCTTCTTTGGTGGCTTTCCTTTATGTTGTGCCTCATGACACTAAGAATAAATTTTCACGTTAGCCTATCATGGTGCAATGAGAGCCAGGACAGAAAATAAGAGTAGACAATGCAGGTTATCACTGAAATAGCAAGATAGATTCATAATAGCAGTTCACAGAGGTCTAATAAGGAAAGGACCCTACTCTTGACAGGGGTGGGTAATAAATACAAAACAAGGGAAAATAAATGGTTTGCTGCTACTTACACCCACTTAGTTTTTCAAGAAAAAAAATCTCATATTCTTTACACTTCTTAACTCACAGGGAAATTTTCTGGTAACCTGTGCAGATCAATTAGTAACCTGAGAACGTGAGAGAAACTCTACTGTACTCTAATGCCTTTAATCTGTACTCGAGCTCCCAAAGTTTTTCTATAGGTGCATGGAAAGAGTGTGTGCTTCGCTGATTCTCTGAAAATTCATTGGCATCATGATGATCTGAAGTCTGCTGGCAGTAAGGTGGCAGTAATCAATGAAAGTATTTCTTGATTTCTCTGGGCACTTTATAGTTAATTTTGAATGGTGCAATTTTCCAAGGAAAAAACAAACTGTTCTCAGTTCACCTCCAGTTCCACAAGACTGTTTTAATAAAAATGTATCTTGATCTTTGCCACAGTGAGTGAAATTGTTATGTATATTCAGGCCTAACACACTGCCTGAGACATAGGGGAGTATCAGTAAACATTTGTTTACAAACAAAAAAATGAATGAATGAATGAATGAATGAATGAATGACTATATTGTGTCCAAGGACCTTTTATGTCAATGTTCTGTTTCATACCTTTTGTCAGAACTTGGATGTGCTTTACAGACTTGAAAAACTTAGATTACTTCAGCCCAGCATGATTCATTTGCTCTGCTACTGCCTAGCCACTTTAATTGAGGCTGAAAACTTCAAATTGGATTCCACTGTGTCCTTCGCTAGCTTACTGTTTTCTGAGCCAATCCATATTACAATTGTTTTTGCATTCCAAAGTAATCTATTATTATCACTTGCTAAACAAACACAGCTGGATGGTAATGAATGAAGGTCCTACATTTCTGGATAAATTTGGCTGTTAGTAATGCTACTCTACATCTCACTGTCTAAGACAGATAGAAGCCATGTAACAATTCTTTCCACCCCAGCATCGCACAAAATATAAATGCTATATTGAAATAGCAGGGAAAATTCCATATTGATAAATTCCTTTGCTTTTATTATTAAGCGCAAACTAATGTTACATAAGAAGATAAGTGTAATACTCATTCCATCTTTCCTACACTTAATTTATTCTAGCTTAGATATATAGAGATAGATAAGTGATAGATAGATGATAGATAGACAGATAGATAGATAGATAGATAGATAATTATCAATTTAGAAAATACAAGTTGAATAGTTACAGGGGATTATCATATTGAGATAGATGTAAATATAAAGGCTAAATTTAATTTTCAATATCTACGATTCTGATTCAGTTTAATCCATTAACCAGTTTTTTTTTTCAAAATTCCATTGCGCTTTGACTACTGAAAAATATTTGCAGGCAAAAACTCATCCTGCGTCTATGGTTATAACATGATGGCTTCCCACTCCAGATTTTATATGCTAAAAGGCTCAAGTAAAAAAAAAATAAAACTTATTTTTGACAATTAAAAATTGCCAGCCAATAAACAGAGCAGAAACAAGATACAGGTATCGTGATCTTTACCCTTTGCTATAAATCAAATGCTGTTTCACCCCATGGAGTTCCCTGTCTGAAGTTTCTCACATTGTAAGCAATTTAGTTTGCATGATCAGTTAATATTGGCACCTGGGAACTCGATAATTTGATTTTCACAAAGCTCAGGCTTCCTTTCACAATCTCTTTGTATAAATAAATCTGCAATAGCCTAAAGACCACAGCCATTTGACAGACCCACAAAAAGCCTGCAAATGTGTTTCTGCTTCCTTGTCAATTTGCAGTTTTTAGAACTGTTATCTATTAAATAAAAACATTAAGAAAGTCTCCTACCAGGGAAATTCTTTGGGGAGCACCCAAAAGATTTGAGAACAACAATAAGCTCATTTTGAAGGATTTCTGAGCTTCTTTTCATTTTCTGTCTTTAGATACATGTAGACTTGGGCAGCCAACTGATGTAGCTTCGGAAAAAGCATTCTTTCCTAATATACATAGAAAAATAAGACTCACAAATAGCCAACCTAGCTAAAAACCAATTCACATTGATCCAGTGCTTTTTAAACCTCTAATCAGTTTAATGAAGTTAATGTTTCCTTGCTATTTTTTACTCTAATTTTTCAATGTTTTTAAATTTTGGTTTACAAATTTTAACCAATCTTTCCCTGTCTTATGTACGTTGTCAAGTTTGGTAGACACTAAAAATAAAAGTGTGTCTCTTCTTGTCTTATGCATCCTGACAATTTGTATGATTATTTTTTAACTTTTGTACTATAATCTCCTCTGTATGGAAGTCATTTGCTAAATGTATAAGAACACAAAACATAAGAAATCCAATTTGATATAAAAACCATGAATTAAAAAACAATGCCCAACATCTTCAATAAAGATATAGAAAGGTTAAGAAATGCATTTCATAGCTGTGCACTCTAACAAAACTTCATAAAAGCCAACCATGAAGGAGAAGCCATAGTTACGTGAAAGCATTTTTACTGAAAACTGAAGTAATACAGGATATTCTGTTGAACTCATTTGCTACAAAATGTGGTGGTGGAAGCCAAAACTGTTCAACATTGTTTGCTTCCTCCTGGCTGCTAGTCCTAGGTTGAAATCCTAGCCCTGAGTGTGATTGTGTTAGGGGTGAAGCTTTGAGGTGGGGCTTAGGTCATGGGGGTGGAGCCTTCGTTAACGGGATTAGTGTTCTTATAAAAGAGACTCCATGGGATTCTTGGGCCCTTCCATCGTGGGAGGATGTAGCAAGAGGCTGCTGGCTAGTAACCAGAAAGGGGGCTCTCACCAGACTTTAATGATGGGCACCTTGATCTTGGACTTTCAGCCTCCAGAACCATCAGCAATACAGTTTTGTTGTTTCTAAGCCACCCAGGCTGTGGGATTTTTATTCTAGCAGCCTGAACAGACTAAGACACTGGCCCTCCATTGGATGACATATCCCAGCTCATATGGAGACCTCTGGAAGCCTAGTGTATATGGAAAATAGCTCAGTCTTGGAATGTCCATGTGGGGAGAAAGCCACAACCATAACCTTCAAAGGACCGTAAGGAAAAACAAAGTTTTACACATGAAACCACTGAGATTTTGAGTTTGCTTATCACAGCATTTAAATATGATTAATATATGAGAATAGAGTTTAGCTAAGTTAGATAGATGAGTGTTTATAAATATTCTTTAGATTATCCCCATTAGTTATTAGTCATGTGACAGAAGCTGGGTAGCAAACAATTTTAAATAGAGCTTTCTTATACTTACTGAGAATTCAGTTATTTGAGTTATAGATAGAAATGTGTGTGTGTGTGTGTGTGTGTGTGTGTGTGTGTGTGTGTTAAGAATGTACTTTAGAGGCTAAGTATATGTATTTCAAAGTTTATATTTTGTTAAAATTTGGGCCTCGATAGAGAGTCACCTCGTCTCTGCAGGAGACAGCAGACTTTTCTGGAGGCAGGTCTACAGTCTTAAAAATATGGTCTTAAGCATATGTACTGCTCAAATATGGTTTGACTAAAGCTCTTAAGTCCTGTGCTATAATCTTGGCATGGAAAATGTTGAGAGTTACTGATTTAGCCCCACTATGCTGAAAGATGACCTTGGCCAGATTTAGAAAGATGACAGCTGTGAGCAAAATGTCTTCTCTTCAGTTGTTCCACAAGGATGTAAAGTGCAATTTACATACCAGTATAATTAGGTGAACTAAACTGTTAAATGGAAGTATTAAGTATTATCCATAAGGATATTGAAGTGTCCCTACAAAAAAATATAAATTTGTTTCTGCTTTATTGCTATTGAATAGTTTCTTGAGGTGACTTTCTAGAGTAGAATATGAAGCTCGGGTTATCCACTCTCAGACGTACACTTGTCTTCCAACTGCCATGACAGGAAACCAGTGCGTGTGTTTTACATAAGAGCCAGATCAGATTATTGAGGTATGTACATAAATAGAAAGACAGGTACGTCACTGTCACATAATATTTCGGAATAGGAGTTGGCTTACGTAGAAGAGGGTCTTTTACAATCTCTACTGTGAAATGCTGTGAGAAGGATCTGAAGAACTAAAAAAAGGAAACTCTTTAGGGATGAGGCACCATAGGACAATCCACAGGCATGTCCCCTCCCGAGAGGCTACCGTGCAGCATGGCTCATGGGGAGGCTCCAGTGGCCACACGTTTGGGCGCATCTCAGATGTTACACAAAGGCCACAGTCTCACTGGGCTACTTTCAGCCAAGGACTAAGCATGGCAGGGAGGTTAGGAATGGCCCTTCTTTCCCGTTGTTGCAGGAACCTTCTTTTAGGAAACTTTTCCCTGAGGACTCCTTCCTCGTCGGCCTGGCTGAAACTCTCAACTCTGACCTTGCTGAGCGTCTTCCCACCCAATCCTCCATTCTCTCCCTGCCCTTGCATGCAACGTGGGTGGTATAAAGAATCTACTCTGGATGCTTCTGCCTCTTTCCTTCTTGGATGTTCCCCCCAGCAAGTTCCTTGCCCATCTAATCCCATCTTGTCATCTCTGTCTAAGAGGCCTGACCTGACTGACGCTGCTTGGATTCTGAGATCAGACCACTTAGCCCAGAGGCTGATTTTGTTTCTAGAATGAGTTGTTTATAAAATAATGACAAAGGCTACAGCCAAGTTTTATATATTTTCACTTATGAAAATAATAAGTATATATTAAAGATCAAAAGTAGAACCTATAGTTTTTTTTGTTTTTGTTTTTTTGGTTTTCAAAGAAACTCAGCATGTAGCATTGAAAATGGTGTAATAAGCAAATCTTGTACTGCCCCTTATCTTCTTTTTTCTATTTTGAGAGTTTAGACCAGAAACATCTTGACCCAGAATCACTCCTGGGTGACCTTCATCTTTCAGGAGGTAACAAATATTGTTCTTCCAGTTTGTAACACTTTTTCTGTGAATAGTATGGCCAAGAAATAGCCAAGAAATAGAGGATAAAAGAAAAGGGATGTTTTGTACTTTTGAGTAATGTTTGGTGACAGAACTAGTTTAGTGAGGTAGAATAGAAACTTACGAATACATGTCAATAAACCCTTTTCAAAGTGTTGAATACAAAAATGTATGGAACTTGTTTTATATCAAAAGTTAAAGGTGATTTACTTTTATTGTTAGGGTTATAATATCTATGTACAGACCAAGAAACCGGTAAGCTGTCAGAAGCCTATAACATTTTTAGTTTTTTTATTTTAAGAAAGCAAAAGGGAAAACTTACTGGCTCAATGGCAGGGAACTGGGCTTCTTGGGAAAAATTTACAGTACAAATGAACTAACAAAAGTTTGAGGCTTTCACAGAGTTGTTTTTGGAAGCCAGATCGTCAATGACAGATTGGTTTAGTCTCAGATAGCTGCACACAAGAAGATCTAATCAAGAGGAGAGAAGCCATGGAATAAAGACGCAAGCCAGTGCACTTCCTCAAATCACTGAAAATTAAATCATTGCCAGCTGCATCTCAGTAGATATCTCTGTAAAAGATAAAACATGTTTCTCCTTAAACAAATGGCACTACCTATGATTACCTACACCATTTTAAACCACTGAAAAGTCTTAAAAGAAAGGGTTAATCTTCAAAATGGCCACAATTTATGCTTATGACCCTACATGTGAGACACTGTGAATACTTGTGATACATAATATATTGAGAGATTAAGCTCAGTGTTTGTATCACATGAGTTATATTTTACGCATCTAGTACACAGAATAGTATCACTCACTCATGCCAAGTTTGTATGCACAACATAAAATTCCTCCTCCCACACAAATATGCATATGGAAATATAGTATACACTTCCAAATTTTGCATAAATATTCTGTAGTTGGATAACATCCCAATTTTTCACTTTTCATACAATCATAGTAACATTGTGATCTTCATTAAGTGTGACACAAGTAGTTTTTGTTGAGTGGTGTGTCTGCTTTGTGTTTTACAAGGACTAATAGTCAAGGAGAAGAAAGGCTGCCCCATGGACGCAGAATGACCCCGCCCACAAGCCCCAGAGAAGACTGATGTAAATTTCTTTAGACACTGCCATTTTGTATACATCTTGCACTTATATGTATTATTTAGCAACAAGGTGTACATACTACCTAAGATATGCTTTTTACCTGGATGATTCCTGAGAACTAATTCAGTCATCTCCTTCCTTCGAAGTGGTGTTTTCATTGTTTAGGTTGGAAATTGTCCGAAATTATTTCGCTAAAATTGGTTCAAGTGTTTTTCTGGGCAGCCTCAGAATAACTTAGCTATTTAAATTATGTTTAGGACTATGTGTCTGTCTTTTGAAAATAATCAGCTATTTTGTTAAATAAGTAATTCTAAAGTATATAAAGTAATTATTTCATTCAGGGTGGAAGGGGGGAGTGTGATACACACAGGGGTAAGGATTCAAGAGTACAGAATTTCCTCTCTGTTCCGTAAAATTCCAGTTCAGTACATGTGTTTTATATATCTGTGTTTGCCCACTAGTTTGAGTTAAGATAAGGGATCCCTTATGTCAGTGTAACAAAATGTATAGTAGTCGTATCAGACTTAAAAAAGTAGGAGTTAGTTTAATTATTTTTCAACGTTCTGTTTAAATCTAATGTTCTATACATTTAACTTCATATTAAGAATTGTTATTTTAAAGATGGGTTAATATAAAAACATGATTAACTCAATAAAATGACAATGGGGTATTTCCCAAATCTTATGGGCATAAAAATGATATGTAAATATATCAAATTTAATTGAAATTTGTCAGTAATGTATGTAAACCATAATTTTTCATTTGCTTATCAAATAGTGTCTTTCTAGTTTTAAAAGAATTACCCATTTGCTTGAAATACTTAAAAATCCACAGAACCTTCCTGGGTATTTTTACTAAAAGGAACTGTGATAAAAAATAATTAGGCTCACTAACTTAGTAACATTTTAATAGTCACAATCAGATTAATATCAATGTTCACTGGGCCCTGGTTTCAAGATTCTTGAGAGAAATCCTGTGTATTTTAGATTTTATTTGTTTGTTGCTCTTACGGCCAGAAATGACACACAAGCGGGCAATGTAACTGAGAAAGATATTAGAATGGAAAAGACAAGAAACAGTAATAGGAAAATGGCTTTTGTATCCATTATATGCCAACAAATGAAATATATGTTACTTAAAACTCATGCTGAGAAATGATACAGCAAATAGTTTTAACAATGACTTCATGTGTGGTTTCATGGGCAATTTTCTTTGACAGGACATCTTTCTGTGTTGTGATTCAGCACCCTTTTGTGATGCATTGCCATACTGTCTTTTTATGGTACTCTGAGATGTTCAAATTATTTATTATTTGGAAGAAATTTGAAGGGATTAAAATTATTTTACCTCAAAAATGAGCCCTCTGCAACAAACTGGCATTGCGAGCAATCCCATTTAATACACAGAAAATGAGTGAGAGAGAAAGTGGAAAACTTGCAGGACATAAGATCATGATAAGAGTTACTGTGGCTCATAGCTGAACACTATACCCTAAATCCAGAATGATCAGTGTTTTGCGTTCTTTTTATGAGATGGTCAGCCAAGTATGGGCATAAGAGGAGACAGAGGCGAGGCTCAGGGGAACAAAGTTTATTATACTCACAGGGCCACGTAGGAAAGGCACTGGGGTGGTCAGGATGCAGGGGTAGGAGAGGGCAGCCCTTATTGGGATTTCCGTTGGAAATGCAGGGCAGGGAACCAGTGCAGGATTGACTACTTAAAATAATTATGGCAAGCTCTAAGCTTATGGGGTGGCCCCTAGTTGCCTGGTACCTAGCCCAGGTTGATAAAGGGAAAGTAATATTGTGTCTTGGGGTTTAAGGGCCAGACAGAGGGGGCATGGCTCTGGACTGCTGAGTTTGCACATCATACTGGGCCCTTTGGGAATCTCTTAGAACTGTCGATCCCCGAGAGAGAGAGGTAGTCTCTCTACAACAAGAAACCTGTTTTGTTTTAATGCACAAACAGTATCATATAGAGAAGATAAAAACCATAGAGACGGTACAATAATAATAACACCTGCACATACATTTACTTTGTGCTAGACTCTCAAACAATCATTTTATGGATTTCATCTATTAATACTTTTAGAAGTTAGTCAAGGCAGAGCCATGATACAAACGGTGGTCTGACTCTAAAGATTCGCTTTTAACTACTGTCTTGAATTAAATACATGTAACTATGTTACTATCCTTTAAATTGAGGAAAAGTTACTCAGATTAATTCTCATTCCTTTGGTCCTTAAACTCGGCTTCAATGGCTATGCTACAGGAATGTCATCACCTATTCAAGAACAATAACTGTGACTACAATAAAGAAATGTAACAACAGATTTCTGTTTTAAATTACTTTTGTGGGTAAGAAAATTAAAATTATTTTTGTAATATGATGCAGAAAGCATGTTGAGTAAGCCTTTCTATCAGTGAGCCACAGAAAATCTGAAAGAAGAGAGATGATTTTACCAAAATAGGCAATTTAGTATGTGGAGGTAATAGGATGCTCTAGGATGTGGTAGCAGGAAAGTGGGGGGCAGAGGGAGGTGTTAGAGACTATGACAAAAAATACATTGCAAGGATATTAGATTTAAGTAGAATCACAGTTCCTGAACCTGGATAGTTATGAGGACAAGAGTGAAAGAGAAATGCTACTGGTTTTTTGTGGGTTTTGTGGGACATACACTATATATATGAGTGCTAATCTGTAGAACAGTTTGGACTCAAGATGAAGGAGGAGGAGAAGGAAGAGGAGGACTTGTTACAAGAAAACCTGACACTGATCCAAGAGTAGCAAAGTCCAGACTTGAAGACAAAATATCAGGCTGTGTGAGAAGCCAAAGAATGTACAACTAAGCAGGGAAACTCTAAAGCTGTCAAAACCAAGTGTTTTAGTGACGTGGTCGATGACATGCACTCTGCTTCGGAGAAACACACAAAATGAAGAGCTAGATAGATGGTCTGTGGTTAATACAATGACCTTTAAGAGTGTATTTTTTGGACAGTTTTATTAACTAGTACTAAAATTAGAATTTTATCTTTTACCTCTGTACAAAAGATTCATTTATGAACGCTTTTCTGTTCAGAGACTTGAGCAGAGCAAACATTTTTACATACTGCTAATAGTAATGTTCAGCCAAATACAGACTTTAGAAACAATCAATCAATCAAGAATAAATAAACAAACAAACAAACAAACAAACAAACATTGGGACTGTCCTGAATGCCACTCTGGTTCTTAGGCAAAGTAGAGATATTTTTCTAGAATGAGTTGCCTCATTCTAGAATGAGTTGCCTTATCTCACCTACACTGAGTTTATCTGTCTCATACTAGAGCCCAGAATTGCAAAGACATTCTGTTTTCTCTAGTGTTTCTCTAATCCTTCCTTTCCATTTGTGCTCATATCCCCATATGATAGCATCAAAGTATCCAGAGGTCCTAAGTAGGGCGTAGAATTACAAAGTTGAAAAAGAGGCCCTACTTACACAAGGAGCTGTCATCTGACCTAAAAAAGTGAACAGGTATAATTAAAAGCACACACTTTCTCAAATTACAATGCTATTAGTCTCAGAAAATATACCCCATTGTTCTATTTCTGTACAACTATGATGAAATTCAATGGAATAGTTAATGACCATGGGAAGACTGGAAAAAGTGGTAGGTCATGTGCTTTTTTTCACTTCTCCTTTGTTTCAACCTTGTGGTAGTTTTTAGGATTAACTGGGAATGAAGGTGCATCCCTTATATACCATGAATTCTGGCCATTCCTTTACTTAAACTGTATCACTGTGGTGTTTTACACAATTAAATTTTAGAAGTGGAACAAAATAAACACATGGGATATTTCCTTTTCAAACTCATATGATCATTGCTAAGATGTAATCTACATTGGCAAATCGATTTATTTTGACCACAAGGAGAAATCTATTGGTCATCTAAATGAAGCATATTTAATTGGAAGACTTTAATTCAGAGTAAATCAAATTTATAAAGCGAGCGCTTTGAACAATGTTACAAATAGGAATGTATGATTAACAGAGTAAAATTTCTGGCAGCCCATTACCTTAGAAAATGGTGAGAGAGGGTTATATTGAAATCTTTGAAATAAAATAATAAGTCTGTATAACCTAAAACAGGTTTTTGTATCCCTTACAGGCAAGGTATATATTTTCTTCATCTTTGCCTAATGTATGAAATAGTACTAGGCTCCCAATATGAGCTTAACAAATGTTTGTGAAATTTTTGGACTCATATAATGAGATGTAATCTAATTCATCTTCCTGAATACTTCTGTTGCCCAGAAGAACAGAGCTTATTTTATACACCACTTCACTGGCTTTGCTTACCCTGAATTTTCTTATATACTCATTTTCTTACTTTTCCTTCACTACCATTCTCATTTGCTCATTTTGCTTTTTTACACATTTGTTTGATACCTTGTACTATAGGAGTGCTCAGGTTAAAACACCTGAGTAGTGAAGATAATAAATAATTTTTTTAATATATACATTTCAGTGTTATGTGCATCTGAAAAAAATTCACACTACTGCTATGTTAACAAAAAAGACGTATCTCCTACAGGATGAAAACTGCACATGGTAATATATTAAAAATTATGTCTTGTTCCCACCTGATTTCCAATACACATTTATACAGGTTGCCCTTAAGGTTCACATTTGAACTGAATGTCATTGAATATATTTTGGCTTAGAATTCAGGTCTCTTAGGTATTTTTTCAACGTTATTGGCTTTTTCTCATTCATCAAGTCCTGTTCTTTATATATTTTTTCTAATAATTTCTTAACCTCTCTGGAGCATCATAGCTCTCTTTTTTCTCTTGATTCTATTCTTGATTCAAACTTTTGGCCCAGTTTCTACTCTAAGAACATAATTTAAGTAACTTTAGATTTAGTGACCATAATAGGGAAGGTAAAACAGCTGTTTGCATGTGCTTGCTACAGAAACAAAGTCTTAGAAAATGCACTACTTCAAATAAACTTAATATTTAACAGAAAACATAAATAACTATAAGTACGAGGTTTGTAACAATTCCTCAAATATGTTTTTTTTTGTGTGTGTGTTTTTGTTTGTTTGTTTGTTTTTTGGTATTTGTCTTCATTGAGCCCATGAGACAGTATTTAATCTGAGATTGCAGGGAATTCTTTCTAGTACGTAACCTTTTGCATTCCTTACTTGCAAAAACTTCTGTACTGTGAAGAAGTGAGTTTATAAAAGCAGAATAATAAGACAGAATTAAGCAACCAATAGTAAGGACATTGGTAAAAACATTCATATGATTTAAATAAATCATTTTGGCAAAGACAAGTAGTAAATCTGTCAATTTGTATGCAGACTGGACTGTCACCCCTCCCGGCCATAGATATTATTTACAAAAGAAGGATACACAAAATTTTGAAGGTAAAACGGAATTTTACATTAAAAAAAAGAATATAAATGTGTGTGCTTTCTTTTCTCTATTAGTCACTTAGTTGCATCTGAGAAACAATTTTTTTTAAAATCTCCTCAAAATTGTATTTTCCTGATTGCCAGGGTTGAAGCAGAATTACATTAGGATACATGATTAACTTACTATTATTTATTTGTGCAAATTAGCTAAAAAAAAAAAAGGAAAATTTTGCACATTTCTATTTTGGTATGATAGTGTGAGGAGGTCCAGTTTTCTACTCTCAAAACCCCAGTTTAAATTTGAGGTTTCTGAGCTGGCTTCTGTGACAAGTCAGTGTCAATCTTTTACTTCCTTCGCAGCTGCAAGAGAGCCCCCCATGTACAACGTGTGGTTTTCCAGTGCTCGGAAATGAGAATAAATAGGTATATTGTTCCAGATGATCACTTCAGCAGTCTCTACTAAAGAGGAAACCACAGCCATTACAGATTAAAACTGTATCTGAAGGCTCAGAGGTAAAGAATTCAACATACCAAGGTAGTGCTTCTTCGAAATCCATATACAAGCTTGTTTCTTTTGCAAGGAACTTTTGGAAATACCACTGATTCTTGTTCCCAGTTACTTTTTTCAGACTACTTACTTAGATATTCAGAACATAAATATACCTGAAGCATATATACTTATTTTTTGTGTAACAAAGCTCATTTGAATATCAGAATTACCTCAAAAATAAGCAGGGAAGGTATTTCTCATTGGTTAGCATTTGAGATCTGACAGATTACCTTCAGGTTGCTCAGATCCCCACATATCTAAAAAAGGACAACTTTGATTACATGGGCAAAACAAAACAAACAACCAAACAAACTCAGGTAAGAAATAAAGCAATAATTAGCCAATCCCAAAACACAGATGGGGGGACAGCTGAGAGCAACTATACAGGCACTTGTATGTTTTGCACCTTCAAGTGTCGAGGCTTTATGTTCTATTAATGATGGTTTCTTACATATAGTCATTTGAGCAGCTTTGGCCAACACTGGAATCCTGTATTCCCAGCTTCTCATAAAAAAGGAGTGCCCTCATCTTGGTTCCATTTTTGAAAATTCTGAGGGGGGTGATTGTGGTTTTTCCAGCTTGTCTCCCATTTGCACCCTAAAACCAAGCACTGGAGTTCATGAGATGGAATCAAGCAACTCCCATGCATATCACACAGTTAGTGAACTTAAACAAAGCAGTGCTGCCTACAAAGGGTGTCTAGGGACGGGGGTTACTGAACTCAGGGCCATTGCTGGAATCCTTGTCAGCCAGCCCGCCTCTCCAACTTACATGTATTACTCAGTGTCTCTCTTACTAGATATAGGTTCCAGATATCAGCCTGCTATTTTCTCCTGTAGCTGATATTTTCTTTGGGTTCTTCTCCTCTCCTAACTTGTGAGCTAGACTCAGTCTTCCTGTTTTCCAGTCTTTTGGTTTCTCCCGATAATCTAAGTGCTTATCTTATAGTCATTTTCACTTGTGATTTATATAGGTAAGAATGAAATGTGAGCTCCTTCAGGAGGCAAATCATGAATATTCATGAGGCATGTTAACACAATCCTGGGCCTTCAATATCTGTTTTGCAGCCCACTCCTCAATGAAGCAGTAGCCTGTGGAACAAAGACTGAAAAGAGGCAACGCTGATTTCCCCATTCAGTAATTTTCCACTTGGTGCCCAGGACCTGTGACTAAAATATTTCATTAGAATATAGGTACATCGCTGTCTAGTATTTTTCTGGAATTCTCAGTTTCTTTTGTTCAGAATGACTCTAAATTCTATGTATATTCCCTAGACCAATCTGTGAGACCCACAATTCAGAACTTTACTCAGTCTTTTCAGACTAATTTTTCATAATTTAAAATTGGACACTAGATGATGAACGTCTAAGTAGTACCTTGTCTTATACACCTGAAACTAATAAATTAAAATTAAAAAAATGTAAAAACAAAAATTGGACACTAGGTGCTAATAGTGGGCTATTTAGCTCCTTGAGGGCAAAACTGATGTCTGATTGTCTCAAGCACCTAGAAGCACCTGATGTTGACAATACCTGCCACTGACGCTTAAGAAGACATGATACAGATGTTAGAGTTTTGTGAATAAGCAAATTACTAATTCGCACTCGGAAATTTTTCACGCTTGATATTGGCTCTGAAAATATTAATGCAAAAATTATCTTTAACTTTATAGAAAGGCAAAGAAATAGTAATGAAACTCATTACCCAGGCTAATCAAGAAAAAATACATTTGTGTTCAATGTACATTTTACATTTTATAAATAATTCCTTGTCTACTTGCAGTGACCAGGGCAATGTATTGCCAAGTAATCCCTTTTTATTGTCGATAAAGGTTAACAATTGTAAAAACAGTTTTAGACCCCTGTTTCCATGAATACACTTCTAATTATTCCCCAGTCCATTGATCACGATAGTAAATGAAAGGAACATTTAGGTGCTGTCATTAATTCTGTGTCTCACAAAAACCAGCTATCTACCTTCTAAATGATCTGTGCTTTTTGTGCAATGAATGGAAGAAAATTGCTAACCTGGAGTCCTTCCGTAGAGAACTTTCCATTGTACCAGAGCTCCTAGGGTGTAAAATGGTACTGCAATAAAACTGAACAATCTAAGAACAGTTAGGCTTCCAGAATCAGGCACAGGAGAGCAAATGGCCTCATTAAGAAAGTTTTGTAACCCCAGTAATTTGCCTATGGGTATGTGCTTTATAATTAATATTTTACATCTTAGAAAGAACATGTGCCCCCAAATAAATATAAATATGGGAGTCTTGAGATACATAAAATCATTATGATAACATCGCGATATTGTTAACGGGTGGGCTAGCATTTGGTATGTCACTAGAAACAACATCATGGTAATTTCACCGAGCTGGCAATATCCTCATCAGCAACAACAGTGTTCATGTGGTCATCCCCTACTTACTTAAGTGCTAACCAAAGGAAATTATCATTTTCTTTGAAATTAGAAAAAAGTGTTGTGAGTACAGGAGTATGAAACAAAATTCTGAATTTTAAAATGAATCTGTTGTCCAAGTACACAGGTAACTACTGTTAAATGAAGATTGAAAAAGAAAAAAAAAAACAAAACAAACAGAAACAAACTGTTTACCTTGTTTTATAACAGAAAAACAAGGTAAAGAGCAACACAGAAAGCTTGGGTCTTCCAATCAGGGTAAAATTACATTCAATTGAAGAAGAAAAAGATGATAAAGGACATCTTCCTGAGCTGGTTTGTGATAACCTAAGGAATTCGTATAATTGAAAATGAAATTAAAAAAACAATGGGATATGTGCAAACTAAGGAAAGGAAGCAACTTCAAGAGAGACAGAGTGTGAGGAATGGGATGCAAGAAAGGCCATGGTACTAGTTGTGCTGATATAGAGAAGGTGCTGGGAAATAATAAGAGGAAGGTTAAAAAGCAGAGTAGGATTTCCCTGGTTTGGTTCCCAAATCTTATGGGAAGTTTTGACCATAGAACTGTACTATGGACATTGCATTTTCCCTTACTAAAATTTTTCACATTACTTTTAGAATTTTTGTGTTGCTTTGTTGTTATATTTTTTAAATAAAGCGGCAGCCTTATAGTGGTAATACTAGAAAAATAGGAATTATATTTAGAGAAATTTGATTAATAAAAAAATAATAATACTCATGTTCACAAAACTAAGAACACACACACAAAGGGTGCTAAAATGTATACATATTAAAGAAAGGAAAAACCACATTAAAATTGTGATACTCAATATATACCGATAACAAAAGATGAATACAAGTCATGTGTATATATTTTTTGACACCCCAGGTATATATATGGATTACAGGGGCAATTACATGTTTTTGTTGGTCACATTGAAGTATAAAATACCTAACTGTCAAATATTTAAATGTTTTCGGCCATAAAGTAAACTAACAGTACTCAGTATATTTTGAGTAATGAACGAGCTAATTAAAAAAAACGAAAGATTTGTTCATTGTGATTATTCAGCTTTTGGAGAAGTTATCAATAATACCATACACGACTACCATAGAATTCAATCTGGTAGGTACAGATCAAACCTTTACAAATAGAATATATTAAACAGATGTATTGTCTTCCAGGTGTAAGGTTTATAGAAGAAAAATTATTTCCCATCTCATTTCACTTGTCATTGAACACTTCCCTGTGAAGATAAATTTCCACTAAATTGCATCATGACACTTTCATGTTTCCTTTAATGCAGTCTCAAGTAAGTGCATGAAATATTCTGGTTTATTCCTCTCTGGGAAGCTGAGATTTTATGTCAAATTTTAAAAGGCTAGAAATATCAAGGAGGAAATTACCCTCAAATTAAGCAAAATCTTGTGGTACAATGTGTGTTCCAAACAGTAAAGAGAACTGCCTTTAACATGCAAATCCTGGAGAGCATACACCATCAATCTATGCTTCCTAAGATGGTGGAATATGGTGAAAGTAAGTATACACAAGCAGACATGTTTCAGGAACTTCATTTTCCCTAGTTTCATGGAAAGACAAATCTTATAAGTTTCTGTCATGTCATCTTAAATCTGTTAGTAAACTCTAGGTTTCATCAATACTTTCAAACCAAAAGAGAGGGGTTTTGGGAAGCTCCACGGGAGTCTTAACTAAGGGGCATATGAGGTAGACAGGCCCTGATCACAAGGGCTTCTGAGGAAGTCCTATCAGGAACGTGCATTTGCTTGTGACTCTGCAGCTGTTCTCTAGGGTGTATGCTTGCAAGAGAGCGAGCATCAGTTTAAGGACACTTGGCCAAACAAAATGAACGCCAAGGCAACAATACCAGAGATGGACACAACCATTTGAAACTGGGAAATCTGGAACATAGTTACACATTATTGAGAAAAATTGTGATTCTGAATGTGTAATATAAAATACATATCTGATGTATCAGGTCAGAATTCAAACAGCAAAAGAGATGAAAAAACTAAGCTAGTAGAACGCTAGAATCTTCATAACCAATAAAGCACTTAAAAGAAGTATATATGTATTGTGCTCAACGATAAGAAAGGCGAACTCTTACTCTGAGACCTGAAAAATAAATAAATCAACTGGGTCTGTTGGTGAATTGTTTCTGTTCTAAAATATGCAGAACAATTTTTGTAAATGAAATCTCAATCATAAATATCTGGCACGTCTGAAAGATTTTCGAGAAACCTCAGATTCATTCCATGTAACAAAATGTGAGGGTTTACTCTTTCTTGATTTCAAAAATTTCTGGAAGCCATGTCCAGAAGCGATAATTTCCACCCAACATTTCAATTTGTCAGGGAAATCCCTATTTTTAACAATAACTATTCATTGCTCTTTTATAGTAATATAAAATACATATCTGACATATCAGGTCAGAATTCAAACAGCAAAAGAGATGAAATAACTAAGCTAGTAGTTACTTTTATAACTACTTCTAACTTCTTTTATAACTACTTTTATAAAAGGATTCTGAAAGAAAACCAATAAAATGCACTTAAGTCATCCAAAAAAATTAAAATAACTATTAATATGAGAGAGAGAGAGAGAGACAGAGAGAGACAGAGACAGAGAGACAGAGACAGAGAGACAGAGAGACAGAGAGACAGAGAGAGAAGACTGAGGATACATTTAAACCTCTGTTGATATTCCCAAACAGATACCATTGGAGTTAGGATTGCAGTAGCTCACCCCTTTTCCAAACTTTGGCTTTCCAGGGTTAGCTATGGTTCACTATGGTCCAAAACTATTAATTGAAAAGTTCCAAAAATAAACAATTCATGTTTTAAATTGTGCACCATTCGGAGTAGCGGGATGAAATCTCACTCCAGTCCATTACATCATGACATGAATGTGAGTCACTCCTTTGTCCAGTGTCTCCATGCTGTTGATGCTCTCTGTTGGCTACTCACTTTGTAGCCATCTTGGTTATCAGACATTACCTTCTGAAGGCCACCACTAGATGTTATCACCTTACACATTAGAGCTTTAACATAGGAATTTGGGAGACCACACACATTTAGTCTATAGCAATACCATACCACTAATGCTTTTAAGGTGTTTATTGTTGAATGAGAAAATCGTATAAACTATTGCACAAAGCGGTTAGTGTTATATCACCAAAAAAATCCATTACCTGTGAAAGCACAGAAAAGAATGAAAATATTAGATGAATTATGTATACTTAAAGAACAGAGAAAATGATTAGAGTGAATGATGAAAGATTTGTTACATCTTTCATAGATAAGATTTATTCTCTATGTCTCCAGAAAAATAGAAATGCCAGAAAGCCTTAGTTATCAATGTATCCACATTCTTATGTCAGTTATTTATCTCCGCTGACACTAGCTCCTCTCCATTTCTCACAGAATAGTGAAACTGTAATTGTAAAGATCTATTATGTTAGAGTGGAAAGATTACTGTATTCACCCCAGTCCTAGATGTGGTTGTTATCTCCTTAACCTATCCTGATATATCATCCTGATATTGTCTCTTGGGATATAAAAGAAGAGAACCATCAGGGGTTAGTATTTACTAAATTATGGTTCACAAACTGGATGCTTTATTGACAAAAGGGGGAAAGAATGTTTTAGGGTCATAATATTGACCACAAAGTCAGTGAGATCGCCAGCTAGAAACAACTAGAAGTGCCGGCAAAATATAACAACCACCCTAGCAATGGACAAAAATTCCTACGTGACTGTGCCACTCAGCCGTAACTGTCTCTTCCCCACCCTCCCCTGTTATTTTCTCTGACCTCATCCCTCACGTTGTCCTTTGTGTTCATTCTCTCAGTCACCAACCACAGTGGCCTTGTTCATGGTCTTTGCACGGTCCACACATGTTCCTGCCTAAGGGCCTTTGCAAGGACTGTTCACTTTGCTGGGTGTACTCTTCTCCCAGATATGGGCATGGTGACTCTCTTGCCTCTTTTTGATCTCTGTTCAAATGTCACCTTCCTAATGAGATCTATTATCATCAGCTCAAATTACTAACATTACAACACGCCCAGCCTAATGCTTTATAATGCATTACTTTCTCGCGTGTTTGGAAATTCACATATCACTAAGGTTATTTTACATCTCATATCTCAATGAACTGTAGTATAAAACTATGGTATAACCCCAAGGAGGGGGGAAAATCTTTGTTTGTTGTGGTGGGGCGGTGGTTAACTGATACACGCTAAGTGCCCGTGTACATAGTGTAGATTTTAAACCTTTGTTAAATGAATGATTATGTGATAAATAAATGAATATTTATAATATATTACTAATCTCTTAGGGAAGTAAAGGCAACTTTTAGGGGCCAAAATTCAGAGGTTACTAGACACCAGAGGTGGGACTTTGTGCTGAAGATGTAGCTACGCTGTGGGAATGAGAAGTGTTTGTCTTGCTAATACAGAGTAATTGTTACCTTAAGAACTACACAAAGGTCAGAAGACAAAGCTTATGATTCTCAAAATGGGGGAGTTAGGCCTAAGCTTTTCAAATAAAGCAAACGTGGACCAGAACATAAAATTTAAAATAAAGGAAAAGTAGCTGCCCAGTAAGGTAGCAACAGTAAACACACGTTCTCTGTGGAAAGAACCATCTTTGCAGTTGTATAGTTTGTTCAGGCTGCTTTAACAAAATACAGCAGGCTGCATGGCTTAAACAGCAGACAATTCTTTCTCGGTTTCTGAAAGTAGGAAGTCCCAGATCAAGGTGCCAGCATGATCAAGTTCTGGTGGGGACGCTCTTCCTGGCTTGTGACAGCACCTTCTTGCTATGTCCTCACATGGTAAAGACAGAGAGAGCTCTTTGGTGTCTCTTCTCTTCAGGCACTAATCTCATCAGACTAAGGCCTGTTTCTATGACTTCACTTAACCCTAACCACCTTCCAAGAGCCCCACCTCCAAGTACCATCACACTGGAATTTTGGCTTCAACATGGGAATTTGGGGGAGGCTCAAAAAATGCATCTTATAGCACTGGTATTTCCAAAGACACTTACTATTCTTTTATTATTTCCTCAAATATTAATTCCTTAAACATTTAAACACACTCCTTTTAATTATTTATCTATTGGTTGCAAAGTACGTTTCTTGCATATTTGACTCTGCTTCTTATTGATTCCACTGCCACAGTAAGTGGTTGGTTTGCTCATATGTTTTGTGATCTGTTGTTCTGAGCTCATATCCCTTGACATATCATCTGGGGGAATTCTTTGAGTTTTTGCTTTAAGAAAGCTCTTTCAGAGAACGTATGTGTCTATTCTACCCAATTGCCAGTATCATGATTATGCTATCACCACTTCCCATTTAATTCTTGTTCTGAGACTTTTTTTTTTTGTTTCCCTGGTAGAGTGATTATGGGTTGCATACACACGTGAGGTTGGCTGCTTATGACTAAGATGTCACATGGCAGATACTTTCTGCTCTACCTAGAAACGGGTGGAAACAAGCAAGCTTTCATCCTACCCCCTTTGGTGTGTGTGTTTCCAGTGTACACACTGTAGGTTTTGCTTTTAGGGAGGCTCTCTATGCAGCTCCCCACAGTACTTGGGGAGTCGTAAGCCTTGTCACCTATCCCATCCTTCAGCCTATTACAATGAAAGCTCTAGGACACTGCAGAAAACCCCAGAGTCATCAACTTCAGCACCTGCTTATTTCCCTGGAATAACCTTATGTTTTTTTGTGTGTTTTTTTTTCCTTTTTCCTTTGATGATATTTCTTTCATTTGTTGCTAACTCAGCTGGGCTTTTCTAGGATGATTTTTTTTTCCCCCAGGATATTCAGTTAGTCATATTTCCAGAAATGGATGCTGTTTCATTAACTTTTCAGACTTGCTTCCCTAGTTTCTGAAAGAGCAAAAATCTAACTCATCCTCTCCCATTTCCTTCCTCAAGAAAAAAGTATTTCAGATATCCATCATGTTAAATGACTATTTTTTCAATTCCTTTGGCTATGCACAACACATATCCTCTGATGATAAAATATTATATGCAATTAAAAAGAAACTTCTGCTGAATATGTATATCTGTTATTATCTTTGAGTTTTGAGAATGAATTATCCTGATTTTAGGCAAGGGGTTAAAATCAGACCTTTTAGCTCTACTTCAGTTTTTCCACTGGAAGCAATAGATTCTTGGAGGAAAATAGCCTAGCAGATCCTGAATTTCTATAACTTTGGAAAGAAGAGGAATGAGAAAGAAATTAAACTCTTATAGGTAGAAAACGTCCTACTACTCCTGCCGCATTCACACTCTAGAGCAGAATATAACCTTTCATCAGTCCTTGCAATACTAAACACCGTGCACATTTTCTTTAGAAGAGTTTTCTATCAACAGCAATTGCTGTCTAAATGTAGGGAGAAAGCACAAGTGGAGAAAGGAATGTGGGAAGCCAAGTATGGGGAATAGGAAATGACATACAGAAAATATCTTTTATTTCTTTCTCAAAATATAGGGGGGCAATAACAAAAAGGCCACGTGTATGTGGTTTATATTTGTTACATTATATTAAAAATTCCTCTCCTCAGGAGGCAAGTATATGTACATAGGGACATTTATATAAAACACTAATAATAAAAGATGAAATGAACACGTTTTAATGTTTCAAGAATGGCATGCTATATAAAAATCCTTGAACTGTATGTAAACAGATTTGATTCAAAGAAGTAATAGTAGATGAGCTTTTACTGCTAAAGGCTTACTATCCTAATTAAGCAATATGTCATATTAACATCCCTAGATAGTAGTTTTATGCAAATTCCTACTGCATGCTATTTACCTACATATCTGCCTGTCTCTCTTCAAAAGAGCTAACTTCATACTTGCATTACAAAGAACAAAGAAGACAAAACTAAAGAAAACTTCCTCTGTTAGAAAATGTGTTGGATAAGGTTCCGAGGTATCTTAGGTCTAAAGTGTAGGAAAAAGGAAGGAAACTGGCTTTCAAATGTACTAAAGTTGGGGGTGCTAAAGCCACTGGACCCGGAAGGCATAGGAGCCACCTTATCAGAAGTCAGGAGGGGACACTGGGTACAGAGTCATGTTTAGTTCTGAGAGAAAGTCTAGTTCACGAGGGCAATGTTCTTCGGGAAAAATGGTTTGTGAATTCTGAGATTGCCCTCAGTTCCGGAGAACAAGTCTGAAAGGAAGTATTCTGGGCTCTGGGAAAAATCTGTGAAGGAACGAACACAACACAAATAGGAAAAGAGATATTTAAATACCCTCTGGCTTGTCAAGCCCATTGATATTCACAAATATTCTAAATGGTAATTCACTAATCCATTTGTCAAATTTCTATTGAGTCTATTATGTATCTGGCACTGAATTAGATTGTGAGATACATCAAGAGTGAATCATGTACTGTCCAGAGCTTAAAGTCAGTTGAAAAGTGTGTAGATGAAAGTAAGACAATGATGAAGCACTTTCTGTATGCTTATCGATCATAGACAAGTGGAGTGACAGGTCTGTTTCTAGAGTGGAGTGCCAAAGGCAGGGATGTGTAAGGGAAAAAGACGCCTAGCCCCAGGACTGTTGCAGAATGAGTTCAGAACGATAACGGGAGCACCCTAGCCATTCATTGATTTTGTGTGTGATGCCCAGGTCTCAGGTCTAAGGGAGTGTATAGATCAGGGGTGTCCAAACTGCGGCCCGCGGGCCAACTGTGGTCCGTAATCCATTTGTAATTCGCCCGCAGCAAATTCCAAAAATATATTTAGTTTACTTAAATAAACCAGGTGAGGCAATACGTACTTCACCTCGAGTGAGTGGCCTGACTGTTTGTGTATTTTACCGCATATGGCCCTTGGTGAAAAACGTTGAGAAAAGTTTGGACACCCCTGGTATAGAGTATAACAGGTAAATTCTATATTAAAAGAGTGTAGTTAAAAACTGGCAAGACTCAGGTTGCTCTATGAGAGGTGGGGCTTGGAAAAGCTCCTATTAGATACGGTACAGAAAGAGAGAGAGGCCTTAGGCTGATACTTGCCTCTGTGGAGTCACTATTGCCACATAGCTCTTTTGGGTGCTGTTGGTTATGGAAGTTTGAGTTCTCTGTAAGTGTGCATGAGAAAGTTAATCAACTAAGCTTTGGGGTTACTGCAAACACATTCTGCCATAGATGATGCCATTAGGGCAGGAGTCCAGCAGAGATGCTTCAAGAGGGGTATTGGGTTTTATAATGGGACACTGAAGAGTACCCTAGAACAAGGAGCTTCTGAGTAGTGAAGAGGTTTCCTTAATATACAAGCCAACTGAGCAGTCATCAAAAACTGAAGAGATCTTTGAAATGCTCCATGCACAGCCATAAAATTGATCCACTGGTATTTTTTATAGGCTTTTTTCTTTGGAAACTCATTTCATGTAATACATCTGCATGTATTACATGCAGATATAGATAGATAGATAGATAGATAGATAGATAGATGATAGATAGATACATGTATGTATATATGTATATATATATATATATATATATATATATATATATATATATATATCTTTATATATGACTTTTTCACTACAAAATTTAGTTTTTAGTTATTGGACAGGAAATTATAAGATCTATTTTAAACAAAGGAGTACGTGGTCCTATGTACAACTTCAAAGATTAATAGATAAGGTAACGATGGATCAGCAACAATTAATGATCTGGCAGAGAAGAGGATGCAGAGTGAACCCCAATGGACAGAAAGCACCTCAGAGAAGCTGGGTGGTGCCATTCTTGCCCACTTGAGCCCTGGGCCAAAGAGCAGAAGTTCAAATACATGCAAAGCAATGCGACACTGGGAAATCAGTGTGCTATCCCTCTGTCTCCATTTCCTCACAATAAAATATAAAATTATAGTTTTTGAAATGAAGTTAAAATTCATAAAACTGTTAACAATAATAAAGCTTTGATGCTGCTGTGAGAATTGATTACCCCAGTACATGTAGAAGAGGCTGGGAGATTTCTGGCATGGAGTTAACATTTTCTGACTGCTTGCATTAATGTTGTGAAATGTCCCACATGCCTACCAAAGACCCCAAAACACGGCACGTGCTTAATATTGTGTGTTAAATTGCAGTTTTCCAGGGCAGATCAGTCTGCCATTACTGACCAAATACTTTACGTGACTCTCTTGACATGGATCTTACAGCCTGAAGATATACCTACAGGCTATGGAGATAATCTGCCTATGGAATTACCCTCTCGACTCTAGGTGTATTTCAACTAGTTTACCTGGCCAACCCAATGTCTCGTTTTAACTTCACTGCTTCACGTAAATTGACAAGGAACTTCATTTCGTCAAAAAAATGAAAATACAAATTGGAGCATTTGAACACACCTGCCAATTTGCACAGCATACTGCTTTGGACTCACATGTTCAGGACATGCGAAAAGATTTTATACACTTCCTTTCATGCATTCTAGAATAACATTTCCTTTTGCCCAGGTTGGGAAACTCAGGGAGGCCTCACTCAGATGCTCTGAAGAACAGAAGCTGGAGTGTGGGAGCCCTGGGAGAGCTGCTCATCTGTAAGGAGCTCACCGGAGAACAAGGAGGGACTAGGCACCGCCTTCAGGTGAGGGATGGTTGAAGATTTAGACTCATTGCCCTACATGTTTTCCTTACAAAGCCTGCCTTTATTCCTCATGCTGTACGTTGGCCCCATGTAGCCATGCTGCTTCTGAAGTTCAGCTACCTCCAGCTAAACTCCAACACTGGAAGCTATGCTTTGGTCTATTTTGAGGCATTTCTTTAGCCCTCTCTCGTAGTGTTCAGCCTCTTCAGGAGCAGCTGCGACAGCTGTATCACCCCTTCCTGTCAGCTGTTTTCCTCACGCTTCCTGCCTAGCAAAGTCATGTTATGACAAATATTGTGTTAATGCCGGGGATTGGCAAGGTGCCAAGACCATATTGTCTTGTCACTAGTTGTTAAGTGTGACTCGAAGAGGACACTAAATGCACTTCTTAGTAAATGGCATCTGTAATGGCTTTGAATTTGGCAGCCGCAGAGACACGGTTTGGCCCTGCTCCTCCTTTACAGTCCTTTATTTTAATTTAGAATTTAAAGCTGTGTTGGTTTTGGAGTCAGCTTATCAGCCTCCCAAAGGATGGGCTCCCTGGCTTTATTCGGTCGCTCTCAGCCAACCTGAGAACACCAGTGTATGCCTTGTGGGCAACTGTGACTCAGCTTCCTGCACAAGTGCAGTATAAGTTGGACTTCCCACTGATTCAAGTAGGAAAAAATGCACAGGAACATTCCGGCAATCACACAGAAGTAAGTCAGGATGATTACTCAGCATTAAAAAAGAAAAAAAGGCCGTCTTTTGCAAAAACAGCTGGAAAAGGCTTTCTCAACAAGAATTCATTTTAGGCAAGATTTTAAAGTTAATACCTCTTGTTTGAAACCCAGAAAAAAGAAGAAAGGGATTCCTTTCTTGTCAGGACAAATGGCTGATAATCTCAGCTGCTTTATGTCACTGTTTGCTACAGTCACACATACATGGAGGAGCCTTTGAGAGCCCGGTGGTCAGAGAAAAGTCTTGGTAATAAGTACTCCCATCAGCACATTAGGTTTTGGGCACTCTGGAGTGTTCAGAAGATGACCCCATGTAGAGTTTGGCTCGTACTTCTTTTTTACTGTTGTTTCCTCCAGGAAAAAGAGGGAGAATAACCTTTCTGGAAAAGCATAAATAGGGAAAAGTGAGGTGACACTGGTTAAGATTATTATCAGGGAAGACCTGGTGACAATATATGTCAACAACCCTTAGCAGGATAAACAAACAGTGACAAGGACCACGTGCCTTTGCTCAGTTTCATTGAGATGTTTTGTCTTGATTTTCTGTTGTTGTTGTTTTTAGTTTTCCTCCTACCTTGACTACACTATACTCATAGTCTTATTACAATCGATCATTGGTTCTGTGTGTGTGTACATTTACCATCTGTGCCCTTGGGTAAAACTGAACCACAATCACTGAGACCAGGGCACAGACTGATCAAATGAGCTGACTCATGATGCTAGAGGAAGACACGACCGAATCGCTGCGAAGGGGGCATTTGTCTAGGACATATGTGAAAGGAGAGCAGAATAGAGGTTTATCCCTATGTAGGGGATCCGAGGAATACTTCAGAAAGTTAAAGTTACTAAACATCAATAAACCAGTAAGTTAATGACAAAAGTTAAATGGAGATTTGCTTAATAAGGAGAACTAGCACTCTCTTCTGAACCACAACATTGATAAGAGGACATGTCCCTATAGCGAGAGTCAATCAGCTTCACATAAAATAACATTTTATTTTTGCTAATCTGAATAATATTCATCCTTATCTGTAAAGTGGGAAAATAATAACTAACACAAATGTTAAAGGGATTACTTAGTGATAATAATGTAAACAAAGCCATAGAATAGGACCTGATACATGTCAGGCCCTTTGTATATAGTAATTGGTGTTATTATTGTGGTTATTTTAATTGCTTACACACACACACACACACACACACAAGGTAGTACAATAAAGATTGGGAACTCATCCTACATACCTCATTGCTGAATATATATATATATATATATATATATATATATATATATATTATATATATATTATATATATATTGCTGAATATATATATATATATATCTTTGCATATATATATATATACATGTGTATACACACACACATATATACACACATATATACGTATATATACACACACACACATATATATCTTTGACGGCATTTTCCTTGTAACTGTTTGCTGCTAGAGAGTGATATCCATTACAAGAGGTTGAAAAATGAAAAGAATCATTGACTTGAGACAACTGCATAATCAAAATGATTAAAAAACAATTGTTGCAAGTTGTAGTACTTTGTTCATAGATCTTAGTTCACAGTAAGCTTTCTAGATGGTGTCATACATTTTCCTACCACTAATGACACCTATCACTACTATATATGAAAATGTGAAGGGTGAAATCGAGATGATAATCCATCTTTGCATCTTGCACTACATTTTTCTCTCTCTTGAACAGATTTTGAGACTTAGTCCCTTAGTTTTGAGATAATCCAAATGTGATCAGTCGTTAACGGGAAAATTTGCATCTAGCTTGTCTGCAGCATTCACTACAGTTATGTCTCACCATTTCTGGAATTGCTATTTGAAAATTAAAGATATTTTAAATAAGTATCTTTAAACTCTATATTTATATTTTTTCCATATTATTAACAAAAGATGTGATATTTAATTGGTGTCTAAGCATGTTGGGAGAACATAACTAAATTTTGTTGTCTAATGCATAAGCTGTAGCTAGAGTCTTTAAAGACAGTTTTTGCTGATCTGGAAAGTTCATCTAAGAAAAAAAAATATATATATATATTTAGACACACACACACACACGTATGAGTGTGTGTGTGTGTGTGTGTGTGTGTGTGCCTTCCCCTTGTCAGAAATGATGAAAGTTTCAGATTTCCTCTCAGGCTAATACCACCTATTGGCAAGAAAAAGGAATTATGAGGCACATTTAGCAAGAGCGAATTTTACCTTCCATGAAAAGATTAAGCTTAATTATGAATTCAATTTATAAAGTCTAGTGTCACCAAGAGATATTTCAGCTTAAACTTTGAGTATAGCAATATGCTTTAGTTCTAATTTAAAATGACCGGAGACTCAACTGACAGTGAAAGGACACTTCATGCACAGCAAATCAGATACCACTTGGCTGCTATTTTAATTTTTTCACCTTTCTTTTTCTTGCAAAATCTTTATGATGATCATTATTTAAAAAGACTTTATGCCCATTTTTATACAGCAAAGTGTCTCTCTTTAATTTCTAACAGCCGAAAAACAGAAAACTATTGGAAAAGACAGAAAAGCTCCCCATCAGTGCATCTCCTGCCTGTCTCAGATCCTACGCCAACCTTCTCCCGGCACCCCTAAAGTCACATGAAATATCAATATCATTGTACAAGTATTGAGGATAAAATATTTTCAAAGAATATCATCCTGCAGGCTGCAAACCAACCAAATCCCAGAAGGCTTCATCTTAAAGATGCTTCAGAGCCCCAAAATCTAGAGTTGTCCAGAATCTCCCTTCTAGAAATAAAACCACTAGGGGAATGAGTGAGGTTATCTTCTGCTTCTTTTCTAGTTCTACTCTGAATCAATTTTCATGTCTTTTCTTAAATTCTTTACAACTGAGATGCTTTCCTTAGATGGAGACTGAAATGTTGCTGCATCTCAAATAAAGACAACATCTGTTCTGAGAGCAATTGCAACAAAACTGGAATCAAAGCACTAAACAGGATCTCTCTTGTACACTTTCTTCTTTTTTTTTTTTAAGTTGGGTTCTTATAGTTTCTGGAACATGGTCCAAAAGATAAAGGAGAAGAGAAGCAACTGTCATCATCTTAGAATATATATAGAGGGTGCCAAAAAATGTATACACAGTTTAAGAAAGGAAAAAAAACTGTATTAAAATCATGCTGATGGTAACCACTTTGAGCACCTCTTGTAATTCCTGAAGTCAAACATAATTTGTATCCATCTTTTTTTGTCAGCATATATTGAGTATTATAATTTTAATACAGTTTTTTCCTTTCTTAAAATGTGTATACATTGTTTTGGCACCCTCTGTATTTATTAGAATGAACTTAAAAAAAAGAAATAACATTTTGCAGAAGGTTATTTCGTCTACTTATTAACTCACAGCTAAAGAAATGAGTGCTTTATTTCTCATTAACTGAATCCTTTCTGCTACCCTTTGAGTAGGTGAATCTACAATATATTATCCAGACTCTCTGCCCCACCCACCCCCCAGAAAAACATTTTCAGACTGAGAATGGGTACTACTAATTATTCCAGGACAATGAACATTGATTAGGTCTGTCCTAGGACAACTGGGGTGGGTCAAGAGGAAGAGTAGCCATCCCAATTTTGAGAAACAAAATTATTTTATGGTAAGATTCAAATGTTACCCTGTACTTCTCTCCCTTTCTTTAATAACTATTTTGTGTGACAAAATCTGGATAAACTCAGCCTGCTGTTTGGAGGCAATGACCGAGATATAAAAGGTCATGTGACTGCTAAAGGCATTCTTGACTGAAATTGTAACCAGAGCTTTTAAGACTGTCCCCCCAAAACTCCTTCCAGCAAGATGTAAATCTTCAAGAAGACAATTGGGAATTCTTTATTTGTCTGCATAAATGATTCTCAATCCACATAATATATAAAGAAAAGGAATCTTCTTGCCTAAAGAGAGGTCGGTTCTTTTCAGTTTTACATTTTTAATGTTCACTATAATTTTCAAGGAGAACAAGGCAAGATATCATCTCAGTAATAGCTCTGAGGTACAGCTTGCTTTCCTGGGGGAGTTAAAAAAGTATAAGTGTTTCCCATGAGTATACTATTTGAAGCACTGATCCACAAAGCATACATTTCTATTTTCTTACAAGTAATTTTCTCTAGATTAAGCAGTAAAACTGTGGCAATAAAGTACGTCTTTACCTGCAAGTGCATTGGCTGGGGTTAATATTTGATATTATAAATCAAGAGTTACAAATTAAGCAAAAAGTGAGTTGGACTAAAGAAATATTTTCGGGAAAACACTGAACCTAGAAATGATACTTGCCTCAACAAAATTCAGCTATATTTATAGAAGACCACCAGTACTTAGGGTGGAAAAGTTATGGCAAACATTTTTCAGAATATCCCATTAAAAGTCACATTTTTCTTACTGCTATGGATATAAGTAGAAGCAAAATGAAAGGGGTTCTATTAAAGAATATATATACTGTGTTTGGAGAGGTTGTAGATAGAGTGTTTGAAACTTAATGCTGATGCAAAAGAGAGAGACAATAGAAAGTTGTTCTTCTCCAAGATCCAATATTATCCACATATTAGTTGTACATAGTTGTGCAGAGTCTGGTTTAACATATGGTTCAATTATTAACACATAGTTTATGTCATACTGAAGGGTCGTGTTCTTCATCAAATGCTTCTTTCTATTAACTGCAAATCCTGAATTGAACAGCCCCTTCAAGTATGGCCTTGAACTTGCTCTTACGATTATGTTTCTGCCAGCTGATATTCTGGTTTCCAGCATCGTTGACAAATTGAGCTGTACCTTTTAGGAAGGGTGCTCAAACACATTTTACATCTCTCTGACTGACACACCCTGTACTCATGGTAGTTTCCAGAAATCTTGAAATCTCAGTTGTATTGTGTTATAATTCTCCCTGTTTTCATTTGCTCAACTGAATATACCCATGATAATGCAAAGTGGGATCTCTACAAAATACAGTCCGTGCCCCCTGTCCTTAGTTTTGTGGGAGAAAGTTACTCAGCCAATGTAACATTCAATGGTCCCCAGGGACATGGCTATTCTCTTTATAATTCCATGTGGGAACAAAAGGAGCAGTGGCATCTTCTGACAGCTTCAACTAACTGGTAGGAAGAACTATGTGTAGTATTTGATTACTAATGTGTGTAAAGTATGTGCTTTCTGGAGAAAACAATTCTCTACCCACCACAGGGTTCATTAAGAAAGAAGCACCAGGCTTAATCTATGCTCCCTTCCTTTTTGTGGTAACAATATTATCAACAGGGCGAAACAGAATATATTAGGACTCTGATTTTCTAAGTACTGGGATATTTGATAGATTTAAAAAAGTTCCTTGCTACTTGATGAGAACATTTCCAGCCTTAGAGAATGAACATATGTCCTTTCACATCCCTTTCCTGAGATTCCAGATAGTTCTTTTTCTCATCTCTGATACTGCCTTCTGAACTTCACACAATTTCTTCCTTACTCAGTTGTTGTCTGTGGGAGAGGTGGAGGTGTGTTTGCCAGTTTTCCATTTTAGAATTCCATTTGAAGTGACTGACAAGGCACAATTTTTATTGTCAGTCAGCTATCTAACTGAGAACTCAGGGGCAGAGGCTTGGGACAAAAATGGAAAACATTGGTTCTGATCTCAGATCCCTTTCCTGGAGTGTGAACTCATGGGAGTTGTCCTTGAAAGTCTCATCAACTGTCTTGGCTCAGTTATTAAGCAGACAAACTACTGCCTACTTTGCTGGGAGTAAGAAAGACATGACACAATATTCATAAAGCCCTTATTACAATGTCTGAAACATAGCGAACATTCAGTTTTCTCATGTTATTAAGAGTTTCTCATGTTATCAAAGCTGTTCACAGCCAAACCTGCAGCCTCCAAAAGCCGGTGTACTCATGGCTCACGGCCATCCTGGAGTCTCCAGTCTTTTGAGATGCTACAGTGGGCACGCCCTTCCAAAGCTGCCCTGTTTCCTGCTTTGTTTTCATTCTAACTCTCAAGACCATGGCTGAAGGAGGTCTGAGGAGATAAGAAGGTGGAGATAACATGCAAGGAAAGGGCATGCACTTTATTCTTTTTATTTAAACACATTCTTAAAATGTGTGTTCTGCCCTTACTCTTCAGACCCCATTAATGTCTATCACCTTATCTTCTCAGCTTTCTACTTGTTCAAGGTGGTTAGCATAGATTTCCTCACGACTGCTCATTCAGTTATAATAAAATGGTCATGACTGTCCTCTGACTATTCCTCTGAAATGTAGATGAATCTCTGGGTCCCCTTTCACACAAACACATTGTAACACTGTCCCTAAGCTGGAAGTTTCCTGTGGTTTTATCTTCAGGACGAGTTCTGTCACTGAAAAGCTTATCTTCTAATCTTTCTGCTTTGGCTGAACCTTCCTGCTCTGGTTGAACCTTCAACCAAAAAAATAATAACAATTCTCTACATTCACCAGCTTCCTGCTTCAAGCTGATACGCACACTGAGGAACAAATTTCAGGATAAGCAGCAAGTGTAAACACTGTAAATCTGTAAATCTGGCAACACGCTTGCCATTTTGCCTGACTTCATGCACTCTCCTGAGAGAAGTGCATTGTGCTGTTAATTTCAAAGATTAACACGACTGTGGTTTGTCATAGCTGTTTGATTCCCAAACGGAAGCTCATCATCATATGTAACTATGGATATTCCCAAACAACACCTCCCACCCTGCCATGGAGCAAACTCAGTAAATACTATGGTACTTAACAGTCCAGGCCCTCTCTAGGCCCTGTCTATGGAAGGGAAAAAAAAAATAATTAAAATTCTTCAAGACTTTTCATCATATTCTCTTTCCCACTACCCCAATGCTCTGAATTTCCTGAAAATGATACTTGATTCTTATATTTGTTTTTGCCTGGGTCTAATTCAGTAACCTATTTTGTTTTCATTAAAATAAAATTTGAATAAAGTAATATATTTTTGGGAAATAAATTAAAATACAATTGCAAAAGTCAACATTCACTACGATAACTCAGAAGGCGACCATGATTGATGGTAAAGGATATTTCCTTTTTGTAGGCTCAAAGCAATACTACACACACACACACACACACACACACACACACACACACACAGAGTCAGTCAATTCAGTCCGCGAACTTGTTGCATTGATGTTGCTAATCTTTTTTTGATATCAGAGGGAGTATTCATTATGAATTTGTACCAACTGGACAAACAATTAACCAAGTTTACTATTTGAAAGTGTTGAAAAGGGCTGCATGAAAAAGTTAAGTGACCTGAACTTTTCCCTAATAAGTCAGGGCTCTTGCATTAGGACAATGCACCAGCACACACACGGCATTGTCTGTGAGGGAGTTTTTAGCCAGAAAACAACTCTATTGGAGCACCCTCCCTACTCACCTGATCGGCCCCTGAATGACTTCTTTCTTTACCCAAAGATAAAGGAAATATTGAAAAGAAGGCATTTGGATGACATTCAGGACATTAAGAGTAATACAACAGCTCTGATGGCCATTCCAGAAAAAGAGTTCCACAATTGCTTTGAAGGGTAGACTAGGTGCTGTTGTTGGTGCATAGCTTCCCAAGGGGAGTACTTCGAAGGTGAATGGAGTAATATTCAGCAATGAGGTATGTAGCACTTTTTCTAGGATGAGTTCTCAAACTTAATTGTCCAACCTCATGTATGTGTGTGTGTGTGTGCATGTATTCTCATCACTTAGAATTTGCAATTATTTCCTTTAAAAATTTTACTTTTGCTGTTTTTTTGATTATCCTCATTATAGATCAATTTTGCATTTGATATTTTTATTCTGTGATCTATCATTAACTTCACAATCACCAGCCCAGTTACCTTTTCTAAAGCTGAAATTCCCATAATCTCTTTACCTCTAGACCTTTCCACTGAGATGACTAGCAGGCATCTCAAATTCAAGAGGTTAAAACAGTATTCACTATAATATTGTATCTTCCATTATTATTTCTGCCCCTGTGTTTTTATCCTGATTAATGATAATACCATCCACCCAATTACCAAACCATTATTTTAGATGTCATTCTAGAAGCCACCAAGTCCTGCTGATTCTAAACATGAAATAACTATATAATTTATTGTCTTTATCCACATTGACACCACCGTCAATCAAGCCCTCATCCTATATAACCAGGACATGGTAATAATTTGTCAATTGACTCTAACTCACCATTCAATGTTCTCATCTAAATTTGAAACAGTGACCTCTCAAAAAACAAGTGGTGTGCAATTTACATTTGAGATATAGGCATGTATGAAGAGCACAAAGCACTGTGCTAGCCAGAGAATGGTTACTGAATAAATGTCAGTCCAACCATATGTGGCATATTAAAGTTTTAATATATCCTATCAGTGATAAGGAATTGTTGGAGGATTTTTAAAAGGTTATCCTTACTCAGTGTAGAGGATTACTGGAACTGTTTGTTGGTGGGAGAAACTGGAGAGAGAAACTATGATATTAGGCCAGGGCATTCATGATGCTTCTGAGTCTGACCCATTGAAATGATGGGATGGAAATGAAAGGGTTGAGAGCTCTTTAAGAAAAAAAAAAATACTTGGAGACATAATACCTGTTAGATAAAAACAGCATTATCTTTGAAATCACCTGAGACAAATTTGTGTGGTGGGAAAAGAACCACTGATTAAAGGACCTTGTAAATATCAAAATTTTTAAAGAATAATGATAATAATCTGTACATTTATTGAACAATTGTTATTTTTAAAATACTATGAAAATGTCTTGACATGTACCATTTTATATACCATGTTTTCCCGTAAATAAGACCTAGCTGGACAATCAGCTCTAATGCATCTTTTGGAGCAAAAATTAATATAAGACCCAATCCTATATTAATATATACATATAGTAAAATACAATCAGATCTTATATTAATTTGTGCTCCAAAAGATGCACTAGAGCTGATTATCTGTATAGGTCTTATTTTCCAGGAAACACAGTAATATTAGGGCAAAGCTATCCCATATTTAGAAAATGGGAGAAAACTCAACATAGAAAGTCAAAGAGAAAGGAAATTGAAAATTTCAAGAAACATGGAATTCAATTAAACCAAACACTCAGGTTAATTAAATAGACTAAAAACCATTTGATTTGGAAGGTAAATGGTTACAGATTACTTTAAGGGTAGAGTAGATGATGGATATTATGCTGGATTTCAAGTAAAGTAAGTTTACTTAGCATGTGGGAAAGTAACTATAGATAATGACTGACTATAAAGGGAAAGTCAGTAGGTTATTAACCAGACGAAACTGTAGGGTTTTCTTCCATTTTGTTTTGCTTTTTGTTTTAAATTGGAAAAATATATACATTTCTCATAGTTAAGGGAAACACCAGTAGAGAGGGAAAAGATATTGGGGTCAGAAGTATAACTGAGGAAGGTGCTGGATGAAAGAATCCAGAGAGAAGGTAGATAAGTTACCTTGCAGAGTAGGTGGGGAGGGGGCAATTACTCAATCCTGTTACTGCAGGAGTGATGAAAAGACAGGTAGTGATACAACCCAGAGCAGAGGGTCATCAGGAGATGTGAGGAAATTTTTATGCTGACTCTTTTCTGAGTAGGGGGTGAGGTCAAAATTAGCCCCTTATTTTGTTCCTTGAATCAGCTTGAAGAGTCCATCTTCCTGACTCCCTCAATATAACCAGATGGGATTAGCCCTTGATTCCTGAGCTGCAGGAGCAAGAAGACAGGGATCAGAATGGGCACAAGTGGACTGTCCTTCCCAGCCCCTTTGCCTGCTTCCAGTAAATATATGCCAACTTTCTACATTAATTCATTCAATAGCCATCAGTTAAACATTTATGTTAGATATTTAACACATCTAGCATATGTTTTCATTGTTTGGGTTTATACAAGCAAAAAAATAACTTTGGATGGATTCAGCATCCAGGAAAAAAATGACTGGTGCACATCAACAAAGATTTAATAGCTGCCTGCATAATTAAGACAGATATGAAATTGCTATGGATCATAGATAGACATAAGATCTACTGAGATCTGAGATCTACTGAGAGCTGAGATCTACTAGGTTATAGAAACCTTGATGGTAGAAATGGAAGAAGGTTTAGACAACATGCTTTTCAACCTCCTGATAATATAAAAATGAATCTGAAACATAAGAAAGCTAAAGGGTGATAGAAATGAAAGTTTTCTCCGTCTTGGTCTCAACATACAACTGAAACACCACAGGAAAGCTAAATGTATGAGGACTCCAAAAGATATTAATGTCCATAAGGTTAATGGTCCAAATCCCAGATAAAATGATGTAGAACATTGTAATTTTCTGGACTTAAAAGAGGTCATCACGCGAAACTGATAATCAGAGCTCCAGCCCAGGTTCTGGGAAATATGCCTGGGTGGTAAATTTCTTTCAAAGTGCTACAACAGAAAATATCAAATGAGATTTAAAAAAGAAAATTTTGCAAGGTAATAAAAATATTTTATGATGGATCACTAGTGTTAAATGTAAGACTCTCAACATTCAGGAAACTACTCTACAGCGACCTGGTTTAATTTTTCAAAATAATTTTGTATGAGATGCTCTTTGAATTGACAAAAGTCCAGCTACCGGAACATTTCATATCTCTGCTGTATGAGAAAGGTATGATGCAAATATGCAAATGCTTACTTTGATGTTGCCAAGAGCAAACCAGAGCACCAAACAACTTAATAATAGTGTTATGTAAGGTTTGAAACTGTCCCTGATGGCTCTATGCTGCTAATAAATAGATGAATTTTGCATTTGCTTGTGTATCATGCATCAGGAAAAATGCAGAACATTGGAGTCAAGAAATCTGTCACTCAGTACTTTGAGAGATTCTAAACCATCTGCACTATGATATATACTAAAAATTAGTTCTAAAACAGTGGCAACCTTGACAGGCTGACAACGCTTTAAACCTGCACTCTGAAACCCAGTACCAACTGCCTCTCTTGCCAGTTAATTTGTTTGTATAAAGGTAATCATTACATCAATGTACTGTAACTCAATAAGTGGTCACTGCGGTTTTCAGGATTAAATTCATGGTGGTGGGAGTGTAGTTAAGATTTTTGCAGAAATATTAATTTTCAGATCTTTTAAGACACAACATACTAGGAGTGAGAATTTTTGCCCAGGAAAAAAATTAACTGAAACTTTTATTTATCTTTTGTTTCTTAAAATAGATAAATACAGTTTGCATTTCATTAGGCATTATGGGCTATAGTGTTTGCTGGTTGTTTTTAACTGTGATGAGTTTCAATTAAAGAAGTATAGAAAGGTGAAATAGTTATGAACATTAAAAAAAAATGAATGCAACAGTTCCCATGTTATAATGCATATAAAAACAACTTTTATCATTTTAATGATTATATTTGAGACTCAATACTGTGGATAAGAGGAAAGATAAGGATACATCCAAACAAGAAACTTGAAGAACGTCACAGTGTACTAATTATTCTCATAAACTTCTGAAGGCTAACATGCGATGTTACATAAATAAATTTAAAACTGCTAATAAATCTTTATGCTTATACATCTCTTACTACCATTAAGACCAAATTCATTTACAAATTGTATCAATGTAAAACTATAACCAATAACATTCTAATTAACACCATTAATATGATGCGATAGGTGATAATGTTTTATAAACTAAATTTGTGATATTGGCTTTCATAGCAGTGGATGTAATAGCTTGCTTTGCATATACTTGGTCCTTTTGGAATTGAATGTCATGAACCATCATTTGAGTTATCATTTATGAAATTGTCATTGTATTTTTCTTTTTTAAAATTAATTTTGTTTTTAATCATTCTTCTATTATTTTGATAGACCAAACACTTTAATAAGCTATTCTTAAAGTGATATTAAAACGCATTACGAAGTATAAAGACGCGTTATTCAGTGTAGGTTTTCCATATGACTGGCCACCTGGCACAATACACTCACCTAGGGTCTCTGAGCCACATCTAACAAGTCACAGTGGCTGTTGCATTGCAGTCATGTGCAGTCTAGTCTGGGTCCCATCAGGTTCCCCCATGACTTCTATGTGAACCATGGAACACATTTTATGGCCCACTTGGGACCAAAACAAATGAAAACACTGACATTAAATTGTTGTGGCACATTCCTAAACCTTTTTTGATAAACTAGTCTGAAGGTGACCACACAAGACATTCACTGACCTCACTGACACTAGACTACATCACAGTGGTGAGCAGAATAACGCCCCGCCTCAAACATCCCCACCCTAATTCCCAGAACCTACAATCATGTCACCTTACATGGCAAAGGGGACTTTGTAAATATCACTGAAAGTATGAACCTTGACATGGGGACATTATCCTGGATTATCCAAATGGGTCTAATCTAATCACACGAGTCTTTAAAGTTAGATAATGCCTCCCAGCAGAGATCAGGGAGAGATGCAGCAAAGCAAGGACTACACCCAACATGTCTGGCTTCCAATAATGAGGAAGAGATCATGTGCTACGTGGTTGCCCACTCCATACTGACAAAGACGAGGTAACACCTGGAACCTCCAGAAAAGAATACAGGACTGCCGATACTGATTTCAGCACACTGAGTCTCCTGCCAGACTTCTGACCTACAGAATTGTAAGGTGATAGATTTATATCACTTATATCATCTAATCAAGCTTGTGATAATGTGTTAGAACAGCAAAAGAAAACGGATATAGTTTTTGCACAAGATATATAGAATTTCCATTACCATACTCGACGGTCTAGTTGGAGATACAGTCAAATATTGGAATTACAAGTAGTGTGATTATTACTAAAACCTGGATTATTATTAAAACATGCTGTGTTGCCATGGACTTACATAGGAGAAGCATGGAAGCAGACCCTTGATTCAAGTACAGGACGACATCTAGGCAAATACAGGGCAAAGTGGAAAATGAGTAGGAGTTATCAGGGTGGGGGTGGGGGGTCACTCTAGTCACTATGTGTCATGAGCAAGTGGCCAGAGAGCACAACATAATTTAGGACCCAAATCCAGAAAATGATGCCGGAGTTCCCTGTAGAATTAGATCAGGGATAGAAGACAAGGTCACATCATGTAAGAACATCTATCTACGCCATTTTATGGAGGTTAAAATTTGCACTGTGGGAAACATGTTTTCAGCAAAGGAGTGACATTATCTTCTATAGCTCAGCGGTTTGCACTGGTGTCCTAGTGTATCTTACAACACAGTGATGCCAGTTAACATTTGATTTACTTTGTAAGAACCAGAAAGCTCCCTCTTGTATAATAATGTCATAGTGGGAGATTTTGTTTATTGTCAAACCAGAAAGTAATTTAACTATTAAGTAAGAGCTTTGACCTGTCACACTTTTTTTTCTTCACAAACCTACTTTGTAACACTATTAAAATTTGTTGAAAACACTTAATAACTTGGAATACAAGCTATTTTTAATCTTTGTCTCAAATAGAAATTATAATAGTTGTGAGACAATTACAACAGCCTTAGTTCATCATACACAATTTATATCATCACACACAATTTATATCAGCTTAGAATGGCTGAAGAACTATTCTCCCATTAAAAGGTCTCAAGTCCAATGTTACAAAGTTTAAGCTATGTGTATTATCTCTCACTTAGGTCACAATAAGGCGGATAGCAGGGAAGAAAGCTAGTATGATTGAGCACCTGAGAGGCAGGCACTGTGCTTCCTGATGTGGATACAAAGATGAAAAAAAAACAAATCCTTCTCATTAAAGAGCTTTGTGCTTTGAGAAGAGAGACACGGACCAGTGAGTAACTAATACATTATAAATGCTATGCTAGGATATGGATAGAGTGGAGGAACAAAGTAGGGATCTTCCATTCTTCCTGGAGGTTTCCTGGTGATGGACATGGGAAGATAAAACAACCATGGGGCCTGGTGGATCAGTGGGAAGAGCAAAAGGATTTGAGTGGGAAGACTCAGATTCTAGGCCTCCTCAGACCACAATCCTATTTTTGCATCTTGTGTCTGCAGAAAGTTATTTAAGTTCTGTGTGCTTCGACTTCTTCATCTATATGACAAAAGCACCCATGATCTTGAACTTTATTCTATGAAGTCTCAGGGTTTTGTAGAGGAACATGAGAGTCCATCATGGGGGTGGGGGCTAAGAGGAGGAGACTCTAAACACTGTTTCAACCAGAGTTGATTCACTAATATCTATTTCACTGACTGGCATTTATATACATATATATATATATATATATATATATATATATATATATATATATACACACACACACACATATATAGTACTATATATTTCGGTTTTTCGATACATAAAAATTTGATAATCACTGGACAACACTGACCTATTATTGTGTTCCAGGTCTAAGACTGTGGGATTCAGGATTTTTTTTTTTTTTTTTTTTCCTTTTTACATTTCTTTTGTAGCTTGTCTTTATAGATTCTGGTAGCTCAGTCTCCCAGATAGATTCGCTTTCCATTTTCCGTGCATGAAAAGCCAGAAATAGCTATAAGAAACAGATTTGACTAGGATTTATCATGTTTCCAGTCAGCAAGGAGAATTTTCTAAACTTACGTTCTAACTATTCCAGGGAGGAAGATTACAGGCAGACATGAAATGTGTTACTTGGGACAGTAGGATCACAGTTACCTGCCAGCGCAGTATTTTAGATTTCATGACACCTTTCTCTTCCTTCTTCTATATGTATGCAATTACCCATTTTCCTATAATTTCACTGCTCATTCACATTTTCATAAAAATAAAGGCCTGGGATGAAGCAGTTTTATAACAAATATATTTAATGTCATTTACGATAAGCAACTTTTCCTGAAAGTTGGAATGGGGAAAAGGTGGAAACTAAGAGCTAATAAAACTTTGGGATTATTTATCTGTTTCATTTGTTGGTGCCTTGCCACTAGTCAGTGAGCTGAGTGTGGATAACAGAGAGACTGCCATCAAATAAGGGTCAATGAGATCACAGTTTTAATTGTAAATGATTGTAAAGGGAGAACATACACACACTACTAACTTTTAGTTACAACACATGGATCCAAAAATATTTTTACTTATTCGGGAATATGTCATTTCCTTCAAGTCAGCCTTCATTTACTTAGTTGCTAAGCAATTGGGGATATAAAGCCGTATGAAGTAGAAGAAATAGTATTTTTCCTTCAAGAATATTATAAAGGAATGAAGAAGAGAAAGAAAAAGATAGAGGGAGCAGATACACAAGTGTTCATATGGTCTGCAGTCTAGAATTATGAAAGCTCTTAACTTGTAACAACTGTTCTTGGCGAAGGATTGATTGGTGAGTAACTTAAAGTACTGTGTTCCCCCTGAAAATAAGACCTAGCTGGACAATCAGCTCTAATGCGTCTTTTGGAGCAAAAATTAATATAAGACTCAGTATTTATCATATTATATTATATATATTATATTACATTATATTGTTATTATATTACATTCTATAAGACTCTTTCTTATATTATAGTAAAATAAGACCGGGTTTTATATTAATCTTTGGTCCAAGAGGCTCATTAGAGCTGATTGTCCAGCTAGGTCTTATTTTCGGGGAAACATGGTAGTCTCCTTAACGAATAAGATAAACAGTTTTAAGAAATATTACTCAGAATTATTGGTATTCCAGTTAAACATGTTAAACCCCTTTTGCTGTACTTAGAAACTTTCAGGCTTTCCTCATTTCCATTTTAATTTAATGTCTGTTAATGATTACATCAAATGTACATTTGAAAACCTTACCTTATTTCCCTCTTTCTTCCTTCCTGTAGATGATTATGTATGTGTGTACCCAGGTGTGTGTGTGTGTGTGTGTGTGTGTGTGTGTGTGTGTGTGTGTGTGTGTACAGTGTAAGAAGGCTATATCTCCCAGATAACCCCATCTGCTTGCTTTGGGGCTTCTTAAGATAGCTATCTGCTAATGTTACTACATTAAAGTTTATGTCTCACTTTTCTCAGCAGCATACTAAGAAAATAATGTAAATCTTTATTTACATTTTTCCCCATGGATCTATTACTCAGTGATGGGATCAAAGATAAGTTAGTGAAGCAGTTACACCTCTGTTACTGACTTCTGTTTATTCAAATTGCTGTTTGCAAAACTCTAATTGTCTACAGGAAAACATGGGAGGGTGCCGGCTAAGTAAAGAAATAAAGCACATCTGCAAGCATGAGAGTGGTCAACCATTGCTCAGATAAAGTCCAAAAGGGTCCATCTCTTTCCAAGCCTCTCCTCCTTCCTGCAAGACACACATGTAGCTTTTCTCCCATGCTCCACTGATGCTCTGGGCCCATGATTTGTCACAGTCACACCCGTAGGTATCCAATTCCCTGGATTCAGGTTCCATTTGCCACTATTCTGAATCATTTTTGGAGTCTTTTACTTTCCAACTGTTGAAATTTAAAACTGCTATTTGGACACTTAGATTCCATCTCTGTCACCTATGTATTTTAAGTACATTTACTACAGTGGAACTGGAAATTGGTATACAATTTAAAGAGTACTTTATAAGAATTCCCAGTCTTCTGTTTTCACCTTTGCTCTTATAAGAAAAGTTTAGCACAAATTTTCTTGTGCTGTTGCCTACAAGAGCAAAATAATAGCTCATTAAAGAATCTGTGTTTTGAAGAATAGGCTTCATACTGATGAAAAATACCATATAACATCACAATGATTTCCTAGACTCTTCCGCTACTACTTCTTAGAGCAGAGAAGTAAAGCGACGTTTATCTTCAAAGATAAGTGTGTAGAGCTGTGAAAAGCATCTTCCCTTTAGACAAATGTGGGTGTAATAGAGGGACACTGGCTTCTTTATATTCATAAGAGACTTTAATTATGTAGTCCTTTACCTAAAGCTTTGTTACACAATTAGTACTTATATTATTACAGAAAAAATATTTCAGAAAAAAAAAACTATTGCATTTAATGGAAGGTGGGGAATAACTGTATAGAGATATGTAAGCATTATGTGCTCATCATAACTTGAAATAACCTTCCAATGTGCTTCATCATTGTACCATTTATTTTCCTAGTTTCCAGTAAGAGTGTTAGTTCTTAGAGGGCATGGGGCCATAGGTATTAAATCCACTCACTTATTTTGTCATCTTTTCCTTTAACAAATAATAGGTAACTTTTATTGCACATTCAGTCACTGTTAAGCACCTTACCTGCTAAATACAAGATGCATGATTTGGGGCAGGACACTTAATCTCTTCGTGCCAGTCCCCTTATTGTTAAATCTGGGATTATAAATAATCTTTTCCTCATAGTTTATGGGATTCTTGCAATGATTAAATCAGACACTGTGCTGGCACTTAGTAAGTACAAGTAAATATTATCTTATAAATAAAGAAACTCAATTTTCTCCAAAGTCCCAGAAAGTAATAACTGTTCTCATCAATGTATCTCATTTCCAGATGTGGATATTAAAGCTCAGAGAAGTTATTTACTTACTCAAAGGCTTCCAGCAGGAAGGCAATGGGGTTAGGACTTGATTCTTGTTTGGTTTGCTCCAAAATAGGCTACTGACCCCACTGGATCCCTGGCTCTCATTTCCTTCACACCTCTCTGCAGAAGTACTTGCCAGACTTTAAGGACACATGTGCAAATTAAAGTTTTAGTGAGATGTATCCAGACTTACCAGGCAGCCAAAATGGTTCAAATGCTGGCGCTGTCACTTGTGGTGGGACCTTTGTTAATTAATCCCTCTGAGCTTTAACTTCTTTATTAAAACAGTGAAGATTGTAATAACCATCTTCCAATATTGAGATTGTTGTGTATATTACACAAGGAAAAAAACTATGTTCTGTGGGGCACCTAAAAGGTGTGATAAAATTAGATTTAAGACAATAATATTTATTGGTCATCAATACAAAGCACTCTACTAGGTACAGAATATGTAGCGTAGGCAAAAACTGACAGTTTCTGCCCTTATTAAGCCTAAACACTAGGTATAAAGTTCAGTTTTAAACTAATTACAGAACAGATTATATAAATACAATTTTGATGAATGTCATGAAGAAGAAGTACAGATTAATGAGCATGTGTAACAGAGGAATCAGGTCTAGTTTTTTGGCCCAGTGATTGGGAAAACAAAGGGAATAAGGAAAGTCAGACAGAGGAATATCAGGTTTTTATTCAGGTACATGACAACAGCTACAACTGTTTTTAGGTTTAAAATTAAGTGTAACATTGTTCTTTCTCCTGAGAAACGCAGCCAGTAATGAAAGAACCACCTGTGACAGGAAGCTGTACCTATTAGGGGTATATTTTGATCCCTTTCCTACACTCTCAGGGATATTGACTTACAATTGGAGTTACAGAAATTAGGAACTTCCTAATGAGGACTGCATCTGATTCGGCCACAAAAATATTCAGCCAATTACCTCTGGAGCATGTAGACACTGATATTCTCCATTTCACATCAATACAGTACTTCAAGCCATTCTTTCTGCTGTTCTCATCATTCAGGCAATAGAGCAAACTTATTTATAAACAAAGAAAAGTACTTTTCTTTATACTAAGACAGTCAATTCAAGCTCAAAATGCTGGAGTAGATGCAAGAATACTGAATTTAAAAAATGTATTAGTTAACTGTTTAATATTAATGCCAACTAAAACAAAATCAGTGTTGGAAATATTATAGCAGTCTTATTCTAAACCTTGAGCATGAGTGTTCTCACTAAAATTGAATTTTATATATATATATATATACATTTTTCTAGTAGATACATGAATTATATTTATTCTATGCTGTGATGGGATTATAGCATAAACTCTTAAGGAAGAAGCTGTATTATGTCACTTTTAAAATTTTAATAAGTGTAATTTAATCAGACTGTGGAATGGAGTAAAAAAAGATTCTTCCTTGTTTTCTTTGCACGTGATTACAGTTGAATGAAAGGGAATATAAGTGACTTATAAGGCTTTATAACTTCAGTAACTGAATTTCTACATTACTATAGTAAAGACTGACAAAAGATAATAAAATAACCACATTTATTGGAACATAGAATCTTTCCTTGAGATATTTAATTTATTTTTATAATTTTAAAGGAATTGCCCCTCTGAGATTTTTATTGATTGAACATTTAAAATGTTCTAATGGAAAAATAATTTCAAATACTTAAAATTATATTAAAAATAAAAGCAACACATATCATTACCCAGAACCACTGTCAAAATTTGGACTAAGTTGGGAAAGTCATATGAGCATTGAAATACATTGTGAAACATAGCACATACTATTCTCTTATGTTTTGTAATATTTCTACTCAGGCTATGCCTCCTCTCCAATTCTTAATAGTATTATTTAATCCTTTCCCCTTTTTTTTCGCATGATCCTTGCTTCCTAAATTCAGTTGTTTTAATGCTTTGTGAGACTGATTCAGAAATTAACTTCTTCTGGAGTGAATTCCTATTTCAATGTAAACTTTATTGGTTAACTTTTTAGCATATGAATTTTTATTTAGTTTTAGAATTTTGGTTGAGTTATTTTATGTACTAGGCATGACAATTAAGTTCGTGAACTTATCCTAGAAAAAGTGCTATCACGTTTCCCTGAAAATAAGACCTAGCCAGACCATCAGCTCTAATGCGTCTTTTGGAGCAAAAATTTATATAAAATCCACCTGGTGTTTTATATTATTATATTATATTATATTATATTATACTATATTACACTATATTATATTACATTACATTATATTATATCAAAATAAGACCGGTTCTTACATTAATTTTTGCTCCAAAAGACGCGTTAGAGCTCGTGGTCCAGCTAGCTCTTATTTTCAGGGAAACATGGTACATACTTCATGCTGAATATCACTACAGTCACCTTTGAAGTACTCCCCTTGGGAAGCTATGCACTGACTTGAGAGCCTAGTCTACCCTTCAAAGCAATTTTGGAACTCTTTTTCTGGAATGGCCATCAGAGCTGTCATCGTATTACCCTTGATGTACTGAATGTCATCAAAATGTCTTCCTTTCAATATTTCCTTTATCTTCGGGTAAAGAAAGAAGTCATTGGAGGCCAGATTAGGTGAGTAGGGAGGGTGTTTTTGGGAACAGAGCCCTAGAGAGCAGTTTCCAGGCTCTCGGCCTCACATGGAAAGGTGCTGGCTCAGGTAGTAAATGGTCATCAACTGTGATTGGATGGCCATCAGCTGTGGCTGGTTGGCCGTCAGTTGTAACCATTGAGCCATTGGCCATTAATATAACTGCTGTGGCAACACTAGCAGAAAACGGGGGGCTAGCAAGAAGATGGTGGCTGGCAAGCGCAGATTGCAGTTACGATGGTGGGTTGCGGACAGTGTGGCTCCTACTTCCCATGTGTCCAACCCAGCTGCCAGGGAGAATATAGTGGTGTGACTCCCCTACCTATGGCTCTGTTGGTGTTCCTTTCTGGCCTTACCATATCCTGTGTTCTTATGTGGGGAGCTGGACCAGAGACCCCCCAGATGCCCCGTGTGACAGTCTTCCAATACAGTTATTTGTTTACTGGCTAAAACCTCCCTCACAGACAGTGCCGTGTGAACTGGTGCATTGTCATGATGCAAGAGTCATGAATTGTTGGTGAAAAGTTCAGGTTGTCTAACTATTTCACAGAGCCTTTTCAGCACTTCCAAATAGTAAACTTGGTTAACTGTTTGTCCAGTTGATACAAATTCAGATGAATAATCCTTCTGATATCAAAAAAGGTTAGCAGCGTTGTTGCAATAAGGTTGAGAACTTAATTGTCATGTCTGGTACAATTTGATGTTTTGTTCATATGAGGACCTGAAGCAAGTGTGCTTTGTCCACAGGCAGCTTTCCTTCATATAGCAATTGAGCCACACAGATTCTTTCCACCTGTGGTCCCACCTCCTCTTGGACGCTCAGTCTTGACGGACAACTGGCAGATGAGGGAAAGTGCAGAAGACCAAACAATTTCTTACACTCTACCATCTGAAAGCAGTCTACCAGTAAATCATATGAGAACTACCCTAATGCAACAGTGGTCATGGAATCTAATCTCTGACTGGATAGTCTCCTACCTAGAAACAACTGCCCACTATGTAAAAGGGGACATTATTTTGTATCGGACAGCATGATGACTCTGCCACAGAGCATTTGAAACTGAAAAATCTTTGTAGGCATACTTTTTTGATGACAGCTTTTTAAACAGAAACATGGGATTTAACTGATCCCATTTCGTATTATCAACACTGGTGAATAGGTGAAAGTTGTCCAAATAAGCTCTATTTTCTAAGATCTGTTGTTTTCCTAAGTTTTTCTTACAAAAATGCATTCATAAGGACATGTCTAAAACACTATTACCATGCATTGTAAATCACTGACAAGTAAAAAGAGTTAAACAAAATATAAAGGAAAATTTTCACTTTGAGGAAAACTTCATTTATTCAATCAAAAGCTTTGATTCTTTTACTATGAAGGTAAGTAGGTAGGTGTGGACACCTAGAAAGGATGAATCTAGTGATTCTGTCATTACCCAGACAATAATGTTGCCACCCAACTACCATGATTATTTTATTTTTCTTTGGGGACTCAATTGTTTTGCTATGGTTAATGACAAGACCATATATAAATTTTGCAGATACTAGAGATTTAAAAAAAAAATATTTCCAATGAGGGGCTAATATTGAAAATATATGAAGAACTTGCACACCTCAACAACAAAAACAAACAATCAATTAAAAAATGGGCAGAGGACCTGAACAGACACTTCTCCAAAGACATACAAACAGCCAACAGATATATGAAAAATGGCTCAACTTCATTAGCTATTAGGGAAATTCAAATCAAACCCACAAAGAGATACCACCTCATAGCTGTTATAATGAGTACTATCAACAAGACAATTAATAACAAATGTTGGAGAGACTGTGGAGAACAAGGAAGCCTCATACACTGCTTGTAGGAATGTAAATTGGTACAGCCACTATGGAAAACAATATAGAGGTTGCTCAAAAAATTAAGAATAAAATTACCATATGACTCAGAAATCCCTCTTCTGTGTATCTACCCAAAAAATCTGACAACATTTATCCATAAAGATATACAAGCATGTACCAATATGTTCATTGCAGCGTTATTCATGGTGGCCAAGACATGGAAACAACAAAAGTGTCCTTCAATAGATGATTGAATAAAGAAGATGTCGTACATATGTAAAGGGAATATTACTCGGCCATAAGAAAAGATGAAATACTGCCATTTGTGATGACGTGGATGGATCTTCAGATTATCATGCTAAGTGAAATAAGTCAGCAGAAAATGTCAAAAACCATATGATTTCACTGATATGTGGGATATAAAACTAAAAGCAACAAATGAACAAGACAAAGATGGAAGGAAAACTGACTCTGGGTGGTGAATACATAATGCAATATATAGATGATGTATTATAAATATTTATTCTTGAAACCTACGTAATTTTACTAAGTATTGTCACCCAATAAATTTAATAAAGATTAAAACAATGTGTTTTTTGTGTGATTTATTTAAAATTATTTCTGGAAAATCCATTCAAGAAAGTTCTACAAAAAGTATTGAGTTATACTCAAAGTTCTTTTTTGTTTTTGTTTTTTTTAATATGGAGTACAAATGCACAAAAGTTTTTCCCTAAATACAGTTCAGTAATCTACCCTTAGAATACAAATATATGTGCACACTCTTAATATAGGATAAAATGTTTTTTAGGAATTACATTGTATTCTCTAGCTTTCCCTAGTATTATTGTCCAAGCCTCAAAATTTATGTTTTAAGAGATCCATCGCCCATTATGAGCAGTTTATTCTCATCCCTTAGCTGTTCAAGAGCAATTTAAGGGTGATTTAAAATTTAAGAAGTAATTACGAAGGAAAATTAAAATAGTGGTCTTCACATTACTCACTATATAAGTTAATTTTCAAACTAAAAAAAATATTTTTCATAGTAACAGTTTCTCTGACAGAATTCCCCAACATAAAATGCATATAAAATATTAATGCTAAAAGCTAAAGAAATGGTAATGGGAACTTTTGAGAATTTAAAGCTAATTATCATGATTAATTTAGCTTCACCTCCAAGCAATGCTAGAATGTTCTGAATGTGGACACCATTATCACTCATAATTTGTCTTTGTTAAAAGTTAGTATTTTGAGTACTAATGTGTTGAGTATCCTATGTTTCTATTGAATTATTTTTAAAGTGGTACATTTTGGAGGTGATTCTTTCAAAAAGGAACAGCTTTGTTCATATAATTTATTTTTACATCTTGACTTTTGTGCTAACATGAGGTAAATACAAAGCTGTCCTGCTATCTGGATATACTTTTTACCCATAGGAATATTTAAAAATAATACTATAAAGCAGAAGTGTCTCACATTCCAAACATTGGAATGTATCAAAAAAATGTAAATGATTGCAAAATAAGTCTGAAATAGTGCATGTATAATTTCATAGAACATTTCTAGAATGGGAATTTGACAATAGTCTTTCATTCATTCAACAGATATGTATTAAGCACCTACTCTGTGTCAGACTCTCCTATGTACTGGACTACAATAGCAAAGAAAAGATGCCATGATCTCAGGAAACTAATACGGCAGTTTGAGAAGACAGAAAATAGACAAAAAATTCCATGTCAGGGGATGGTAAGTCAGGGGATGGCAGGCTTATAGTGCTAGAAGCAGAATGGGAAAAATTTCAGACTGTGTCACCTGTGCAAAAGCTTTGAATTTTTCTCTGGGTGAAATGAGAAGCCACTGATAGTTTCTAGCAGAGAAGTACCATGACATGACTTGAATTTGAGAAGGATTACTCTAGGATTCCTGTGGGAATATTGTTATAGGTTGGCAACGATGGGAATTATGAAACCCATTAGGGAGCTGCACTTGCTCCCTGAAGTATAAATTCTTGAACCCCATTCTCTGTGTTGAATGATGGTCCCCATAAAGATATGTTCCCCAAATCCTGTCAATTGTTGTCTTATGTGGGAAAACAATCCTTGCAGATGTGATTAAGTTAATGATTTTGAGATGAAATCTTCCTGGATTACCCTGACGGACCCTAAATCCAATGACAAGTGTGTCCTCATAAAACATAGAGGTGAGACACACATAGAGGTGAGAGGAGAAGGTCATGTGCACATAGAGGCAGAGTCTGGAGTTGTGTAACCACAGTCAAGAAATGTCAGCAAACACCGGCTAGAGGAAGCATGGAAGGATTCCCTTGGTGTCTTTGGAGGGACACCTTGATTTAAGACTGAGATACAGGTAAAAAAACATTATATAGAGGTCAAAAAGAAATTCTACTCAGCAAAGAAACAAGTTATTGAGTCATGCGATAAATGGATAGATCTCAAGGACATTTTTCTGAGTGAAAAAGCAATGTCAAAAGGTCACATATTCTAGGATCCCATTTATATAACATTTTTGAAATGGCAAAGTTATAAATAAAACCAGAGGAGTGGTTGCTGTAGGTTAGAAATGGTGGGGCAAGAGTGCAATGGATATAATTATAAAGGGTTAGCACTGGGAAGATCTTTGTGGTGATGCAAAAGTTTTGTGTCTTGAGTGCTGCAGTGGCTACACAAGTTTGCACACGTGATTAAATGACATTGAATTATATACACATATTGTACTAATATCAGCTCCCCGCTTTTGACATTGTACTGTAATTGTATGTAATGTGAGCATTAGGGGAGCCTGAGTGAAGGTCACTATTCATTACAACTTTCTATAAATCTATAATAAAGTTAAGATAAAACATTTTACAAATCATTATCAAGATGACTTCTACCTTTTGAGCTATGTTCACCAAACTTTTTTTTTTTAAATACGTACAAATGAGGAACAATCGATTTAGAATTTTGAAAAAAAAATTCCTAGAGAAGTACTTACAGTTGAGCTCACAGATACAGCTAGAAAATGACTCATTGTACTTTTAGAAATACTAGGAAGAACTTGAGTGCAACAATACAAGGATATTTCAATGACATACTATTCTTCTTTAAAAATTCTACTATAAAAATCTTCCCAGTGACATACAAAAGCACAAATCAGTTACTCATTTGTGTGGAAATTATTCTGCTTTTAAATTTGTTATTTTGATATTTTTCTGATTTTTCCATTGTTCTATTTTTTCATTATATAGCTAACAATAGATGAATACTAGGTTATTATATACATTGTATATATTATGTGTTCATCTTTTATAATGAAAAAAACAGCCCTGAGCTTCACCTTGCTTTTGCTTTTTGAGGGATGTTTAATGGTGTTTCCCAGGAAGCACCATGGCCCTACACAAATGAGGGATCCATTTTCAGTTCTAAGATCCTTTCTGTGTAGAGAGGATATGACCATCAGAGAAAGAAGCCACTGCATCCACCCGAATAAAAAGTAAATTGAAAAAAAAAAAAGAAAAGCTGATGTCCTTAAACAGAACATAAGTCCAGTTTACTCAGCTTAGAGAGCATCATGGCCTGTGTGCCACTTCCATGCCTGGTTTAACATGTAAAAGGGAAGATTCTACTTTTGATCAAAAAGACGAACTAGACCAACACCTAATGATAAGGGCACTCAAAGAAACCATTGATATTTTACTGTATCTCAGGTGACCTGAACAAGAGTTTAATGACCCTGTCTCCGAGAACATTTGCTCAGCCACAGTGACTAATGACGTTCTTAGACACAAGGAACTACAGATTATCATAATCCATTATGTACCATCAATGTTTTTTCATACCATGTTTCCTTGAAAATAAGACCTAGACTGACAATCAGTTCTGATGCGTCTTTTGGGGCAAGAATTAATATAAGACTCGGTCTTATTTTACTATAAGACTGGGTCTTATATAATATGATATGATATGATGATATGATATGATATGATATAAAGATAATATCGGGTCTTATATTATTTTTTGCTCCAAAAGATGCATTAGAGCTGATTGTCTGGCTAGGTCTTATTTTTGGGGAAACATAGTACATAATTAGATATAATTTGCTTACAGGGCTCATTACAGTTTATGAGTTCGATCATTTAGTCAAGTTCACAGAACACAAGTAAGCATAGTTATTCATAGGGAACTTGACTAAGAAGACACCCCTTGACTATTTGGTTTAAGATTCTGGTATTCAAAGTCAAATGAAGCAGATAAGTAGCCATCATATATTATTCTCTGTGGATGTATACAGAACTAATGTAATACATAGTTTTGCAGTGTCTTCACCATGTCTCAGAGCCCTCGTGGGAAACAATAGGACTTGGGAAATGAAAGCATCTTCTTTTTCTTCTCTCTATTGTGCAATAAACTTTTTTATTCCCTGAGATAGCAGAGAATGTATGCATTTAACAATAAGCTAAATTGTTTTTAATACTTCCTATCAGTCAGAATTAGAAATAGCCTTAGCAGTGAAATTGTGTCAATCCATATTTCAAAGTTTCTAATATGATAAGAAAAGATAATGGAGTCCTTCGTTTAAACCAGGGACAATAGGGAGAGAATACAATTGTTTATGTATGATAATGAGTGCATTTAGAACAACACAGTTCATCATGAGCAAGGTTTATACTTCAATCATAATCATATGTGACTTCCCTTAACAATTTATTTTTCTACTCTGGAACACAGAGAAGAATAGCAATTGCGATTTTTAGATTAAAATTGCTAGTTTCCTAATGTCAGAATGAAAGTAAATGAACAAATAATACATGTAAAGAGAATTTAAGCCCTTCAATTTTTCATGAAATCACCTTAATATATAAAGAAAATAAAGTGTATATAACATACAAAGCACTGACCATAAACAAAAATAGCTTTTATTTCCAGGAAATAAAACATGGTTCACAGTATGTTTTTCATGAACAGAAATCAAAGCATTAAACAAACAAATCAAACTCTGCAGTGAATGTTGTATCAATAATTTTAACAATAGACTTAGACTAAAGCCAGGATATGAGGATAATCTATTAGCAAATGTATAAAAAAGGAGAGTTTTTTAGTTCTATTGTAAATAATAGTTTTGCTAACCTAAATGCGTGAGAATTTAAAATTGTATGTTTATGATAATATTAGCTTAATGTACGACCATTTAAAGAAGTTAAAAATATATACAGGTCAAATATAGAGGAAGTTCCAAGCATTTGCAGTTGATTTTCTGTTTCTTATGTGAGCATCAGAATAGAGAAACACATTCTATCAAATTAGATTACTGTTTCGAGGGCTTTAAAATTTTAGGAGGCAAATGCAGTTTTAAAAAGACACCCTAGAGTAATTATATTTTTTTCATTCTTGACTAATTTAAAGTCAGTGTGACCTTTTCAAAGGTGATGATGACATTTCTAATGTTCGGAGAAAGACTGAAGAAGTAAAATTTATCTAACACAAAAACTTAGCACATCTGGTTGAAAATCCTTAGATTACTTTTTTTTGGGAAACAACCTGCCCCATACAGCTATTCTGCTATTGAGGTTACTGTGATGTAGGAGTAAATAGAACAATATGCCACAGATGCTCATGAATTGTGGATTCAGCTTTGTGTTCAGTGCATGCATCCTATTTAGTGGAGTGTGGCAGCAGAAGGTGTAACCACGGGAATGGGTGAAAACAGATTTCCCTACCCCCGTGGGACAATTTGGGGAGGGGAGTCCCCCACACTGAGACAAGGACACAACCATGTAACCCTTCAGAGTGGGCAACTTCTGTGTGGGAACTGCCCTTGAAGCAGTGATAGAGTAATACATATACCCTAAAGCACCCTTCAATCAAACTTTTCAACTTTGTCATGTATGAAGTGTGACAATTAAGTTCGCGAACTTGTTGCAACAATGTTGTTAACTTTTTTTGATATCAGAGGGATTCTTCATTATAAATTTGTACCAACTGGACAAGCAGTTAACCAAGTGTACTATTTGGAAGTGCTGAAAAGGCTGCATGAAAAAGTTAGACAACCTGAACTTTTCACCAACAATTCATGGTTCTTGCATCACGACAGTGCACCAGTGTACACGGCATTGTCTGTGAGGGAGTTTTTAGCCAGTAAATAGATAACTGTATTGGAACACCTTCCCTACTCACCTGATCTGGCCCCCAATGACTTCTTTCTTTACCTGAAGATAAAGGAAATATTGAAAGGAAGACATTTTGATGACATTCAAAATATCAAGGGCAATATGATTACAGCTCTGATGGCCATTCCAGAAAAAGAGTTCCAAAATCGCTTTGAAGGGTGGAATAGACTCTCATGTCGGTGTCTAGCTTCCCAAGGGGAGTACTTCAAAGGTGACCGTAGTGATATTCAGCAATGAGGTATACAGCACTGTTTCTAGGATGGTTTCGAGAACTTAATTGTCAGACCTCATAGTACATTCTGCCTGTCACCACCAATGTCTGGCATTCATAAGGACCCTGTTTTGGGTAAGCAATGCTTTCCTTTTTCTGCCATATTGTGCTGCTTTATCAACAGCCTGACACACACACACACACGCACACACACGCACACATGTATGCACGCACACATCCACACGCTCCCATACACACTCATGCAGACATACTTGTTGTTTATCTTTGCCTGTGAGAATCTCCTAAGTCCTTCAAAGTCTAAAAATAAAGTCATGATATCATTATGATCTCATAAAGTCTAATCTAATACTCCAGTCTACGCTGAACTTTTCTTCCCTGAATGCCTGTGCTTGGTTTATACCATTACATTCTGCACACCATCAATCCCACAGGAGGATGTCACGTCCCTCATAGATGTGTGATGACCTAATAGCCTCTGAACCTTATGAAGCGCTATCGGTTTCACTTTATGCAGATGAAGAAAGGAAACCCAGAGAGTTATGCACAATGACTAAGGGCTTACAACCTGGTGTGGGTGTCACTCTAGTTTAACATACCTGTGCTAATATAACAGAGTCATCTACCTAAACCTGAAAGCTGGAAAACACCATCATCTGTCATCTAATTAATATGTCTCTTTGACTGTTTTCTCCAGTATGTTTTTTATTATCTTGAAAACTATTTTGTAAAGCAATTATAGTGTACACAGTATACACACCTATTCTCACCTCTGAAACTAATAAAAGCTCAATAGCTGATTAAAATTATGGGAGTTTAAAAATCCTACGGACACTGGATTCACTTCTGAATTGTAGCACAGTAAGCGTTGTTGGTGCAGAGTAATTGTCAAGTGTATACTGGGACTTGTGCAACACCCCGAGTCGGTTCCACATTACATCATAAGCTTACTACATGTGGGGAACTTCATATCCCTCTTTTAGTGCCTATGATTATGCTTTTCTCTCTTATTGAAATTATGCATATCTTTCGCCCCACCCATCTCCAGTTTATAACTGTGGCTGAAGGCCTCATCAATTCCAGCGCTCTCAAGAACATTTTCTGGTGTCCCGAGACGACTCTCACTGTCCTTGGAGGGTGGATTTTACCACTATCATTTCCATCATGCATGTACCTTAAACCTCCCTGTGCTGGTTACTTGAGGTACTAAGGTATAGCTAAAAAAACAACAAAACAAAATAAACAAAAAATCCAAAGTTCTCTGGGGTTCAACACAACTGCATTCTAATTTTGAATCTGCCTATTAGTCTCAGGCCAAATTAAGTTGTCTGATCTCAGTTTTTGTATCTACTATATGCAGGAGATATAGCTGTGTGTGTATGCATGCGTGTGTGTGCATGTGTGTGGTGTGTGTGTGTAACGCCCAGGGCTTGCCACCTGTCTACGGGCCTGGGGTGTATAAACAGTATGAACCTGGGTGCTTCTTCTAGCAATGTGACTCAGCGTGTGTCATGGCACAGACAGCAGGAACTTTAATTGAACCAAACTGCTCAAAACAGTAGAAACCTCAGATGGCTGAGTTCTATGCAAGACATTCTGCGTGTATGAAAGGTTTTGAACAGCAGAATCCCAACCCACTGAAAACTGTTGTGTGTGATATGTGAATGGTGTGTATCAATGACATGGCCATTGCCAGAAATGCTGCACATTCAGTTTACAGTATTCCAGTTCACAAAGGACTTATTTAATACGTCTACACTAGGGAAGGATTTATGCCAGGGAGCACAGCTGAGAGAGATTAGAGACATCAAAATGCCTAGTGAGTGGGAATATAAAGCTGCCTCCACTGAAAATTTCTCATTGAGAAAAAGGCAGAAGACATCAATTGGTAGGCAAAGCATTCTCGGGTGTGAAGGTTCTGTAGGGTGATAAACACAAACTTGAGCTTAGAAAGTCAAGTCAGTAGCCAGCGTTTTGCAAAGCCTTGGAAAAGGTGCTCCCGATGCCAAGTTGGAGCGTTTTCAGATACGGAGACCAAGAAGTATCTTAGAATAAGTAACTTAATTAATACAATGCTACCCTACCCCTGACAGGAGTGTGGGCAATTGGGGATATTAGATAATTTGGATGTATTGGGAGTAGAGTAAGATAGAGAAACATACAGTTAGGAAAGTATCAGAACTGAAATGTCAAGACACCAGGAACCTGGCCCAGGTAGGATGAGATCATTCTTTTAAGAACACTATTTAGAAGTTATCATCAGGAGGTCAGTGAGAAAGAACTGGCGGTTTCTATCTGAAATGCATCAGATAGCAATATTTATAGTATATGTTTATGACTCAGCAAGCTATATACTTACATATTTTAACTCTGACTCCAGAATGTGTGTCAAATAATTTTCACTTAATTATTTCTAATATTCATACAGCCCTCAATTAAACGACTCTCTCTGAAATAATTACAATTGTATGTGGGTCGGATATATCTTATCCAACTACTGGCTAGGTTTTATTTGCCCAAAAATAAAACCTAGCCAGAATATCAGCTCTAATGCATGTGTTGGAGCAAAAATTAATATGAGGCCCTATTTGTGGCATCCCGTGCAACAAGAGTTGAGGGGAGCGTGAGGGGTGGCACAGGGTTAAGAGAGACAGCAGCCAAGAATAGAGTGCAAGCGGGGCCAAGGGACTCTAGCTTCAAGGACTGAGCTCTGAAATGGGCTAACGCATAGCTTTTATCGATTAACAAATGAGGAAGTAAAGCTTGTTAATCTCAAGATCTGTGAATTTCATACATTATAATAGGAAACTGATTCAAACCCAATCACCCTTGCCTGCAGGCAGTGGAACCGTAAGTCTCAGGATGTATGTACCTCCCAAAGGGACAAAACCTTTATGCTTATGAACAGATGGAGAGCTGATGTTATCACATCATTGAATCTCTTCCCAAGCCGGATGTGGGAGGAATATAGCCATAGAGGCAGAGGCTCTCCTTAGCCAGGGGATGATGGGGGTCTGTGCCCACCTCTATCAAACCCGTGAGTTCTGCAGATGGCCCCCACGTGACTGTGCCTGGCTTAGGTTGTTCCTTCCTTTAGGAATCTTGCCCGTCATTGACTAACGAGCCATCCTTTGGGGCCAAACAGGGAGACATAAGGTGTAAGCACAAAGGTGAAGCGAAGTCCCTGAAAGGATCCGTCTCACAGACTCTCCTTTCTTTAGGGGTAGGTATGATGGGGACAGACGGGTAGGCTGCTGCATGGCGACACCTATATTGTATTTATTATATTATATTATATTATATTGTATTGTATTGTATTGTATTGTATTGTATTGTATTATATTATATTATATTATATTATATTATATTATATTATATTATATTATATTAGACCCGGTCTTATAGTAAAATAAGACTGGGTCTTATATTAATTTTTGCTTCAAAAATGCATTAAAGCTGATGGTCCGGCTAGGTCCTATATTCAGGGAAACACTGTATATGAAATATTCTGGTATTTAGACTAGACTGTTTGAGATAATCAATACCATTCAAAGAATATTTTTCTTAAAAAATATAATTCTATCTGAGTGTACCATACTTTATTTCAACACTTTGCCTGACCAATGGTAAGTGCCTATTGCTAAGGAATTGTTTTCCGTTTAATGTATATTAATAGTAGTATTTGGAGACCGTTAAAAAGAGAAATTTTAGCTTCCTTCAAAGAGTTCTTATTTAAAAAAATAATCAATCTGTTTCTACTTATAGTGTTGGATCTCAGGAAGCTTTACTGTAATTGTTTATTAAGTAACTTGTCTCATTTTTTTTTTTTTTTTTTTTTTTTTATCTAAGCTGACAATATGGCCAAGTTTTCATAGGATTAGTGACAGTAGAATGACAATACCAGGGATGTCACATGGATTTCCACAAACAGGGAGTTTGTGGAGTATGTTCACTCATTCTCCTGAGTGTATTCATTCATTTATTGACTTACAAACATTTGTTGAGTTTCAGCAGGGGGTTTTGTATAGTACAAGGTAGGGTGTTGAAAAGATAAATAGACACGGGGGCTGGGGGAAAGATGAATAATGGAAATCAACAGTTTCCATTATTGGAGCTAAGGGCTTCAGGTGGGTTATAGGTGCTATAGTCATACTTCCGTCTTCCTGTGGAGTCAGGGAAAGCCAGGCAGAGACAAGGACACCTGTGTTTAGGCTTCTTGGTTGGGAGAACAGAATTTGAATGGCAGAGAAAGTTTCTGGCAAGGCGAATGCCATATGCAAAGAAATAGATGCATGAGAGAAATATTTGAGAAAAGCAACTAATTCGGAGTAGAGGGTGTCAGGGAGAGTGATGGCAAAGACCAGAAGAGAAAAGAGTGGTCGGTGGAGAAAATACATGGTAAAAGGGAATTATTTATAGGACAGAGATAGTAATGTGTGTACAGAATGAAACATGCAAAGAAGGGAAATAGACTGTGGAAAGACTGAGGAGAGAAAAGGCAGCCCACGTTTGATAAAGCAAGATGCTAGAGAAGAGTCTAGAGAGTCTGTTTTAGAGAACCCCTCTTCTCTCTGTGGAATAGGAGGTGCTGGAGAGGAGTGTCGACACCATAGAGGGTTGCAGTGGGGAATGTCAGGGAAAGTGGAGTGGGAGGGCGTAAGGATGACTGCTGGCTGTTTGGGATGGAATGGGTGGGCAGAGACTCAATGACATCCTAATGCTTGAAAGTAAAGAGGAAGAGAATAGGCTGACAAAATATATAATGCTTCCTGTATGCTTGATGAAGCCATTTCTGTGTCACCAATAACAATGGTATAATGAAATGAACTGGAAAAGCCATTTTTGGACTGTCAATGGATGAAAGACTATGGTGTAAGATATATTAAGTGTAGCTATTAATGATCCAAAGATGTGAATTCTAATGGTACTCATAGATATTTAAGAAGATATTAAAAGTTCAGTACCACGAGGTGAAAATGCGATTAATTAGTATACAATATACTAAAGTGAACAATGTCATGGTATAAATAATTTTAATCAGTTTTCAAAGGAAAATATTTTCATTTAAAATTGTTATTTGAGCTGAATCCGGATCAAAATGGCGGCGTGAGGTGAGCCTCTGTAAAGCTCTCCTGGAATTTACAACTAATTGGACAACAATAACTCCACAAAACACTCCCTGCACAGCAGACAGGCAAGACGAAGAGGTCCACTACTGAATTCACCTCCAGGTGGGTGAATCGCGCGAGCGGGGGAGGAGGGAAGGGAGAAGTGCGGGACGGAGCCCCGCGGGCGCAGGACAAAGACCTAGCTCAGTGCTCCGAGCTCGCTGCATCCCGGAACTACCGCAGCTGCGGGAAAGGGAAGGACTCGGACTGCTAGGGCTCCGCTTACGGCCCACAGGGCTGAGGGGGCAGCATATAACACGGCTGAACCCAACGCTCACGGCAGACCTCGGAGCAAAGACTGAGGGAAGAAGGCTGAAAACTGTGATTAAGCCCTCACTGCCGAGCGGAGAACGGAAGCCTTAGGCACTGAGACTAGCCGCCCCTCCCTACCCTCCCAGAGCTCGCCCCACCCCCACCTGCCCGGTGCTAGAAGCGATAAACTAGCAGTGTCAGATCACAAGGACAGGATCTTTGCTGTTCTGAGAACTGTGGACTGCAGAAACAGATTCGCAGCCCAACTAGTTACGGCAAAGGGGAGGGAGCTGTGGAAGCAGGACCGGCTGTGGTGGTGGTCGCCGCCATTGCTCTGGGCCACCTCTCACAACTCACCCCGCCCCTGGCCCCACCTATCTGGGCGGATCCCTGCAGGAGTAAACAGAACTGCTGAAACATACGGGCTCTGAATCGGGTGCAGAAAGAGCTTTGGAACTTCAAAAGCTCTCCGCACCCCCACAGGGACGTGACGCCCTATGACCCAGGTGAACTGTTAACAGAGGAGAGGCCCGTCTCCCAGGGAATCCCCCCATCGTGTGAGAAGCTGGAAAAGTGCAGAGAAAATATAGCACTACTGTGTCAGAGAGACCTCTTCCTATCAACCTGTTGAATAAACCACTCCTGTAGATGTCTAGGAAGAGAAATAATAAATCAGTAATTGCCATGAATAACCAAGGCAACAAGACAGCTCAAAAAGAAAGTGAAAAGTCTCCAGAAAAGGAACTTAGAGATATGGAAATATGTGACTTAAATGATAGAGAATTCAAGATTGCAGTTCTGAAAAACCTCAAAGAGATGCAAGAAAACACAGAAAGGCAATTTAATGAACTGAGAAACGCAATCAAAGAACAACATGAGCATTTTACGAAAGAGATTGAAATTTTAAAAAAGAACCAAATGGAATTTCTGGAGATTAAGAACTCAATAGAAGAAACTAAGAATGAAATAACCAGCTTAGGTAGTAGAGTTGACCAGATGGAAGAAAGAATCAGTGACATCGAAGATAGAAACCTGGAAATTACACAGATGGAAGAAGAAAGAGACTTGAGACTTAAAAGAAACGAAAGAACTCTACAAGAACTTTCTGACTCCATCAGAAAGAGCAATATAAGAATAATGGGCATACCAGAAGGAGAAGAAAGAGAGAAGGGAACAGAGAATATACTCAAAGAAATTGTCAGTGAGAACTTCCCAAATTTGTGGACAGAACTGGATCCTCGAATCCAAGAAGCAAATAGAACACCTAATTACCTCAATCCCAACAGGCCTTCTCCAAGACACATTGTATTCAAGCTGTCTAAAATTAACTCCAAAGAAAGAATCCTCAAGGCAGCCAGGGAAAAGAAGACGGTAACCTACAAAGGAAAGCCCATTAGATTATCATCCGATTTTTCAGCAGAAACTCTACAAGCCAGGAGGGAGTGGAACCAAATATTCAAACTATTGAAAGAGAGAAATCATGAGCCAAGAATAATATATCCAGCGAAGATATCCTTTAGATATGAAGGAGGAATAAAGACCTTTCCAGACATACAGAAGCTGAGGGAATTTTCTAATACACGACCTGCACTACAAGAAATACTAAAGGAGGCTATTAGACCACCATCAACAGGGACAATTTGTGGCAACCGAAACATAAAAAGGGGGAGCGTAAAGGCCTGAACCGGAATATGGGAATGGAGAAAGTAAGCGTGCTGAAGAAAATGGAATACTCTAAATATCAAACTTACTTTTACATAATCTTAAGGGTAACCACTCAAAAAAATTCCAGAACTGAAATATATATTGTAATAAAAGAAGAAACAGAGGGAAACATCATAGAATACCACCACACAGAAATAATCGACAACAACAAAAAGGCAAAGAAACAATGGAGACACAGCCTTACCAGAAAACTAAAGCTAGAATGACAGGAAATCCTCACGTATCAATAATCACCCTAAATGTAAATGGACTGAACTCACCAATAAAAAGGCACAGAGTAGCAGATTGGATCAAAAAACTAAACCCAACCATATGCTGTCTCCAAGAGACACATCTCAGCTACAAGGACAAGCATAGACTCAAAGTGAAAGGGTGGAAACTGGCACTCCAAGCAAATGGTACCCAGAGAAAATCAGGTGTAGCCATAATGATATCAGATGAAACAGACTTCAGGGTGAAAAAGATAACAAGAGACAAAGATGGACATTTCATAATGGTAAAGGGGACTATACAACAAGAAGACATAACAGTCATCAATATTTATGCCCCCAATCAGGGAGCACCAAAATACACCAAGCAACTACTAACAGAACTAAAGGGAGAAATTGACCAAAACACAATTATACTAGGGGACTTAAATACATCATTGACAGCTATGGATAGATCATCCAAACAGAAGATAAATAACGAAATCGCAGCCCTAAATGACACATTAAATGAAATGGACATCATTGACATATATAGAGCACTTCATCCTAAAACATCAGATTATACATTCTTTTCGAGTGTACATGGAACATTCTCAAGGATAGACCATATATTGGGACATAAAAGCAGCCTCAGCAAATTTAAGAAGATTGAAATCATACCAAGCATATTCTCTGATCACAAGGCTTTGAAATTGGATATCAACTGCGAAAAGAAAGCAAAAAGAAACACAAATACATGGAGATTAAACAACATACTTTTAAAGAACGACTGGGTCAAAGAAGAAATTAGAGGAGAGATCAAAAGATATATAGAAACAAATGACAATGAAAATACATCCTACCAAAATTTTTGGGATGCGGCGAAAGCAGTTATAAGAGGGAAATTTATATCATTACAGGCCTATCTCAAGAAACAAGAAAAATCCCAAATAAACAACCTCATGTTACACCTCAAAGAACTAGAAAAAGAAGAACAAGTGAAACCCAAAGTCAGCAGAAGAAAGGAAATAACAAAAATCAGAGCAGAGCTAAATGAAATAGAGAACAAAAAGACAATAGAAAAAATTAATGTGACAAAGAGCTGGTTCTTTGAAAAAATTAATAAAATCGACAAACCCTTGGCTAGACTCACTAAGATAAAAAGAGAGAAGACACTAATTAACAAAATCAGAAATGAGAAAGGGGAAGTTATCACGGACAACACAGAAATACAAAGGATCATCCAAGAATACTATGAAGGACTATATGCCACCAAATTTAATAACCTAGAAGAAATGGACAAGTTCTTAGAAACATATAGCCTTCCAAGGCTGAACCATGAAGAACTGGAAAACCTAAACAGACCGATCACCAGTAAAGACATTGAATCAGTCATCCAAAACCTTCCCAAAAGCAAAAGTCCGGGACCAGATGGCTTCACTAGTGAATTCTACCAAACCTTCAAACAGGATCTAATACCAATCCTGCTCAAACTCTTCCAAAAAATTGAAGAAGAGTCAGTACTCCCTAACTCATTTTATGAGGCCAACATTACCCTGGTACCAAAACCTGGTAAGGACAACACAAAAAAAGAAAACTACAGACCTATATCTCTGATGAATACTGATGCAAAAATCCTAAACAAAATTTTAGCAAATCGAATACAACAATGCATTAAAAAGATTATTCATCATGACCAAGTGGGGTTCATCCCCGGGGCACAAGGATGGTTCAACGTCCGCAAATCCATCAATGTGATACATCACATAAACAAAATAAAGGACAAAAATCATATGATTATATCAATTGATGCAGAAAAAGCATTTGACAAGATACAACATCCATTTATGATTAAAACACTTAATAAAATAGGTATAGAAGGAAGATACCTCAACATAATAAAGGCCATCTATGACAAGCCCTCAGCTAATCTCATAATTAATGGTGAAAAACTGAAGCCCTTTGCTCTACGTTCAGGAACACGACAGGGCTGTCCCCTATCACCTCTGCTTTTCAACATAGTGTTGGAAGTCCTTGCCAGAGCCATCAGGCAAGAGAAAGAAATAAAAGGCATCCAAATTGGGAATGAAGAAGTTAAAATATCACTCTTTGCAGATGATATGATGCTATATATAGAAAACCCTAAAGACTCCACCAAAAAGCTGTTAGAAACAATCAATGAATACAGTAAAGTTGCTGGCTACAAAATCAACGTACAAAAGTCCATTGCATTCCTATATACTAACAATGAAATCTCAGAAAAAGAAATACAAAAAACAATTCCCTTTGCAATTGCAGCAAAAAGAATAAAATACCTAGGAATAAATTTAACCAAGGATGTGAAGGATTTATATGCTGAAAACTATAAGACATTTTTGAAAGAAATTGAAGATGACACAAAGAAATGGAAGGACATTCCGTGCTCATGGCTTGGAAGAATCAACATAGTTAAAATGGCCATATTACCCAAAGCAATATACAGATTTAATGCAATCCCCATCAAAATCCCAATGGCATTTTTTAAAGAAATAGAACAAAAAATCATCAGATTTGTTTGGAACCACAAAAGACCCCGAATAGCCAAAGCAATCTTAAGAAAAAAGAACAGTGCTGGAGGTATCACACTGCCTGACTTTAGCTTGTACTACAGGGCTACAATAATCAAAACAGCATGGTATTGGCGGAAAAACAGACACGTAGACCAATGGAATAGAATTGAGAACCCAGAAATAAAACCACATAAATATGGACAGATAATTTTTGACAAAGAAGCTAAAAACATACAATGGAGGAATGACAGCCTCTTCAATAAATGGTGCTGGCAGAATTGGATAGCCACGTGCAAAAGAATGAAACTGGACTGCTATCTGTCACCATGTACCAAAATTAATTCAAAATGGATCAAAGACTTAAGCATAAGACCTGACACAATAAACTGCATTGAAGAAAACATAGGTACTAAACTTATGGACCTTGGGTTCAAAGAGCATTTTATGAATTTGACTCCAAAGGCAATGGAAGTAAAAGATAAAATAAACAAATGGGACTATATGAAACTTAAAAGTTTCTGCACAGCAAAAGAAACCATCGACAAAATAAAGAGGGTACCGACTGAATGGGAGATTTTTGCAAATAGTTCCTCCGATAAGGGTCTAATATCCAAAATATACAAGGAACTCATGAAACTCAACAACAAAAAAACGAACAACCCAATTGAAAAATGGGCAGAGGACCTAAAGAGACATTTCTCTAAAGAGGACTTCCAAATGGCAAATAGACATATGAAAAAATGCTCAACATCACTAATCATCAGAGAAATGCAAATAAAAACCACAATGAGATATCACCTCACTCCAGTCAGAATGGCTATCATCAACAAGACAAATAGCAACAAGTGTTGGAGAGGCTGTGGAGAAAAAGGAACCCTCATACACTGTTGGTGGGAATGCAGACTGGTGCAGCCGCTATGGAAGGCAGTGTGGAGGTTCCTCAAGAAATTACGAATAGAATTACCATATGACCCAGCAATCGCTCTCCTGGGTATCTACCCCAAAAATATAAAAGCATTTCTCTATAGAGACACGTGTACTCCAATGTTCATTGCAGCTTTGTTTACGGTGGCCAAGACATGGAAACAACCAAAATGTCCTTCGATAGATGAATGGATAAAGAAGTTGTGGTACATATACACAATGGAATACTATTCAGCGTTAAGGAAAGATGATATAGGAACATTTCTGACAACATGGATGGATCTTGAGAATATAATGCTAAGCGAAATAAGTCAGACAGAAAAAGCAGAGAACCCTATGATTTCACTGATATGTGGTATATAAACCAAAAACAAGACAAACAAATGAGAAACAAAAACTCATAGACACAGACATAGTTTAGTGGTTACCAGAGGGTAAGGGGGGTGGGGGGAGGGAGATGAGGGTAAGGGGGATCAAATATATGGTGATGGAAGGAGAACTGACTCTGGGTGGTGAACACACAATGGGATTTATTGATGATGTAATACGGAATTGTACACCTGAAATTATGTAATTTCATTAACAATTGTCACCCCAATAAATAAATTAAAAAAAAAAATTGTTATTTAAATCATGCTGCTGACATTGAAACTCAGGCTGGAAGAAGAAAGATAAAAAATCTATTAAACCATGCAGGGGTTACATTCTTTTCCTTTAAAAAAACATTTAGAAATGCCTGAAAATTAATAAATCTAGATGACAGTGTTTAACTAATTATAATTTTTAAAGTTTGTAAAATCAAACTTTCTCTTGCATAAGCATTTTCTAAAAATCCATTAATTCTAAAAATAGCTATTAAGTATCTATTACATATCCGAAACTTCTTGGCATGTGGAATATATCAGTGAATAAACATATAAAATCATCATCCCACTTGGAACATATATTCTATTTAATTAGTTAGGACTTTTTCAGTTGCAAGTAACTGAACACTCAAACTGAACTGGCTTAAACTAAACGTATATTTGTGGATTGAAATAACCTGAAATTACAAGGCATGGGACAGATATCATGCCAGTTTGGATTTGTTTCCATGTATGAGCTCTGTACTTGCTTGCTGGACTCCGTCTCAAGCATTAAGTATGGCATACAAAAGCTTCAGTGTCTAAACCATCTCATATCTCTTGTGTAGTGCTAAAAAAGGCAATCTTTTTTTCTGGGAACACAGATTCAAAATTTTATTGTATATTATTGGCTTTGATTGGGTCATACGCCAATTCTTGAACCAATTACTTGGCCAAGTACAAGTGAAGCGTGAATTAGTTTACACCTGGATTTTGCTACCGTTAGGAGTGGGGGATGGAGTCACTTACGAGAACATGTGGCCTGAGCTGTGATGACAACAAAAAAAATTACTATAGAAGAAAACTGTAGTACAATAAGCTGATGAATCCTAAACAACAATAAATTATTTTCTCTGAAAATAGAATATAAAGTTCATCAAATTCTTTGAATAACTGAAATGGTTATGCACTATTACTCATGCATATTTGAAATTAAACTTTTGCCTTTTAATATACACATTCAAGAAAGGTGTGAATTATTGTAAAAGTTAAAGAATCCAATCATTGAGTATAAATACGCTTCCCTTCACTTTGGGAACTTAAACGATTATATAAAAAACATTTCCTAAAGTGAAGATTTTTCTTACGAGAATGACTCTAGAATTAATGAGTTAAGTTTAGGAATAGTCTCTAAAGATGAGACTTTTCACATGGGAATTGGAAATGTGTTTTGGCCAGAGACACCCCAACTTCTGTGGGTTCCAGGAGTTGCTGTTGGTTTCAACCTCCTTCCACATCCCTAGCGCCAGTCAGAGATCTCAGGTGAAGCTGGTGCATTTCCTCCCCCAAGTTTGAGTCCCAGTTCTGCCCAGCATCACCTCCCAGTGCTTAGGTAAATGGCACACTCACTACCTTTGCCCCCATTGCCTTCAGCCCAGAGGGTGTAGCAGTCTCCTGTAGTCATTTCCTGAGTTACCACAGTGAATATTTCTGTTCTCTCAACAGTCAGTTCTTAGATGATTAATTCTCTGTATTTATTCTCCTCTGTTTGAAAAGCCCAGTAAAGTTTCTCATTACCTAAATGGACTCTGAGTAATACATGCATATTGTGAATTGAAGAGTTTCTACCAAGAATAATAAACTAAAGAGTCATGGTTGTTACAGGGGATAGTCTGAAATGCTCACCAGCCAGATTTATAGATCACAAAGTACTGTGGAAATATAATAATAAAGTAAAATGTCATAATAAAATTTCATCATCTTTTGGGTTAATCAATTTTGAAAAATAAACGTTCATTCCATTTAATTTAATCAATTAACACTGACTAATCAAGTGTTTGAAACACACTTTTATATTTTCCCTAAATGTTCAGAATTTAGTTTGAACAATTATAATTTAACACATTAGTGTTTTTTTAAATGTGTTACCTTTAAAGCCAATGTTCAATTCAAATATAATTCATTTTTAATACATTTCCCCCATATTTAAGGTGAAGAAAAAGAAAATAACTCCCAAAGATAAAGAAAACAAATAATTTTGATGATATATATATATATATATATATATATATATATACCGTTATTAAAAAATGCAGCATATTCAGAAAGATTAAGTTTTACATCATTTAAAACACAAACTTGAATGTTGAAAAGTTATGATGATACCTTTGGAAATTTCAAAGCATAGGAAGTTTAAATAACACGCAGGATCATAGAGATTTCGTGCATCTCCAAGATCCTAAGAAAATTATTGTTTTAGTTGTGAAAAAAAAAAAAAGAAATGCGATCAATAAATATTTGACATTAATTTTGACAACTAGTAGATGAAATCAGAATTTTTTAAAAAACGACATTTTGCTTATTTCCTTTTTAGAAATATCTTAAATTTAAACCTCCTTATACTTTTGAAGGGATTTGAGAGGCCACCACTTGTAAGTTTTAAAAATGAACTGTTTATTTCCAGCTCTGGTATGTGAAATATTTTCTACTTTGAAACTCTTTTCACTAATGATCATTTACATTAACCTATGCAATATTAAGGGTGTTACACCGAACTCTGAAAATAATTTAAGTGTTTTACTAATGATTTCTTTTCTAAAATTCTAAATAAATTGAATTGTATAGATTCTTTCCTCAGAACATTTATTATTTGCTTCTTGGCACGAATTTCTCATACAAGCTTCTTTACATTTATCATTTCCCCTTTTAAGTTAAATAAAGAAAAAAATACAAATTTTCAATTAACTAGAGATCCCATTAATTGTGTTCCATTAATCACAGTTTTATCATCCTTCACAATTTGAATGTGTAAAGTGCATTAGAGATAAAAGATAAGATAATTTCCACATATTCTATCCTAAAGATGAACAGAAACAATTATACAGAAAAAAAAAAAGAACTGCACCATCCCCACTTCTGCTCCTTCACCCCCCAATTTGAAATAGATAAAATAGATTCTATTCATTTGGTGAACAATGAATGAAATTACTTTAGATAATTATCTATATTAGTTTTCTATTGCTGCCATAACAAATTACCACAGAGTGGATTAGAAGAACACAACTACACTATCTTACAGTTCTGGTGGTCAGAAGTCCAAACAAGGTTTCATGGTCAGCAGAGCTACATTCCTTTCTGGAAACTCTGGGGGAGAATCTGTTTGCCAGAGGCCACCTGTATTCCTGGCTTCTTCCATTTTCAAAGTCAGCAATGGCAGGTCAAGTCCTATCACATCCTATCACTCTAATATTCTGTGCCTTCTTCCTCTTCCTCTTGTAAAGACCCTTATGATTCCACTGGGATACCTCAGATAATCCAGGATAATCTCTATTTTAAAGTCAACTGACTTATTTCTATCTGTAACCTTACTTCCTATTTGCCATGTGATGTGACATATTTTTAGGTTCTGGAGACTAGGATGTAGACATTTTTGAAGGTCATTATTCTAATTAAACATGATTCACAAATTTGATATCACACAGAAGCGTCTAGCTAGCACAGTCTAATTAGAACTTTCGGAGATGACGGGAATGTTCTATATCCGTGATGTCCGATGCAGTCAGTACGATTTATATCTGAACGAGATCATCGTTCACAAGCATTTTATTTCAGTGAACTATCTTAGTCTAGTGTCACCAGTTTTCCAGTTTTCTTTTTTTAAACCCTTCCATTCAAACTTCCTTGACCACCGTATTCCACCTCCATTTGCCAACAAGTACTCATTCTCTGATTTGAAATCCATGCATTTTAAATTGTTGATTGTAAACCAAATGTTACCTGAGGATATTGCATTTTAATGCTAACTTAAGTACTAAAGAAACAGCATATTGTAGAAACTAAAATATCAATCTGCAGATTGAAAATTGTGAGGAGAGGCAGAGGTTCAATTTTGGTGATTTTGAAATCACTTCACTTTTAAGACAAACTTCATACCTATATATTTAAAACTGATTCTAGTAATATACTGTTAGAAAATTATGTTTGTCTACCATATAAGCACAAATTAAAATAAAAAAATATTTATTTGGTAAATAAACTATTAAATGTGGCAGAAAGTCATTACAAGAAGAAGCTATTTCAGGGTCATAATATGATCATAAATTACCCAATAGAATTCTCTGTGTGCACATCCATTTAAGTGCAGACACACACTTATTGATATTCACATCCAGACATGTAGTTATTAACTCTTAAAAGGTCATGATAAAAACATTCTATACATAAAATTAATAGTCAAAATAATTAGCTTCCTTGTGGTTGACATTCAACCTTATAGTTATATAAAAGTTACTTAATACTAGACCGACAGTGTCCAGTGGTAATATAACGCAAGCCACATATGTAAATTGAAATGTTTTAGTATACATATGGAAGAGCAAAATGAAATAAGTGAAAATAAATTTTAAATAAGTTTCAATACCACATACCCCAAACATTACAATTTCAGCCTATAATCAGTATAATAAATAGTATTCATTTATATGTAATAAAATTAGAATTTTTATTTTATATTGAGAGTATCTCTCAATTCAGACTGACCACTGTTCAAGTATTCAATAGAAACATATAGCTTGTGGCTAGCATATCAACAGCTCACCACTAAACAAATGAAGGATGCAATGATGGAAATTAAAATGCTCTAATTTCAGGTAGCCTGTAGTCTAATAGAGTAAATATATATATATATAAAATAAATATATATATGTATCATATATAATTGATACACATAAAATATAATATTCTAAGATAAAAATAAAAACAGACATTTTTAAAAATAAAAATAAAAAAAGCCAAGAGATTATGAATGGCTTATAATTTCCAGTACCTTAAGTCATAGCAAAAAATAAATTTATTTCTATAGTAGGTATTTCATATGTTCTTTGAAAATGAAGTCAAAATTGATCACATTCAATAAACAAATAGAGACAGCTTCGCGAAATGAGAGAACTCTGGAGTAGTTATAACTAACTTTTAATCTTCATTTCTGGTATAGTCGCTGTGTGATCTTGGGCAAATTTTTGAATACCTTGTTCTCTGTAGATCTAAGGTGATTAGATCGAGCACACAGAGATATTAGTACAGAGTGATGTTAAAAACTTCTCTGTGTGGTATCTGTCATATAGAGGGTATTGAGTAAATGCTAGTTGTCTTCTGTTATTTAAAAATATAAATGCATTTTTAAAAAGTCATTAACATTATGTGTGTTTCATGCCTACACTCTAATTTACCGGTTCTCAATTGAGGCAATTTTGTCTCCCAGAGGACTTTTGGAAATGTAGAGAAACATTATTGGTTGTCAGAACTGGGGAGATGCTCTGCCATCTAATGGGGAGAGGACAGCTAGTGCTAGATGTCCCATGATGCACAGGACAGTCCCCCACTCCCCATACACACACACTAAGAGGTAGCTAGAACCAAATGCCAATAGGACTGAGAAGCAGAAACTACTATATGTAAAAAGTAGGTAAAACTTTTTGAAAATGTTGCCTCTCACCTATACATTTTACAAATTTTTGATTATTTTTAGGAAACCATGACATAAATCACCACCTAATTACAAAATAACATTTGCCAAAATCTCAATTTCAAACTACATATTCTGCCTCCACTCTCCACTCCACTGTTCAGTTTTAGCTCTCATGTCCTTTTTTGTAATATATTTTACATCGATCTGTGGACTTTGGGCTATATACTTTTCCCCCATAGTCCTGCTTCGAAAGAGTTAGTAACAATTTTTATTATCTTGCTTAAAAATATCTTACACATAAAAACAATTGCTTTGAACTTTTGTCATAAGCATTTTATAAACTGTCTCTTACACTTTTCCAAGAGGTAGAATAAAAAATTAAGAAAAAATATTAAATTCTGAGACATCTCTCATGGCCAAATGAAAGAAGATTATAGGCAGCAAAGTTTAATGATCCACTTCAGTTTTAGCAGCAACATCACTTATGTTCAGTGTTTTAAATGTTTGCTCTTACATAGTTTTATTACTCCTTTTCACCAAGGTACTTCCATTATTAGTGAGATAAGATGTCACACTGGTGCTTCTGGGGATTCACTCTTCCAATGTGATGTCGTGGTTTGAAAGTGAAGCTATTTCCCTACCAAGAAAGTAGAGATAAATACTGTGCACTTACCAAATGTTTAACATTCTTGAAAGTTTACTTAAGTGATCAGTAGCACATTGCTGTTTATTTTAATGATTAATTAAAATGATATTTTTAACTTTAAAACATTAGCAATTGTTCAAATGGTGTCCATTTCTGTCTATTTTTAGCGCTATATAGGAACCATAGAGAACAGGAGCAGGTTTGCTTCTACAAAAAATTCAATTTTGCTTTATTACCATCATGTAGGTAAATCTGATTATAGTAAAACGTTCAGAAACAGAATTCCAAAAATCTTTCCTTGATTGTGTCAAAGAAAAATTGTGCTGAACAAAGTAAACTCAAACCTGTGGACAAAATAAAAGCTCATTGTTCTCCAAATGAGGTTTGATGGTTATTCAACAATGCCTACCAGATACACTGCTCAGTCTTCCTCACATTTCTTAACCCAGAGCTTTAAACAAGTATGTGTGTTGACCACTGTGGAGACACGTAAGGTGAGAAGTTTCTAGAGTAATTAATACTTGAACTTTTTAAAGCAAATCAATTATTTTGAATCCTTTAGTACAGTGTTGTCATCTAGACAGCAAAGAAGCACCATATTGGGACCACTTGTAATTTGTTTCTCTCCTACCAAAACATAGACTCCCATTTAGAAGAAACATATTCTAGAATAACTATTAATCTAGGAATGCTAAGAAAAGAACAAAAAACTTACATAATCAGAAAATAGTATAGAAAATGTCATTCCAAATTGATTATGTATGTAGAACACATGTTTATTTTATGATTTTGTATAACTCTTTTTCTCTGAAGGTGAAATTGCACCTTTTATGTTCTTAGCTTCCCAAAGCTTTCTCTACACCCCTTTCATATAACCTAGAGTGTAAAGAAAAAAAATATTAAAATATAATCAACAATGTAGGGTGCTCTAATTCTGTTTTTTTCATGATATTAAATGTATAAATAGTGAAAAAAATAGGAAGTCTAAGAAGATGAATAATTTATAATTTTACACGAATTACTGAAATGTGTCTTATTTTGTAGACATTAAGACTAGACATACAATACAATGATATATATTCTCTAAGAAAAAGAGTAGTTAATTTTTCAGATTCACTTAACAATTAGAAGAAACATCTGGATTGTGGTCCAAGTTCTTCCCGCATATGTGTGACCTTGGGCTGTTTCCATTTTTTAGATTATCTCTTAAATCACTTTTAATTGCACATTTTATTATTCTCCAGAGGCTTAATATAACAATTCTAACAATTCCCTGTTCATATCCATTCATTCTGACTAGATTATTCACCATTCTCTAATCACGTACTTGACTTTCATACCCTACTACATAAACGAGAAATAATAGTTTACTACAACAAGTGGTCACATGCTTTTGCCTTTATCTGTAGTCTAAATTTACTAGAAACCATTTTCCTCATTCTCCACTTCCAGAAATTCAACCCCACTTCCAGATCTTCAAGGGTGAAGAAATAGGAAAATATGACTCTATTGGAACAATGAAAACAGGACATCAGAAATAGGAATATCACTTTAAGGATGAAGTTGATTTAAATAAAGGGACATTATAGTGGATCAGCCAAACTTAGAGTTTTTGATCATTCAGGTATTATGCCATGGAAATCTTATTTTTGCTGATAAGAAAAGTTAGATGATCCACAATTTTTTATCAGGGTTCTAAAACCCTTATTTTTCCTCTCCCTGCTTCTTTTTCTGTTTTTTGTTTGTTTGTTCGCTTTTGTTTTGTTTTTGTTTTTGCTACTTAATTAGGGTAAGAAAAACTCTCAAACAAGACTAAAAATTTGACCCTGTGTTATCATAAATGGCATATTCCCTGTAGTAGATTTTCTTGTTATTCATTGTAAAATAACAAAAAAATCAACAAACGAAAAACAAAACAAAAATGCATAATAACTTACTACTACATTATGTTGTTATCAATCTAAATATAAAATTTTTATGACTATAAAAGTTTGTGAAACCTTTCTATATTAAAAGAATGACTGCTGTGGGAATAACAATGGTTATTAATAATGGTTGAAGACTATTAATCTCTTCAGATGTTATCTCCACTTTGTAAGACCTCTGAGATTTTCTACCTAATATTCAATCAACTTCTGTGTCCCAAACACTAAACAAGACACATTTTGGAGATGGGCATCATGATTCAGTACCTCAACTTTTAAAAATTTAAAAATAATATTGAAAGCAATCAATTAAAAACTGTTTCTGGTACTTTTTATCTTAATTGAAATCACATACCAGAAATGCTGATCCCTTAGGTAGTTTGCTGTGGGTTCCTATTAAGCTTTTTTTCTTATAACCATTATTATTATTAACTGAAGATAGTTATTTACACCTACCATATTCTTTGGACTCCTTGGAGAATATACAGATAAATGCTGTAAGTCATCATTGTTTCCTAATGAAGAATACTCACAATTAAAATTTAACATGGTAAGTGTAATAATGATATATATTGTATGTTCCAAGTAACAAATGATGAGTTCAGCACTTGGTATTTGGAATTAGTATAATTATTTGGATATGTGTTCTTTATATGGTCCCATTTAGCTATTTCCCTGAGAGCAAGTATTATACCCTTTATAGCTGTGAGATCTTGAGAATGTTTTAAATCTCTATATTTTTGCAACTAAAGCATCAAAATAATAAAATTTACACCATTGGGCTGTTGAATGAATTAAATGATCACTTATAACATAATCAGAATATAGAAGGCGGTACTGGGCATAGCGGCAGGATCATTCTCTCCACAAATCCAGAACCATGAGTCATGCCTTGTACCTTACAGATACGGCATAAATTAGCTTGAATAAATTATGACAAATAATTTCAGTGTAGAGAGCATTATAATGGAGTGAAGTGGGTTGAGATAGACTTATCCGGTTCTGAACTCAAATTCTACAAGCTGAAGTTTTGCAACCCATAAACAAGAGATGATTATTTAAACAATTGTTAGCTGCATTTTCCTTATCTTTAAAATGAAAAATATAATAAAACCTGCCTCACAGGATTGGTGTAAGATTGAGATAATTTTAGTAATACAAAAGATTAGCATTATTCCTATACAAAATATAGTACTCAGTATATGGCAGCAAATATTATAATGATTGCATTAGATTTCACAAAATTAGACCATCTGCCCTTGCTGAATTTGATGCTATTTAATATGGAAGAATCAATATGGTTCTGTTTATTTTTGTTATTGTTCTTATTTTTCTGACGACTTGTGCTTTTCACTTTCTGTTTTTTAATAATGTAGCCTACGGATGCTTCTTAATTGTTGTCGCTAGGGGAAACATCAGGGACACCTAAGCAAAACTAGGAAAGCAATGGACACTGTATTGCCCGGGTAGGTCAAGTTAAGCAGACTCTCCCGATGGATCTTCTCCTTCAGCTTTAATAGCCCAGGTGCCCAGCTACCATCAAGGTCTCTGAATCCTGTCCCATCCTGGTATATTTCTCTCTCTCAACCCATTCACAACAGTTTGTTCTCGCTCTTCCTCAGCCAGCGACCTGTGTATTTCAGGTAAATATACAGTTGACAGTGCATCTCATTTGCAAACATAGGAAAACAGAGATCATTGTTCTTTTCATTCTAAGAAACCTGAGCACATTTCAATCGTGGTATTGGGTGCAGGTTCGGGATGGACGGAACATGGCATTTTAGATAAAATTTTAAACTATTTAATTATATATTTTTTAATCAATCCCAAAAGGCATAAGCCTGCTGTTCAGAATGTTAGGTAATGAGAGGAAAACCTGGGTACTTTTTGAGGTAAACATATTTGGGGTTAAAAGTAGGGTTTTGTGAAAAATAATCCAGATTTTGTGGAAGTAAGCATCTAATTCATCTACCTAAAGGACAGTTCTATTAAATAAAAACATCTTTTAATTGCATGAGATACCATGTTTTGTGATAACAACATCTCTACAAGAGTTTAGTTGTCTTCATGTATCTAAGTAAAATACATTAGATGACTTAAGTAAATTGCTTTTCTCTCAGCAGAATGTCAGACCAGTGTTATTAATGAAACAAGAGGCCTAGGGCAAGTGATAATATTAATGTAAAAGCGACAATCAGATGCATTGATTTCTTCCTTTCTACAAATGGAAAATCACAAAATCCTACTCATTCATTACTCTTGTGTCAGTTTCCTTCATTATTAAATTTATCATTAAGTTCATGTTAAAGAAAAGCTATGGTGCATCTTAGGTGACGCATAGGCTACCCATTCTCTGATAGGTTAAGAGCTCCACTTTTACCCCCATATACTCATAATTGATGATGATCAGACACTGTCTCTAACAAAGGCATTCCTTTCATTTATTACTTATATAAAAAGTTGTTGTTGTTTTGTTTTGTTTTGTTTTTTTCCTGCTCTGCTATGATGAACAGAATGTTTACCTTTTAGTATGAAAGATTAGCAAAATCCCCAAATAAGCCTTGTTATCTGAACGTGAGGCTACCTATAACATCTGAATATGCTCTAAAGTATGCAGTCCCTGCCTTCTTGATGTAATGTTCCACAGGAAATGCATCTCTAGAAAATGTTTAAATGAGAACATATTTGCCAAATTAACATCATGAGTTTCTGAGAGTAATAACATTTCCATTTTTATTAGCAGAAAAAGATATATTGGATTTAATGACCCATGGCATAAAATATTGACAAATATATCCCTAAACTTAAAATCTATTTACATATTATAATAATGTTTTTAAAACTCATATAATTTATTAGCAGAGTTAAGCAAATTATTCAAAATACTCAGACTCTTAGAATTAAAAATATACATTGAAATTTGTTTTATGCCATCCTCTGCCACCAAGAAGGCTGTACCTAATCATCCCAGATGAAAAACACATAGACAGTTTCTGAGAATTCCAGAGGCAATTCATCCCATGATTTAGCAATCCATTCCCATCAATAAATTTGTCATTGTGTCTCACCTAAATCGCTGAAGTGATATATACCTATTTGTACTTTTTAATCCCCACTGAAGAATTAAAGTGCACCTCTGTTATTTCATTACAGTATACCTACCTCATACTTGTATATTTGAAGACATCTTTGAAATCAGTGTATAGATTTTTTTTCTCAAGACAATTGTTTTCCATTTATGTCTGGTCATTAGAATATCCTGGAGTTCTGATTATGAATACAGATTCCCAGGCTTTGCACTACAGCAATTGAATCTCAATTTTCAGAAGAGGTCCTAGGGATATAAATTTTTAACAATGCCTCCAAATCTATCTAGTGATTTAACATGTTTGCAAACTTTTGTTAAGAAATCCATTTGGTCAATGAAGTAATCTCTACTAAAGCATAAGAAAATCTATTTGCTTGGAATACTGGACAGAATAGTATTGTTAAAAAAAAAATCAGGATGAAATAATGCCAAATGCAAAAAGGAAAATAATCATCAAGAGTAGGTTTTATTATGAAATACTCTCAAGTAACCTATGAAGCTGTATTTCTGTTTTATCTATTTTGGTTAATATTAGTATCTTTATACAATGTATATTTGTTATAAAATTTTCAGATGTTTAATTTTTTTTACTTATTTATTTTTTTAAGGACAGAGAGAAGCAAGCGTCACCTATAATTCAACTCTTAGATAATTATTGACATTTTTGTGCCTAGTTTTCTACTTGTTTCAATGCATGTGCATTTTTTTAACAAAAATTGGATATCTATATGTAACTGTGTAAGTTCCTTTTTCATATAATGAACTACATTGAAACTTTTCTTCATGTTTTCATATCATTCAGTATTCCTTCAACTTAAAATTTATTAGCTGCATTTTTGCTTATTTAGATGTTGAAAAATTCATTTAACCAATATCAAATTACTCCATATTTTGATTGCTTCTATTGTTTATTCTTACAATGTTTGATGAATATATTCATAGCTAGCTCTTTTACTATATCCATGACCATTTCTATGCTATATTTCTTCTGAAATCTGCAATTTGTCTTCTAGAAATCTCAACCTAATTTATTCTCAACAGCATTTTATCAAAGTACCCATTTTCCTATATACCCTTGCCAATACTTGATATTATGATTTCTCTGAAAATTTTTTCTCCTCTGTATTTTACAAGTTAGAATATCAGGCAAATGCTGGAATATATAAATAAATTTGAAACATTTATCATTTTCTGTGCTTCAGATCAGACTAAAAGGCAGGGGGATTATCCATTTCTTTAAGATTTAAAAAGCATTCTACCATTAAATTATGAGTAACTGATACATAAAAAAGCATAATATATAAGAATATTGTTATATTCTGATTTATACTTGGTAAGTGAATTTTAGTCATTTATATGTTCTTGGAATTTTTTTCACTTTTCTGGGTTTAAAATTTATGAGTATAAACTTCAACACAATAACAACTATTATCCATCTTTTTAATCTGAGTATATCAGATTTTTCACCATTTTAATCTGAGTATACCATCTCTAAATTTCTTATAGTTTGAAATTCTTTTATTTCCCATTTTATTAAATTATACTTTGCAGAGTTTTCGGTTGTATCAACCTTGATAAAACAGTGCTTGGATTTAGCTATTGATACTTCTGGATTTTTACTGTTTTTGTAGTTAAAATTATGAATTTTGTTTGTTTTTACTTTGCCTCATACACAGCAAGACCTATTCACACACATTATTTGTCTAACAGCAGATTATTTTCTTCACTTTACGTACATCGTAGCCAGATATCGCATATGCAAAGAGTAGTTAGACACTGCAAACAGCTTTCAGTATGACAGGCACGTGCAAATGCACATCCACATGTTGCAGTTGTCTTAGCAAAGTGGTCTCTTCTCCCAGCATTTTGTTCTGATTTAATGGATCTGATTGATTACCTGAAAAAAGTCAATTCTCATCGTGCACTGACAGTGAGGTTCTTTCTATGTCAGGTTACACGTCATGCCTTATATGCTGGTTCTATTCTTTCAAGACTTGAATTCCCTTTCTATTTTCTTGCCACTCGTTTTCTAAGATTTTGATTATCTTCATAAATTTGGAAACATAGTTTGGGATAATGTGAGATATAGGAAGAAGGGATGATGAGGCTAAAAGGGATCACATATACGGTGGTGGAAAGAGAACTGACTCTGGGTAGTGAACACACAATGTGATATATCGATGATGTATTACAGAATAGTACACCTGAAATCTATGTAACTTTACTAACAGTTTATTGTCATCCCAATAAACTTTAACTTAAAAAAAAAAAGAAAGAAAAAGAAAGAAGAGATGCATAAGTGGCTGCCTCAAAAAGCAGCCCCTGGGTGGTACTGATTTTTAGGTCTTAATCTGAGAGAATCTGTCTCAGCTGGAACTACAAGCGGATGGAGTGCTAATGACTTAAGGTATCTATTGAATATGAGGAGTGAAGTTCTCGCCTATAATCTAGACTGTTAGAGCTCTGTACTGTTGTTGGGACATGGAGAAAATCGTCCCTCCTACAGCTTGTTCTATTCAGTGGCTCATGGGAAATCTCATTGGAAATGGCTGGTTGCAAGAGCCCAGACCATCTCAACCTTGTGCAGTTAAAGTGGGGAAACTGTGGTTTTAGAACAGCAGCCCAGTTCTCTCATTCTAGAAATCTTGGGTCATAAATCAGATTTTGGGAGAAATAGAAAGTAACAGCTCACCTTTTTTTAGATAAACTAGTTTTCATAAAGTAAAGTCTGCTTATGCCATGAAGTTGTGCCTATATAGGTTTTCTTCAGTTGATCTATTTTTTTTTTTAATGTCAGTGTCTAGTCTTTCCGTACTCTGTTTTTTAGATTAATTGTGATTAATCTAAATCACAATTCAGAGGTTGTGATTTATTTCTTTGTTACTTCTTCTTACATATTTACAAGGAAATTGAGAAAAGCTTCATCCAAAATTACTATACAGTGATGTTTTTTTAGTGTAATGTTTTTGAAAAGATGAGAATCCAGTACCTTTAATTTCCACCATTAATCCATACTGTCCCCAAATAAGTGAGAGTATATTACTTGAGCTAGTTGATTGATTATTTTACTGTTTTAATTTAATTGACAAACAAGAAGAAATTAGTATCACCAGTCTGTTGGTAGCTTAAGCCTTATCATAATCAGTACAGTATTATTTTTAAGAACTTAATTAATCATCTAATTTTTAACAGTTTTTAATAAAGTAGCATTGACTTCTCCAGCTTTTCCTGACATTTTTCTACAAGTAATAACTTTCCATCTTGTAACTGAATTCTTTTTTTCCCCTTCTATCGAGTTTTATTCTATTAGTTTCTGACCACTTCACCTCTATGAAGTCATTTTCAATCTATGTGGAGACATATTGAAGACACTATTCTTATATTCTGATACCAAGATCCTGACTTCTGATGGAAGGTCCAAATCATAACAAGTCAGAAAACATTATGTACGATCATTTCCTTGGCACAGAATCCTGTATTTTTGCATGACAGCTCTATTCTTGCTTCAAATATGTTAAAACACTTTCTATTTAACTTTTCTTAAATTAACCTAATCATTTTGATATTTCATCAAAATAGCAGAAATTTAAGTTGCATTCAAAATTTACACAGGAAGTTCTGGATCAAAATGGGAGCCAGTGTGATACACAGTTCAAAATGGTCCCTCTGCTGCAAGTACCTGATTACCCGAAATAGAGAGTCTGTGGTCTTCACACGATATGAATACTCAACAATATTTCATCCAGCTGATGGGCCAATTACCAAATAACAATGTGATGATTTATACTTTTGATTGGAAAACTTAATTATCACTTTTAAAGTTTGTCAAAGAAATCATATCAAAAGCTAATAGGATGAGCCTCCAGTTCCACGAAACATTCTATCTATATATTAGTTGTATGTCAGTGTGTTTTGTAATTCTCTTTCAATCAAAAGGGATTTAACTAATCCAACATCTGCCATTGATAGCCATCTGGCATGATACTGGATGCTGGGGATACAAAGATTTAACACCTAGTTCTCGTATTCAAAGTCAAAGGGGAATGCAATGAGAAATAATGTAAAAGTCAGGGCAGCTTCTGTGGAGTCGGCCTCGCCTTAGTTTCTCACCTAAAGTGTTCCATGTGGACCCCTAACCTCGGCCACTGGAATTAGAAGAGCTTATAGAGAATGTCTTAACTGGTGCTATGGAAGTGGACTGGCATTAAGATTTTAAACAGGGTGCAGTATTAATTTGCTGAGTCAAATGATGACTCTCAAAAAATGGCGTCAGGAGAAAAAGCCAAAGGACACCCACGGTGTCAGCAGGAGGCAGAGACTAAGAGGTGATCATAACCATTAAGAGGCCACAGGTAGGCAGATGCTGAGAAGCCTGGATGCTATGGCTGCACACATGGCGGATAGTTGCAGAAATATTATAAACCGACATGGTGCAGCAAAGGACATCAATGATCTCCTGCCACTAAATATGTCAAATCTGTCTGAGTTTCCTGTTGCTTCTGTAACAAATGACCATGTGCTTGGGGCTTACAACACACATTTATCATCTTACAGTTGTGGAGGTTAGAAATCCAAAATGGGTCTTACTGGGACAACATCAAGGTGTCTACACAGCTATGTTCCTCTTGGAAACTCTAGAGAATTAATTTGCTTGCCTTTTCCAGCTTCTTAAGGCCACACATCCCTTGGCTCATGACCACTTTCACCATCTTCAAAGTCAGAAATATATGGCCGGGTCCACTTATGCTGCCATCTCTGTGGCCACATAAAATGTTGCCAAATAATGTGAGTGTAATTAACAAAAATATGTTGACAAATGATGGCAATACAATGCAATAAAAACTACAAAAGATGTACTTACAAGGTACAGTGCAGTAAATATCTATTATTCATTAAATTTATTTATATATCTATTAAATCATTTATTTGACTTCTTCTGTGTCATGCACTGTTCCAGACACTTTAAAATATTTCTTGACTCTTAATGATAAAGAGATGGCAAAATTATTATTTATATTTTTCTTCTTTGCTGCTTTTGTCCATTTTCCGCCACCGCCTACACCCAACAAATGATTACTCAGAGCCAGGTAGCACGATAGAGATTAGGGAGACAGCAATAAATAAAGATGCACTTGCTTCTTTCTATATTCAGAGAGTTTATAAGCCAGATAATGAGGCAAGTTCTCATATTAACATGGGAAGAAATGACAAGAGTAGATAAATTCATATGGAAGTCCAGAATAATACAAAATAACTCAGATTAAGTAAGGTGAAGGAACTTTTAGGAAGAGTGGCATGTAAATTGAAAGATTAAAGATGAAAATGAGTTATCCAAGCAAATACATGAAAGAAATCCTTTGGCAGCCAAAATATTATGGTAGGAACAAAAATTCCATTCCCACCAAGTGTCTCTTTCTAAACTTGATGTACATCATCTATGTTCACAAAGTGAGAGGACCCAACATTCAGCCATTGTAGTAGACAGTGAATAACATAATTTTGAAGCAACAACATTCTAGCAAGTGGTTCTTTTCTCCCTTCAAAGAAAAAAAATGCAAGCAAACTGTACATGCTCATTAGCACTTATCTCCTTTGCCAAAGTGTTCTACAAGTGACATGACCAGATATATGATTTAAAATACACACACACACACACACAAACACACATCAATTTCAACTTCCACATTATTAGCATAACCCCTGAGTGTCTATAGTGACTATTAGTTTATTTTAATATGCTTTCTTTATGAGAAAGACCTGTTAATTAACTGAAGAAAATTTCTGGTTTTACAGTTGCTATCCATGTTTAAAATAACATTGTAAAAATATATTTAAAAGATTTGTTTCTGCAAATATCTGTTTGAGGAAGATATTATTTTAAAGGTTATCTCAATTAAAATATATTCCTGTCTATTCATTTATTTTGAAAACATCGATCACAAGAGCACACACAGAAAGTTAAAATGATAAGTTTTACAAGATTATTTTGTTAAAGGATGTAAAAATTTTTGTCAGGGGAAATTTGAAATAAACTAACTTGAAATAATGTTATGTTTTTATTTATTTATTTATTTATTTTCTTGGTTGTTTGCATTAAATTTGGAATAAAATTTTAAAATTTAAAAACTAGGGAAACTTTTAATAAAACAATGATGTAGAAACAAAAATCTTATTTTATGAATTGCAGTTTTCCAAAGGTACATTATAAATAATTAGCTACACGAATGACATATGTAATATAATCGTTTAAGTAATAAAAAATGGCTTTTGGAACAGAATACTAACTTTTACGTAGACTAAAAGCAGTAGAAGTTAGCTTGTACAGAAAAAATGATACCAATGATCTTTTTGATTTTGTAATGTCATTATACACTGCATATAAATCAAGAAGCAATAAATTAGGTCTATATTAATATGATGTGATTATGGATCAAAAATAAGGCAAACACATACTTGGAATTATCACTTATATGTTTTGAACACTAGCTTTCACAGAGAATTGTGTATTCATTAAACTGAAATTTCCAGGGTAGTTACAAAAAAAAACAGAGAGGTCATGGGTGAGATTTGTTAATAACTCAGAGTTTAACTTGTTCTTTTCAAATACGCAAAAATGGAAGAATTAGAATATATTTAAGACTGAAGGAGTAACATTAGATGTTCTTGGAATCAGAACTGAAATGTTGGCTTAGAATTTTATAGGTTTTTGACACATATACTACCGGTTTAATACATAATCTCATATACGTGTGTGTTTGTAATTATGCATGGAGAGGGATTGAGAGAGATAGAAACTGAAGGTGGGGAGAAAGGTATTAAGAAAAATAATCAACAAAAGCTAGGTCAACTGTTAGTAATCCAGACACTGTAGCTATTTTCAGCAATTGTGAACAATATCTCTTTTGACTGTATTTGATTGCCCTGACATTTCTCTAAATGTCTATCCCTCAATTTATGTAATATAAATTCAAATTCTTAATTGGGAGTTAATTCAAGAATTCAGTGGTGCCCTGTTTGCTTTTTCCTGAAATTTCCGGGGTGTTTTAGTTGTTACTGTTGTTGGAAGCAGGTTTCCTCCTTGGTGGATGGAAATTAAGACTGATGTACATAAGGTACTTATCAGTGTCTCATGGGAATTTCAAACAGCCTCTCAACCATCCATACACACAACAAGCTTGCTCAGTTTAACGAGCCTAGATCTTAACTCTGTTCCACCGATGGACACTTTTTACAGCGTTTTCACATCCATTGGATTTTCCAGAATTACAGTGTAGAGTTGTTCACTGTTTGGGACAGTTACATCTCCAGTGGAGGTGTTGTGTGTGTGTCCCTAATACAACACACCTGTGTCTATTTGTTTGCAGTTGTTTCTACATTGGAGCAGCCACTTTGCCATATTTTGTTTGATTTTCTAGCATAGGCACGTGTGAGAATTTATTTGGTGAAAGATATTATTTTACTATAATTTTTTCTCACTTTAAAGTTAAATCTTTTTAAAATTCCTGTGATTTTATTCTTTAGAAAAGAAAAAAAAAACTAAAATCCATATGATATCAAAATCTCAGAAATAATACATCAAATTGATAACTTTGTTAAAATTTTTTTTATGGAGAAATCACCAGGTGTTCTTCTGTAATTTGCACCATGATACATTTGAAAGTAAATCTGATGCTACCTTATTTCAACATGAAGGCTTTTCTATGTTCCTGTCTTTCAAACTGTTACTTCTCTGCTGATGGCAGATCTACCTAGATCACAGAAGTTGAAACCACAAAGTTAGGATAAAACCTTGACAGTGGCCCAGTGAGAAAGCATATCATCTGCCTCTTTCCTAATGATGCTAATGGAAGCTGCCAAGAGCTGTCACTCTAGAAGTCATGGCAGGCCCAAAGTAGAGAGTGGGGAATAATGACACATTCTGAAAGCTGACAAAGGAAAACAAATGCATTATGCATATGGAGATGAGAAAATGAACAGTGGTATCTTCAAAGAAAAATGCCGTTCAAGTTCACTATCGAGCAGGTTTGTCTGTGACATTTGGAAACTAGCATGGTCAGACCTGTGCCCTCAGCAGATCAGCCTACCTTCACGTGACTATTCAATAACACCTGAAATGACGCTACAGGCATTCAAGAAAAACATGTCATAAAACTCAAATATGAGGTGACAGATCCTGGGAGAATGGGACTTGGTTTCCCTTCAGAATAGGATGTTCTAATATGTCTCAACAGTTCCCTTGATCCATGCAATTTTATATGTGCTTTGAAGAAAACTGACAAAAGCAATAGTGTCTCTATGTAGCAAATGCTCTCATTTCCTACTTTGCTTATGCCATATTGAGTATGAGCATGAGTTGTTCTTGGGCGATTTCCTTGCAGCATTATGTTATGAACACCTGGGAGAAAACTCAGCCATATTTAAAACAAGTGCTTCTTAAATGACATTTTAATTAGCTAATTAATTAACTCATTTTGAGATTGTTCTTCCTGACCAAGATATTATGGGTAGAACCAAAATTTTGTTTCTACTGTTACGCATGAGTAAAACTGGGGCAGAAAGGTTAATTGGTTTACTCCGGATCATAAAGGAACTACCCTAAGCACTAGTGTTTTCACCTCAAGAGGCTAAGGCTTTGATGTGTTGCCCAGTCAGTTGGGCTGTTTGGAGACAGAAAATAATATGTCACCTGTTGGTATAGGAGCAAAGGTCAGTACAGTGTGGTTACTCAGGCATCGCATGATTTTATTTATGTCTGAGACGACTATAAGAACACCCACGTGGTCCTTGTTTAGCAAGGATTTGCACTGCAAAGTGCATTGTGTTTCCAGAAGAAACAAAACAAAAGAAACAAACAAACAAACATGCCAGATTTGCATTACCAGAAATCAACTTCCCAGGTGCCCTGACAGATAAAAGCCTAGGTTATAAAAGTGAACACTTTTGTACATTGATCTGTTAGTATGATTAAATGTGACCAAAATAAATCACCCCTGGGTACAAGGAGAATCTTTATTTTTGACAGTTTTTAACTTCTCTCTTGAAATCTGTGGCTTTGGTTACAAAGACAGCATGGTTTGTTAAGTCAGAGTAGGCATCCCCTCATTTCACAGAGCCCAATGCATGGCCTTAGAAAGTAAAAACTCCCATCACCCACTGTAGACTAGATTTATGCACGTGATTTTGAAATTAATGAAAATCCTCCAGGCTATCTAGTCCCCTGGAAGGATTTGAGAGGCGAAAAGGAGATGGTAATTGGACAATTTATCAGCCTTACCTTCCTATTTACTCCTTGATTTCTGTGTGACCTTGGGGACATCAATTACAGGGTTAATTTTAGTGATGTTTTTCATGGTTGGGACAGAAGAGTGAAAAGTAATATTATAACAAGATAAATAATAAAAATTAGGGAAAGTCCTCTGATGTTAATGCCATAATTGATATGATTAGGTATAGCAGATTCTTAACATACAAGCTGAAGAAAGTCAAGTTACAGAGTGTTATATCAACGTAGTGACTATATTGCAACTTTATTCAAAGATGCAAAAAGTTTATTCATAAATCTATTATCGTTTTTATGTAAGCTCCTGCAGCAAATTCAGTTAATGTGATCAGATCAACAATTTTAGAAATATAAGCAGCATTTGCAGTCATCCAGACTTGATTATTTTCTTCCAACTGATGCTTTACTGGAGTTCATTTACAAATAATGCCAAGTTTTATACAGCAGTAGCACAGTATAGTATTGCAATAATGTATCTTGACATTTTATTCCAGCTGATATTAGTATAATAAGGAGTTATATAAATTTTACAAAATTATTAAGGAGTAGCAGCGAGATAACATGTTCACTGAAAAATATAGTTGGTGACTCAAATATTTAATTAAGAATAAAATCTATACATTAACGTTATATCACATGCTCATTATGGAATAAGAAAAAACTAAAAAAAAAAAACTATGAAAAGAGATAATGATGACTTATATTCTAACTTTCCAATGATTTCCAAAGTTATCATTTTGGTGTATTTCTACTCAGTTTTTTATTTTTCTGTTTTTTTTTTCTTTTTTTTTACACGCATATGTTGAGGTTTTTTCATAGTTTTGATCATAACAGATATAATTTTGTCTTGCTATTTTGTACTCATTAGTGTCAAACTTTTCAGAATTAACAGATGACATCCCATGTGTTATTTTGAGTATAAGGCATAAAGTATTTATTAACAATTTAGGATATGTTACAATGGAATTATTCACATTAAAAATAAGAACCTAAATTTAGGTTCAAAAACAAGGCTCTTGCAAAACTGCAGCATGAGAAATGACATCAACCTCTTCTCTTCCAAATTTTACTGATATTACAAGTAGCATAATCAGTTTCTCTCTTTCTGCGGGGGAATCACTGAGAGCTGGATTTTACAATCCCAGCAGACAGGCCCGTGCCCTCCTGGGACAGCGGAGTATACATAAGTGAGACTTTGTCCTGGCCCACCCACAGCGATGAATCCTGAGTTTGTTTGAGGTATGAGTGCCTCAGGGATGCTTTGGATGTTCTTAATGCTGCATCTCCTCTCTCTATGAAGTTCTAACATTAGAGATACACCCAATGTAATGAAATGCCCTACATTTCTCTTAGATGTGTCTGCCGTCTGCCATCTTAAATGGAGAGAGACCCCAGATGATCCTTTTCAACAGAGAGCTAAAGAGAGAAAATTCCATGGTGATATTCTTTGTCTGGGGATGCTGCCCCTAATTGGGATGGGAAAGTCAGAAATGCGACAAATATGCTTTTCACTCTGGTTCCATACTACTATTAAACATCTCCCATTGCCATCATCATGGTCTTCCTACCACCATCACTGCTATGCCAGGCTCATTCCTCTTGCTTTTCTTTCATTCCTTTTACAAGTCCCATTGAGCCCTAAGCTGTCTGCCCTCTTAGTTGTTTCTCCCTTTTCCCATATAATGTTCTGAATGACAGAAGTGTTGACCCCTAACTTTTTTGTCATCTGGCTTTTTGGCAAGTGTTGGCTAATAACAGTCACTGACAAAAGATTAGAGGGTAGAGAGAAGGGAGAAGCCAGGATATATATATATATATATATATATATATATATATATATATATATATATATATATATATATATATTTTTTTTTTTTTTTTTTTTTCTCTCTTTTCTTAGGTGGCCTTTCCCAAAATAGTCACAAATCCATGGCTCGGATACTGGCGGAATATGCCTGCCATGTTCTCAGCTTCTGCCTGGTGATCCCTTGGCAAGGTTCTTGGGCTCTGTTGTCATTGCCTCCTTGATCCCCCCTCCGCCCCCAAGTCAAAGTGTAGTTCTGACAACTGCAGTTGGAAATCTATGGGTTACCTCACTCTCCCCTAATCATCTTGTCAGCCTCTTCTATCAGCTCTGTTACCAATTTCCTACGTTAAATTCCTTTGATCTAAAATATTCAGAGAGATGTGTGTCCCCTGGTTTGACACTGATTGTTATCGCACTTTATCAGCTGTGGTCCCAGAAACATACCTCTCATGATGGGATTCCAACACTGAGCTTATTATTAATATCGGTTTGAATATGAACACAGTCATGATACTCTCACAGATGGCAAATGAGATAATGGTAATTGGTGGCATGCAGTGACAACACTTTTACCTGTACCATCATCTATATGTGCTTGAGATAGAGGGCTAGTCAAAGTCAAGGCTTTGGAAAATCAAGTTGCAGTTCTCTTTCACTGTTATGATAAAAAGGATAGTGACAAGTACAGAGGGGCGCTGCCCACTTCTAAAGAGCTGACAAAAAATGGTACACTCAGGTCTATGAATTCTCAGTTAAAATTGGGCTTAGGTTAGTAGAGAGCTTCTATGATACGCATAAAAGAACTTGTCATCTCCCAGAGCTGCAAGGAAGACATGGCTGAGGATCAGAACCAAAATGTAATGTTCAGAAGCATCATACAGCACAAGCTGACTGCACAACATCATCACTCCCTCATGGTAAAGTCAGGCCATAAGATATTTATGAGGAAGTAGTGGGACCCTGAGATTTGGGATGGGGACAATGTGTACACTTGGGACAAAGCTGAGAAGCTTCAACCACCAAGGTTTCCTCATCCTTTTGCAAGTAGAATCAGCAACAACTTCACTGTCAGAAAAGTAGCCTTGATAATAGATAATACTTATGTCACCTGCCACCATTTGTTCAAGCCTACCCCATAATCTCTAAATATTTCCAGGCCAACAGCAATTTCTCAAGATTTACCGGAAAGATAAACAATAGGTTTTCTCCAGAGGATACTGTGTATGCAGTAAGGAATCCCAAAATACTATTAATTTTTATCTGTACATACCTGGAGAAAATCATGGTAATGGATTCATAGAGTCTCCCAAAAGGGACACAATTTAATTGTGGATGAAACCAAATTTATTAACATGTTGCACTAAATTTCATTCGGAATTTAAATGCTAGCTGGAGAAGTGGGAATTTGATCTGTTTGCTTGGTTGCCTATTGAAGTCTGGATTCAATAGCTTACATTAATGAGGTCAAAAATATCAAACGTCCCTGGCATAATACAGAGGAAGGCATTGAAGTCTTAGGGAGATAGTCATGCTGGAGTGGATTTGATAAGTGCAGTTCCCTCACTTTCCATCAACAATGTATTCTGCCAGTGCCCAGAGACATTTCCTTTACAAAGGAATTGATAAATTCATTTGTGAGCAGAATACCAGTATTTCTGAAAAGCTCAGTGGTGACTGTCATCCCTACACTAGAGATAAAAGAGGAATTGGGTTGCAGTAGAATTGAGGTCCTTGATTTCAATGGTAATAATGGGATCCTAGAGAGTGGAAGATGAGGGTTTAAATGTCCCAGGCAATGTGCTTCCATTACCAGAACAACAGCAGTGCTGGAGTGGTAATCATGATGTTTTGACACACATCGCTTTGTGGTGGTATTTGACTGAACTTAACATCCTTAAGAATAAAACAGGTGTGCAGCCTGTTGATGTATATCTAGGTCTATATAAGAAAAGATCCAGGCTTGGTGAAGAGAAATCCAATTTGCATTATCACAAGACGGAGTGACAATCTCTCCCCCAGATGCCAAACCAAAGCCAATTCACAAGCAGTGTGACTGGACATCCCAGGTCCCGGCTTTAGGACCGAAAACCCCACGTCCCTGGAACAGCCCAGTTCTAGGCAAAGAAGACCATTGTTCATTCCATCAAAGACCTAAAGTCTCTTATGTATAAAACTGGCTGAGGAAGGAACTGACAGTGAGAATATATTTAAATCCTTCTTCAGGCTTTCACCAAAAGTCCAGAGGCCATGTCATATGACAAGCAGACACTGAGAGGAAATAAATAATCACAATTTTTAATATTGGTTACTGGCTCTGAGTTAACGTGATTCCTAAGAAACAGAAATGCCGCATTCTCGAGTGTCAGAGTGAGGCCTTATGGAACTCAGGTCATAAATGCAGATTCGCTCCCAATCCCCCTCCATCTAGGACCCATTGCAATGTACATAACCACAAACACACTAGCTCTCTTACCTATGGTGTAAGGACCAGGAAAGTCGGAAAGGCCTGCTGAAAAAAACCCAGAACTGAATTTCTCTATCCCTATGGTAACAAACAAACAATATTACAGCCTTCGGAGAATTGTGGTAGTTAATGCTGCCATCAAAGATTTGAAGACAGATACTATTCTTGTACGTCTCCCACTAATTCACCTGTTTGGCTGTCATAAAAGTCAGATGCATCTTGAAAATGACCGTGGATGCCTGTAAATATAATGAGATAGTCACTCCAATTGCAGCTACCGTAACAGGCATGTATCCTTGTTACAGCAAATTAATACATGCTTCACTTTGATATACCTGTCCTGCCCTGCAAAATGCATTTCCCCCAAAACCAATCATCAAGGATGATCAGAGCAGTTTGCCTTCAGCTGGGAGAGACAGTGTTCCGATTTCATTATCTTCCCTCAAGGATATGTCAATTTTCCTGTTATTACCGTGTTTTCCCAAAATTAAGACCTAGCCGGACCATGAGCTCCAATGCATCTTTTGGAGCAAAAATTAATATAAGACTGGGTATTATATTATATTATATTGTATTATATGATATGATATGATATGATATGATATGATATGATATGATATGATATGATATGATATTGTATTATATTATATTATAAAGACCCGGTTTTATATTATAGTAAAATAAGACCAGGTCTTATATTGATTTTTGCTCCAAAAGACGCATTGGAGCTGATGATCTGGCTAGGTCTTATTTTCAGGGAAACACGGTATTAAAACCAAGTCTCCAGAACGTTGGCCCTGGAGATGTCCCACAGAACAGAATTTGCAACATCTCAGTAACTGTCCTTAGTGAGCAGGAAGGGGAAACACCTAGATGGACTTGTTAGACATGTTTGCCCAGAGAGAGAATAATAATATGCGATTCAGGACCCTGACATTTCAAGAATCTTTCTAATATTCCTGCTGGGTAGATATTTTTCATCATTGTTGTATGTCTGTGACAAAAGTGAACTGGCCCTTTAAGGAAATTGAGCAGGGAGTTGGGAGGTCTATGGGTGGAGAGGGGCTTCCTGTTACTCTAGTCCTGACTTCCTGTTCAGCTTCCTGGTTCCGACCTCCTGCGGGGGTATATAAGGAAGCCATCTGGAGATTCCGCTCTCTTTTGCACGTGACTGGCGGGTGCGAGGGTGAGTGTTCCCACACTGCTGTGATGGTTTTGTTGTCTTTTCCCAAATAAACCCACTGTTTGAACTATCTAAAAGGTTATTTGTGTCCAATTAGCATCTGTATCTCTTGTAATAATTGTTTCCTTGAATTTTCTTTGTCCCTCATTAAAGCTACATCTTTGCTTTGGGTATTGTTTAAATGATGATATATTTTTACACCCTTTTACTGAGAACTTTTCTGTATCTTTGTATTCAAGGACTTATGCCTGCTTTTTAAAAAGCCTGTATTTAGTGTTTTTCCAAATCTGACGACCTTTGTTTAACCAGAGTACTAAGTCTACGTGTAATATAATTATTGATCTATGCATATGTGGGTTTAAATATTTTATCTCTTTTATTATTTTTTTTTTATTTTCCATCTGTTCATATCCTTTCCTACATCCTTTATTGCATTCTTCAGAATATTTAAAAAAAAAATTCCATTCCTTATCCTCTATTAACTTAATAATAAACAATTTTATTATTCTTTTAGTAGTTACCTTAGGGGTCGCAACATGAATCCCTTACTCATTAAATCTAATAATAATTCATACTTTTATCACTATCTAGACAATATAAAGTTTAGCACCCTCTAAGTCCACCTACTCTTCCTACTTGTATTGCTATCGCTGTCATACATTTTACTACTATATACACCATATATCTTGACCTTATAAGGAATTGTGTTAAATGGTAATATTTATTTAGATTTTATCATGTATTTAACTGTCCTTAGGCTTTCCATTCCTTATTGCACCTCTATGCTTCAATCTGGGCCTCCAATTACACCTGTATTCGAATTTTTCATTCTGTCTCACAGGTTCTTATACTATTAAATTGCATTCTTAATTTTTTTTTCTCCATGTATCATACTTGCTATTTTTTCCTGACCTTCCAATCAATAACCCTGTTTTCTCTTGTGTTTAAAATACTGTTGAACTTACCTACTTTGACCCAAATTACATTATACCTTTCTTCAGTTGTAGAATTCCTATTAAAATTTTTATTATAGTTTCTATTAAATATTCTTCATTTTTATCTCATCTTTATAACCGATTTATACATTTAAATTAAAACTATGTTTATTAACTTCAATATCTGGATCTGCTATGGGTCTCTCTCTTTCTCTTTTTTCCCCTCCCTCTTTCTTTCTTTCTCTTTCATCATTTATTCTTCTCTCCTGACATATTGGTAATTTTGTTTGGATGCTAGACATTGTGGATGAAATACTTTAGAGATAGAGACAATTTGACGAGATCGGGCGCCTTCAGGGTGGTATGGACGTAGACAATAGAGACAATTTGAAGTTACGAATTTCACAATTTTTCTTCTGAGGCTTTTTGGTTTTGATTTTGGCAGGCAGTTAAGGTGGGGGGTCAGACAACCTAATCTAAACAAAGATTTCTCTATTATTGTGCAGGGCTTCAGGCTTTTTGAGGTTGAGCTATTGTTGTTGCTATTGTTGTTATTATTATTATTATTATTATTATTATCATTTGCTTTTTTTATTTAGAAAAAACAATTAAGCACTTGAGTTATTTCCTAGGGCCTGTACTCATTGGTAATATTGACCCTCCAGCCTCAAAAGACTGCTGGAAGCTCTTCTCACTTATTCAGCATCTCAGTTCTTTAGAGAGAAAAAGTGGTGCTGATTTTCAGTTTCTCTACTCTGCACTTCCCTCTTATCTGTTGTGCAGACCCCTTCAGTCTGTTTGCTGCCCTATTTGGTTTCTAATGCCTTCAAGCAAATATTTTAAAAATACTTTGTTTAGTTTTTATAGTTGCTCTTGATAGAATGTTTAGAATTGTAAAAGTATTCTGCCATTACCAAAAGTAGAAAATCATGACTGTTGAGACTCTGAGTCTCTCCTTGATATAAAGAGGATAAAAGTGTATCTTCATTATAAAGGCAGAAAGTTGCTTTGGATTAGGTGGGAGTGTAAAGCTTTGCATGATGAAGTTGATAGATGACTGAGAATAGTGCTGACTAGAGAAGCTGGTGGAGAGTGCCTACTTGGTTTTGTTTCCACTCTGTCTTTTCTTATTTCTCCTTTGTTCTTCTGATAAAAGGAAAACTACACCTTTCAGGCTGCATTTCACAGACTCTTGGGCCACTTGCTTTCACTTGTTTTGGCCAACAAGGGGCATTGGGAGGCAATGGGGAACACCCAAAAAAGGAGAGCTAGAGCATTTCTCTCTCCCTCTCAAGCTGGGTCATGTCTCCTCTGTGGCTTCTGCTGTGCTCCAGGCCTAGTGACATGCCCCATGCTCCTTCCCATGAAGGGCAATCGTAATTCTCTCCAGGTTGCCTTTCTGTATACAGTTTATTTTCTCACCTCTTCTATATATCTAACCAGTTTAGTGCATTTAATTCCCTTTGTCTCAACTAATAAAATAATAAGGGCAGAAAATATATGAAGGAATTCTGCAGTGCAAAATAAAGTGAGTATCCAATTCCTTCAAATTCTGACATAATGACTTTTCTGTAATAGACTTACTGCAAAAAGGGAAACACACTTTTTGAAAAATGACTGTTTTCAACAACTTTCAAGAGGATGCTTGTTCCTATGAAATCAAAGCAGCATGTCATGAAGAAGGACAATCTGATTTTGAAAAGGATTCAATGGGGAGGAAAAATAAGATTTCTGAATTAAAATCGTGATGGATGTAGCAACTAGTAGATTAAACTCCGAAAGAATTTAAATTAATGATGTAGCAAATAAATGAAATCTTCATTTAGGAAAATAACTCCCTCAAATGAATCTCAGATTAGATTAGATATAAACATTAAGTGACTTCATGTTTATGAAATATATTTTTTTTTAATTGGCCCATCCAGCATAAATATAAAATGAAGGTCAAAATTATATTAGACAAGCACAAATGAAAGAAAATAGTGATGGCAATACTAGTATCAAAGCATAAAAAAATAGAAATATTTCATAGAAAAATGATTTCATATAGATAGTAAAAACACAAGGCAACTTTCATAGCTTTAAAATATGTTAACTAAATATGATAATATCAGGGAAATATAACAGAGATAAGAATGAGGGGGAAAGAGAGAGTGAAAGGGAACCATGTAGTGGTCATATATCATTTGTTTTACCCCAAAACACTGAACATATTTTCCACATTTTGATAATTTATTATATTGTGAAATTCACCTTTTCAAGGTTAAATTGGTTAGTGATCACTAGCATTCTTAAAATTGGTAGAGCCTCTGTCCTGTGTAGTCAGGTATGGTACTGTAATGCCCGTACTCAGCTCAGGACGGAGGATAGGGTGTGGCTGAAAAAGAACACCAACTGAGCCACAGGTAGGGGGTTCATACCACTATATTCTCAATGGCAGCCGGTCGAGACACAAGAAGCAAACATCTGCCAGTACCACAACGAGGGGTCTTCCAGCACCACAGTCTCTCTGGTGGCTAGGCAAAACACAGAAAGTAGGATCCACACGATCTGCACCATCTGCAATTCACAATCCACGTTTGCTAAAGTAGCAGACACTTATATACAAACAATAGTGTCCAATGGCCAACTGGTTACAAATGATGGCCATCTAATAACTGAGCCAGCACCTTTCCATGTGAGGCTGAGAGCCTGGAAACTGCTCTCTCGGACTCTGTACATACAGGCACGCACCTCCCCAAATGGCTACCAGGGATTCTCCTCTCCTGATGTTTATAACACTCTGTAGTCGTCTCACATATTGAATAGGGTTGACCTTTCTATCCAATCAGACGCTACAGAAATGATAAGGTTTGACTTCTGGGAGTAGATTATAAAAGACATTTTGACTTTCCCCTTGTGATCCTGGAAAATCAGATGGTAGAGGCCAGCTTTCGTGCCATGAAGACATTCAGGCAGCCTATGGAGATACCAGTGTGTTGATGAACTAAAACCTCCTGTCAATGATCAGCACTAACTGGGTAGGAATGGAAGTGGGTCACTTTGTAACGAGATCCTCCAGTTCTATTCTTCAGATGGCAACAATCTCAGGTGAAAACCTGAGGATAACCTTATGGGAGTCCCCAAGCTAGAAACACACAGCTAAGCTGCTCCTGAATTCCTGACCCGCAGAAACTGTGAGATAATAAATGTTTGTTGTTTTAAGCCACTAAATTTTAGGGCAAGTTCTTATGCAGTGATAGACAACTAACATATCAGGGGAAGAGTTTAGTGATATGTTCATGGATTTCACTGAAGATAATGTGTTTCCAGAGTAACAAAGGCCAGGTAGCAGCACTTAATTGGCAGAGGCAAGTAATTATCGAGGTATTAGTCAACAAAGACTGAGGGCTAATCAAAATAGATTGGCCCATAAGGATATTAAAGTGTTTAATTGACCATGAGAAGAAGAGAAGTGAAATATATGGGCAATGGACAAAATTCCTACAATTCTACATCACAAAATAGAAGTCTGATTCAACACATATTTCAACAACTCAAAATAAAACATCTTGAAACTGAAATTTATTTCTGTATTTGGAATCCCCTACTACATGAGTCTTTGTGATAGATCGAACCTACCTGGCAGTGCTGGAAATAAATAGCCCGTCTTACAGCTACAGCACAGGTGTACACACTCGGCATGCGAAACCTCACACACCTGTGCCAGTGGCAGCAGCATTGCCACCTGGGGCATACATATATTAATGACAGTGGTCACGTGTTCTCACCAGACTGTTTCTGTGATGTGGCTTTGTCTCAGTCACTTCTGATTCTTAGCAGCTCCTACTCCTGTTATCTCAGCCTAGTTCTCCAACATTCCAGAAATTCGATTAACCAAAAATCATTCCCATGAATGCTTTTTGTACTTAAATTAGTCAGAGTTGCTCTCTCTCTCAAACACACCATTAATGAAATCTCCTCATCACAATAGCAACTCTATATGAAACTTGAATACTATTTTTAAACACAAATAAGGAACCAGAAAACTATTTAAATGTAAAAATAAACACGTTAAGAGATATACATAGTTAGCTCTTAGATAAAAAGATTGGCCACCATAATGAGGTTCACATTTGACAAATTATAATTTAGGTTTAGCAAATTTTCTATTAAAATAATAATGGGTAGAAGTACTTTAGTAGATTTTATAAAATATTAAGCTAACAAAATGTAAACACTAAGTATGGCTCTGGAAAATGGATAGCCCAGAAATTGTATGCGTGTGTGTGTGTATGTACGTATATACGTGTAATTTAATAAAAATTAAGCTATTCCATGAAAATCAGCTATTAGAAAACATTATTTTTCAACTCACATCATTGACCTAAATGACACACAAGTGAATAAAATTTAAGTGTCAGAGCCATTCAAGTGGCTTTTGAAATTATAAGTTAATGCTTTTCTTTTTTTTGAATGGAGCTAAGAACTCAGAAAATATTCTAAAAAATCAATAGGCTCAATATAAATAAATGTATTTTGCAAAGTGAAAATATAAATAGCTTACCAGCATTTCAAAGATGCTCCACATTATAAGTAATAAAAGTGCTCATTAAATAAGTAATAATCAATTTTCAATACTTAAATAGACAAAGATGGAAAAAAACTTTTAAAAAAAGGATTTTGCTCAAAGCTCTTAAGAGTGTCATGCTGAAGGTATGCTTATAAATGGATGTCAGTAAGTATAATGTACACAGTTTAGGAAAATACTTTTTCCATATGTCTGAAGAATCTCAAAATTGTAGATTACAATAATTCCATGGCTATGATCAATTTTAGGTAAATATTCAGGGAAGAATTCATATATAACAATGATCATACGGTATTATTTATAAAATAAAAAAATTCTAATTGTACTAAATATAGTATAGTTTAGTATGTAGAATTATACAGCATTAAGTGGTAATGTAATAACTTTCAACAATGTATTAAAATACATAATTAATCTAAAGGTATGTATATATTTGATGTAAATTATTTAATATACCTATAATTGAAAGAAAAAGATAAAAAATAACTAGTAGAATAGATTAAAATTTGTTAAAAGAAAAATTAGGTTCATACAAGAATATTATTCTCTTCATAAGTTTCAACATTTCCATGTTATCTTCATTAAACACATATTATTTTATAATATATATTTATATAAAAATATGTCCATATATGTCTGTATTATGTATGTATATATACTTTGTTTTAACGTATTTTTCTATAGTCTGCTAGATCTTGATTGTTTATAAGAAAAATGAATAGAAAATAAATATATATTTGCTCAAATGTAAATACAGCCAGCAAAACACATTTATACTTGAAAAGGTAAACTTTGTACAGCTCTTAATTACTGTAAGCTCAACCTCATTTGTCCATGTTTGGATGTGCTTAGTTATGTTTTCTTAGGAACATACTCTTCATTAGATTAAAGACTGCCCACAGGGGCAGGCCTGAATGTCCAAGGTTATGTAATGCTATTCTTTTCAACCAGAGTCATGCATGGATATTTATTTTTAGGCTTACAAAAAGACACACCTCCGGACATATTTTAGAAAATGGATAGCACTGCAATAATGCACATCATTGAAACAACCTAGCAGATGAATAGTAAGTCAAATACAGTAACCATTAAAAATTGATAATTATAGTTTGATTATGTGTCTATCTATTAGAAAGTTCCCTAGAGTGTCCGATAATCACAAATAACTAAAACTTGAGATTGGTGCCATATTTGGAGAACAGTATTATATTCCACCTTCTAATACCACGCTAGGACCTTATTCCAGCACTAACTCTTAGGGATACATGTCATTTGGTGACCCTAGAAAACCACTTGTGGTCATTTTAGAGTATAGCTTGGAGGTCTCTAAATCACTAACAGTTCCTATGTGACAAAATGTTTTGTGTAATGGAGCTGATTTCAAATATAAGTTGCCATGGCTACAGGCAACTTTTAATTAGCCACCAAGGGAGAAAAAAGGAGAATATTACAGTCAAATGTTAATCCTTCCTTAAGTTTGTAAAAAATGGTGCAAGGAGTAAAATGTACAAGGGACAAAGAAAAGCATATTGCAAAAATATTGGACAATTTTGAAGAGTTTTGGTTTAATATTACCTATATCAAGTTTCTTTCCCTGAGGTCCTGAAATGGTATACATTTCCTTTTTAAAGCAAGTGTAACTTAGTACTAGAGATGAAAATGCAAGGAAGATTAAGATACATTGCTTTCAATCACTGAGTTTCATTTACTGTGTGTGTGTGTTTGTGTGTATGTAATGACTAAATAATGACTAATATTATAGGAAATGTTATTGACACCTTTAGAAGACCTATATGTCGGTGATATACTTTGATGTACTCATGGTTACTGAAATGCATCCAAACATCTAAAGGAGTAGAGAAAATCCTTTTAGTTGGGTAGGCATTCATGGAAGGTCCATTTTGAGTAAGGCAGCTGTCAGTCACTGGGATTATCTAGCAGTTAGATTCAAGAGACTGATATGCACAGCCTTACTGGAAAGATAAACAGCTAAACAAACAATTTCAATTAAAAGTGAAAACGCAGTAACAGAACTATGTACCAAGTGTTTTTGAGAAGAATAGAGTAAGCTCAAATTAGGCATTTGGAGAATAAGGAGGGATTGACAGAGAGATAAAAATGCTAATAGGGAAATAGCTTTGTCAAAAATGAGAGTTGTTCATGTCCTCTTCTCATTTTTTAAATGGGCTGTTTGTTTTTTTGGTGTTGAGTTGAATAATTTTTAAATAAATTTTGGACATTAACCCCTTATCAGATGTATAATTGACAAATATCTTATCCCATTCAGTAGGCTGCCTTTTGTGTTATTGATGGTTTCTTTTGCTGTGAAAAAACTTTTTAGTTTGATGTAACCCCATATGTTTAGTTTTTTCTCTTACTTCCCTTACCCAAGGGGATATGTCAGTAAAAATATTACTAAGGGTAATGACTGCAAATTTACTTCCTATATTTTCTTATAGGAGTTTCACGGTTTCAGATCTTACATTGAAGTCTTTAATCCATTTTGAATTTATTCTTGTATATGGCGTAAGGAGATAGATGGTCCAGCTTCATTTTTTTGCATGTGTCTGTCTAGATTTCCCAGCACCACTTATTTAATAGACTGTCTTTCCCCAATATAAATTCTTGCCTCCATTGCCGTAGATTAACTGACCATTTAGGCATGGATTTATTTCTGGGCTCTCTATTGTGTTCCATTGATCTATGTGTCTGTTTTTATGCCACTACCATGCTATTTTGATTACTATAGCCTTCTGGTATGACTTGATGTCAGGAATTGTGAAGAGGTCATAGAGATAGCAAACAGACATGAAAAAGTTTTCAACCTCACTAATCATTAGAGAAATGCAAATAAAAACCGTAATGAGATACCACCTCACCACAGTCAGGATGGCTATCATCAATAAATCAACAAACAAGTGCTGTTGAGGATACAAAGAAAAGGGAACCCTCGTGCCCTGTTGGTGGGATTGCAGATTGGTACAGCCACTATGGAAATCAGTATGGAGGTATCTCAAAAAAGTAGAAATGGAATTTCCTTATGACCCAGCCATTCCACTCTTATATATGTATACAGAGAAATCCAAAACTCTAATTTGAAAAAGTTTATGCACCCATATGTTCACTATTCACGATAGCCAAGACATAGAAACAATCGAAATGCCTATACAGTAGTTGACTGGATTAAGAAACTGTGGTACATTTATACAATGGAGTATTACTCAGCCATAAAGAAGAATGAAATCTTACCATTTTCAATGATATGCATGGATCTAGAGAACATTATTCTAAATAAAATAAATTAAACGGAGAAAGACAAATACCATATGATCTCACTTATATGTGGAATCTAAAGAATAGAATAAAAGAACAAACTAATCCGAAACAGTTTCAGAGATACAGAGAAAAAACTGATGGTTGCTAAATGGGGGTAGGGGGTGGGGAGGAAGGAGAAGATGAGAGGATTAGAAAGCACAAATTGGTAACCACAAGATTGCCACAGGGACAGGAAAGAGAGTTTGGGGAATATAATCAATAACGTTGTAAAGATTTTGTAGGGTAACTAATGGACACTTGTCTTATTAGGGAGACCACTTCATGGTCAGTGTAGGTGCCTGACCACTGCAGTGTACACCTGAAGCTGAATAATAATATCCATTATTCATTATTATTCAGCTTCAGCTTCAGGTGTACAGCATAGTGGTCAGGCACCTACACAGTGCCTGAAGTGGTCTCCCTAATAAGACAAGTGTCCATCAGTTACCCTACAAAATCTTTACAACATTATTGATCATATTCCCCAAACTGTCACAGGATGTGGAGTACAGCGTAAGGAATAGAGTCAGTGGAATTGTAACAGCATATACAATGTCAGAGGGGTAGTAGATTGGGGGAGGGGGTTTATCACTTTGTGAGGAGTATAAATGTCTAAAAATCACATTGTTTTATACACCTGAAACTAATAATAATAAAAAATGAGAGTTGTTTGGGGATGTCCTATATTATTGATTTTCTTTGTCTAGACTACGATGAGCATCTAGGATCTGGAGGGGAATTGAAACTATACAGGAAGGTAAGAGCCAGATCAAAGCTTATGGTAGCTGTTGGCCTTTTGAATAAAGACTACGAACAATAACTGAAACAATTCAGGCAATGGAACTACAGAATCACATTTGCGGTTTAGCTTAAACATTTGCATTAGGTTGTGAAGAATAAATTGAATCAGTCCAAGACGGAGAGGTAAGGTGACAATTAGGAGTTGTTGCAACAATCTTGGTGAAAAATTTAAGAATCAGAACAAAGGAAGTTACAGGAGAAAAGGAGAAGAAACGGCAAAAAGGAAGTCCAATCAACAGCAAGTGATAGTTTATCAGGTGTGTGATAGTGATGAAAAATGTCTGCCTTCAGCAACAGGCTTGGTGATGGTATAATTTGCGACATGGTAATAAAGGAAAGGAACCAACTTTTGGAGAGAAAATAGTCACATTAATTTTGGACATGTTGAATTTGGGGGTTACTGGGGGTCATATAGGTAGAATTGGCCATTGGTAAGTTAAATATAAAGTTTAGAACTTGGGGAAGAGATTTGGGCTAGAGGGATGCTGTAGACACTAGTATATATCTTAATTTCTTCGTTTTTTTCTAACTTTTTTCAAGTATTAGAAATGAATTATGACAGAAAATATGACCCAGTGAAAATTTATTAGAAAACAAATAATGTAATAAAACACATAATTGTATTTTAAATGAAGCATTTCCGTTTTAACCTTTGGATGGCTATATATTTTTAGATTTAAATAAGGAATTTGAGTGTCTAAAAAAGCTGGGCATTAGTCAAATTCTCACTTTTTACTATTTTTCCAACATAAAAAGAGCCAAGAATCCAGAGACTTTTACTTTCCATTTCCACCCTGAGACCTATACAGGAAGCAATCTGTTCCCAACATTGGAAGTTCTTTATTTCAAATATTGACTTGACAGTTGCTGAATCCTAGAAATCTGTCACTGGATAATGCACTTTAATCATTCTCCATCTTCTCTGGGTAATGAGGAGATTTTTCTGTGTGATCACTCAGATTCTTTTCAGAGCTATCAATTTAATCTATTTATGTTTTTTGTGACAATTATACAATGTCAAAATAAGACTACTGTTTCTACTAATTAAAATGTATACACAGAAATACTGTTAAAATTGTCCCAGTTTTGGAAAACAGAATGAGAGATTCGATATGCTAATCTATGTTTTGGTTAATTATAAATATGAGCTGCCAAACTAAGCACTATTGGCCTTCTAGTATAGCTTAGCCAAATTTTGGAATGCCAGAAAGCTTGAAATAACAGTCTCAGGCCTACATATGTCTTCTGACAGCCATACTTACACTTAATGGATTTTCTTTGTCCTTTCTAGATAACTATGTTAGAATAATCTCTGTAGAAGAACTTGGCTTCTACATTTTCAAGTGGTAGACCAACGAGTGTATATGTCTGATGGCAGGGAAGGTGAAAAAAAATGTGTTGTGTCTACTGTATTACCATTAATAAAATATAAGTAATATAGTGTGTCTAGATGTTTTACTTGAAATACCAAAGAGCCTAATTAAGACTTATTTGAAATATGACAAGGATCAAAACAACCTACATCCATACGTACAATGATTATATATTTTAAGACTGAGAAATCTACTCCCACCCCAACCACCTGTCTTTTGAGAAACACATAGTGAATCACAGAGGTACCAAAAATAAATGGCCGGGGGGTTCAAAAAGGTCAAAAGAGATCAATTCCCCCAACATTAACACAAAACATGACATTGCAAAAAAGAAGATCCTAGAACAAAATAATAACTGGTTGGCTTCTAAATGACTTAGAAAAGAAATCTGCGGTCACTAGAAGCCAAAATAGGTTTATTAGCAGGCTTTATGCTAAACAGATGATGAAATTAACACAGATGTAGTGTTCGACCTTAAGCAAGATATTTGATAATATCCATAATGTATGTCTGAGGAAAAAAAATAATTATCAATTAAATATTAAAATAAATAGGTAGATTAATGATTGAAAACATTTTGATGCATTCAACAATATTTGAAGTGAACTAAAGAAAAATGTATGTGAACTAGTTGTCATTTTTAAAAATATGAGATAAATATACTCGTCACTTTTAGAAATACACGTTTCTATATTATAAAAATATCTGCCCTGATATATTTAACCAAGTTATCACTGATGTGGATGTTTTTAATGAAAAAAATGAAAATATGCACATACATAGGGAAGATTTTTAAGTGATTTTTAACTCAATTACTATAGTCCCCGATTTTAGGATGAACTCAGCAACTCCTGAATATTTTAATATGGAGGTTTACTATTTTCATACAAGCATAGATATTAACTTTATTTAAGTAAATGTGTACAAAGGATAAGCAATTACATAGTTTATTTACTACTTAGTGAAGTATCTTCAATCTTTCAAATGCTGGTCAAGCCTTTGGAATTATTTTGAAACAATTGCTGTTTTCCTTTCTTTCCTTAGAGAATCTTTCTGGCCAGATACATTATGTTAAGAGTTACAATTTCTATATAGTGTGAGTGCTGAAATCAATGCAATATTTTCCCACTTGAAATTACTCAAAGCAGAATGCTCAAGTGACAAAATATATTTGCTAACTACATAATGAACTTTGATAGCAAAGAGCATTCAAAACAGAAAATGTTTGATGCTACAAAGTCAAATATTCATATGTCTATGGAGAATAAAAAGGGGAATTACAAAATTAAGGAAAAATATTGGTTTATAAACAGAGCATCGCACAGACTGTCGAAAGCATTTTATCTGGTGGGATTTTTCCATTAACTAGATATAACTATAAGAATTCAAGTCTATTTTTTTCGTCTTACATTTAGTCTAAGAAACAAAACAGTTCTTTATTGAAAAATGGTAGTTTATCATGTGTGTGTGTTTTTTTTTAAAGGTGATTTCTATTTGTCAACTTGTTCTTTTATCATTTGGCCTTTTCCCATTGTTCTAAAACTATACAACCACATTTTTAATAACTGCTCACAGGATTGCGACCTAAAATGAACTAGGAAACTGGCCTTTTATATTTATATATTTCTGTGGATACTGTTTACCTTTCTTTGATCTTGGGGCAATCTATTTTCTACTTACATATTTCTGTGGATCTGCTTTAAGTGATCATGGATTGTCTTTGAATTGCCCTCTTAAGAAAAATATGTACTGACAACTGAGATAGATACTGGAAATATAGAGTCAAATAAAACACTTACAGCTCTTAACAGGGGAAACTGGATTTAAATCATAAATTATAAAAACCTGTAGTAAAGGCTCAACATATGCAGAAGGCACAGAATTAGCACCAAGTGGTGAGATACTAATTCTATTGGGTCCATTGTAAGGGAGTGCTTTCTCCAGTAGATAACGTTTGAGATGCTTTTTACGTGATACTGAAACAAACTTCAACATCAAGGCAATAATTGATTTTTTTTTTACAAATTACAATAAAATATTTGAAGATAAATAAATCTTATTTTATTTGTTTATTTTCAAGGTGATGATTCGTGATTTGACACAGAAAATTGCTTAATATGTGGCTCTCTTTTTAAGTTCTGCCAGATCACCTGTGTTATCAACAAAATCAATAAACCTTCAGTTATCCATATTTAAGGAATTACTAAACAAATGGAATGATGGTCCGAGAACTTAGTTTACATGCATCTCTAGGCTTTAGGTTGACATCATTAAAACTTAAAAATTCTGTTTTGAGAAAAATGTACTAGAAGCATTTAAAAGGACATCTTTTGTTCCTATTGTAAAAACGTATATTTCCTATATCAGTTTTCCCAAATAACTTAGACATTTGCCAACACTCTCAACGGAAGTCTCGAGGTGCACGGCACCTTTTCCCAAGGTGAGTTTCATAGAACAGAGTGTGTCCAGCACTTGAGCCTGTAGGTGCCTCACCAGAATCCTCCACGAGCTGAAGGTTACTAACTAGAAATCACGAAGATGTGTTGCGTGAAGACATACTTCTGACCACTGGAGCATGCCTCCGTCTCTTCTACACATGCTCCCAGGAGCAAGCCCTCAACCAAAGATGGATGAGGTATTGGAAAAGAAATAAAATCCCCACATTTCTTTGTCCTTTGGTTGAGGAACTCGGATACATCCAACACTGTCCATCTGAGTCCACCAGTAAGATGGAGCTCCAGGTGTTCGCAGTGGTACTTTGCTTGAAGATCCAGTTCTCACCATTTTCCTTCCTTTTCCTGTCACATCTGTACTCTCCTATTGGTGTATTCTGGGACCAACTCTTAAATGAAATGCATGCATTTGAGTCCCTGTATCAGGGTCAGCTTCTAAAGGGACCTTAACTAGGGTAAACTATTAACAGTCATCTGTATTTTTTTAAAGAAAAATATTTAAAATATCTCTGTGTTTGAGTTTGTAAAATGCTGGGGTTAAAAGAGTTCGAGATAAATAGGTTTCTTTATTGTTTTAACTTTTTGAGGATGGTGGTAGATATATTACTGTGTTACTGTGTTACATAAAATATTTTACAATGACAGCAGTGTGTCACAAACTTATTTGACCAAAAACTAATTTTTCATTAAATTTACTGGGGTGACTTATTTCACTTAACATAATGTTCTCTAGATCGATCCATGTTGTTGCAAATGATAAGATTTCTTTTTTCTTTATGGCTGCGTAATACTCCATTGTATAAATGTACCACAGCTTCTTAATCCAGTCATCTACCGATGGGCATTTCGGTTGTTTCCGTGAGGTCGGGGTGGTGGTAGATGGGGGGAGGGGGGTTCACGGTGTGAGGGATGTAAAAATAAAATAAAATAAAATAAAACTATACAAAAATAAATAAATAAATTAATTAATTAATTAAAAGAAACTTCAAAAAACACAAATAAATGGAAGGGCACCCTGTGTTCAAGGATTGAAAAAAAAAATTACTGGGGTGACATTGATAACTAAAATTATATAGGTTCCAAGTGTACATTTCTATAATACATCATCTATGTATTGCATTGTGTGTTCACCACCCAGAGTCAGTTCTCCTTCCATCACCATATGTTTGACCCCCTTTTCCATCTTCTACCATCCCCTTTACCCTTTGGTAACCACTAAACTGTTGTCGCTGTTTATGTTTTTGAAAACTCATTTTTATTTGTATTTTTGGTAAGTACATTTTTTATGATGGTCCCATAGAACAGTCTTTGCAAGTTGCTTTTATTTATTTTTCATTTTTTTTTTAAATTTAAATGCATTGGGGTGACAATGGTTAGTAAAATTACATAGGTTTCAAATGTACAACTCTAGAACATACCAAATATCACATTGTGTCACATTGTGGTAGAAGAGGGTAAAGGGGGTCCAATATAGTGATAGTATGAGAACTGACTGTGGGCAGTGAGCACACAACATAACAAGTTGCTTTTCCAGAAGTACAAAGCTCTTATCTCTTCCTGATGTCCTTACTCCATTTTTCAATCTTCACAAGCATGAGCACTCACTGCACTTTGACTACCTTTTTCTGAATCTATCCTTATTATAAAGTACAGCAGTTAATATCAAGTCAAATTCGAGCCATTTTTTTCTCATTTACTCCCGGAACCCCTTGTGGCCCGTCTTTACTTTGATGCCTTCATGCTGCCTTAGTCCCAATGCTCTCCTCCACAAGAGACCTGTCCTCCCCATTTGTGGGGACATTGCAGATTTTTCTAGGGTGTCTAAAGTTCTGTGCAAACTAACCCAAATGAGAAAAATGAAACGTTTAAGGGAAAAACACATCAGCCCAGTGTCAAACAGGAGATCCTCCTCCCAACTTCACACCCCACCTCCACCCCTCCCATATAAATGAATTTATCTTCTATTATAATTTAACTTGTTATTTTCTTGAGGATGACTAGTAATCAATATATGTTTATTTCTCTGGTACTAGAAAAAAAGGATACTTTAGCGGTTGCAAAACTAAAACATTCTCTTCCTCATTCCTTGTCCTTTTTCAATGATAAAAGCTATGGCATCAACTCAGGCATTCCAGAATTTCTGAACAATATTGAGAGTTTTTTAAATTTATTTTTTATTAAAGTATAGTTGACATACAATATTATATTAGTTTCAGGTGTATTACATTAGTGATTTAACATTTATATACCTTATGTTGTGGTCACCATGATACTGAGGTTTGATCTCTTACATGCTATAAAACTAATACAGTTTAAACAAATAAACACAAACTATTTTGAGCAACAGCAGAAAAATGATAACTTGATTGCTATGTGTTCATTAAATCTTGCCTTGATACATTCAGTATCAACCGCCTCTGAGATATCCCACTAGTAATTTAAATGAAAACCTTTCAATGACTTGTTTGGTAGATAATTTGGGAATATACCACTTAAGAATTTAGTTTCAACTTCATGAATAAAATATAAAGTTTAGGTTATATTTACAAATAAATGTATAAAAGACTCTATTTTTAGCACAGATATCCCAACATTACATGCCTCAGAATTTCTGACTAAATTTGGTTTCCTTGTAAACCTAATTACTTTTCCCCAGAAGTAAACAGAATCTCTAACTTTTTTCCTTTTGTTGAGAACTATCAGAATCCTACATGTCATTTACTTCAACACTTTTTCACGTGATTATTTATTGAATAGGTATGTATTACGTGATATATTTATACCTCAAATATGCTAATGTAATAGGCTGCTAAAATGAAAACCTGGATTGAGGCCCAAAGAAAAGGTGTGTGTGTGTGTGGGGGGGGGAGGTTTAAGAAGAGTTAGAGCTTATGAAAAATATTTTAACAGAATGTGTTAGAAAACCAATTTCATAGCTGGTATTCTAGGAACAAAGATAGATAATAGTATAAAATGATCAGGAGTTGAGATTTTGAGAGAATTCTCATGGAATTGTTTTGGAGAGTCCTGCTCTGTGAGTCCCTCCACCTCCAAGGCTGGATGGTGGAGTACCATCTCCCAGCCCCTCGTACACGAGAAAAGCTTCAAGGAAGTGAATTCAATAAGGTGAGAGTGGGGTGGTGTTGGAGGGAGTTGAATAGTGATCCATGTGCTATCCTTGAGAAGGCAGTAGGAAGCAGCTCCCCTCACCTTCAGGCTGAAGAGAGGACACATAAGGAAATCCCTGGGGGTTTCACCAGCGTCTCCTACAGGTAGATATACTGCCCTGCTGTTCAGTCTGACTGAGGATCTCAAAGTATAAAAGGCTGGGTGAAGTTGTTTATGGAAACCAAGCAGAGAACTGAAGTTTGGGAAACAGCTGCATTTCCATATTTTGTTGGTTCAAGGAAACATGAGTGTTTGTCAGGGATCAGGTGGAAGAAGTCAAGTGCAAGGAACAGCCAGTTTGTGTGTCTGAGGCTCTGTCCAAACATGCTTTATGGAAGGCTGAAGGGACTTCAGCAAAGGGGTGATGGTAGTGGATCAAAAGTTTCCTAAATCTAGGGAGAGATGTGGGAAGTGTTATATTAACCAACCAGAAAAGAGTGTGATTTGTCTGTTGAGGACAGAGGAGAGATTCTCAGCGACTGGGTGGACTCTAAGCCATCCAGACACACACCCACTAGAGAAAGACTCAACTGCACACCTCTCCAAAATACACAACAAATCAATGCCAGCTTCCAAGTCAGGGCTTCTCAAGAAAAGACCTTCCTCTTCTTCCTCCTACTTGCTCCAAGCCCTGGAAAATGTGGCTGTCAAGTTATGGAAAGAAAAGCACAGGCTTAGGCTTAGAGAAAGAGAACATGCTGATCACACCTCACTTTTCTAAAAGCTGGCTTTTCTGAAGGCAGGTCCAACTTGGGGATGGGCAAAGAAAGCCTTGAGTTTAAAATGGTTTGGGAGTTTGTATTATTATTAAGCTAGGAAATGACTGCTTGAGACTGTTCTATGATGACACGTGGTTGTAGGCCATTTTATTACAGACAACTGACTAGTGGACTCATGGAAACCACCTGAGTTTTCATTCAAGTGTAAAGGAAAAACTGACTGCACTGAATATATTTGTAAGATTAGAGGGAGACAGGAACAGAGCTGCTTCCCAATTCTCCCACAGTCATGCATTATTTTCTGTATTATTTGTAATTTTCTGTAATTCTGTTACGTACTAAGGGAAGATGTAATATTGTATCAGATACTGAGCCAATCAGAAGAGCTGAGTTAAAGTAACAACAAAAAAATACAAAGTGGGAATAGATCATAATAGAGATTGGGTCATAGGAGAGTCAGTAACTTAACATTCTCTATCACTTTGAAATTGGCAACTGTAGATAATTAATAGAATAAAGTCACCATCTCTAGTATCAGCTTCTACCCCAACTAACCACAGCTACAAGCAAATTCATTCAAAATCTAGATGATGTGAGGTTTTGTTTATTATTGTTTCCAGATCATTTTTAAAACCAACTACTCACTGTATCACATCACTGAGATAAATAATATCAACATGTTAGGTATCAACTGCAAAGGAAGTGTTGTATCTGGAAAGAAAAATAGGAATACATTTTGACGACTATTGTCACTAACCAGGTAAAGCCACTGAGCATATTTTTCTTTCTCGACCCGGCATTTGGTTTCATCTCTCTTATACTATTGAATCTGCCAATTTAGTTGTGCTTTTTTTCCAAACAACCTTCAGCAGTGTCATCTCTGTTCTGAACAACTTAATAGAGCTGATCAACATTTACACTGGGTCTAGAGTAATCCTGACTTGAATAAAAGACTGTTATTACTAGGTGTAATGAGTCCAGGGTGTAATTATATACAAGAGTCACAAACATATTTTGTTGTGTTCTGACAATAATAACCCGAGGTACTGTACATGTGCTTGTAATTCTCATCCTAGTCATGCTGGCATCATAGTCAATCATTTGGTATTTAGATTAGAGGGCCAATTATGAAAATACAAGCTGAGTATAAGAAGAGTCACACATACAATAGATAACACAGATGGTCCAAGAGACACCAAGCTCATCTAACTACTAATATTTTTTCCTGTTATTTTTAGAAAATATTTATGATATGAAACATTATTTTTTTAAATGGTTTAAATATATGAACAGACATGGCAAGATCTGGCCAAAACCAAACAGTGGACAAAGGTTGATTTTTGTCTTCCCGAGACTCTACTGGGTTTATAAACACAGCCCACAAACTTTACCAGTTTGTAGGTTTCTGTCCTTCCTCCTGTGTCAGAGATCAAATGACATGTAAGATGTATTTTAAATATAAATGTATGATTTCAGTCATTTTACTGTTAGTGTTATTTTTTTTAGTTAAGACTGCTTTTTTTATTTTTTAAAGAAATAATACCATTTTAGGCCTCATGGTTAATGTTGCAATAGATTCGATAAAAGGAGTATTACCATTTATCAACTATAAGATATATTTAGGGATCCTCCTTAGGTCAATGAATAACCCTTTGATGTTGATTTGGATAATGTGCACATTAAAAAATATTTTCAAACTCAGTATAACTATGAGTCGAATTACCAAGTCCCAGTGGATGGTTCAGCTTGTCCTTAATGAGTAAAAGATGGCCAGGTAAGAAATGACCTTATATTGTTCAAAGGAAAGAAGAATATTTCTTATTTTTTTTTAACAAAAGGAGAGACTGACAAATATCTTCTCATTGACCAAGCTTTAGTTAGGCTCTTCTGACTCTTCTCTCGACTAGGGTTTATCTTGGCCTTCCATGTCTGCACTGTCATTGATGGGCTTGCATCATACAGTCTTAGCAAGAATGCTATTACCACAGTTCAGCAAGAATCCCAACCCTAATCTCATCCCCCTTGCTATCTGATCAAGTTCCTCATCTCCCACCTTTGATGTCAGTCCTTGGCCTGCTTTCAACAAGAATTGCGTTAGGCTGATTTAGCAAGAATCCCCTACCACTGAAGTCATCTCTTAGTAACTCTCCATCCTTTGAACCCTCATTCCAGCCTTTTGTTATAAATCCCCACTTGTCCTGATGTATTGGAACTTGAGCCCAATCTCTCTTCCCCATTGTAATAATCTTGAATAAAGTCTATCGCTTTTAAAAAGAACAAACTATGATTTGAAATTCAAATATAAGCAAAAGCATAACACCAATACAAGTAAAAAAAGAGTAACAAGAATCTTTACTCCTCTGCTCCTCTCCAGGAAGAGAAGGTTTTTCAGAGCTATTACATTTATCATATATTTCTCTTGGAGAAAAAAACAGCAAAGCAAAGTAATTTAATGTAGGAAAAATACTTGTGAATATATATATATATATATATATATATATGTGTGTGTATATATATATATATGTGTATATATATATATATATATATATATATATATATATATATATACATACTCAAGACTGTATGTTCCATTGCATTCTCTCTGGGGTTTACTGCCATTGATCACAGCTGCCATTTTCAAATTCTTGCCAAGTATAGATACAACGTACATTTCAATTTCATTATCAATGTATCATCGAATAAAACACTATGAAACTCTTGATGGGAAGGAACAAAACATTTTATTAAACACTGGTTTATAATCATTGTCATTATTCATGACCATTTACAGGAAAATATTTTGACTTTTGAGTTATTGTATTATAGGTTATATGCCTATATAATCTTTTGTCCAGAGTACAATTAAATGCATGTGTTAAAAGCTGGATCTAATGGTATTGTGAAGGCTTCATTTCATCAGTCTTTTATTTATGTTCCATACATGGTAGGTCATGTTTCTGGGGAAGCAATAAACATAATTTTGTTAATTCTTGAGTGCCACAAGTTTTAATTTTAAGAAATTTAAGATTTGTAGAACCTTAAGGATAAATAACTTAATGAAACAATTCCAAATTAGCCAGATGGCTCTTTAAAACTGGGAACAAAAGGAAAAGTCACAAGTTGATGTTTATTTACATCCTGATCACAGACACTTGAAATTTTTGCCTCTACATAAAGTATTTCAAAATAAATAAAAAAGATAGCAACATGTTTTTGTTAAACTACACATAAAAATCTTTTCTACAAATCCCTACCCATTTTAGAGAATTTGCTAATGTTATATGACTGTCTTTTAAAAGCTCCAAACACAACCAACAAAGAGGCCAGAGAGTGCTTGTGATTATCTGCCATTATTAATGTATTCAGTATTCAATTATTGTGAAATATGTCTATGGGAACCCATTAAGTGACTATGGGGCACTATTAGACCTATAAAATATGACCTATTCAAATATTATTTCCAAAATGTAGTAATGAGCAGAAGACATAATCACCTGTTGAGGAGATGTGAGGCTATATGCGTACTGTAGTTCTAATGCACTTATGACATCAATTATTTTATCAGTTAAGGCTTTTTTATTTATTTTATTGTTCGTCTTAATAAGTTGAAGATATTCTGTGTAGGTAAATTGATGTCATAAACCATTCTAAGCCCATATTTACTAAGATACCTTTTAATAATTTTATCAGGATCTAAAGGAATGTCAAAAAGGACACACATAAGGTGCATCAGATGGAAAATATTTCCTTAATGGCAGAAAAAGAAATAGTCCCTGCTCTCTGAAAATAAAGTATATCTACATCATAATTTTTCTAAAGTTAGAACCTATTTTTGAACACTTCATTCTTGAGTCTGTGAGTCACTCAATAGGATCTCTTCAGTCAACTAAAATGGTGCATAATTATATTCCAATTTAAACATCCATCCATAGTTTAAATTAAGTCTTCTATGTATACATTGTGAATAAGGGGAAATTGAAGGGTAAATTTAGAAATAACTTTATTACCTATATTTATTCACCAATCAACAATTATGTTTTAAGCATCCATTGTGTTCTGGGCAAGTGTTTTGCTTTGGGGATCGTAAGCTTGAAGTTTACTGAAAAAGTTAGGCCTTGACCTCCTACATCCAGTAGGGTCTCAACTCTTCTTAGGTAGCTCATCATTATCCTATAATTTCTTTTCTCCAAATTTTCTAAGACTTTGATAAACAAAATATCCACAATCAGAAAATATTCTACAGGAAAGAGAGCATTTAACAGAAGAATTCAGTCTCCAGCGTTTGGCAGAAAAGATATTCTGAAGGCCTCGTCCCCTAAAATAGTAAGGACCAGTTATCATGAATCCGCAGCACCGATAACTGTCTATTATACAGAACTGTACTAGACTGTATTTTTGCTGACTCTAGTCTGTTTTTTGCTGATGCTAGCTATGATTCCTCACACCTCTTGTTACTGACATATCCAACTAGTTTCTCGTGTTTGTAAGAAATTCTTGTCCACTGACCATGAGATATTTAAGTTTCTCCACCTTCCTCTCACCATAGCCTCCTGCCTCTAAATGGTGAGCCCTGACATGGATTTCCAGAAGCCTCACACTGTCCCTTGCAGTCATCTACAGCTGAGTCACATCCTCCTGATTAGCTGCATCAGCTGTGTTGAATGTCACTGTCTCTTGTTTGCTTTCCCTCTGTCCAAAATCTTGTTGTGTTCCATCTAAAAATGACAAAACAAACAAACAAAAAAAAAATGGTGTTCCTTATCTTCCCTTAGTATTTTGGTAAACAGGTACTAAAGCATACTGTTTGTATTGGAAAGTTTACAGGGATTTTAGTCAAAATCTATTCCATTTTTAGTTATTTCATCTTTCTTCACAGGACTCAGCCAGGTGCCTGTGAGAGGGTTGACTCTCAGACAAATCTGAAAAGCCCAAATTCTACTTCTCCCTCTATAGAATCATCTCTGTCCTGAAAATATTATATATTCTGCTACAGAGGGTATTTTTTTAAATGCAAATTTCCTCACAGGTGATTTGATAAAGGAAGCATGATGGACATATAATGAGAGGTGTCATGTTGGTTCAAATGATGTCCATTTAATGAAAGCTGTCATGCTAGTGCATAGCTGAACATTGTTTTGAAGCAATTAAGAAAGCCTTTCCACAATTAAAGAGTAAGCATAGAAATAAAAGAACCCCTTACTAAGACACCGAGAAACTTGGAAATCTTGCAGATATGTTCTTCTCAAGTCCAAGTAAGAGCTGGTTTAGTACCCTCAAGAAAGTTTCCACTATTTTAACACAAATGGGGAAACTGACATCAGATGGAGAAACTGCTCAGGTGTACTATGTCTCTTTCTCAATTTTCATAGTTTAGGTGACAATCAAACAAAAAGGTAGATAGGAGGCCTCCATGTCAACCTATTTGTTAACAAATGTTAAATGTGAATATGTAACCTAATGTGAAATCCACATAAATATAGAATCTAACTCTAGAACAAGACAGACTATACACCTAGTCATGGGCATGACAGGGTGTGTGTGTAAGCGTGTGCATGTAAGTGTGGGCACGGAGGGTTGTAGAGAGGAGAATGTGTTGAGAAACAGAGCAGGACTCCAGTTCTTCTTCGTTAGGCTCTCTCCTCAAGAGGGGAATCAGAAGCAAGAAAAGCCATGTGGGCCACAGCAATGGAGTCTTGCAAAATTGGCAGAAACAAGCTTTTTAACTACTATTTGATAAGACAAATGCCTCCTTCCATGCTGCCTTCCTTCCAACACACTTATCTGGTGCTGGGTAATATGGCGCAGCGTGAATTTGATTTTGGATCTATTAAATGGGAAGTAGCTGGGGATACATCAAGTGTGGGTTTACTGGAGCTAAGTATGTGGTTTGTGTCTATGCAGAGTTAATGCTGGGCATTCAGGAGGATTATAACTGTGTTCATTCCCCCTGCCATTTTGATATAAGTGCAGGGTCAGAGATCATATCATGCCCATGACACCCACCCTCATGCTACCTATAAGGGTAGTTGGAGGAGAAACAAAGTTTGATATATATAGAGCCAGAATATGGCTTGAAGAAAACTCCTTTAAATATCATACAACAGAGACGAAAGAAACATGTCAGAGATTTCTTCATCTTGACAATAATTTTAAAAATTTACATGACATCATACTACCAGTTGTAAATTTGAAGCAAATATTCTTAATGTGTCAAAATAAAACCAAATTTTATTTTTATTTATAAATAAATTGCTAGAAGAATGACAAAATTATCTTTATATTATTGTTATAAAATTATATCAAATAATTTTTGTTATGTAAAGACAATCAAGGAATATGACAAGAAAATGGAGTGGGATTATTATAAAATGTCATGTCATTATTTGACCAAAAATATTATGTAGGGTCTTTTCTGTGTGTGTGTGATGTTTAAGGTAATTGTCAGCCTTTGGGAATTTGAAATTTGTTGTATATCTTTCCTCATTGAAAGTATAAATTCATTTCTGTGTATACTTTTGTATGTATAAGATTTGATTCTTTAAGAGAACCCACAGAATTAAGCAAGCTTCAGGCTTCATGAAATCTGGGCCGAGACCAACAGAGAGGTGGCTGCCCCTCACCTGGACTGATGGGAGGTAGTTGTGTGTCTCCCACAAGGAAGCATTACGATGGAAAGAAAGAGTTCTCCAACACAAATCTTTGTTTTTTCCTCTCCTAACCCACTGAGTTTATCCATAAACCTAGAGAAAAGCAGAGATGTGGCATTCCCCAGGAAAGAAAACCAGGACCATCTTGTTGGCACCCTTGGGGCACCAGGTATCTCCCTGGCACCCCTGGTGGCTGGTCGACTTCTTGGCTGGCTCAGACACAGTCAATAACAAAGCACAGAGCAAGTACACTTCAGGTCATTCTTTACTACAGATGAAAATTTAGTCTGTGTAATATTTTCCACCCAAATTATGTCCAGCTGCATTCTGTGCCATAATACACAGCTTTTGACATTGCCAAGGTCAAAATCTCTGACCACATAACTGCCATGTTCCCTGGTTTTGCTATAAGCTTCTCAAGTTTTTGAGACCTAATCTTTACTTCCAGTCTTATTTATTCAACTTTTTGGTCCATTCTCCAAATATTGGTACTTGGCAATGATACTCTTTCCTCCACCTGAGTTTTAAATTGTGAAATAAAGTAGAATAAACCTGAAGGAAGCCAGGCAAACGATAATACTGATGATGATAATATATTTACATAGAAAGTTTTTTGCGTGTCAAGCATTGTCCCAAGCCTTTTATATGCATTACTAACTTAATCCTCAAAACACTCTGATATTAGGTACTGTTATGTTTAGGTCATCTCAATGAGAAAACTGATTATATGTATGTAGACGTACGTTGAAGCAATTTACTCGAAGTCACACAAGAGTAAGTGTTAGAGTAATGATTACTAAACTGGCTGTGCCCTCAGATCACAAGCTCTTCAACAAACAGTCATTATCATGGGCCAGACCTATGGCCTGGGGAGGACGCTGTTGTGTCTACTGTTTGGATGAAAGGAGAGAACTAGTAGTTTGGAGGGACTCAAACTACTGAGTTGGGATGGTATTTCAGAGCTGTTGTCCATATAGGAGTCTATTCTGTGTCCCCCAAAAGTACATTACTATATATTAGATGCAGGGAACAAACAAAACAATCTTAGGCTTTGATGGATTAGAAATTTTACTCCTATTTAAATGCAGGAATTATTTCTTGTACAAACGTAAGTGTGCTTTTATGTTTCTACATTTCTCTGTTACGCTCACATGTTTTTGGATGTCTGCGCTAATTTCTTCTTGAGAAGAACATCTCCGCCCTCCAGCAGACAATGATGTACAGTTTTAGTGAGTAAAAGCACCAACTCAACATTGTTACCAAATGCTAAGCTCATTTAAGGAACATTTTCTCTGTCTTCGTACACTTTGTAATATCTCCTTTTGTCTTAAATTGCTTTTTCATCATTTACTCCTCTATTTGGGCTATGTAGAAAAAAACAAACAAACACTTAATAGTATTTCCTTGCAACCAGTGAACATTATACATATTGTAAAGCTTACTCCTTTTTTGACTTCTAGGCCTGCTCAGGAAGGTTACAAAAATAATAAAATGAAACTTAAATTTAGTGAACTGATGACATGAATTCTTTGATAACTCTTTTTTGAATACATAAGATGTAAGATATACTATGCACAGTGAAAATCAACCAAACACAAAAGATGAATGAAAAGAAAAAGAACGTCATACTACCCCTACCTTTCAAAACCATTTGTCATTTTTCCCTATCACAGAATCACCCTTTGGCCAATTGCCCTTTTTTATTTTTTAAATAATGTCATCACTTACCAAATTTATTTATTTATGTGTGTACTTAGTTGTTCTTTGTTGTCTGTCTCTCAATATAATATAAACATAATGTCAGAGATCTTTTGTGTTTTTCTCTATGGTTATAGCCTCAGTACCTAGAACTGTGCTGATATGATTAATAAATAGTTATGAGTGAAGTGTACTTATAGCAAGAGAGTGGCAGCAAGAAGAAAAGGCTTCAAGGGATAGGACCATGTCATGAGAGCAGGGAAAATGTCTTAAAAAGAATAGAACTGAGAAGATTAGAAGATCGGATACTCTTTCCTTTGAAAAACCACCTATTCTATCTATCTATCTATCTATCTATCTATCTATCTATCTATCTATCTATCTATATCTATCTATCTATCTTTATCTATCTATCATCTATCTATCTGTCATCTTCTATCATCTATCTCATCTATCTATCTATCTATGTATCTATCATCTATCTATACCACCAAAGTTTTATGTAAGTGGTGGTTTATCTTTTGTTTCTTTGTTCATGGTGTGGCCCTGTTAAAATGATCAGTCTCTCAAAAATGGTCTAGGATCAGCAAACTTTGAAATAAGTCCGTTTATTACTCAGCTCTCACTATTATCCAGTATTTTGTATTTGAAAGTGCTTAAGTCACATGCTATCAGACAAGATCCAAACGTTCAGCTATCAGTTAAGCACTTCAGCTTCAGAAAGACCCTCTCCAACACTATTTTTTAGAATGGAATACCATGCAGTTTTAAATCTGCGAGACATGTTCAAATACTCTGCTCTGAAGCATCTTGGCTACTTTATGACCTTACAACCTCTATAAAAAAACAAAAACAAAACAAAACAAATGAAAAAACAACAAGGAACTTAATGTTCCTATGACCAGAGTTTAAACTCCTGGGACATGTCACATGTCCCAAATGATATATTTTAATATCAGCAAAGCTATACTGATTTGGAAACATCATAATCAAATTTTAAGTTTCCCAGTTAACTGCTGTGCTTAACATAGCACAACTTACTCCTGAAGTTCTAAGTTTCTGCATGCCCTTTCAAAGGCTTTCATTCACCTCAGTCTTACCCAGGTGATACAAAATTTTGGTTGACTTCTATGTCATGTGTATCTACTGGGCTGGAATTTAATCCCAGATAAGAAGATGCTGCCTGCCCAGATACTCCAAAAGAGACCTGCAGTCTAGCGATTGCTAATCTTTAGAAAACTGAACTATCCAATACAAGAAAAAGAGTCCAGGAGAGGGACTGCTGGGTCATATGGTAATTTACTCCGATGATAATTGCAGCATTATTCACGGTGGCCAAGACATGGAAACAAGCCAAGTGTCCTTCGATAGATGAATGGATAAAGAAGATGTGATATCTATACACAATAGAATACTATTCTGCCATAAGACAAAAACTGCCATTTGTGACAACATGCATGGATCTTGAGATTATCATGCTAAGCAAAATAAGTCAGACAGAAGAAGTCAAGAACCATGTGACTTCACTCATATGTGGGATATAAAACTGAAAGCAACAAAGGGACAAGATAAACAATTAAAGAAACAAAAACTCACAGACATAGACAACAGTTTAGTACTTAACAGAGGGTAAGGGGAGAAGGGGGTTCTAGGAGAGGGTAAAGGGGATCAATATATGGTGATGAAAGGAGAATGATTCTGGGTGGTGAGCACACAATGCAATACAATAGATGATGTAATACAGAATTATACACTTGAAACCTATGTAGTTTTGTTGACCATTGTCACTCCAATAAATTGTAATTAAAAATAAATATAAGAAAATAATACAGGGGAAGTCTACTTTTAAGGCCCAAGAGCTCAGTTTTGAAAATATCACTTCAATTTATTTATCTTGAGATTCATTAGCCTTCTAGAAAACTGAGCAAAGGTAGATGGAGTGATCTGCCACCTTTCATTTCTTCAGTGTGAAAATCATCCACAGAAGTCAAATTGTACTTAATGCCATATGTAAAACGTCATTATAATTACAGGACTTCCCTTAATGTGTCTCATTCAGACGGTTTCTACAGAGTAATTCCATAGATAGAAATGATTAAATGGATTGAAAAGCAAAAACATTAAGGGAAGAAATGCTTAGGATTCTAATGAATTACATCAACCATCGACTGATAAGTTTGGTTCCAAAGGTAAGGGAGACATTATAACTGGCCACATGACCACCAGAACTAATCATGTCTATTCCTACTAACATTTTCGTCTCTATTGCTTCTTTCTTGTGACCAGCTGAAAAGTATCTGAAAAATGATTGTGCCACACGAGAGCCAAAAATTGTTCTTCAACGGAATGCAGAAGAATCTAGAATTATGACTGTTCAGAGCCATATTTCCATATATAAACCATGACTATTAGATTGGAGACCAATATTTCCTTATTTCTTTCCTTTTTTATCCCCCCTCCTTTTCTCCTTTCCACCTCCCTCCTTCTCTCCTTTCCTCCCTTTCTATTCTCCTTTTATATTTTTATTTTTCCCTTTCTATACAACTCATTACCACTCTAATCCAGAAGACACATTTTAGAATCCATCCAAAGGCGTCTTATCCACAATAGTCTTTTAATAGTTAGGCCAGATGCAACAGTCATACAACTATAAACATAACAAATTACTTTTTGGAAAGGTTTAGATTATTACAACACATAATTGTTTTCCTAAATACCAAACCTTTATTGTTTGAAAATTATATAGCATAGATCTTTGCTCATAACATTAAAACATAATAGAGCAAACTGTGTGCAAATATGGCTGGATTTCCGTCACCTTTTGCCTTGAGACTTATAAAAGCAGTTGAAATCAATGAACAACTTCAATCAATGCACATTTTGACATGAAAAGTCTTTGGTTATCCATGCCAATATCCCATGGCATCTGACATACAGTAGGTGCTCAACGAATGATTATTGTTAAATAGTTGAGTAGCTTTTAAAATATTATTTTTAAATGGGATGTTTTTGTTTTTTCCCTCTGACAGCTTTGCCCAATGACAAACCTATAGCTTTCAATTTATTCTCCTGCCTGTGGGTAGAGTGAGTTGAAAAAAAAATGCACATATGATCATGTCACTCCTCTGATTTCCTCCGTGCAACAGTCAACATTGCCCTTCAGGTAAGTCACAACCCCATGGCAAGCATGCAAAGCCCTCGCTGGCTGGGCTCTGCTCACTTTCCCAACTTCATTTCTCTCTGTTTTCAGTGCTAGACACTATACTCCAGATATAAGGAACATCTTCGGTTTTGTAAATTATTATACTCGGTTACATATATAGTTAAGCTAAATCTGAATTTTGGACATGTTTAAATATAATCTATGCTATTATAAATATATGTGTACAGATCTTTGTATACTAGTCAATTATTTCATTGGGAAAAATTTTAGAAGCCAAAAATTGAACAACAAATAGATGTCTTAGTATTTTTGACACAAGTTTTCAATTTGTTCTGCAGAAAATTAGTACAAATTTATGCCCTAGCCTGATGTGTACGGTGATCTCAGTTCCTATAGCATGGTCAAATATACTTATTTGGGGGCAATTTCGTAAGTTACTCCAAATATCAGTATGTAAATTAGCATTTCTATAGTAATTACCTCTTCATGACTTTACCCCTTTTGTTGATTTTGGTCAGTAATTAAATTAACTTTTTAAACAAATATATTTTATACTTTTGTGCCTTATTATTAAATCTACAAAATTTATTTAAAAACTCATTCAAGCAAAAATGTCAAAATAATGGTTTGATACATCATGCCACTGTGTGACTGATGGAATTTCTGATTGGCAAATTGTCACTGAATATATGTAGAATTTGTGGAGATATAATTAAATTCCATTTAACCAATTCCTCTAAGTTTATTGACTTTATAAATGAACAAAAGCATTAAAGAATTAGTATTTGAATGCAAGGGTTAACATGCTATCAGTAGCAAGTAACAGATGACCCAACTCAGGGAAAGAGAATTGATGGTTCATGAAACTGAAATATAAGGAGATATATCAGACCTCAGGTGCAGTTTGATCAGGGATGTTGCTGTGTGTCTCTAACTTTGTTGCTGCTTATTTCTGTTTCTCTTCAGGCTGGCTTGGCTTATGTTCCCACAATTTTGCAATGAAACTGAAGTACATTTCCTATTATACTTTATTATCTTAAGACGTAAGAAACTTAATGAAATTCACCATTTGTACTTAACACACAAAGACTAAAATTTCTAGACATTCCTCATAGCAATAAATCTCTCATGGAAAGAGTGATTAATATTACTGACCTTGGGTTTTCAGTAGAAACAGGGAAGGAAAAAAAAACCTTTAAAGAAGTTTATTTACAGGTAGCTTCAGTGTAAACACACACACACACACACACACACACACTATATATATATTCATTGCAATGTGTGTGATTCCTATCACTAAAGCCACTTCAAATCATTAAGAGGCACTATGCATTAATGCAGACTATCATTTAGGGAAGAAGAAGAAAACAACTAATGAGAAGATATCAAGATTTTAGGCACACTGGTGGGTATTTTCTTCCAGTGATATATTTTTAACATTAATGTAAAGGAAGATACAAAATCTCTTCAGCTCCTAAGAGAATTAATTTAATTTAGTGAGAGATGAGAAAAACTTTTCTTAAACAATTTGAAGAATCAAACACTTGAAACTATTTAATTGAAGAGACATTTTATTAAAATATTAATGAATTGCAATAAAATTATTAAACTACATACTGTTCAACTACATAAGTTAGGCTTTTAAAGCAGAAATATAGGATGAACTAATAATGTTTTGATTACATATTTGTAATGGATTATGGAAGGCTTGCTTAAACTATGTTAATACATGATTGTTTTATTATTAATTAATGAGTGCTGAATTATTATTTTGGGAGGCCAATTGCAGTTAAATATTTTACATATTTTGTTCTTGTTTTGTGACATGTTTTGTTTTATAATTAAGTATTTAAACTTACATTATTATACTGCCATCAAGATGATCAAAACCAAAATACATAAAATGTATCCCAAGTTTACCAAAAAAATCAAAACTATATGTGTGTGTGTGTGTGTGTGTGTGTGTGTAGTGTATGTGTATATATAAATATATATGTATATACATATATGTATGTGTGTGTGTGTGTGTGTGTGTGTATAAATAAATAATGGTATGGTATGATCATGCTGCCAAAAGAAGAAAAGGGCATAAGTTGTGCATGTCAAAACAAAAATATTGGAGGTGATAATTGAAATCAGGAACTAATCACCAGGCTTTCCCAGAAAACCCATATCTCTCCAGTCCCCTGGAGAGATAAAGTTGATTAATAAGGTTACGTTATTAGTAAACTACGTATACTTCTCTGCAATTCTAACTTGTTGAAATGAAGGTATGTCTAGTCCCACTTAAAGTCCACCCTGATATTTTTAGGAGAACTGCAGGCATATCTCCCCCGCCCATTTCTTCTCTGGGATTCCCTGTTCTGTTCCTACCACACCCACTGATGTACAGCTGATGAAAGTCCTTTAGTTCTCAAAGCCTCAGGCCCTCCTCAGCAAGGAAGCACCTCACATTGACACTTCCCAACGCCTCCTCCTGAGAAAGCGCTCCCTCCCCAAGGTTAGGTTCACTCACAGAACTCACCCATCACTCACCAGGGAGGAGGATTTGCTCACAGGACAACAAGGGAGATGACTGTCAGAGGCTGGCTCTCCAAACCTGCCCCACAATGGCTGGGGTGGAAGGGGAACGTGGCAAGACGCACACTGGCTTTTCTTTTGTATTAAATGTACTGGGTTGACAATGGTTAGCAAACTTGTAAAGGTTTCAAGTGTACAATTCTATAATACCTCATGTATACATTGTTTTGTGTGTTCACCACCCAATTGGCAGACGTTATTTCCACTCACATTTCACTGGTAAAGCAAGTCAGGCCCGTGTAAAGCTAGTCTGTGACCAGAAAGAGAAGAACTGGTAATATCTCTAATCACTATCACATGTATTTCAGCTACCTCTTTTCTCAGGACTGATTTTAAGAGATTAAAAACAATAACTGATCATAAAATACAAGATTTATAACAATATACTGAAATAAAAGTCATGTGAAGGTGATCTCTCAAGGACATCTGTGATTTTCCATTTAACATTTTCAGAGCACGATGGTGCATGGGTAACAAACCACAGGAAGTGAAACTGTGGATAAAGGGGCACTACAGTTATTTTTATTGTTTTCAGAGTCATCTAGTCATACACACAAGACAGTAAAGTGAATATTATGGTTCAGGCATTCATTCACTCTTTCGTTCAAACTACTAATTAGTTCCACAATAAACTCTTCTGAGACATTGTTACGGATGATGGCTCTTACATAAATGCTGACAAAGTGAAGTGCCATGCTGATCAACGAGGAATTTTATTCCTCTTCCTAAGAAATGTCTACTCTCTAAACAATTATTCATAATCGAATCAATGCAGGAAAAGCTTTCCTTCTTACACTGTGTTATTGAAAGAGAACTCATGGTTAAATGCTTTTAAAAACTAGCTTGGAAAGAGTAACAAAATACATTTCAAGGAAGACAAGGCAACTGGCATTCCCCTAATCAGATTTGAGCCCAGTTTCCTAAACAGGGTGTTAAAAACTGCTTTTCTCTTGGCTGGAGGTGCCTACTTAGTAGGATTTTCCCTATATAACCAATATTTTTGTTGTCCTTTTCATCCACAGGGACATTTTTCCAGTACATTTCAGCCAGAAGGGCAGGAGAGCAGCTGTCTCCACTGGAGAAACCAATTATTTGCCAAATGGATGGACTCCTGCTTGGGTTCACTGGCCATTTTCCCCAACACCCCAGGGTAGCACGTAGTCTTCGCAATAACCTAAATTCACAGCTACATCAGACTTATTCTACCTTTTACAAGATGTAAAAATAATGTTTGTTTCTTTCAGGTGGTGATATTTAAAAATAATAGGCTTTCAAGTAAGCAAAAGAGTGATGCACAGAAATGAATTAACTCTGAAGTTGATGAAGTTTGGAAATACAAAATATTTTATAAACAAACTTCTGTACACACAAAATCTGGATCTATCCTTACTAGTGCAATTTCAGATTCTTACAATCTCAGTAGAATGCGAAATCTTCATAATCAGTTATTACTGAAACTGGATTTCTTGGTTTTGTTTTTATACTCTATTTGAGACTCTATACCATAAAGCGGAAGAAGGATAATATTCAGATTACAAAACCAAATACCTAAGAATTAAAAATCAAATATCAAGTGAGTTATCTACCAGGGAAGATGAATTTCACTTAAATGATTGACGTATGAACTTAATAATGGATATAAAAATCATCCTGCACATTCCTTGGTATAAAGTGTATACTTAAGAAATGTTTGGTGAACAAATAAATTGGTAGCTAATTTACTAAATTAGTCTTTTCGATAGACTATATGGTGTCTGGACTATACATGAGTCTTCATATCTTAAGTTCTACTAATCAGTCAATCAAAGAAAATAAAATTGTATTTGATAGGAATAAAATATTTACTTTTTCTAATGCCAGTCACATTTTAGGCCTATGTTTGAAACCTTAATAATTGTTATAAATAAGTCCATGTCACACTAGACAAAAAGAATCTTTTCTTGAAAAACATCGGATGAGATAAGCTCTCATCTAAATGAGTTCCTTTCCTGCTAGCATAGAGTTTTAGTGAAAATTTATTTTTTGGACAAAACTTTTTTTAACTATTGTAACTATTGTTAAGAAAAAGAAAAAAGCTTTTCAGATATTTCTAGAGATTTATGACAATCATATTCAATGGATTTGTTGTTTTTTAAGTTTGTCATTTATTATATAAGTAGAAATTTCAGCTCATTTAAGTTTAAATAAAATACATATCTATATTTCTAATATTTCTATAAAATGAAGACATTTTGTTAAACATCTAGGAAGGTGCTTTTTAGGGACCTAACATGAAAAATTTGATTGGATGAGGAAAAAATAAAACAAAAATGGCTCATATCCTCATATGTTACATAATTGCAGAGAGGGAAATTTTCCAGGCATTGTTTTGAAATATACAGGGAGTTACACTGAAATTGACACTTGGAAGAATCTGCAAACCATGACAATAGTTCTGTAAAGGGATGGCAATTTGGCTATATAATTAAATTGGAATGTGTTCAGTAAGCAGATGTGTGCAAATAACGAAGCATCTAAGCTCCGGGTTTGCACTTCTTGATCTTTCTTTTGTTTGCTTTTTTATGAGGACACCCTATGGCTTTGTGTTGTTGCTGTGTTGTTGTTGTTTTTCTCTTCACTAAATTAGCTTCCAGCATTAATACACTCTCTCAGCTTACTCAGAAGCCTTCGATGCTGCAGAGTTCCATTTTGTCAACAGATGGCGGAAAGCATGATTTTCCATGCTCAATGACTTCAAAACAATATTTGGCTATTGTTGTCCCAAAGTTGATTCAAAATTATTTCCATGCTACTGTTAAATGGAAACAAACGCCTTTGGATTTCAAATGTCATTGAGAGATGTGACATTATTTGCGAATGATATAAAAACTAAAGTGTTTATTTTTTTTCCCCCAAAGAAAAAGTGATTTAAAGAGAGAAAATACCAATACAGATTTCTGCTACCCACCATAATGTACAATCTACCTATGCTTCTACTCCTTACATCCCACAATGCAGGGCTCAAATTGCCATGAAAATATGGATGGTCTTACCAAACCATACAATCTTACCAAATTCCTCGTGATTATTATTTTGCTTGTAGAAACTGATACAGTTTCACAGTATTGCATTTTAGGGCCACCATGATGCATATCAAAATTTGATCCAATACACATTTGGAAATAAACACAAAAGAACAAACTTTCTAATATAATAACAAAGAAGAGAGAAAGTAGATTTGAAGAATTTTAGGGCCATAAGTGCTTTAGACATCAATGAGTTTAACCTGCCATTTATTGATGAGCAAACTGAAAACCAGAGATATAAGCTGACTTGTCCAAATAACTCAAGAGTACCTTAATTTCCAGAGCTCCTGTGAGTCATATTTCCAGTAATACAGATTGATTAAATCTTTAGTTCCAAGACTTGTCCTGCCTCGGCCTATCCTAGGGAGACTGTGAAAGGCATACACAACAGTGCTAGGCTAAGAAGAGTGGCTTGTTATTACCTGAAGATTTAACACCAAAACTAATTTTATGGATAAACTCTTTACTTGCAGAACTTGGCTGGTTGTCCTAGAACTGACTGGGCTCCTTTTGCAAAGACTAAAAAGTTTGGAAGCCTCCTCCTTTGAATATCTAACACACGGATGGTACTCTGTTGGTAATGTTATTATTGGGGGTTGGAAGTGATGGAAGAGGTTTCCTCTTTCCGGTAGGGACGACCAAGATGAGATAGAGATATAGAGAGATATCACTGTGACTTTATACACTGCTCTCCTCCCTCGAAAAACTCCTATCCCTTCATTTGTCTCTGAGCTATTTAATGTAGCGTTGTAACTAAAATTGGTAGTTATTTTACTAACTCATATGACTTTTAAATCCTTTAAAAAGCTGTTTGATAATATTTGCCATTTTATTGAATTCTTATTGGCATAAATTGATTTTATGGAAAAGAATAAATAACATTGTGCTTTGGAAATTTTCAACAATGTTAAGAAAAATGCATTTGTGCTATTTACAGTGATTTTACATTATTTTCTTTTACATTTTACACTACTATACTGTATACACTAGTTTCATAACTATGTTTAACATTTGGGAATAACTTAACAAACTCATGTTCTCCATCAACACTGATCACAGCATTATTAGCTCAATTTTTTATTAATACATAAGCATAGTGGTAGGCTTTGGAGACATTAAGACTATGAATGGGAAGTGTAAAAATTGGTAAGAATATAGGATAGCTCTCTTCCTCCACACAACGGTGGGAATACCTTGGTCTCCTTGTCCCTTTTGATCTGGGTTCTCATCTTCTTTCTCCTTCTGTTCAGCATCTGTTAAATTCATTTTATAACTCATCAGGAAAAGGGTCATCTATTTTTATACAAAAGAATATATAGCTTTTAAGAAAATGTGACGATAAGGAGACCCTTAACTGTCATAAGAGGAAAAATGATCAGGAAGTTGTGAAATGAACTTCAAGGATGCATTGCTGAATAAGCTATAAGTCATCTTGCATATCACACATAGAAAATAAACAATAAGGTTTAAAATGGAATTTTATAAAATTAAGCTGCTTATTTTTGATGTTCTGAATGAGTTGTGAAAAATTAAATCACATAATGAATGCCAAGAAGGGATGAATGAGCATTGAATTTTTTGTGGTTAGTAATAACTAGAATCAATTTATGATATTAAGAATACCCCTGAAGCCCAAATGTGGGGTAAATGCCTCTCCTCCAACCATGGCATGCAAGAGAGTCCAACACTTTCTATAATATATGGAATAAAGCCAAGCGCGAGGGTCATGGGATCTGCCACATTCTGATTATTAGTGTTTTTTTCTTTCCAGGACAATGTGTGAGTTTTAAGTTAATGCCTTCTATCCTCAAAATGTAACAACAGCACCATCTCCAAATTTCATGAAGAATCAGTTCTGGTCAAATTGTTGTTGGCTGTGAGTCTCATGGGAAAATCTACAAAACAAGATCACCCTCGTTCAAGCCTTCAAATACAGGCAGTAAATTAACCTGATGAAACTTACGTTAGGGAAAAACTGATGAGAAAGCAAGATAAGAACCTGATTATGGATATTTTGTTATTATTTCTTAATATTGTAAATTTAGAAATAAAACCATTTACCATAAAATGTGATTAGGTGTTCTCATACAGGGCCAATTACTACTTAAAATCTACTAGGTACTCCACTAATGTTTTTTGAAATTATTATTATTATTATTATTATTATTATTATTATTTTTAATCAATGCTCTGATAAATGGTTACACAAGATGCTGTGGGCACATCAAAAGAAACGACAAATACCCACCTGTTTCCCTAGTCTATTAGAATGTAATTGTATGTTATGAAAATTAACAAGTAATTTTACAAAATGGAGATAGAGTTTAGATACTACATTTTCCCCAAAGAGGCTGGATTCTTCCCCACAGTGAACAATGGGATGGCTCAAAATTTGGTATTTTTACTCAATTTAGATTTTACGTTTTTCTCTTGGAAGTTTTCCTGAATTAACACGATCAGCGTGTGTCCTGTGTTTCACTTTAGAGTCAAAGAATTGGAACAGGAAGAAAATAATGTTTCTACCGTTGGGGGATGAAAAGTACATATGCTTCATTTTCTGAGACGGTCCATTAATTTTCCCCAAAGATAAATACTTATAAAATAAATTTTAATGTGGCTTTATATTACTGTGAATTTTTCATGGAAATTAATTTATAATTAAGAAAATCCATATATATGTATATTTATATGCATATGTATGTGTCTATATATGTATGTATATACAGAGGGTGCCAAAAAATGTGTACACATTTTAAGAAAGGAAAACTGTATTAAAATGGTAATACTAAATATATACCGATAACAAAAGATGAATACAAGTCATGTTTGACTTCTGCAATGACAAGAGCTGCTCAAAGTGGTTACCATCAGCACCCAGACACTTCTGATTACAGCTTAAGCAACATTGATCAAAGTGTCCACCTGTATACATACCCCAGGTATATATTCTAATTCTTTATTCAAATATATTACTGAAAATAAGAAGCCAGAAAGGATTCTTAATAATTTAATAATGATATAAAATGCTTCTGGCTTACCAGTAAGTAAAAACTATCCTAATTTTCAAATCGCTCTTAATTTTTTAATCTCCATTTAAATATAGAAATACGTTGTGTACAATAGCTACATCAACATTTTCTTCCTTCTGGTAACAGAATATATATTGCAATTTTGTTCATAAAACCCATTTCAGATGTTGTGAATATGCCGACCCTCCCACCGTTACTTAATTCAGACGTTGCCATCAGATTACCCCCCACCAACCCAGCCTCACTGCCTCCAGAATAAGATCACACAATTTGAGAATTATTTGAAATTTTTCTACAAGAATGATAAGGTAAGATGATTGGTAAGACTTTTTATTTCCAGATAGCTTGACTCAAATGGAGAATTATGTGACTGGGGCTTGTGGATGGCGCCATGCTGTGGAAGAGAGACTGCCTCAGTGTGAAGCTACAGGCCATTAGTATTGAGAAATGGAGACGAGCTGAATTAACAACTGGTTTTAGCTTAGCCCAAATTATATCTTAGATTTGCCAGATAAATGAATTCCTTTTTATATTTATTATGGTTGTCATCATTATTTATTTATTTTTGCTTAAGCTACTTTGAGTTGGGATTCAATTCTTCCAGCAGTACTGTTCTGACGAATACAAAAGTCAAAAGGAGACAAAAATGATTAAAATCTAATATCACAAAATAATATTGACAGAGTGAGAAGATAAATGTTACTTTTATCACAGTGTGAGAAAATATTTTCACATCCAGAGGTATAGAAATCCAGGTGCCTACACTGGGATCATCCTATAAAAAATAATATTATTATTAGAATCCATAACGACTTGTCATCTAAAATTCAAGATAACTCACAGATGGGAAGTTATAACTTATTTTGGGAACTGAGCTGATTACCAATCTGTCTCCTACTCAAATAAGTAGTAGCCAGTGATTTTGAGCAAATTATTAAATAGCGAAAGCGTGTGTTTGTTTATAAAATGTCAGTAATATTATTTGCATCTTAGCATTCTTTTCAGGATTTGATGGGGTAATAACTACAAAAATCTCTTGGCACATATCCTGGTAAAATAAGAAAAAATAACTTATCATTTTCCTAACTAAGGAACAATGTTCTATCAAATGAGATGGAGAGCACAGAAAGACTCCGGTTCCAGTAGGGACAGTGGGGAACGCTCAGTGAACAAGGTGCAGGTCTGGCCCCAAGGACTGGCTTTGTGCGCTGGCGGAAGGAGAGAGAAGTGGCCTAGCACAGGTACACTGGGCGGGAGGCCGAGGGCAATGCGGCCAACGCTGGGCGTGACCGGCCGTGCATGAAGGTTACTGATGTGTCCTCTGCTTGGCTGAGGAAAATGGATGGACTCTACTGGATAGAAAAATTGGCCTCTTTCCTCCGTAGTGACTCCTTAGTTAGCTGTAGGAATTGGGGAAGTCTAGAAATGCTGATCAACACTGCTCTGCCCCTCACCCCTAACCTACACTCAGAAAGAGGTACATAGATTTGATACATCACGTGAAGGAAAGACTGTCAATTACCTCTCCTTGTATTCTCATGCTTCTACTTCCAAGATAGCGTTTTGTCCCCTAGAAATGGTGGGGCTCAAGACAACCAAGAGTCAATATCTCTGATTGGACTCTGACTACTATGCCTGGACACAGAGAAGAAATGAGGTTGGGCCTCACCGGCATCATCCAAAAAATATGTAAATTACACCGATCCAACATCCCCCATCATCACCTGGATTCAGGTGGTTCAGGATACCTGCCTCCCTATTCTTTCCATCAGAAAGAGGCTTCCATGGGACCAGTTCACCCACCTCCAAAGCTATTTCATCAGAAGCTCAAGATTATATTTCATTGGCTTATTTCTTTTCTTAGGTCTACTTAAAGAAGTAGTGTGCTTCACCGTTATTAACTATTTTACATCAATTGCAAATCTAAAATTTAACTCAAATTAGGCATAATACGAGCTGCATTACATTGCTCATTGACCACTGCAAGACTATCTTTACTACATGTAGTAAAAATAGTATATCCTGAACCAAACATTCAAAATTGTTTGTACTTCCCCTTTCCAAAAGAGATCATAGAATTCACATTCATAAGAAATCCTTAAACATGAACTATGTTTTCTCTACTACCCAAGGCTGAGTTCCTCAGTCTGGACATAACATGTCAGTACTCATTTCAGCACTTCAAAATACAAGCTCTGACAGTCATACGTCATTCCTCAGGGAACACAAACTAAGCAGAGTTGGAATATTCACAGCAAGCCAAGTATGAGACTCACCCAGCTTTCATTCACTGCACTTTCCGTTTAAAGGAAAACAGTCCTTATGTGGAGGAAGTTCCAGTTATTTTACTAGAAAAGATTTTTAGATTCAGCCATCTTAGCCATTATTGCAAATCTCCTCCTGTAAGGGGAGTTAGTGTCATTTTCTTTTTGATAGATGACCTCTATACATGGGAAGAAATGCCATTAAAATATATAGCCCTATTATTAAAATTGATTAAAATGAAAAGAAAAGTAGACATCAAACATGCTGATATATTCTTGAAGGGGAAATGTCAGAGAGCATTGAAAAGCCATCCTAATTATTGCTGATTCGAGGATGGCCTGCCTTTATTTTGCCATCAGTGGACAAGGTAAATTGGCCATATGTCCAAGCTTGACAGCCCAAACCTTGTTCCCTAATGGACTGGCTCTAGGTCCACTGAATTCTGTCACATTACAGTACATTCTGATGTTATCTCCCATCAATTCTCTCTCTTAGTGGCTTTGCCTTCTTTCCAGGCTGTGCGTCTTCATTCACTGATTTTACACGTGCATGCATACAGGTTCATCAAATCCCCATCAACTCCAGGCCAACAGTCTGGTACCAGAAGAGTATGCTAGAGCTACACCTGGAAGGTTGAAACCCTTTCATTTTGTGCCAGAGCTCTTAAACAGCCAATCACCTTGTCCCAAAATGTATCTACCCAGGGCGCAGAAAGCACAATCTGTGAGGAATCCACATGATAGTGTCATATAAGGCTGAATTTCTGTAGTAGTTTTGCTTGTTTTTGTTTGTTTATTTTTATTTTTTATTTTTTTGCCTTTCATACTCAATCTTTTTAATGTGCCTACAGTTGTTAACCTTCTACTTAACAGATTTCACCTTGTTTCTGAATGGAAATATTTCTATGGACAAAAAGCAGCAATGGACAGGAATAAGAAAGAATGAAAAAGCCAGTGGCAAAAGGATTTAAAAAAGAAGGTGCTCCTTGAATGTAAAACAAAGAGGATGACTCAGTTTCAATGGAAAGCGCTCAGGTTTGAGATTTTTTTTGTTTTTTTTTATTTTGACATTGTATTTTATTTGGGAATGACCATATATAGAGAAAAATTATCAATCACTATCTACTGTGTATTTAAAACTTTGGTTGATGCTGTGACATAAGATATATGTGAACTAGACAGCTTGTAGCTCAGGGATAGCTTATAGTCTAGCTTTGACAAATGTATCAAAATTTGAGAGCACAGAAATAATATTAACATTATCCAATTTTGCATAATATAAACAATGTACAAGGTCAGACAATCAATGACAATCAATTTGCGAATCATCCTAGAAAAAGTGCTACATACCTCATTGCTAAACATCACTAGGGTCACCCCTTGGGAAACTATGCACCGATGCCAGCGCCTAGTCCACCCTTCAAAGCAATTTTGGAACTCTTTTCTGGAATGACCATCAGAGCTGTTGACATATTACACTTGATATCCTGAATGTCATCAAAATGTCTTCCTTTCAATATTTCCTTTATCTTCAGGTAAAGAAAGAAGTCATTGGGGGCCAGATCAGATGAGTAGGGAAGGTGTTCCAATACAGTTATTTGCTGACTGGCTAAAAACTCTCTTATACACAGTGCCATGTGAGCTGGTGCATTGTGATGCAAGAGCCATGAATTATTGGTAAAAAGTTTAGGTCGTCTAACTTTTTCACTCAGCCTTTTCAGCACTTCCACATAGTAAACTTGGTTAACTCTTTGTCCAGGTGGTATAAATCCATAATGAATAATCCCTCTGATATCAAAAAAGGTAGCAACATTATTGCAACAAGTTAGCAAACTTAATTGTCACACCTCATATATAAATATAGATAGATAGGTAGATAGATAGACAGCTAGTTATTTGAGAAGGTCTTTTTCTTCCCTGCCTCTTAGTCATAGGATTGTTTGGCCCAGCTGTATTCTTGTCATTGTCAATTCATAGTGATAAATCCCCATTCTCTGATACGAAATGAAGGAAATGATGTGTTTCTAATCTTTGATGTGTGCATGTACCAGATGTGAATGTTCCAGAGTTAAAAATCCCTTTATTCATTAGGATTTGCAAAAAGACCCAAAAGAGATGTCACTTGTCCCTCATAGAACAAGCCCAGAGTTCCTAATTAAGCAGTTAGTACAAATTAACTTTAGAAACTTGTGTAAATTTACTTGTCCAGGGAATCTGGACACCCAATGCCCACATAATTTATCTTTCTTGATAGTCCTTAAAAGAGGAGGTGAGAGTACTTTATAATGGTTTTGGTAACATTATTGCTCATGTTTACTGGTTATATAGTCAAAATGCCCTCATTTGAACTGTAGTTAATTTAATTTAATTTCATTGACCACTAAGTTTATTATCTCAGTAGACTTCTGCACACTGGTCTATGAATAGCTGGCATGAAAAGCTAACCATTGCAATTATAATAGGAAACGAGAATCTCTGTTGTCCTATCTAAAATCTTTCATAGAACTTCCGTGATTCCATTTGTCTCAGTACTTACTAAGAATGGAGCAATGAAAAGAAGTGCATTTCTATTGAACCTAGTTTTTTTGTTTAATTTGTTTTTGCTTTTCCAGTTCTTTCAATCTGAACTGAATAGGAATCTGAGGGATTTCCAAGCTCAAGTACTGTTTTTAAGTGAAAATGAAAAGTTATAAACATTTTGAAAAGAATATCTGTCTTACGTATACAGGGTAATACACCCCCACTTTTTGGTGCAATAGGAAGGATGTGGAACTCATAATCAGAAAATAGTGAGTTTGAATTTCAACTTCCTCATTTAACTGTGTGATCTTGAACTAGATTCTTAAATTTTCTGAACCTCAGTTTCCCAATGCAAAAATGTGAATACTAATGAGGTATGCTTTAAAAAAAACTATCATTACTTATCTGCATTTATTCTAGACTTTGCAGGTAGAACTCGCATCAGTTTTAGCCTCAGTGGAGTCCTATGCCCTAGCTTCTCATCCCTCGTGTATTATTCTGTACAGAGAAGAGCACCTGCCTGGTAATGCTCAAGGTATAGAAATGTGATGAATGATTTTAGAAAAAAAAGTTAAATGAATGTGTTTAGAAAGATATTATCATAGCGATAACAATTGCATCTGGAATCTTATACTTCTAGTACCTGATTGATAGCTTAGAAGATGAATAATCTTGAATTAGTTGTTAATCTTTCTGGATATCATCTTCCTTGTTTTAAAAAATGAAATGTGGTGGTAAATACAAAATTTATTTGAAAAACTAAAGCTCAATACAAATGTAAGTCCTAATTGTAGTTGGTGATACATTATCTGTTTATATGATATTGCTCTGCAGTAATTCTATTACATACTTCTTTAAGTCTTTGTTAATCTTGGCCATTAGTAAACTGCTGTCCAATATTTCTGTCCTCCAATAATTCATGATCATTTCCATAAGAGAATGATGGGTGAGAACTGGCTGCCAAACAGGACCTACAGCTTGTAGCATTAGGTCCCATACATCTGGATGGGTCTATATTAATAGTTGCTGCTCATGAAATGGGAACAGAAGTGATGTGGTTGGTTCTGGGCCCAGATATTTAAGAAACATGACTTTAATGAATGATATAGGTGTATACAATTAACAGATTTGTGTCCCCTGCATTAACAAACAATGGCATAAATTATATGTAACTATTAATAAGAGAAGATTTAAGAAGAAAAGTGTCCTGTGTGTTCGGCCACAGGGGAACCTCTTCTAAAAAGAGGTCATGGGTTCTTCTATAATGAAGGATGAGAAACACTCACACAAGGGAAAGCCAGAGGAGACTTGGGAAACTGTAGGCTGATGAGAGGAAATATTTCCCCAAATCTCTGCAGCGTTAGGAGGCTGGTGAGACCCATGAGCCAAGGAAAGGCCAATATTCTTACAACAGAAAGAGTGAAGTAGGAGAGAGTGAGGCAGTCACGATGTAGTAACAACAGTAAGTTGATAAATTGATTGCTTATTATTTCTTTTTGCAATTTTAAGCTAACATGCACTACTGTAACATTCCTTTGCCTTTTTTTTTTTTTTTTTTTTTTTGCTTCTGCTGGAGAACTACAAAACTAAAGGGAATAAAGGAACTTGGTAGAAAAAAATATGAGTTTTTATAAATATATATATGCAAATATGCACATATATGCATACATACAGATATGTGTCTTTGTGCAAATCTTGAAATGTTACTAGTATTAAAAAAATTCTGAATTGAAATATACCACTTTTGCAAAAAGATCATGATAAGTAAATGTTAAATTTGTAATGAGAGAAAAACACAGAGACAATATTTGACAGAGAAACCCATATTTTTCTCCTAATAATAAGAAGAATTTATGGGTCTTTTTTATTATATGTAAACAAAATTATTTAGGAAAAAAAAACCTGGGCATTTTGATAGAAGCCTCTGAAATCTTTTTGGAACACTAGTGGCAGTTTTAGTTTTCAAGTCAACAGTCACTATATTGTAAAATGTTGGATGACGTGGACACCTCTCTATATCCTAGCTCAGTCACACAAAAAACCTTAAAACACAACCCACTCCATTGTTGGATTGTTGAGACAGCATTGACATTCTTGTAAACGCAAAAGAAATGTGTTTTTTATTTGCTTAAAACAAGGTAAGTATTTATTCTTTCTGTTGATAGAATAAATATAACGGGAATTGCTTTCTTCCGCTTGGAGTGTCCAAGTCTCCCCAACCATGTCCTACATGCTAAAGTAAAGATAGGGTGCTGTTTATTTACACATGATTTGTTTGGTATAGTTCATCCCAGAGAAGTTCACATCCAGTGTAGATATTACTGTTTAAAATAATTGTTTAAAAGTGTGTATTTTTCTTATGTTAGAAATAAAGCAAACAACCTGAGAGATTCCAAAGACACAACTTGTGAAGACAGGAATAATACTACCACACATCACAATAATAATAACACTCAGTGCCAGACATTGAATGAGCGCTTAAGTGAGTTAGATCATTTCATCTTTAGAACAACCATATGACTTGCATCTTATCATCCCATTTAGAGATAGTGAACTGAGGCATAGAGAGGTGAAGTTCTCTGCCCCAAATCAAACCTCACTGGAGCCCAAGTGGTTTGGCTGTAGAGCCTGTGCCTGATTTCCCGCCCCGGACTTTTACTCATCACAAGGCCATTCCTTTTTAAGATCAGCGAACATGTAGAGAAGAGAGCTGGATTTCATTGGAAAGGCTATTGGATTCTTCAATATCATTACATTTCATCACACTGCAACAGAAAATAGAAGCATTGGCACCAAAGTTCTGGCCTGTTTTCAAATCCCAAAAGGCAGATGGTTATTTTTAATACACTGACCCAATTGCATGTGGTGATCCAAGGTCAGCATAAAATCCCAGAGAGAGCCCAAAGTAGCAGCTAAGTTTATGTTCAGCAGAGTGAAAACAGAATCATCTTAGAGTAGCATTTCTTGATTTGAGGTTTAATTGCTCACCCACAGCCATCGCATCCTACTAGATTAAACTGAGAGTTTTTGTTCAGGTGTGGAAGCAGACTGGGGTACCAAAGAAAAGAAGGAAAAAGGCGGAGTTAGTGTAAAAATATACCACCGGGCTTTTCAAAGGATGCTGGCATCTACAGTTAGCATTCCACCACAGCAGAAGCAGAAATCTCAGAGCAATATTCCTCATTGTTTCTAGAGTGTTAAAATGGGGTAATCACAGGTCATTTGGATTCTGTCAGTGAGTCTATGTCATAAATTATCCTATTGTAGTGGGTATTGGGGTTGCAGAATTACTGGTGTGAGTCTGATAAGAAACTGTGGCTACCTTTCTAAGCACAATTCATTCCAGCTGAAGAGGGGAGCTTCCATGCACCTCTTATGACCCAGGGCAGAGAATTACTGATCTAGTTGCAACAGAGACAGAATATCTTGCATACAAAATCTGTAAACTACTAGAACAATGCCTGATGTATATATTTTCTAATACGTTGTAAAATATATTCTATATATTTTCTCTAAATAAGTACTTATAATGACCTTATAATATATATATATATATATATATATATATATATATATATATATATATATATATATATGTATATATATTAGGACATTGAAATACAGATTCGCTAAAGGGATATCAGCTTGTGGACACAGACTCATTATAAAATATATTTCTAAAGGATTTGTTAGGTTCTAAAGTTAGATTTACCACAGAAGTACACCAATTTATAACTAAGAGTGTAAGGTAGGAACTTTGCCCATTATTATATTATGCAAATGACACCACAGACTTGAAGTGATGCTGGTAATTACGATACTATTAGAACATGCATTGGGCTCGTTCACTGGGGTAATAGGAACACATCTCCACACATGAGAGCTCCCCTCCAGTCAGCTTCAGGGTGCTGGGAATCCAGGGGCGTTCATGTCCGTGTGCTTGTCACCTCGTTATTGCTTGTTCTATGACGTGCAGTGGAAGGGATGAGAGGGCTCTAAACCTGATGATGGACTAAGGAGACAAGTCACATTTCCCTATGTTACCTATTTAATGACATTATTGACAGCAGTCTCCTGGGCATTTGGAAGCATTAGCAAGGGATGGCCTTCTGGAGAATTAGAAAAGAACTTCTGGAGGTAGCATTGAGATGTGCTTTAGAGCAGAGGTCAGCAAACAGGATGTGTAACGCCAGATTACAGATGGCTCACATTGCGGGGCGTACCATCTGTGTTGTAACTAGTCACCTCTGCCGCAGATAACACACACACACAAATGGATAGGGCTACATCTCTATAACGTGTTGTTTATGTAAAGAGGCAGCGGGCTTCATCTGGTCCTCAGGACATCATATCCTGACGGTGGTTCAGCGCATACAGACAAGCCTGATGTGGCCAGAGCTGGACTTACCAGAAAGTCAATGAAGGAGGGAGCTTCAGACACAGATCCCATTCTGGGACGGCTAGAAACTGAGTTGTATGCTAGCAACACCACACTCTGACTAAGAGAGAAATATCCAAAATATGTGGAAACCAGCCACACGGGATGGTCATTCCAATGACATACGTAATGGGTTCGAATGTGAGATTGCTAATTCAGGTAATTAAGATCAATTCCCCAATAAGAAAAGTGGAGGGATCCCTTTTCCAAGGCCTGTGCTCAGGACTATTTCTGCTCTGTGTATATTATAGCTGTAGACATATTGTTTTACAAGATTCTATTTGCCATCGACCCGTAGCTCTGACTACTGGTAATTAATTTACCTATTCAGCCAACTTGTCTCCATTTGACTACCACCTAACCAACATATCCCACTTTATTAGTCCTTCAAATGTTTAAAGTATGTTGTCATGCCCTTTCTCCCTGGCTTTCTCTCCTTTAGCAAACTAGCTCCCTTCTTTCTTTGGAACGAACAGAATGGAATGGAGATCATACCTCTCTCTCTCTCTCTCTCTCTCTCTCTCTCTCTCTCTCTCTCTCTCTCTCTCTCCCTCCCTCCCTCCCCCTCCCTCCCTCCCCCTCCCTCCCCCTCCATCCCTCTCTCTCTCTCTCTCTCTCTCTCTCTCTCTCTCTCTCTCTCTCTCTCTCTCTCTCTCCTTCTCACCCCCACACAGCCCTGTAATAAAGTAAACTCCTGTGGACAGGCATCTCTATCTACGTTGCTGATAACACAACCACATATGATAGGAGTTAACACATTCTATATATAAATAACTAATATTCCTTCTTCCTGCAATGTATTCCTCTTTTTCAACCAAATATGTTGCTTTGTCAGAACAAAGGAATATATAGGCAAGAGTAATGTACAGCAGAAAGCGCAATCTAGATATAGGAGTGCACATGAGAATACAGATGAAAAAGAGACAGGATGAGAAGTCAGAGGCTATCATGAGGAGTTATATTTTTATTAAAATAAATAGCTCCTGGCAGGATACTATGCACATGGCAGATGCTCAAGGCACATTTTTAAGGATTAATTAATAATAATATATTTCATAACATTAACATATATTGGCACTTCCACTTACTAACACCATCCACAAGAACTCATGCCCACATTTCGTAACATTTCCAATCAAGTTGTGTGTTGGCTAACAGTATGTGGTGGGAGAAACAAATATATTTGACTGTGAATTATCATGCACATGGTTGATGACTGTTTCTAATCTTTGAACACTCATTGAGCCTGACTTACGACCTTGCACAGAGTAGGTATTGAAACCAGGTTCATGAGATCAAGTTGCATGCCAGGGATGCAATGTCAGCATTAAGACATTCCATGTTTCACTGTGGACATTTCAACCATGAAAAATGGTATGCAGGATGTATTTTTCAAAATTTAGGCTAATTAAAATTAATTTTCTTCTGAGAGTCATTCTAAAATTTCACAAGAGCCCACGTGATAATTAGGGACACTCAGGGGGGTCACCAAACCTGGAGTGGGAGTCGCTGTTCCATCAAACTTGACCCACTGAAGTTGTTCCCTTGTGGCTATTAATATCACCGATTGCAAATGTGTCAAGGTTTATTAAGTGCAGATCTCATAAAGGTTTGCAAATAAAGTAGTGCTTATGCAATATGGATGGTGTGTGGTTCAGTTCCCTTAAGAGGAAGATAATTAATAAACAAAGTATAAAGCAAGTGTGTTTATTCTCAGGAGTGTCCTTCAAGGAGGTTGATGGGAAGTGCAGAGCACTTGATTCATGCATTTAAGAGAAATACAGCATGAAGTGTATGTGAAGTATAGAGTCAATTTGAATCTTTTGGACTTGTAATGAAATAAAAAGGATAGCTCTGAGTTCACCCATAAATTATACATAGTAATCAATATTTTAATTTTAGCTCTACTGAAATACAACTTTTTTTCTTATCACTCTTCATTTCCAATATAGTTTGAGGGCTAGACTCAAGCCAACTGAAATATAAAAAAAGTGAATACCCAAAGGATGGAAGTCCTCTTCCTGAATCAAAGAACCTTTAGAGGTAGGCTCTGGTATGAAGAGGTCTTGAATTACCCAGGGCTGTAGCTATTATGGTATGGAGAGAGGTGAAGGGTAACACTTCATTAAAGCTAAAAGGTGAAAAGCTAGGGATTTAATTGAATTAGATGACAGCACACATAGACAGAGTGAGAAAGCTTTCCCACAGAATCAGTGATCTCTGGAGGGAGGGAGTTTAATTCTTACTGTCATCAGGCTGAGGGAAAGAGTGGCCCTAGTTAATTTCATTTCTCTCAGGAGGGAACCAGATCTGGGCAGAGACAGGCATACAATTCAGTGAAAGGAAGCCCGTGGCTTTCTGAGATGCCTACATACCTAGGACACAGGCTGCCCTGGCACCAGCTCACAAATATGAACTTTAAGGACAATGCATCGCATAGCCTGAAGAAGGTACCAGTCTGTTTGCTTTTGGCTCCATGTTATGACTGGTAAAAGCTCAAGGCACTCATGATGTGATTCATATCAATAATAACAACAGATATAAATATATCATTTTTATATAATGTTTAATGTAGCCAGCAATGAGAGAATATCATGAGCAGAGAAATGGTCAACACTTCCATCCCCAGGTTTGCTTGCCCTTGTAATGTCAGGATTGTCTTAGGTCTGCAAAGTCTTTTCAGGACCTCATATTGAGTTTTGTTTTGTTTTAAGTCATTGCATGTATATTTTTAATTGAGGTAAAATGTACAGAGTGGAATTCACATATCATACTGTACATTATTTAAATATGTTTTCACAAAATATACAGCTATGTAACTACTCCCCAATCGAGATATATAATTATTTCTCACTGTTCAAAATAACCTTTAACTTCTCTAGGTAATCTCTAACCTCCACAGGCAATCATTCTTCTGTTTCTAGCACCACAGATTAAATGGATCTGTTCTTGAGCTGTATAGGAATGCATGATATAATATGTTTAGCATTTTTGTTCATAATTATGTGTTTGGGGTTTAACCATGTTGTTGCACAGATCAGTAGTTCTTTTTTTCTCCTTCCTCTTCCTCCCCTCTGTTCCTCCTCCCTTTTCTCACCCTCCTTCTTCTTCTAGTGCTGAGAAGTATTGAATTATGTGCGTACTGATATATGACAATTTTTTATGCAATGTCCTACTGGTGAGCAATTTGCATTGTTTCCAGTTTTTTCTTATCGTGGATACAAAACTTATAAACATTCCTTTGCAAGTCTTGTGGTTTTATGTTTTCATATTCCTAGGAGAGGACTATCTGGGTCAATGCATGTGTAACTTTATAAGAAACTGGCAAAGGATTTTCCAAAGTCGTTGGACCATATTAAATTTTCATCAGTAAGGTAGTAGAGACCAACTGATGCACATCTTTCTCCATTAGAAGAGGATTGTTTTCTTAGAAAATAAGAATTCTGTAAGAGTAGGAGATATTTACTGAGTGTTTCCTTTTTCTGGGAAATGGCCAAGCTCCTAATCCTTGTGGTTTAACGAGATGATTTGACATTCAGTTTTGCAATATAAAATGTGTCCTGTCCAATGACAGCTGTGTGACAAGGACCGGATATAAAATTGAGTGCTCTTAATCCTTGCTCTACGATTAAGATAAAGGAAAGCATTTCTCTCTAGTCCTTTCTCTTTCTGGATGCCTATATAAACTACCACATTTTCTTACATATGGATCTAATTTTAGGAAGACATCTATAGATAAAGAGAAGGAAAGAAATAGTATAGAAATAATTAAAAAGAGCTTTAATAATTTAATGAATGTATATTACATCCAATATATTTAAATAGTCAGCAGGGGCGATCACACATACACACCTACAAGATACTTAGGAGAAAACAAAAACTAATTTCATCCTGATTTTATGTGCTTGGATGCCTGTTATGTGGGGAAATATTTCCAGGGACAAAAAACAAAACAAAAATATACATCTCCAAAAATGCTGTCTCAAACAACTTAAATGCAAGTAAAGCTAATATGTGATTAGATAACACAAAAGGTGGGTTTAGAGTTGAAAAATCACTGAGTATGCTTATGGATAATTTCATAAACCATGAATGGAAAAATGCTATTTCTGAATTGATTGTTATTTTATATTAATGTCATCACATAAATAATGAAATTAATAAAAATTAATTCATTTGATAAATATTTACTGAGTGCCCATTGTGTGGTAGGCACCATTCTAGGAGCTGCAGAAACACTGAAAAAAACACAAGGTTAACTGCCTTCTTTGAGCTTTCCTTTTAAGGGACAAATGACTTACTATATTAAACTTGACATGAGGCCTGTGACAATTTCAATCCTATTCCCACCCAGTTTTAATATTAAGTTTGCCCCCGAATTTACTTTTTATATATAATTTCCAGTTGTGAAAATAGGAAATGTATTAAGGGACATGTATTATATACTATGCTTATGCAAATACAGTGGGAATGCAGTCCTAATTCAGGAACTGAGTGTGTCATTTTCCAGCTACATCTCTTTTCCCTGTTAATGTATTAAAGAGGATTGATTTTCGACCATTGATCTTCTACCAATACAGAGTATCAATTGTTTTCCTCCAAATTTTTTCAAACGCATGGGTTTAAAACTGACCTTTCCTTGTTTAGTATCAGTGTAGTAAAATGCAGTATATATTGGGGAATATATTATTAAGCAACCAAAGAAAATTTTGAAGCATTAGTAAATTAGTCTACAAGGACACCATAACAAAATACTGCAGACTGGATGACTTAAAGAACAGACATTTTTTCCCCAATTCTAGAGTCTGAAATATAGCTGTCACAACTCTGGTAGATGAAAGAACATGCAGCCTATTCTCCACTTTAGAAACTTCAAGGCCATCATTTCTGCAGATCTGCTGGTCACTGTCAGTCTTTGATATTGGACGTGAAGTCCATTATTTAAGGCTGGTTCCCTCTTTCTAGCACATTTATACACTATGGAGGCTGGGAATGGTAATAGATAAAACATTTCAAACAAATATAACTAATTCCCACACAGTTTTTCATTTATGAATATGTTATAATAATGCTTACATTATTTCTTTATAATTACTTGAAATGAGCAAGTTACAAAGATTTTAAACTTCTGGAGAAATTTATACTGAAAACAATCCTTGTGCATATAATTGCTGTTAAGGTTATCTTTATCCTGAATAGCTATATTATGTATTAAATTAGCATTTTGCATACAAAATTAGTGTCAGTAAAATATGCCCTTTCTTCTGCAAGAGTAACCTGCACCAAAAGTCTGTAAGTTTTCAGAAAACACACACAAAACAAAGTTGACTATCATATATTTGAATAACAAATATAATAGAAATGATGAAATTTACAACCTTGGAGTTTGGTTGAGAATCTGAATTTCAAATTAGACTGTAACTTTGACATTCATGAAAGCAGCTACTCTGGTTATTTGATAGTAGGGTATGTAGATCGATTTTATGGAAAAAATAAAGAAAACATATCTGCAGGTGTTTCATGAAAGGAACAATTAACCAGATGGAGGGAGGAGGGGTGGTAGAAGAGGATAATGGAGGTCAAATATATGGTGATGGAAGGATTCTGGGTCATGAACACATAATGCAATATACAGATGATGTATTATAGAAATCTACACTTGAAACATATAATTTTACTAGCCAACGTCCCCCCAATAAACTTAATAAAGATAAAAAAGAGAAAAGCTTGCTTCCAAAAGATTATGAAACATATTTGCTTTAAATTACTTCTGAAATAAAGACATATGTTAATATATTGAGGATCTATCTATAGTGAACATTTATTTCTCCTTGTCTTGCTCACTGTCCATAAGCAATAATAATAATGAAGATACAACACTCGATGGTTAAGTGATGTGATTGCTCACTCCTGGAGCTTATGGCATTCTGTCTGGGGATCAGACTTAGAACTATCGCTGTCTCCTGCTCAGCTAGACATCAGCTCCTTCAGGTGGATGTTTAAAGGGCTTCTTACTTGATGTCCCTCATTGGACTCCAGCATCTTAACTGGCCAACCCTGCTAAATGTAACATTACTTAGAACTGTTTTATATTTTAGAAATTAAAATTATAGTCTAAGAGCATTTCCCCATCTCTGTTTAGGTATAATTATTTACAAACACATAAATTATATTCCAATTTATTTTAACCAGGTGATACTAATAGAGCTAATTACAATGTCTTCGATCCAGAATGAAGTTTTTCCCTTCTTTCTCTGTCTCTCCTCTTTCCTTTTTTATTCTACATTTATCAAATCTTTATCACTGTGTCCCCTGATGAAGTTGTCACTTAATACACTACACTGGGATTGTAAGCTCTCTTCATTTTATTTGGCTGTTTGATCAATCATTTGTTCATTCATTTATTTTTGGTCAGGTTCCCTTTCAGTGATTTCAGAGAATTCTAAGTCTTTGCATTAATAATACAGACTTTTATTGACTGTATTTAAAGAAGAGCTTTCTAACCCAGATCCTGCCAAGTGCCTGATGACAGTTACTGATTACAGTAACTTCAATGGCTAACGGCTCATAGAATGGGAATGGCCGAGAGAACTGGGCTTTAGTTGCTTCCAGTCTTTCTCTGAGTGTCCTGGACGGCCTCCTTTATTGCACTTGTCATTTATGCAGCTTTTGTCAATGACTTCTTCTATCAGGAAGTCCAACATCCACCACGGAGACAATTTTCAGTCCCACAGGAGCAAGCTTCACGACAAACCTTTTACTGTTGACAGCCACAGTGGCAGTGGATGGCATTTAACGATTGTATTCCTCCTCTTATACTGGCTACACATCACACAACACAAGGACGAGGTAAATGTGAGCTTTGCTAAACTAATAAAGGTAAAATTTAGCAAAGATATTCATTTTCTTTCATTTCAAAACATAAAATATACCGCCTATCTAAAAATAGTGGATACTACAATATATAGCTAGATAGTGAAAGTCTCAGGAAATACCAATACCAGAGTAACCCACTGGAAACATCAGTGCATCGTATCCAGCCTACCTTGTGTGTGTGTGTGTGTGTGTGTGTGTGTGTGTGTGTGTGTAAGGTCTGACAATTAAGTTCATGAACTCATCCTAGAAAAAGTGCTCCATGCCTCACTGCTGAATATCACTATGGTCATCTTCCAAGTACTCCCCTTGGGAAGCTATGCACTAATGCCAGCGCCTAGTTCACCCTTCAAAGCAATTTTGGAACTCTCTGGAATGGCCATAAGAGCTGTCACAGTATTACCCTTAATGTCCTGAATGTCATCCAAATGCCTTCCTTTCAATATTTCCTTTATCTTCAGGTAAAGAAAGAAGTCATTGGGGGCTAGATCAGGTGAGTAGGGAGGGTGTTCCAATACAGTTATTTGTTTACTGGCTAAAAACTCCCTCACAGACAGTGCCCTGTGAGCTGGTGCATTGTCATGATGCAAGAGCCATGAATTGTTGGAGAAAAGTTCAGGTCGTCTAACTTTTTCACACAGACTTTTCAGCACTTCTAAATAGTAAGTTTGGTTAACTGTTTGTTCAGTTCGTACAAATTCATAATAAATAATCTCTCTGATATCAAAAAAGGTTAGCAACATCATTGCAAAAAGTTCTCGAACTTAATTGTCAGACCTCTTATGTTAGACCTTTCTATAATTATATCACAAACTATATACATACATATATACTTATCTATGTATTTCACAAATAGGTCATTCAACATGCTGATTTGTGATCTTCAACAGTGTAATAGAATGTCTTTTCACGTGAATAATTACAGAACTATTTTAACATCTGCATTGGGTTCCAGTTTATATATGGCAAAATATTTAATTATAACAACTTGATTTATATTTAAGGCATTTTTAACTGAAATTATTGTGAACAATATTTCAATAAATATGCCAGTCATATGTATTTGAGTTGTGATATTGTTTGTCATGATTCCTAACAATGGAATGTGCAAAATCAATTGATAAAAGAAAACCACATATTTAAATTTTTGACAAGTTAATTTAAATTTAAAAGGTTTTATTCCTTACACATCTAGGAACAGTGTGTGAAAAATGTCTGCTCCCTAACCTCTTCTTCAGCGTTGTGTATTCAAACTTTGTTTGGCTTAGGAAAAACTGTAGCTCATAGTATTAATGTACAAGTAAGATTATATAAATGTTTACCTATTTATGTGTTATTTAGATAATTTTCTTCTGTGTTTTGCCTCTTCACATTCTCTGTACATTTTCCTTGTAGATTTGTGACAGGTCTTTACAAAATAAGAACACTAATTCTTTATGTATTATATATCTCACAAATGTTTCCCCTGTTTTCTTGGAGCCGTATTTGTCCTTTTCAACAGAAGTTTCACATTTTTATATAGTCAAGCTCATGTACCTTAGTATTTATGAGGTGTGCTACTCATATTTCCTAGAGAAATTTAGCTGCATTTCTTCATGGTTTTTGTTTCCCATTTTACACTTGAAGAAAAACGGATGTGTTTGAAATGTAAGGGTGTGTGGTAGGGTTTGAGAGTGGTTAAAAGGTTTGTAGAAACCTAGCTTAGTGCAGTGATCACTTTTAAACTGTAATTGTCAAGAACATCATAGGTTACAGCCACATTTTGTAGGCTGATGGGAAAACATCAACTAAAGTGCAGGGATGGAAACAGGTGAAGTGCTTTGCAGGGCTGTGAGTGAACAAGTTTTCCCCAACGAGAAGACTGATATAAGAGAATAGTGGAAGAAAGCCTTCCAAGAACATTACAGTGTGTATTCTGGAACTACAGAATTTCATTGTTTGTTTGCTTTTATCAAAGTGGTAAATAATAATAATAATTAATAATTATAATAAAAGCAGCCATTTAGCATTGATTTAACAAAGAATCTGATTGTCAATTCAAATCAGACTTACATAACACACTCATAAGGTCAAGCTTTACTAATAATTTCAAGATTATAAGATATCAGGACTTTAGAAAACGCAGTCTGGGGTCTGGACATGGAGGACAGCTCCCTAGGTCGGTCCTTCCTTTCATCGTTAAACATACATCCTCTGGCCTAGAGTAGATGAGGTCTCCACATGCGGTAAGTGGGTGCTTACCGCACACATACAGTATATGAAACATCTCCATTTCATATTCCAGATTATGCAACGTTTCCAAGGGAATCATGCCTCATAAATTCCTAGATTTGGGATTTATTTAATACAAGTAATCTTTGAATAGGGACATCCTATTAAGAACATTTCATAATGAGGACCCTTTTTCTATAAAATACCATTAATCTATTAACCTATACCATTAATAGATTAATGGTATTTTAATACCATTTATTAAAGGTCCATTTATCAAGTTGGCAAGAGATTTAGACTGGCATCCTGCATTCCTTTTTCCCCCTGATAGCAAAGGATGTGAATGGATCATCTGATGGTTACTTTAAGTTCATCAGGCCGAGGGATGACCAGTGTGACTGCATCATAGAAGAGTTTATATACACCTAGAAAATTGTGTCAGATTGGGAGAGCAACGAATTCAGTGGGATAGGTGCAAAGAGCAGAGGTAAAGAAATGTGTCCGTTCATTAAAAAAAGATTCTTGTAAACTTTTCTTAAACAAAAAGATGCCAAAGCTACTTGACCTATACTAAATAAGGATTAGCAATAAAACTTAATCTTCATCCATGTTAGGTGGGGGTTTTAGGGACTGCCCCTAATCAATTGTCAGAAAAGACATATATGGAAACATATTAGTTGTATTACAATATGAATTAAAATATAAAAAATTATATCACATTCTTAAGTTAACCTTGCCAGTTTTTATCAATTCAGAGGTTTCCATCAACAAATTATTTTTGCCCAAAGATATTTATCTGACTACAAACAAGAAATCCTGACTCCAAACTATTGATTTTTCAAAATAAACTAAGGTACAAATGAAGGGCTGTGGAATGGAGGAGAATTCCATTTTGATATGGAAAAAACATAGCTCCAAGGAGAAGAGTCACTTCTACCTGTTGCTAACAGAAGTTAAGCAGACTTTTTTTTTTTTTTTCCCCAAAGGGAGTTTAATAGCATCATTTTGGATGTTGGCTATTACTGTTGCAGGTGCCTTGATTTCTCCTCTGAATTATAATTACCGCTGAAGGAAATGGGAGGTGGTAAAGCACCATTCTGTCTAATTTCCTTTGATTTTCTTCTTCAGAACTGTTTTTTTTTTTTCCTTTAAACCTTTGCTCCACATATTTTATTTGTGTTACTGCACAAGCTGTGGGACATAATAAGCAGCATTTTAGCGCCATTCTGTTCTTTCATCCTGGTGTATAAATCACAGCAGAGTTGCTAACAGCTTGTGACTGACAATCTTCCTTGATAGACAATCTGTGATCCTTTCAGCCTTTTACTAATAAGCTCATTAGGAGAAAATGGCTAGAAATCCTTTCTGGGATGGAGCAATGAACCACAGCAAATTCAGTGCATGTCTGACCACTCAAACTTTAGAGAATCAATCTTCCCTCTATCAAAACTTTGTCAAGTCTTGCTGAATGTCTACTGAAGGTTACCTTTTTCTTTATTTTTAATAAAAGTTTGTCAGAAAAATCAAGGAAGCTTTCCAGTCTAACAGAGGTCCAGTGAACATTTTTCTAAATCATTTTTTTTTATTTTAGTGAATTATCATCTGAAAAAATGGTTATCAAGTGTTTGAAGTTGTCCTGACTTTCAAATTGACAGTGAAAATTAGTTTACTGCTTAGTAATTCAGTGACCAAGAGATAAGAAATCGACTTTGATGAAGATATTCAGATTTTTATCATTTAGTAGGTTCATTTGTATCTTGTAATGAATGGTGAAAAGTTTGCTAAAAATTATAATAATTACAATGAGAACAGTTTGTGCTTTATGTGAGTTAATAAGTTAATTCTCTTGTTACAAATATAGCAATGTAAAGTTTATACACTCATAAATGTATTTAACACAAATTATATTCTAGTTTTTAACTAAATCTTGTTCTCATATTTATACTACAAAATAAAAATCCAGTCCTAACTTTACTATTGAACCAAAGTAGTTGAAATCTATACTTGACATGAATGATTTGTTATGGTACTCTATTAATGTGACATTCTAAAAACAGAAATGATAGAAGCTGTCAGAAAATACTTAATAGTTTTTATTCCCCCCCATTTAAAGAGTCACTCAAATCAATAGAATTTTGGGAAAATTCAGCTCAAAGAACCAAAATAGCTACAGTAAAGGAAGTTTAATCTTAGAGGGGAATCAAAGAAAGGATGAGCAATTAATTGTTAAAATTTGTAATTAGGTGAGACCTGTATGTCTTTTTCATATTTAATTTGATTGAAATAGTCTTTCAATATAATACTGATGATTATGTTGGTCTATAGTATTCTAAATTAATCGATATTGGTAAGTAACAGTTATAATTTAAAAAAAAAAAAATATATATATATATATATATATATATATATATATATATATATATATATCTCCAGAGAAGATAAATGTATTATAAAAAGAAGGCATAATACCATTATAAGTTCAAGTCCTTTTAAAACTCAACCAAAAAACAAATAAAACCTAAACAAAACTAAAATGTCCATTTGAAGTTAAAAAAGGTAAATTTAAATATATATTAGGGCAGTATTGTTTTATATATATATATATATATATATATATATATATATATATATATATATACTATATTAGTGAGCATTGTTTAATCTTTTAAATATTTGAGAAATTAGACATAAAATTAGAAATTTGAAAAATTTTGGAAACAAAACTCAATCCATTTTAAGACCAGAGGTGGTAAGTCTTATATTTGTTCTGCTTCAGAAGTCAACATCAAGTAAACTCTATATTTGAAATTCTAATTCTTAATAATCTCACAGGTAGAAACATGACCAACAGAAGTAAGGTGGTAAATAGGACTTATCAATTGGAAGGCATAATTCCCAAGCCCAGAAGTAGATAGTTGAGGTGACCTGACTTTGTAAAATTGATGTTCTACAGCTTGCTACAATTAGTTCAGCTTGCCTATATACTCAGGCTTGGATGTGACATTTAAACATCGTACCCCTCCGCCCGGGCATTTGCATGGATTTGGCAAGACTGTCGGCAAACAAACAAACAGACAAACAAAAAGAACGGAATTGCAATATTACTTTATAATCTTACCAAAATCCAATAAATGATTGGGTTACAAATCACTAAAGAGATCATTCATTTATTCTCCTTTTCATTTTTCTCTAGGGACTATACAAGAACAGTTAATGATTAAATCACTATCATTTACAATGATGTCAAGACATTTTATGGCATAATAAATATAGTGTAAAATTCAATTTAAAAAAACATATTACTTCTAAATTCTAAATGTTGTTTTATTATTTTATCATTTAATTATAATTTTAAGTAAATACTACCTAACATCAAGTAATTGGTTGCATGAAGTACAAACATGGTAGTTGTAAAGCCCTTGGAGTTTGCATAAAACCAATCTGATAAAAATTGATTAAAGCTGACAAATTGTTACCAGAAAATAAACTTAACTTGTTCAACAAACTAGGAATAAAGATAAAAGAAAAATCAAGAAAATTATGATTTTTATGACTCTTTGCTGCATAGAATCTTTCCAAGACTATTGTTGGATATGAATTTAACACTTAGTGTCCCGTGAGAAAAATAATACAGTATTACTTTGAGGCTCAAAACCATTGCATTTCTTCTGGTAGAAACAAAAAACCTGCAAGCGGTGCAAGAAAATGCATAGACACAATAACTCGATAGGCACTTTGCTATAGAAAATCTGACAATTAAGTTTGCAAACTTATTGGACCGATGTTGCTAACCATTTTTTGATATCAGAGAGATTCTTCGTTATGAATGTGTACCAACTGAACAGTTAACCTAGTTTACTGTTTGGAAGTGCTGAAAAGGCTGGATGAAAAAGTAAGATGACCTGAACTTTTCGCCAATAATTCATGGCTCTTGCATCACGACAATGCACCAGCTCACATGGCACTGTCTGTGAGGGAGTTTTTAGCTAGTAAACAAATAACTATATTGGAACACCCTCCCTACTCACCTCAGCAGGCCCCCAAAGACTTCTTTCTTTACCAGAAGATAAAGGAAATATTGAAAGGAAGACATTTGGATGACATTCCGGACATCAAGAATAATATGATTACATCTCTGATAGCCATTCCAGAAAAAGAGTTCCAAAATTGCATAGTAATCTCAAGATCAATACATGTTGTCACAAATGGCACTATTTCATCTTTTCTTAAACACCTGAAATCTATGTAACTTTATTAACCAATGTCACCCCAAAAACTTCAATAAAAAGAAAAGTTCCAAAATTGCTTTGGAGGTTGGACTAGGCACTGGCGTCAGTGCATAGCTCCCCAAAGGAGTACTTCGAAGGTGACTGTTGTGATATTGAGCAATGAGTTATGCATATGTAGCACTTTTTCTAGGATGAGTTCCGGAACTTAATTGTCCGACCTTGTATATAAACTAATTTCATACAATGGAAAAGAAAACGGTATACTTAATCTCCCTCTCCCTCTTTTACTCCATCTCTCTTTCTCTCTTTCTCAAGAAAGCATTCTTTCCTAAATTTTACAGGGAAAGTCAAGGAATAACTACTCACTTCCTCAAAATCCAATTAACAAAAGTAAAAATAAGTTAAACTCTATTTTCAACAAATAAATACATAAGGAGTTATAACTACCCTACTTATGAGTTCCATAAAATTTAGACTTGAGTAAGGAAATAGTCTGAGGACAAATGTAAGACATTCAGCTTTCAAGCAGAAAACACATGACCCTAAATTTCAATGTCATGATCCTAAAAGTCTGGGGATTGATATGACTAAGTGACTGTGAAAGAACCTGGCATAATACTAAAGAAACTCAAGTTGACACTAAATAACTACAGTGTATATGTAGGTAAAGGTAACACAGGCCAGACATATTCTTTTCCTCACTTCCTACCTGCTTTCCAGGTAGTGGATGGTGCAGGAGGTGAAGCAGTGTGAAAAACAGAGTCAGTAGGTCCTGTGCCAACCGCCGTGCCATTGTACTGTGTGATTAATGGGACATTAGGAAAAGTAGTGAGAAAAAAATCAACCCAAGTGAAATATTGCCTCTAGGTAACTAGCTGTTCAAGCAAAAATAAAAGCAATGTGATATTGGGTTTATAACACATAAAAGTAAAATATATAACAATAGCATAAATGCCTGCAGGGGAGCAATGCAAATATACTATTTTAAAGTTCTTTTTATCTATTTAGGAAATGATATAATATGACTTGAGTGTAGACGGTGCTAAGTTAAATGTGTATTTTATAAACCCTGAAGCAAATACTAAAATAAATACAAAAAATTATAGCTAATTATCTATAAAGGAGGTAAAATGGAATGATTAAAAATTATCAGCTTAATCCAAAGAAAGTTAGAAAAAGAAGAAGAGAAGAACAGAGAAGTGCTAAGCACTGGATTATACATTTTAAATGTCTGAAGTATATGGTATTTGAATTACATCTCTAAAGTTTGTTTGTTTGTTTGTAACCTGCAGAATTGTGAGAAAATACATTTGTGTTGTTTAATTGCCCAGTCTGTTGTATTTTGCTATGGCAGTCCTGGCAAACTACTACAGAGTTGAAAGAGCCCCTAGAGTTGAAAGGAAGAACCATGTTCGAAAAGCACTACAGAGTTACTTCTTGCCTCTGTCAGAAGCTTCTGTTACAACTGAAAGGAGAAATAGACAATTTATAGCTGAAGATTTCAGTACCCTTCTCTCAATAATTGATAGAACAAGTAGACAGAAACTAAATAATGTTGTAGAAGTTTTGACTATTATTATAAAGCACTTTTACCTAATCAATATTATAGAAAACTCTACCCAGAAATATACATTCTATTCAAGTACACACAGATCTTATACAAAGATAGACATATTCATCTAGACATATAGACAAGTCTCAATACATTGGAAAGGATTTCAGCCACTTAAAATACATTTTGTGATAAGTAATTAAATTGGAACTCAGTAACAAAAAGCTATGGAAAACACCCAAATATGTGATAAATAATTAACACACTTCAAAATAGCATATATGTTAAAGAGAACAACAAAATAGAAATTAGAAAGTGTTTTGAAATAAAGAAAATGAAAATATAACCTATTAAACTTTCTGAGATGCTGACAAAACAGTATTTAGAGCAATAACCACCTATATTAAAAAAGAATAAAGGCCTCAAGGCATTAACATCGAATTCTAGCTAATGTAACTAGGAAAGAAAGAGCAAATTAAACCCCAAAATAAAAATAAAGGAAATAACAAAGGTTAGTATAAAATCAATGGAATAGAGGACAGGAAAAAAAAATAAAATCAGTTAAACCAAAAGCTTCTTGTCTGTGAGAAAAGCAATAAAATTGATAAATCATTTTTTTTTTCTGGAAAAGTACACACATTTATCAATATCAGGAACGACAGAAATGATATTCCTCCAATTCCACAATTATTAAAAGGATAATCAGCTAATATTTTAAAGAACTTTGTGACAAGATTGATGAAATGGACAAATTCCTTGAAAGATACAACCTATGAAATTTCAATTAAGAATAAATAGCTAATGTGAATAGTGCCATATATTAAACAAATTAAATTTGTAATTACCGACCATCCCTCAAAATGATACCTTCATTAGTGAATTCTATAAAACTTTTTTCAAAGTAATAATACCAATTCAACACAAAGTCTGCCAGAAAATTGAAGAGTAGGAAATAGTTTCAAATTCATTCTATGAGTCCAATATTACTCTGATATTCAAACCAAAGACATTACAAGGAAACAAAACTCGACCAAGATCCATCATAAATATAGGTGTACATCCTCAAGAAAGCAAATCAGCATACAAATGGTTCCATTTCAAATGGTATTATCATGAAATGGAAAAGACAAGCCATACACAAGGAGAAAATATTTGCAAATTGCATCTGAATGAAAACTTGTTTTCAAAATGCTTAAAGAACTTTATCAGGTCTATATTAAAAGACATCCAACCCAAGTGTACCTTACAGGTGGTTTTAAAGGTGTTCATCATGGTTAATCATTAGGGAAATGGAAATTAAAATCACAATGAAATACCATTTCACACTCACTAGAGTAGCTATAATAAAAAGGAAAGAAAATAAAAATATTGAGAAGAATATGGATAAATGGGAGCCCTCAGATATCAATGTGGGGATGGAAAATGGTGCAGCCACTTTGGAAAGTAGTTTGGAATTTTCTTAAGGAGTTGAATATATATTTGCTATAAAACCCAGCGATTCCACTCCTAGGTGTCTACTAAAGAGAAATGAAAATGTGTCCACACAAAGATTTGTATGCATGAATAGCCATGAAACCATTATTCACTACAGTCCCAAAGTGGAAATAACACACATGCACAACTGATAAATGGATGAAGACAACATGATATATCCAGGCAATGGAATAACATTCAGCAATAAAAAGGAATGAACAACTGGTATGTGTTATAATATGGGTAGACGTAAATATACTATGCTAGGTCACAGGTAGGAAAATATTTTGTATAAAGGATCAGAAAGTAAATAATTTAGGCTTGTCAGCCACATGCAATCTCTGTAACATATATATTTTTTCTTTTATTTTCTGCAAATATTAAAACGTAAAAATTATTCTTAGTTTATAGGCCATGGGCTTCATTTGGCCTGCAAGGCTATAGTGTGCCATTCCCTATGCTTAGTGAAAGAAGCCAGATGTGAAAAACCACAATTTCAAAGGACTGTCTATAATGTGCTACCTTTTGAGTAAGAGAAAAGACGAGAAAAGGAATATACCTATAAATGCTCATTTGGGCATAAAGAAACACAGGAAGGATGAGCTGGTAATCAATGAGATCAGTTCCTTTGTGAGGAGTTGTGGGAACAGGTATAAAGGGATGTGGGAATAGCACTTCTTTTTCAACGTTTTATACCTGATCAGGTGCATTCGGGGTGGTATGGCCACGGACAGAGTTCCGATGTTTAGAATCACGCCAATCTTACATACACAAAATAATAAAATAAAATGAATAGAGAAGGTGAAAAAAGGGTGGAATATAAACACAAACAAATAAAACCTACTGTATTTAAAATGAACAACATAACTATTGTGAGGGGAAGAACTAAACCCGGTATGTTCTGGAAACAGTCTGTTGACTATGTACTCTCAGGTGAAAACCAAAATGAACTCTAAACAAATATGTAGTTTTTCTGTAAATCTGAAATGTTTTCTAAAAAGAAGTTTAAAAATAAGTTATTTGTACAGCATTTTAAACTTATTTTCAAAGAAATTGTCAACATGTCTACCCTCAGAAAAAGGAAATGGACATAGATATCATAATGGGGTTATCAGCAGATGACATCATGTGTACCCTCAAACAATTTCTTAGTTTTTGGTACAGGGAGCTCTTATTTTCAGTGATAGTGTGAGACAGGAATAGTAATAGATACAATAAATTACACAAAGTTATTTTAATGTATCATTTATTTTCTTTCTACTGAACAATTCTGGCAGGTGTTTTGGAGGCAAACAACATCACAGGATGGTATAATAGATTGAGGATTTGGAGTAAGTCAAGTCTGCAAGTGAAATTTGCTTGTTCTGCTTATCAGAATTTCAATCCTAGATAATTTACATAAACTTTAAAATCCTTGGTTTCTCTTCTATGAGTTAATATAAACAATATTCTAGGTTACAGGTTGTATACATTAAGTTAAATGATTTCAAGCTCCAAGAGTAAATCAAAGTATATGGTGGGCCTTTGAAAGTGAAAATTATTTTCACAGTTTATATTTGTAAGCAGATGAGAAGATTGTTTCACTCTTTTTGGTTGTTCCTAATGTATATTAGTGAAAAAATGTGGATAGAAATGGAAGGACTAAGGAAGCTGACAGAATGAATTCCAAGGCTCAGAAGAAATGAAGAAATTCCCTTTCTTCCTATGAATACTCTCCTGGATCTGCCTCAGTTAAAAAACATTTGGAATGAAAGAGGATCTGGGCAGTCATGGAGAGTAGAGTGTGAGAAGAAAAAGTGTCTTGAAGTGAAAAATCTATTCGGCAACTTGTAAGGAAGGCAATGTCACGAGATAAAGTAATGAAAATTTCTTTAAGCCAACAAATGATAAATTGCCACAAGAGCTTTTTAGCTACAACACTAGGTTTAATCATGTTGGGAACTAAAAGGATCCCGAATGCATAAAATTTGCTTTAACCGAAATGAAATCACATCATCAAATGTGAATGCTCTGTATGCAAGAAAGTGCAACCTGGAATATTTATGAGAGTCCATTTGTAAATGACACAGTGTGATTGCTAGAAAAATGACTAAATATGCAATTCAAAAAAGAGGCCAAATAAGGATTTTACTCTTGGGAACTTGCAAAAGTTTTGAGGCGCATGTGTCCTCTCTATAGCCTAAGGGAATGAAAAATGCTATTTTAGAATGAGAAGAATGTTACGGTCCAGGGTGGATATGATTTTTATTCACCTGTGAAAATGTGGTTTAGAACAGAGGTCCCCATCCCACCTTTTCTGAAGGTCTGTTCTGTGTAAAGGTGAGTAAACAACTCTAATGAACTAGGTAAAGCACTTCATAAAAATATTTATCAAATGGATTTTAACAATAGTTACAATAAATTTACTGTGGGAAGTAGGTAACAGTGTGAACGGACTGCTCAACAGATCATCCTCAACATACAGTGCGATCACATTAAAATACAGAAAAGATTTCGGAAAGATATACTCAGAGAGAACAGCTGTCTCCATAAAGTGGAATTATTAGTGATAATTTATTCTTTTTCATATCTTGCCTTTCTGTATTTACTCAAATTTATTGTGTAACAAATTATGTACATTCATACTTTATGAAAATCTATCATCTTTTGGCATATGCAATGCTAATGAAAACGGTACTTTAATAGTATTTTAACAATGACGCAAAGCCATGTATATGGAAAGCCTAGTACAGTTCAATGTTAAGTGTATACATATAATACAGTTGCTTCCTGCTCTCTTAATTAAAACTGACTTTGCTCCTTTTGAATGATTTTCAACCTTCTTAAGGCTTGCCATTCAATCTTACACACCATCAGTTTTCATAACTTTATGCTTAAGAACAGCCTGGCTGAGTTATAAAACGTGCATACTCGAGGAGTCTTCCATCCAGTGTTGCTTTTCATAAACTAGAATCTGGTCTTTGTTTTGCCCTGAAAAATAAACTATGCTCTCATGCATTATACCATTTTTTAAGGTACCAGAGTGACAAGAAAATGACCCATCTAATCCTCTTTTATTGTTTCATAGCACGCAGGAAGTTAAACTAATACTCTAAGCTCAGAAATAAGTTACACACAGTAAGCTAAGCTCAGAAATAAGTTACAAACACAAAAAGGACTAGGGAAAAAAAAGTAGTTCATTTGTCAGTATGCTTAACCATTGTCATTGAAGTAATAGCTTAAGGAGTTGACATTTGGTCCTGATGCTATACTAATGTTTAATGTTGCTATTCCTGCAGTGGCTCGGTGAAGACTTCTCATATCCCTTCAGAATTACCAGATGAATCTATCTGTGGAATCAGATGGGAGGGAAATAGGAAGCACTTCCCACTTGTCTGTCATTTTCCCACCACCTTCACCACTGTCCGGTGACTTTTACAAGATTATAATAAGATTATCTATTGAAAGAAAATAATTTATTTAGTTTTTAAAATTACTTTTCACTTCAGAAGTCAACTTCCTCCATTCTTAGTGATTTGATGTGTTTAGAAAATGTTTGTTAATAAAAGCTTAAAACACTACCCATGTAAAACATTTTTGATAAGGGCTTCTCAGATGTGTCTGTGATATATTGGCTTACAGAAAAATAACTGTTTCTCTTCATTAACCACACACCTTGGGACCTAACCACATCATATGTTACCTATTTTTTTCGTTTACTGTGTATTGTCTGATACTGACCCTAACAAGTTGTCCAACAACTTTCATATTTGCTCTTGATGGCAGGCTGCTGACACAATTCTGTCCTCCTGTAATGACTAAGCCATGTGACTGAACTCTCCGTAGTGAAAAGGAAGACTTGATGGGCGTCATGTGCAGGCCATGCTATACCGCTGATGGAAGCCTCTGTGCAATTCCCTTGTCAGCAGAAGTATCTATGAAGGGCTAGCGGACCCCAGGGATGGACAGAGCCGGAGAAGTGGAGGACTTCCCCCCACACGGAACTGGAAACATTTCTGGCAGTTACAAATCCTGTCCACCTCCACTCCACTGAAATGTAAGTGAGAAACTTGTTGCATAAGTCACTGAGATTCGGAAGTTATTTGTTAGAACAGTTAGTTAGTCTATTCTATAAATAACAGTCTTTTGCCAGTTGCAGTGTAAAAGCAAACAGGGGCTGTGACTGCCTTAACTAATGTGCTCATGACATGCAGTCCCATAAACTGGAAGCTCATGCGTCAACCTGCACTTTTAATGATACCATGGGCAGCAAGCCACTATAATCAAATCTGGCCTGTTACATTTCTGACTCTATTTTCATAATACAAACCACATGGGGTGGAGAGGTTCTATGTGGAGCAAGAGAGAGTGATTAGATTTTTTAAACAAATCGCACACAGAAAGTACAATCAGGATTGAACTGGCTCACAGAACAAGGTCTTTTCTGCTAGATTTTGTCCTTAGAGACCAGAAGAAACCCGAGGCTCACTCTCTGTAGTCCTGTCAGTCTTCCCATGCCCATGTACTCTTTTTATTTCCTAATACCCGTATGCTTATAAGATTTCAGAATATATTACTTCTTTCATTTAAAATGTAAGTAATTTTAGAAAACATGTTACTTATGGCAATTTGCACTGCACCATAAAGAGCAATAGAAGAAACACACTATTTTAAATAAATATATAACTCAAATGTATCTTATTTTAAAAGCTAACAGGTGTTTGCTGGTAAGTAGGTGCCGAGTATCTCACGTGGATTCTCTGTCTGTTACACAGGACTCATTCCCACTGTATACGCATATATACTTGCACAGATAATGATTATATAATCCTGCCTCTCTGGTTGCTGATTTTGGTCTGAGGAGCCATCTCTCTGGAATTCTCTGTCTGCACCATCCTCTCCCATCCTAATGAAAACCACAAACAACAACAGAGTAAAAGAGCCAGAGGTAGCACCTTAGGGCAAAGTATGACCTGGGGCAGGTGTTTCCTTTCCCTTATAATAGCTCTCTGCTTACTTATACAGGAAGGAAGAATTCAATTTTGTGGACGACTAAGTTCCAATATTTTCTCATTTAACATTCTCAATAATTATCAGTAAGGTTTCATTTTTTTGTATGCATTGTTTTGAGCAATTTTAAATCAATTACAATGTATTTACCATCAGCTGCGTGCGTGGTGGCCATTTTGGGAGGAGGATAGGAACCTGTGGGGGTGCCTGCGCAGCTCAGTCAGGTCCGACTTGAAGGTCGGCGCCCAGAAATATTCACTGCTGTTTCAGACCCTAAGGTTTTATAGTTTTACTTGTACTTGAGATGTAGAAAACCACAAGCAAAAATCACCACTACCCTAACAATGGGAAAAATCATTTTTTTCAGATTCCATCAGAGCTATGTACATGAGGGGAAATGAATTCTAAAGGTGAAAAGCCCCACTGAAGAGAGACAGGTTATGTAAAATTGTGTCATCTTTGGCAGAGCATTGGTGGTAGGGTTGGCAATCATAAAATCCAGTTAGAAAAAATCAAATGAAATTTTAATAAATTCTTAGAGGACAAGTGAAAGTGTGCATAAAAGTTTAGTGTCCCTGGGGGCCTCTGAGTAATGAAGGAGGTCTGCCTCCATTCGCCACTCTTTCCCCGTGCTTCTATCAGATTCTCATCAGAAAGATAAGGGGTAACATAAGAGATCTGTGAGAGAAAAATGAGCAATAATATAAAAGATTTGGACAATATTCTCAAACCACTGGTCCTGATTAAGATTTTTAGAGCACTCTATACTACCATAGCAGAATATATATTATTTGCAAGTATGCACAGAGTGTTCACCAACACTGAGAATATTTTGGGCCAAGCATTTTTTCAATACATTTAAAACGGTTGATGTATGTATTACAAAGGGTGCTACTTGACCACAATAACATGCAAATATAAATTAATAACAGAAAGATATTGTGTAGCTCCTCAAATATTATAATATTATGAAAGACATTTCTAAAACCACAATTCAAGAAAAATTCACAAGAACAATTAGAAAATAATTTGCATTAGATGAAAATGAAAACACAATATATCAGAGTGTGTAAGTGCAGCTAAAGTTGTGCTTAGAAACTTATAGCCCTAAATACCTGTTAGAAGAAAAGGAAATTCTCAATCAATGGAGTAAGATCAAACTTTGAGAAGTTAATAATAAAAAGCCAATTAAATCCAAAGTGGGCAGAAGGAGGGTGTGGTAGATAGAATGCAAAAATGACCCCCATGACTTATGCCGTTGTGTAACACACTCTCCTTGAGTGAGGGCTGGACCTGTAACTTGCTTCCAACCAACAGAATATGGCAAAGGTGATGAGATATCATGCCTGTGATTATGTTGTCTAATATGGAAAAGGTGAAAAGAACCTGTGGATATAATTAAGACCCCTAATTAGTTAGTTTTAGGTGAATCAAAAAGATGATCTTGGAGAGCCTGACTGAATCAGCTGAAACTTTGAAGCGAAGGTCTAGAATTCATAGACTATCTCTCCTGCTCATCTTGAAAAAGCAAGTACCTGTGCTAATGAGAGGGAACCTTCCAGTTACTGAGGATTCATCTTCTACAATCACAAGGAACTGAATTCTTCCAACAACCTGAATGAGTTGGGAAAAGGATGCTGAGCAGCACATGAGAACACAGCCTAGTGACCTCTTGGTACAGCTCTGTGACACTCTGAACAGGGGATTCAATGGGGCTCCATCAATTGTCCTGAACCCAGAAGTACAGGCATTTACCAGCTTTTCCACATTCTCAGGAATGCTCCCATTTGCCTGAACATTCATTCATTGCAACTGGGAATAAAAAAAAAAAAGAAAGAAAGAAAAGAAAGGAAGGAAGGAAGGAAGGAAGGAAGGAAGGAAGGAAGGAAGGAAGGAAGGAAGGAAGGAAGGAAGGAAGGAAGGAAGGAAGGAAGGAAGGAAGGAAAGAAAGAAAGAAAGAAAGAAAGAAAGAAAGAAAGAAAGAAAAGAAAGAAAGAAAGAAAGAAAGAAAGAAAGAAAAGAAAGAAAGAAAAAAGTGCAGCCATTGTGCAAAACAGCTTTAGAGTATCTTAAGATGTTAAGCATAAATTACAATACAACCCGACCCACAGTTCCAATCCTATGAATCTCCCCATGAGAAATGAAAACCAGGGGTCCACACAAAGACTTACATGTGCATGTTTACAGCAATGTTATTCATAATAACCAAGAACTGAAAACCCAAATGCCTAGCAAACGGATAGCACCTATATGATCCATTGAATTTTTAAAATTTGCAAAGTTAAGTCAGTGGAAAAAGGGTAGTGTTTTCATCTAATGGTTCTGAAACAACTGTATACTCACATCCAATTAAAAGAAAATGAACATATTCCTTAATTGGACTTTCTAAAATAATGAACTCAAAATGAATCACAATCCTAAAGGAAAAAGACGGGACTACAAAACTTTGAGGATGACATGTAAAACAAAATCTAATGGAATGTGATGGGCAGAATCTGAAACAATCCCCAAAGATATCTGCCTGCTGGTATCCATACACTTTCCCATCCACACACAAGTATTTAATCAAACACTAATCTAGGGGCTTCTGTAAAGAGATTATGCAGTTGTAAGATCCCTAACCTATTGACTTTAAAATAAGGAAATTATCCTGGGTGGACTTGACTTAACCAGGTGAAGTCTTAAAAGGGACTAGGTTCTTCCTGGAGAAACAGATTTGAAGCATCAAAGGATTTAATGTGAATTAGATTCTCCGGTGCTGAGTTTAGAAATAGAGCGGGGCAGTGGCATGGAATTTGTGCAGCCTCTAGAAACTGAGAGTGGTCCCCAGCTGATAGCCAGCAAGGAGATGAAGTGTGCAGTCCTATAACCAAACAGAAGTGAATTCTGACACAATCATGGGAGCTTAGAAGAGGACCACCAGCTCCAGATGATAACAGAGCCTAGCTAACACCTAGATTTTTGCCTTATGAGATCCTGAGTGAGAACCAGAATGCTTTTACTTATAACTTAACTATTAATCGGTATTGTTTTAAGTGGCTAAATTTGTGTTAATTTGTTATGCAATAAAAACAAACAAACAAAAAAAACAATACAGTAACTTTTGGCTAGACAAGAGTTCTTAAACAAAATGCATAGATTACAAAAAACTAGTATATTGCATTTCATCAAAATCAAATACTTCTGCTCCTTCAAATACATTTATAAAATAAAAACACACTTCAGAGCCTGGAATATAATTTTGGCAAAGACATACTTAATCAAATATTGTTTTATTAATATAGGAATTCTTAAAATTCAATAAGTTGGTACACAGCCCATCACAAAAAAAAAAGAACAAAGGTTTTGAAAGAACACATCACTAAAGAAGATATGAAAATAACCAATAGGCACATGAAAAACTGCTCATATTGTTAATTATCAGATAAATGAAAATCACAACCACTAGTTAGATACATATTCAGTAGAATGGCTAATCTCTTTTTATTAAAGGAACACATTAAAATACTCAATAATATTATTGAGTTTTACTTAAGTATCAGGTGTTGTTCCTCCAAGACATATGAGACTGAAAAACAATGAGTTTGTATGGTTATTTTATGAGTTTTGAAAATCCACCTTCTTGTAGAAGATGCCCAAAGATTCCTGTGTTGGAGTACTTCTGTTTTGCAGGTAAATAATGCATCTGGGCTCCTATCTGTGGGCTGTCTCTGCTCCATGCCACATGAGCCAAGTGTGAAGGTCAGAACTTCCTTGATATCTCAAAATAAATATGTACCGACATTCATACACATATATTATCCTACAAACATGCCCACCCAAAACACGTGTCAGAGATGACTGGTAGGTTGGGAGTAACATAGAGATGAAAGAGAGGTTTACATTTGATCAACACAGATGACTTCAAATTTAATATTAGCTATCCCTGTTGTGGCTCTCATAAACGCAACTTCTGTTCTGTAAGGAGTATTGAGACTCTCTCATTCAGTGTTAACTTACTATCCACAATCAATGTGCTATCTGAGCTTGAAATAATATATGTTGGGAATCTCTTAGGGAGGGACTAACAGTGAAGGAAAAACATTCGTGATGGGGGTCCTGAGTCCTTGACTGCCTGTGCCTCACACTCTCACAGCTGTATGTCCATCGCTAGTTGGCTAAGTCTTTGGGGGCCTGAAAGAGACCTTAACTTTGCTAGGCTACGCCTGACTAGAGAGGACTACGTCAGGGAGGGTTTCACGAAGAAATGACTTGCGGAAAGTCCTTTTTAGTAAAACTTAAGTAGGAGAAAATGAATTGAAAGCCATTCCTACAGTGAGAGAGAAGGCATGGTAAAAAGGCTTCTGAAATGGGAACTTGCATGGTCTGTGAGTGGAGGTGGAATGCTGAATATGTCTGGCAGGCATTGGCACAGTCAGGGTCAAGGTGGATGGTGAGGGTGGAAATTCTGAAGCCGACTGTGAAAGGCCCAGATTTATAAGTGACCCAAGAATGTTGAACTCTATTTGAAGACAATGGAGGCATTTTAAGTTGGTGGGTGATTTTGCCATTTCGGCTTTGCAAAGTAAAACCGTTTCACAACGTTGGTATTGAATCATGCTCTTGTGAAATAGTCATTGCTGTGCTCAAATCCTTTTGTAAGTGCTGGTCTCTTGGGTGATAAAAACAGATTTCTAATGTGATGATGTATGTTCATCTCCATCTTTGCTCATAGAATCATTTGCTTTTTAATATGTGTTGAAAATATATAGAGAATTTAAGTAACACAATGATTCTAAACAAGGCAAAAGAAAGTCTTGTGTAAATCTGTAAGGAAGTGTACAGTTTGGTGATGTTCAGTATATTCAAATTGTAGTGAAACAGAGCTCCAGAAATTTTTCATTTTGCAAAACTGAAAATCTATAGTCACTAAACTATAACTCTCCTTTTCCTACCCACCCCTAGCTCCTGGTAACCACATTCTATTTTCTGTATCTATGAATTTGACTACTTTAGATAACTTATATAAGTGGAATCATACAGCAAACATCTTTTGGGGGCAGGTGTATTTAATGTACTAATTTGTATTAAGGTAGAAAAGCACATTTTATTTGTTTTTAGGTTTCCCAACAGAAAGGTTTGGTGTTGCCCCAGATTATAAGAAATATATACCTCTTATATTTGATAATGATTTATTTTTTAGAAAAGTATAATTCGCCACAGCAGAGAAAGTCCCTTTTTAAAAATAAAGATAACATTAAAAAGTTGCAGGGATATTTTTTCTATTATAGGTTTGATAGATTAGTAAATCAACAAATATTTATTGAGTTCCTGGCACTGTATAGTGCTATATTGCGTTAACAATACAGTGTTAACAGTGCTATATTCCAGGCACTGTTTTATACTCTGGGGTGGAACAGTGAACTATATAAAGACATCTTTGCTTTCATTGAGTTTACAGCACAGAGGAATGAGGTAATCACTCATTAGAATAGTCAATAGGTGCAAAATCATCAAGTGATAATAAATAGTATGAAGAGGTATGGAGAGATGGTATGAAGCTGAGATATACCTTAAAAGAAAGAGCCAGCCAAGAAAAGCTAGAATCAGAACAGGACATTCCAGGGAGAGCAACGAGCTAACATGAAGGCCTGTGACCTGTGAGTCCCGAACATGAATTTATCTAGGAAAACCAAAAAGAACATATTCCTATTGTTAAAAAAAAAAAAAAAAAAAAAGAATCTCCGTATTAGAGTAAGTGTTCTTGCCTTCATTGTAGAAGTAGATAAATTTCCCTTGTATGGATAATATAGAAATACCTCTGTATCATTTGTTATAAGTAAAGTGCAAGAACATTTCATCTGCTCATTCCCTTTGGCCTTGGACTCATCACCCCATTTCTTAGCCTCACTAGGTTGCAGGATTGTTGGAAGAATCAAATAAGATGATAGTGATTACAGTAATGTGTGTACTGCAAATTGTTATTTAAGACATCATCATCATTTTTAGCAGTAGTAGTAATAGAAGTGATGGTAATGATAGTCATAGTATTTATGCACTATTATTTAGAGATTGAAGTCCAGTTTAAAGCACATTTTGCCCTAGCATCACAGTCATTCAAAGCAGAAAGGAACCCTTGAGATGATCTAATTATACTCTTACAAATAAGACTAGATTGGGCTGATCAAGTTAATGATTGGATGTTACTAGGATCAGTGTGTTCAGGAGAACAAGCATGTCATGAAGTCAAGAGCCTGCAATGTCTGTGAAGACCCGAGTGGCTGCCTGTCTAGCTTTGTTACCTAGACAGGAAAACCACGATGAAAAATTGAAACAGAGCCTCCTGTTCACCCACCCTTCACATACATCACTGGGGAATAGAGTCAGACTCTCCATAGCCAAGTGTTTCCTGGGAATAACTGGCAGATTTGCTATGCAATTCAACATAGATACCAGCCTCTGGAGAATGTGGCAGGAGGATAAACTTGGATGCTGTTTTAATTAAATCCTTGGAGGATCCCAATTACTAGGAGGAACTATTGCTCACTTCTTTTGGATTTTTACATATGTAGTCAAGATCAAGGGCGTTTTTGGATGTAATTACCTATACAACAAACATCACTTTGTCTTTAGGGTCTCATATTCTGCCGAGTGTATCTCAAAAATAAAGCTGGGAAAGTACAGGCAATCCTGCTGACACATATTACTGGAGTCTCAAGTGCAACTTGTCTCTGTTTATCTTGAATGGAAGCTGTGGCAATAGGGCTAAATACCAGTCATCTGGATCCTGGGTTACTTGGTGATGTGAAGCAGAAAAAAAGGAAGAAGGAAAGACCATGTAGTTGAAAGGTTAAGAAGTTTTATTAATTAGCTATATGAACTCAGGCAAGATATTTAACCTTTTTGAATTTCAATTTTTCCCCTTCATTTGTAAAATGGAAACAATTATACCAAATAGTGAAGTCATAAATGTAAAAATTACTGCTTCACAGACTCTGTTTCCAAATACCATTGGAATCCTTTTACTTTCTGTAAAAGTTAATCAGTTAAAACAGCACTAAGGCTCTAGATAGGTTGTTGGGCCTGTCCTCAGATTTGTTCCTTAATTTTTGTTGGCTCTGCTCCCTAAGGCTGGAGGCAGACTAGTGCAGGCTCCAGGCCCAAACTGCTGAGCCTGCTAGCTTCTGACTAGGTTAGGGCAATGGTGGCACTGTTAGAAAATGGGAAAAAGGAAGAATTCAGACTGTTCCATCTTTTTCTGCTTTGGACAGTGTCCCTGGCAGCAGCTGGTATCTTAGTGTCTCTAATTCCTCCTGGACAGGACCACTGTGATTCCAGATGCCATACTTGACCTTGGCCCATGGGCATCAGTGACACAATCTCTTCTCTTCATTTCTCCAAAATTTGGGTAGAAGTTATTTTCTGATGTTTATAGGCATGGGTTACCTAAAATCATTCAATGATAAACTGTTGGGAAAGTAAGAGATTTTGTGGAAGCCAGAAAATCTAGTTCTGATCTAGGGGCATAATAAAGCACTCTTTTTTTCAGGATGGGGATATCTGATGATCCCTGGTACATCAGAGCACATATTTTAATGCAACGATCAGGCAGGGTTCAGGAGGAAAGTCTGTAGTCTGAGCACACTGGAAGGTGAAAGAAGATGGTGTGCATTAAGCTGGATCCCTAAAGATCAGAACTTTCAGTGGGTAAGTTAAGAATAAGAAACATATGGCACAAATAGATGTCTACCTGAGCCATCACTTTTGATAAAGTGAAGAAAAAAAAGGGAAAAAAATGTTCAAATTCCAACCATCCAAATCCTTAATTCTCCTTACCTCTGTGGCCCAAAGAGATGCTAAGATGCAAAACAGCCCAAGCCTCTGAGAAGACCCAAAGACAGAGCACCAAGAAGCGATGGTTCCTAGACAGAAGTCAAGAGTGAATAAGCCTCCAGGAATGTGAGCTAGTGTATGTAACCCTGGGCCTTTGGACCACGCCACACTGGACAAGAAATAATAGGGACCCAGGATTTTCTTCTCTATACATTTGGTTAGTGTTGGACCCAAAAGAACTTTGCATGAGATTTGAAAGTACATCAGCAGGTGTTTACTTTAAAAGGTCAATGTAAAAAAGTCTTACTCAGGTTTTGGTGTGTCTCTGGGCTGCCTTTCTTGGCAGCAGTCTATCCCACAGCTCCTGCTCCTATGTCATCTCTTTTTTTGGTTTTAGTATTTTGGGGTTCGTTCCTATTTTTTTCAATTCCTCGCCACGTGCCAATAAGGTTCAATGGAAAGATAACAGCTCCCCCTACTATGGGCCATTCATAATGGCAAAGATAGAAACTGGGCCAGAGGAGAGACCAGGGAGGATTCCAGTTTTCCCTACTCCTCCTCATTCCATGTTCACCGTTTTTTATTTTCCACACCAACCAGTTATTCTGTAACATCAGCTCAGGATTAGATGCAGAGGAAGCACATGGACTAAGGCTACTTTCCTTACCAGTTCCCACAATTTCTAAAGGTCAAATTAGTATAATGAATCTTTTATTCCGCATAATTTCTAGTGGTTCTGCTTCTCTGAGTGAACCCTCAATAATGAAAGAACAAGCAATATAATTAGACCTACAAAGACATAAAGTGGAATGATCAGATTAAAAAAAAAATAACTCTAAATTTAGTAAGTTCAATGTCATGAGTAGCCATTGCAATTATGGGGAGAAAAAGTGATCAGTTGGAGGTAAGAGCTAAATGAGACTTCCAGAAATGAAAACATTAAAACCTGAAATTACAAACTCGATCTACATTTTGAACTGCAGATGAAAAGAATGTGTAAAATGTGTGCATGTGTGTGTGTGTGTGTCTATCAGTACAGAGTCAAAGAGATGAATGTTGATGTGGTAATTAAGAGATAGGAAGGTCACAGTGAGAAAAAGAGCTAATATAAATCATGTCTAAATTCTTTCAGAAAGTAGAAAAAGAGAGCACACACTCAAAAACCAGACATGAACAACAGAAAAAAGAAAAATAAGTGTATATGATCATGATCATAGAAGTAATACGTAAAGAAAAAACAAAATCCTAGAGATTATTTTCTGTGTGTGTGTGTGTGTGTGCATACAAAGAAATATATAGTATATGTGCATATATATATATACATATATATATATATATATACATATATATATATATGTATATATATATATTTAAGGTGTGATCACAAAATATGATGAATGCTATTGCCAAATGTCATCTAACAGAAAGGCAGGGATCTTCAAGACAGGAAGCGGCACATGGAACCTCAGTAACAGTGTGTGACAAGTTTCAACTTGTTCGGTGCAGTCAGATGGGTGTGAGCTATGGTTGAGAGAAGATGTGTTTTAAAGTGTGCCATAAATCATCCTCCACCATGACAATGCTCCGTGTTACACATCACTTCTGGTACATAGCAATTTCTGTCAAATAGAAACATGGTGTGTCCTTATACACCTCATTCACCCAATCTGGCACCATGTTAGAGTCAAAATGATTCAAGACTTCGAGGCAGCCACGACAGCGCAACTGAAGACACTCATGAAAGAGGACTTCCAGAACTGCTTCAGAAAGTGGCAAGAACGATGGGATAAGTGTGTGCCATGTGAGGGGAGTATTCTGAGGGTGATTAATGGCAATGTGTCTTTTACTATATTTTTTTTTTAATTTAAACATTCACCATATTGTTTGATCTCACCTAATGCATATGCACAAACACACACACACACACACTAAATTTCTTGTTTCTGTGGGAATTTGTCTTTCCTCAGATATCGAATACTGACTATTATTTTTTCAACACTGTGCAGACTCTGAAATATTTGACATCTCAGATTCTGAGAAGCTGTTTCCGACGAGGGCTCTGAGTCCTGCCTTGAATATGTTCATGCGGTTGATCAAGGATCCAAGGAAGAACTTCCATGGAGAACTTGGGAGTTCTTTTTCTAAGGTTATTTTCTCTCTAATACTTTGTCCCCAATTCTCACTTTAATCCTGAATGTTGCTCTCCATTTTTTCCACTCAGTGAAGTTGCCAATCTGTGTGCATACAAACATATACACACATGCACACATACATGTAAAGTACATGGATATTTTTATACACATACATATTTATACATATAATAAAATATTAGTGAAACAATCTTCAATCATATCAATGAAATTAATGATATTAAATAATCTATTATATTGATGCAAAAGTAATTGCAGTTTTTGCAAATATTTTTTACCTTTTAAACCACAATTACTTTTACACCACTCTAATATTAAAAGAAAAAGAAAATCAGATTGTCTTACAAAGCATAATTTAACATGACAGAATATAAAATAATACAAGAGACATGACTGAGGGCAAAGGGAAGAGTCAGAATGCTTCTTTAAAAAGAAAAGACAAAGATATACCAAGACTAGGCAAATGCAAATAAGAGAACAGGCCAAATTCAGACGGAAAAGTCTGAAGAACATTCATAATGCTGAAGGATACAATGTCAATAAAGTCATGAATTATAAATATCTGTGCACACAATAGCCCAGCAACAACTTTTATAGGACAGAAAAAAAAGTTGCTGAAAGGAGAAACAAATAAAACGCACTAAAAATTAAATATTTAAATTCTCCACTCTCCATTCAGAATGTTTAAAAAAATAGAATGAATATAGGTTTAAATTGTATAACTAATAAAATAGGCCTAGTATAGATGTATATCAAATTCTAAACATGTTTTTAAGTATTAAAGACACATTCATTAAAATTACCATAACCATAAAGAAAATTTCATTACTTTTCTAAAAACAATAATAATACAAATAATGTGTGTTTTTTTTTAACAAAATTAAGTAAAAATTAGAACAAAGTTAAAACCACCAAAAAGCTTTTTTCTACCTGGTATATTTGGGGGAGAGTTTTGTGTGCTGTATGCTAACTTTTCATAGCAACCACTAAATATCACCCAATATTCTCGTCTCCAATTGCCAGGAAAGACATCCCCTCATTGTAGCTGAATCAAATTCAGTGGATAAGTTCCTGTATAGGGGTCTTAAACAGAAACAATTTGGTTAAAACAAAGAAACAAAAAGACTAACAAAGATCTAACTGAAAAACAAAGAATGACCACTTTTTAGTTTTGGAGACACACATAAAAAACAACAACAACAACAACAACAACAACAAAAAAAAAGTATGAAGAAAATAGCTTCAGATTTTACACACCAAAGAACATGAGATGAAAAATAGGAATTAAAAGTATCGCTTGTTATTTAGACCTGTGTGTCTGATTTTTTTATAGGGCCTAAGATTATGCCAAATTTGTGCAAGCAATATGTTTTTATGAGGTTTTAACATTTTCTTTGAAGTATTAAAACTGTATTGTGTAGTGTGTTTTTACCAGATTAGCACTATGTATATAGTATGAGAAAGGATGAAGAAAATATTGACCATCTACAATTTTAAGAGAGGACAAGGATGATGAGTACTTAAAGGAATATCAAAAGACAGAAAGTGACAATTAGCTTGTAGAAAAATGTCCTCTCTGTCTGTCTTCTCTGTCTCTCTCTCTCTCTGTCTCTCTCTCTCTCTCGCTCTCTCGCTCTCTAGCTCTCTCTCTGCTTCAATGGATCGGATCATGGTCGTTTCAGTGGAAGACTCTTATCAGCTAAAATTCTGTCTAACGCCGAACTCTTCCCACATATTACCAGTCAGCACAAAGCAAAGGAGTTACACAGATGGCAGATGGATAGGATGGTTATTAAGAACAACACCTCTGAAGATCTGTGTGCACTTTGTCCAAATCAATACATGTATCTATTTTTATATAAACTAAGCCAGTACCTGATGTATAGTGGAAAGGGTCAGCAGAAAAACCTTCCATTTCTCTCCTTGAAAATGTACTAGTTGAAAAGGGGGACATCTAGAAATGGAACGCCACTTGCAGCTTCATTTTAAATTATGACTGGTCATCATAAATTGGCTATCACTATCATTTATCACTAAATTCAGGTCTTTATTTCTCAGCAGTTGATTATGCTAGGTTTGGTACTATTCAATTGATATTTCAACATTTGTCAAACTGAAGATATCCCTCTCTAGGTCTCATTTCAGTCTGGATGGATAGAGGTACAAGGTAGAACTTGGAATATATGCTTCATAGAGAAACAAACCATTATCTACATAAAATCAAAGCTTTATCGGTAGTTATGTTAATAACTTAATTATATTTATTTACTTTCTCAACAGTCTAAGAAAGCCTTTCTCAATAGTGATTATAGGACATATTTAAGCACTTCTGCCTTAGACATCATCACTTCTGCTTAATGGATTAACTTCTTTCCTATGGAAAGTCTGAATCACTTATCTCGGTTACTCTAGGCCTTATTGGCAAATAAAGTAACTTGCCCAAAACTTCAGGTTTACATAAACAAAGACCTTTGATCCACTAGTTGAGAAGGAGTGGACTCAGATTTTATTTGAAAGTCTTTAAGTACCTCTTAATACAATGAACCACAAATAAACCCCACTCATTTTTTTCCCAAACCATAGCCCCTATCGAGTAAGCAAGTAATCACTAAATGGCTTACTAGGAAACTTAATAAGCTGTGAAAATATATAGAAAGTAATCTCAAAGGGCTAACAAATTTAAAGGTTATTTAAGTATAATATAGAAATACTGTATTCAGTTGATTATTCTTTTCATTAAATAAATACTTATACCTACTAAGAACCAGGAATTATGCTCTACTTATAGAATTTGACAATGAATAACTCTTGTGTTTTCTCTTAAAACACTCATGATTATTTCAGGGATAGGAATATAAAGAAATTATTACAATACTAGACATAATTGAGCGATATAAAGGGTTACAAGATTATACATGATGCAGTAAAAAAATACTGCCATTAGCAGTATTAAATTGGACCATGTGAAACTGCAAATATTTCATGTTTTTTTATTTACAGGAATTACAACTGCATGTAGGTCATTCCAATATTATTAGTTCTCATAGTGTTAAAATTGAACTTAATCTTGAAAAACGATATGTGGTTAGAGTTAGGTTCTGCAACAAGCGACCTAAATATGACAGTAGCTTAAACAAGATAGGATCCTTTTTCTCTCTATTAAATTGATTTTGGATGTAAGAGATCCAGGGCTGGTCTGTACTCTACACCACAAATTCCTGGAGTGACTTTGGTCTCTGCAAATTTACATTCTGATGTCTGATCCTGGTGTGAGCCTCAGTACCCCATTCCAGAAAGCAGGAAGGAGGGAATAATGAAATATAGGGACAGAGGATATACGCCAATTGTCACTTTAGGAGAGCTTCAGAAGGATGCTGCAAGATGACTTTGCACATTCTGTTGGCCAGAATCCAACCACAAAGCTATGCTTAAACTCAAGGGATGTTGGGAAGTGTAGTATTTTGTAGGCAGGCAAGTGCCACCTATTAATTCTAGTACTATGAAGAAAATGAGTATGGGAATTGAGGCTGAACCAGATTCTTTGCCACTAAGAAACAGTTTACCCATTGTATGAGAAATGGGAAAGGCCTGGCAGAAGAAAACAAAAGCATGTGCAAGATATAAAATATTAAAAGTATACGGAGCATTCAGATGACTGTATTTTATCATGAAAGGGACAAATCTGAGATCAGGATAAATGGAAGGAGTTGCATTTGAAACAAGAGGACTAGGTCAGACTATAAAGGACCGTATACATTAAGCTTAGAATATTGGGACTTATCTTCAATAAATAGCTAGTGAAGGATTCTGAGCTGGTGACTGAATGAACATTTTGCATTTCGGAAGATCATTCTGGCTGCAGTATGCAACAAGGATTGGGAAAGGACAAGAATGAAATAAAAGGATAATTTTTTTTTTTCTTGGAGAACAATGACCTAATTTCACAAACCCATTGCCTTTTTAGCAATATGGGTAAAAAAGTTAAAGTAATAAAAATACGAAACAATAATTCTAATATGCTCAGTTTATTCCTTAATTGGATTTAAAAAGATATAATTTTAACTCTAAGCAAATTTCACACAGAAAGAGTAAATAAAGTGGGGGTGCTCCTGGGTATAGAACTGCTGTCGAATTTTGATGTTGATAATGGCAAATAAAAATGATCTTTAAATTTCTACAATTCATTTCACACAAAAAAAAAACTAAAAATTGAACATATCAAAGTTATTACTTTATTATGTGAAACGATGATATTTAAAATTACATTAATTTGTTAAACAGTGATTTTTGTAAATATTAGGATCAAAGTCTTATTTTGCAAAGGAAGTGGACGTTCTTTGGACATGAATATGTTAGGAAGCATTACAGTCATGCTGTTTTATTGTAAAGAACTTTTTTAAATGCACCTTTGCATTTCTTTTGAATTCCATCTTATAACAAGCTGAGGTGGGTCAGAAGAGAGTGTTGAAGGGGAAATGATATAAAATTTGCAGTTACGGTGCTGATAGCTGTTTGGACACTTGACTTTGTTGTTGTATCTAAAAGCTAATAGAGTGGTTCATAAAACTGACTGTAGAGCACATTTCAGGACTAATAAAACAAATTGACTATTGATGATGTGCACAGGGCAAATCCAATTACATCTCACAAAGCTTTATATTGCTCTATTTCTTCTTTAATGCTTTCTGTGCATTTATTTCAATGTAAAATTTGGGTAACAGATGAAAAGGAGGCAATGAGGGTAGGCAGAATATGTCTTGGACTTGAGAATCAGATCTCTTTAGCGAAATTCTGGGGTACCCTCCCCCCGGAGCGCTCAGTCTCTGGACACCTCATTTAAATTCTCTTAGTTTCAAATTTATGGAATTCAACGTAAAGCCCTTTTTAGGTACTATGTAAAATGGTGTAAGTGTTTTATAAACTATATAATGTAATACAAGTAAAATTATTAATTTAAACTATGAATAAGCATATGGATAATATCAAGGACCCATCTAGAAAAGCACAGATTCTCACACACACACACACACACACACACACACACACCACCACCACCACCACCACCACCACCACATATTCATACACAAACACATTTACAGATTGCCTCCTTCAGATTTTCCTGTCATACCTTGCTTTTTCTCACTGATACATTAGAAGAAAAGGGGGGATTTCCTTATCATACCTTTCCCAGAATTTTGGCATAGCTCCATGTGATTGTGAAGACAATATTTTATCTTTCACTCTACCCCTGCTACCTGATGAATGCATGACAAATGCTGCAAGCATGATACTGCTGCTCTTTGGAACTGGGAAATATAATTAGCAGGTACATGCAAACACTTTAACGACAGCCCCTCTCTGAATGCCTACACCTGCCGGACACCATAATAATGAGGCTCATCTGCCATTTGAACATTGATCAAATGTCCCACTGAGGCTTCAAAAATATGTGCTTTGGCTCATTGTCATCACAGAGTTGGCACAACCCCCTAACTGGGATCAGGGATACTGTAAAATATTCAACATCTGCTGCTTCACTGAGCAACATTTTGTTTTATTTAATTCCATAAGCTTATTTGCATCCTCTTAATTTTCTTATACTGGGGATTAATCATTCATGAAAATAATAATTACAAAACTCATTTAAAAGCTTGAAGTAAAGCAGGCTTCTTTTGATGGACATTGCTTCTGAAAGAGAAGGGAAAAAAAGATGCATGCTTAAAGGAACTTCAAAGCTAGATGTTCTAAAATTGGGATTGGCTCAATTTTTTTTCTCCAATAAAATTAGGATTGCTCCTTATTGACAAGGGTAGGGGATGAGAAGGCATTGTAAGTTATGTACAACACTGTATGTTTGTAAGAATATTGAAACATTCTCTTTATTTTTTTTATATTATCGAAAGAAAAGCTCAATAAAATGACCAAAATTATATAACAAAACATAAAAATTGAAAGGAATTTTAGAGCTCATTTTGCCAACTAGGATTTGTGTCAGAGGATGACTCTCTGGTATCCCAAAAGGTTGATCATTCAGCATGTGCTCTTCAACTCTCACTTCCATATGAAGAAACAGATTTCTTTTGTGGAGAAATCTAATTTTTAGAAAATACTTCTTTATATTGAGCTCAAATGGGTCTTCCTACAATTTCTAATCTGTCATTGGAAACTATCAATTGGAGGGTCATAAACTACATCTAAACATCTCTTCCACTGAATTATGTCAGTATTTGCATAGAGCTGTCACATGCACTACAATTGTGTTCTCTACCCAAGTCAACACCAACAGGCCCTTATCCATATTTTTCATTATCACTGATTTCTGTCCCTGTCCTTAGTTCTGACTCTCTCGCCCAAGTCATCTTTGCTGGGTACATGCCACTTCGAAATTCTGCCTACCCCTGGTGGACTACTAAATTTGTGAATATCATGATAATAACTTTTTTTGCTTACAAATTTTATTTCACTTGTTTAATTTACAAAATAAAATTTGTTTAAATAGTCATTTCAAAATAATTTTATCTTCACAAAAATTCTCTTGAGGTGGGCATTGTTCCTTTATTTTATAAATGAGAAAACAGATTCTCAGACCATGTAGGTAATTTTCTTTAAAAAAATAATATGTTGCATTCATTGAGCTCTTGTTCATTATCATTTACTAAGCTCTGTGTTTTTAATCTCCCAAGAACTCTGAATTAGGTGTCATTAATATTCTCATAATAGAGTTGGCTAAGTGCGTTGCAAAGTGGTTAAGAAACTTTTCAATGCACAGTTAGTAATCAACAAAGTCAAGGCCATCTAAACAGCAGTTGTGAAATTTTCATAAAGCATCTCACAAGTGCTCATCTTCACCTGTGTCAAGTATTATATTAGACATCGGAGTTATAAAAATCAACAAAACAGTTTTTGTAATCAAAGTGCTTTAGTATGAATAGTAGACGTTCACACATAAATAAATGCAATAAAATTTTGCAAGGGTCATTACAGATGAATGCACATCTTAAGGATGTGGACTTATGGCACAATAGAAATTGGTACTCAATTTTACTTTACTAGTGTAGGCCAGATGGGGGTTTAGAAAAAAATGTAACCCTGGATATTGAAAGATGGGTTGGTATTATCTTTGTAGTCAGTCAATTTAGAACCAAGTATAGAATTTTCTGTGCAAAGCTGAGGAATTGTAAAATAGATAGTATGAAGGTGAAATTACAAATACATCTACGTCTTCTATGTTATTCTATGGCTTGACTATGGATGGAAGAGAAGGTGAGCTATACTAAAATCAGATAGAAGGCTGAGATGTAGTGACCAGATCATAGAGAACATTTCCTACTAGGGCCAATGTTTAGAGTATTCATTTGGGAAACATTTGAAAGATTAAAGCGAAAGAAACAATGTGATTGGTTTGACATCATTCATTCATATTTACTGAACCCCACTTATCGAGTATATGCATTGTGCCAAATGCTTAAAGAGTCAGTCAGTAATCAAAACCAGAGAAAATCTTGAACTTGTGGAGCTTACTTTTGATCAGCATTTTAGTAAGATAATTTTGCAGATAGTGTAGAGATCGTAATGTCACGAACAAGATTGGAGACAGAGATGTTAATTTGAATCTATTGAAACTTTTCAAATAATAAATACAGGCCTGAATTTAAGCATTATTAATGGGGATGAAGAAAAGTTCATATGTAGCTGAAATTTGCAGGATTGGTGACTGACAGGATCTGAATCTAGGAGAAAGAGAATTGTTCCTTAATTAGGTTTGAGTATAAACCTAGGTTTATCTGTTTGCCTTTTATTTTTCTAATTTGATTTAAAAATGCATTGAAATGGAGACAGAATCTCCTGACAAATTACTAAAGATTCTCTTCATCCATATAGATGTTGGTACACTAATCCACAACATATACTGGATTTGTTTCAATGGCTACAAAAGCCATATTTCATCACAAAAGGAGAAGGGGTTGCTGAGTTAAACTGTGATTCTGTAAGTCCTGCCCCCTGCCATCCAATTCAAGCGGAGGAGGTCACACAGGGGCAAAAACCCTCAGTTGTGTGGATCCTAGGCCACCGGAATACTGATCGCCAGTCATCTTTCAAGCAACGTGAGGCACTAGGAAGGTAGTGAGAATATCCTGCATATATTCATTTACTTTTAAACTTCTTACACTTACTTTTATTAGTTTCATTGACTTGTGTGACTTCAACCATTGCTTTCTTCATATTATCCAATGTGTTCCAACTCAAAATCTCTCCCAAAATTCAGGCCAGCCTTTCCCATTGCCTGCTATTTGTCATTATCTGAATGTCCTACCAAGGCCTCAATTACAACATGCCAAATCATGTCTGATGACTCTTCTGTACCTGCTGTAGCTTCTCTTGAAATTCCCATTCTGTTAGTCTGCCATCATCCTCAGTGAACTGGGATAATTAATTGTTCTTCCCTGTTGTACACCAGCATTTAGATTTCTTCTCCCACGGTCTGTCTCAAGCCGTTCCCCTCTTCATTCCTTCAACTACTTCCACACCCTCGTTCTGTCCAAATTAAACCAAATGAAAATATGTATATCAGGTCTTTTTACCTCCTCTCTGTTATAATCCTGTTTAAATTAATTTTACCCAATGGAGGGGATTAGTATTCCTGAATGCTGATAAAATTATATTATACTGCTCACGACCAGATAATGGATTCCTGTTGCCTACAGGGTATTGTTCACCTCTTTAATTTTACAAAATTGCCCTTAGTAATCCTTTCCTTTTCTGCCTTTTCAGGTTTATCTGTTGCTATTTCCTTTCATACACTCATAGAGTAAAATGTTACATACTAGATTACTTTTTATTCTACAAAGGTAGTGCACGTTCTCCTATTTTCATGCCTTTGCTCTTGTGACATTATCTTCAAATACCCTTAGTAAGAAGAACCTTTCTCTCCCCTAAAATTTTACAACATTTTATTTTCCTTGTTCTTACATAGCACCTCATGACCTTTATTGTAGTTTTTGTTTGGCTTTTTTTTTCTCCTTCCATTTCTAGGGAAGAGGTATTGATTACATAGTTTGGCATCACCCATGATTTCTAGTATGTATGTAGCACATAATATCCACTGGATATTTTTTGAATTAACATATATTAATAATAATGCTAGAAACAAATCTATTGCAATTTTTTTAAAAAGACATTATGTTCAAAACATATGAAAATCCCATCTAAATAATACGTTTTATTTTTGATGTGCATTTATTCATATATATCTGTATTAACATATTCTAGATGTATTAACAAAGGGTCATTTTTTAACTTTTAGTAGAGCCTTCACAGTTAATTCTCTGGTCTTCTTTGGAATGGTTTTCAGAATACAATAAAAATGAGCTTTTTCTTAGGTCCTCAAGAACAGTGGAGAATTGGGTATACAAAATGTAAACTGAGATTATAAGCTATCTTGAAAGAGAACATTTAGTACACCTGTCACTTAAAATCTGGTTTAGAATAGCAATTCTTAATGAAATATTAAAATTTACATTTCTCAAAGGTTAGGAGTTTAAATAGTGTCATAAGAAAAAAAAAGTAAAAACAACAACAACAAATACAACTTCCCCTACTGTCACAGAGCTCTGAGATGGGACACCAAGCTGGTATACTTTTAATAATGTAACATGCAGTGAAACATCTACATACAGAAACTTTATGTCATTTATTGCCTTATAAAACTGTAAGTGTCCTCTTAGAGTCAGTATATTCTGACACTTTGCTATCCACAGACCTAGGCTGAAATCCACAGGAGTGAGGCATTAAAAATAGAAAGCAGAAAGCAGTTCTCTCAAATTGCATAATTGGAAGCTAGTGAAACATCTCAAAGATGGGTGTAATAACAAGTAGACTGCCAACAAAACATGAGTAATCTGGTGCTGTATTTAAATTATTAACTGACCCCTTGGCAGACTGAATCGTGAAAAAGAAACCTTCAAAGAAATACGAGCTGTATTTTGCCAATCTCGTGCAGTTGAAAGACTATCAACAGTCTATTATACTAATGTTACCTTAAAAAAATGAAAACAAATTTCAAGGTTCATAGGAACAATACCCTTACACATTCTTTACAGTAATTGGCACTTTTAGGGTGCCTATAAAAAGGTATCACACCTTCTTATAAATTCAGTATAACAGTACAATCATGCTTTGTGTGCATAATGCCATCAGTAGAACAAATGATACTCATGTAAAATGTCATTTATTCTTTCCCATTAAGGAATGACTTCTAGAACTCACTTTCCAAAATAAGACTGTCTATAGATAAACAGCTATGTTTCAAAATCAAAGGAGAGAGTTCTGCCGTACGATCCAAGGACCTTCCTTGTTCCCTGGCTAATGCCTAAATGTTGTGTCAGAATATCATCCCTTTAGTGTTGTTTGTGTTAAAATAGTCCTCGCCCTGGGAGAACTAAGCTTAGCCAGTAGAGAAAGGTGCTTTGGATAAACATGAGAATACTAGATAGGCTCCAGGATAGAGCAATGGGGATGTTCTATCTATTAGGTCCAACAGATAATTTATATTTTAAGAGAAGTTATGAGTATACTGAAGCCAATTTGCACTACTCGAGACATGAAAGCTCTTCATTAAAGCTCAAAATTTGGCACAAGCAAATTAACCAAGAAAGAGCAGTATAGCCCCTGTTGTCCAGGAGACATTTTTTGTTCTTGTTTTACTGCCTTATTTCACCTGTATCACATGATACACACACACACAGACAGACACACACACACACAGACACACACACTATATATATGTATATATGTATGATATGTATATATTATGCTACTGGACTTTTTTTATCTTGTTCCATTTATTCCACCATTAAACAATGAGATATTTCAATCAGCTAGTTTGCAGTTAATGTTTGTGAACCTGTCCTACCAGACATTCCTTCACTCAGTCTATCTATGCACAGCAGCTATGGTACTCCTTATCTCCTAGCAGAAACTGCTCTGTGGATATTTTCTTGAGAACTAACTGCAACGGTCTACTGTGAACAGCCCTTGTAAAAATGCGTTACTTCACAGTTGATGGGAGGAAAGCGTACTTATAAATAAGAAGGATTTGCTTTGAATGGATGTAAACAACACTTAACCCTTTCCAAAGAAACCAGAGACTCCAGGATAATGGGGAGTTGACTCTGTTTGAATTCTTCAAAGCTTTGGCAACAGTATGGTTCACAGCAGTGCTAGAAAACAAAGTGCAAATCGTGGGCTTCTGATTATCCTCAATTTCCTGTACTGAGCCAATGTCTCCTTCATCTTTGTATCCCACACCGTACCAGGACGTGTGTTGCAGTGTCTGCACTTGATCTTTCCATTTGCTCGTCTCACTAACATTACGACGCATCCACAACACTCTATTAACTGGTTTTCATAACTTGAAGCTTGTCTTGTTCTTCAACAAATGTGTTTTGAGCTTCCAATATGTCTCTCAAAATCCACTGTCCAGAACCTCCAGTGATCAGTGACCTTCCTATTCAAGGTCAGCTGCATTTGCAGCATCCAAGAGTCTCTGGGAGGACTTGTTAGAAAAGAATACAGGATCATGGGCCTCACTCCAGAACTTCTGCATCTGAATCTGAATTTTAATAAAGCCCCCGATGATTTGTATGCATATTAGAGTTTAAGAAGCACTTCTCTATGACACCTTCCAGTGGAATCTCCTGGATGAAATCATTGAGTAAAGTCCTCTCTAAAAATCACTCTTGAAATTTCATGAGACAACTTATTCTCTATTAGCACTGAATTGTTTGTAATTCCCCACCCCTCGAAAGCAGTTCTTTTTATGTGTCCACATTTTTGCTTATAGGCAAATTAGTGCTACCCAATGGTTACAAGTTAGGTATTGGCATTAGAGAAAACTGCATTAAATTCTCAGTAAAATATGTTAATAACTGAAAGTTCTTGAGAAAATCACTTGACTCCTCTGAACAGTTATCTTTTTCATCTTAAAATAGGGATAACTCTAGTATGTATCCTGTGAAGTTGTTATGAGGGCTCAATAAGGCATGTAAATAGGCAGAAAACATTCAGTCAGTGTCTGGCATAGTTAAAGGCAGCTTTCCTCATTCTTTGTGACGGAAAAAATACTTGGGTGAAATGTCCTCTTGTTAACTCTCTCCAACTTCCCCCTGAATCAGGTACATTTCCTTCACACATTCTTCATAACTTTTATATCTGAGTATTAATTTATCATTACTTACTTAGGGAATTACCTGTTTATGCCAACCTGGTTGCGTGTTTGGTGGATTCACTTTCCTATTTTTTGATTCTAGGTCTTCATTTCATCACAGCTCTCCACTGCCCCAAATATCCACACAGTATATCATATTTTGTGATTTTGACTCATTATGTTTTGATGATAAATGTTAATTTTTAAAGATGCATATTAAGGAAACAGGGTTTTTAAACACACCTTTATACCACAAAACACGTCCCAAACTCTCTGTCCCCAAGGCGTTCACTTGTTTATAACCTAGCTATATTTAACCAACACTTTTGCGCTCTTCCCCACTATCAAATGGATAGGTATTATAAATTTTATAGCAGTGCTCCTAAACCTGACATTGCAATCTGCGAGCACCCTCATAGTTCTCTACTTTATATATTATTTTTATGGTGAGAATTAAAGCTTTTATGAGGCTGTAATTTTTGACATTACCATCGCTTCCTGGGAACTCAATGTTATCCTGTTCTACAAAGAGCTAAACAGGAGAAAGAACACATTTCCAAGGTCAAGTGAATCTTCTGAATCTGGAAGTGAGAGGCTCTAAGCAAAAAACATTCGTCCATTTGGTTAAAAATGGATTTACTACATTACAAAAAAAGTAATTTTTAATAACACAAGTTACTTTTATGTACGAAAACATTTACATTGATTACTGTAAATAAAACCAATATATTTTAAGAACATATCAGTTATACAAACTCTATAAAAGCACGCTACTTAAGGAGAACCACTAAATCCTTAAAATAAAATAGTACATATCAATAAAACGTAGCATTGTTTCATTAAAAAATATAAATTGCAGCATGCCTTGAATATGCACTTTGAGAAATTTAAAGGACATATATGGTGATTGTCCTGGAGGGACTTGAAACACAATAATAGAAAACATGTTGGAAACCAACGTGGAGGAACACTTTGGAAATTTCAAATAAAGAGGAATTATGAGAATATTGATGGAAAACAGATAAGGACACCTTCAGAGGTAACTTCATTTTATGTTATTGACTGACCCAATTCACTAGGAAATTGCTTAAGATTCACCTCACGAAGCATTGTGGTATGAAGAGAGTAAAATAGCTTGGAACCAGCCCTCTGTGTCCTCATAAAATGTTCAAGAACAAGTTATTCCATTTATCTGACATTAAGTTCTCTCATTTTAAAACAGTTACCTCTAAAAGTTTTACCTCACAGCATTATATTAGATATTGGATTCTATCATATTTTCCACTATTTTTTTCAGATAAAATTCCCACAAGCTCCAATTCACCATTTTAAGCTACATAATTCAGGTTTCTGTTTTTGTCTGTCTGTCTGTTTGTTTGTTTTAAGTATGTTCACTACCTAATTCCAGAACATCTCCATCACTCCAAAAAAGAATACCTGTATTTTCCAACTCCTCCCTCCCCCATCTCTGGGAAACTGCTGAGCTGCTGTTTGTTTCTATGGATTTGCATATGCCCTAGGTTTCAAATGAATAGAATTAAATAATCTGCAGCCTTTGGGGTCTCACTCAGATCTAAATGCAGTTGTAATTGCTTTTCTGTATTTTACTTTCCTTTTCATCTCTGATTACTTCTTAAGTCTGATCATGAGTTTTCACTGGGTACAGTATAAGATTTCTTGAAGAATCCCTCTAAGTTTTGTACAGGATGACCAAGGAGAGTCAAAATGTTTGTAAGGAAGCAGTTTCATTCGAGGTGAAGTGCACTCAGTGGAATGCCACGTCATTGTAGGAACCAGGGTCACCAGAGGAAGAGGTGTTCTCAGGAGAAACTAAAGAATATTAAATTCCTATGTGGACAAGTGAGGGCAATAATCATCATAGATTGTACATTAAAGAACATGTGACCCCATTTTTTGAAAACAGCCTAATGACCTCTGAACATGCTTGTTATAGAACCGTTTTCATGTTTGTGTCTTGTGTCATACTTAGGCTGTACAATAAAAAAGAGCAGGGATCTAATGTGTTTTTTTTGTTTTTTTTGTTTTTTTTTTTTTTTTCCTATTCCTTTCCTTTTCCTTCATACTTGAACAATTCAGATTGGTGAACGTGGCCTGGCACTACACATTTTTTTTTTTTCAGAGACAAAATAATTTTCAATATCTTTGTTTTTTTTCTCTATGCTACTTTTAAATTTGATACTCTTCTTTTTTAACATCTTGGTAGTCCCTGTTATTGTCCTAGAATTGAATACCAAACAGATATTTTTGATGTTATGTCCATCTTTTAGGCTACTAAGTTTGCCTGTTCATTCATTCATTCCACAAACATTTATTGAACAGTGTGTGTGTGTGTGTGTGTGTGTGTGTGTGTGTGTGTGTGTGTGAGAGAGAGAGAGAGAGAGAGAGAGAGAGAGAGAGAGAGAGAGAGAGAGAGAGAGAGAGAGAATGAACTGAACAGGATGAAGGGGTTCACACTTAGATTAATTTATGATTCTTCCAAGCTTTGTTTCTCTCTCCTTTGGGCAGTTCTGTCAACACCCTAGTAAACAAGGGTAAATGTGTTTCCTACATTACAACAAGTTATCAAAATGTTTCTTGAGATGCTTTTGGTTCTATCCTCACACATGAAATTTTAAGCACTGCCTATGCCATACTAATTTTTTTTCCTTAGGATTACATCTAGGCCGTCTCCAGAATTGTTTTTGCTCCTAAATACTGAAATGCACTGGATGATTTATTTTAGCTTTCTTGCCTCTGCTTGTGTTCATTTTCTATTTATATGTCTCCTTCTATGTATATGTATCTATACACAATGAAGGACCTTTTATGACTGATTTATTACACTTGGATTTGGGTTTTAGTCACAAGAAATATTTTCCTTTTGAAAAAAAAAAAAAGCTATGTGAGATTTTAATCCAGTGGTCTAAATATATTACAAATAACCCCAAATTAGAATCACATTTTATTTGCCATTGATGCTAGAATAAATAATAAACTAACCTCTCTTATTTGCTCATATCTTTGACCCCTTGTATTAAATCAGTGTCACATGTGTAAGTTTCAGTTTAGTTATAGAAAGTCGTTCTTATGAGCTGAGTATTTGGGAACTTTACTTAGGAATAGTACCCTGTTTTTTTCAATTTCAGATACAAGCTTTGTTGTTGATGGTCCTATGCATTATAACAACAACAACAATAATAATCATAATCATTATCACAATAATAATCATAATTATGATTATTATTGTTGTTGTTGTTGTTGTTATTATTAGACATAGGTTATCACACCCTCTGGATCCCTCATTACCCAGCGGCCACTCAGGACCCTGGACTTCCTCCACATCCCTAACATGTCTGGCTTACCTGGCTATGACTTTCTATTATCAGTGACAACCCTCCTCTCCACTGGCACAGGTATCAACACAGTGGTTGATTTGTTCTGTGATTTAAAGAATAAGAAATATGCAGCAGTTAAATGAACAATATTTCCAACCCAACCTCTCTTTTGTTTACATCCCTTCCTCATTTTAATTTGAAAAACCGGTAGCCTGTATTTTAGTTTTAGTTTTAGTTTTAGTTTTAGTTTTTTGTTTTTTTTTTTTTTTTTTTTTCTCTTCAAAATCATAGTATACGTATTGAGGTCTATTCAAGCCACTTCTTAGTTCTTTCTCAATATGGTTTTGCTGAGAAACTGTCAAATATTTGCATGTTATTCCTCATCAACCCAAAGCATGTATTTGCAGATAGAATGCAATGAGCACTATAGCTGAAAACGTTTTCTATACATTTGCATATAATCACACTCACAGGAAAATATATATATTTAATTGTGCACTTCAGAGCAGAATATATTGATGTAAAATATGTTACTATGCTGCTTTGTACTGAAAACTTATGAAAAATGAGAACACTTCTCAAATCCCATAGTTTTTTTTAGGAAAGTCACACACTCTCGTTTTCTGCAAGCCTGTTTTATGGCAAAAATATTTCCCCTGTAGATATTCTTAGTCTACTATAGACCTCTGGGTACTACTTTTCATATCCCAACTTGTGTAAGTCAAGTTTACTCACATACTGACATAATTACTCATGTAAACCAAATTCTTCTAACTTTGGCTGTTTTCTTAAAATCTACCTTAGTATCTGTCCTCAATCAAGAGAAATGCAATGACTCGATTTCTTGGTCTGGATTCCTCCAAAACAAGGGTTTTGGGTCCCACAGACTTATCTATAGAAAGAGTCTTGTTCATGTCTTCCTATCTAGTAAAATACCCCATTCTCTTCTCCACCTCTATGTTCATCATCCCTAGTCAATGCATGCATCTCCGTAAGAGATCTCCTAAGATCAAAATTACCCCTGCCATTACCCCTGGAATTTTGGGGGAACCCTGAAATGTTAGCCTATTTCTATTGGTGCTGTTGTTTATACACACACACACACACACGTGTGTATGTATGTGTGTGTGTGTGTGTGTGTGTGTGTATATATATATATATATATATATATATAATACACGTATATATGCCATTTTAAATAGGAGAGTTTTAAAAATATATATATTTTTTAATTTTGCTATGGGCATAGCACATAGACATATAAATTACTAAAACCTTTTGGTAGATATGTAAAAATTATAAGTAAAACTAGCTCACCATCACCTTCACTATTGTCTACTGATGCTAGCTTAATTTAATACTTCTTTATGCCTACAAGATTCTTTATTACAGAGACTGGTTCTTACCACCTTTATGTACCGACTATCTAGTTCAGTACCTGACATTTAGTGGACATTCAATAAATGTTTGAATAAGTTCATATATAAGTATACCAATAATTTTTTGAACTAATAATATGTTTTAGAAGACTGAAGATTATAATTCTATCACTAATTTGCTTTAATCATGAGTCAGGACATTCATTTTTGAAACATGAAATTTTCATTCTTCCTATATCCTTCCCATGGTGTATAAAACTGTTTATCATTGAAGGTCAAGTTTTTAACCATGTCTGAGGAGGGTGAAACAATGGTTTCCTAAGGGCTGATTTCCATGTTCAATTTGGTCTGCACATTTCCTTGAGTCTTCAGTACAAAAAGTTCCACTCGTCCCCAAATTCAAATTGAAATTGTGTAACCTGTTAATGCTTCATTTAGTTTATGGGTTCAGTGTCTGTGACGTTGCTTGAATGTCGGCTTGCCCTTAGAATTTTTTTTTTTTCTTCAGCATCAGTGTTGTCTCTCTCGCTTGTCACTGAGGATAGCATCTGTTTAACTTTCTTTCTGTTCAGCAAAGATCACTTCTTTTCTGAGCTGTAGCCCAAAGCTAAGTCTGATTCTTGGAACAAGTTATCAGCTTCGTTATGCTTCCCAACTCACAGGTGTGTGGTTGTGTGCTGGTCAATGAGGATGCAGAGTAGGGGGCACAAGCACTGTCCTTGTGAGCACTCTGGCTCTTGTGAAGATGAGGGCAGAGCTGCAGTTTCTTTGAAATCATGGTGTTCTTCTTTAAGGGAAATGATGTAAGGGATAGCATAGGCATGGCACTTTGCAATTTTTCATGGATTTGAAAGTTATGTTAACCTCCTCTTTAAAAATTGGGACACATCTCTTAGTTCACTCTAACTGATCAATGACTGTCATCATCGTAGGACCTTCTCCTTGCCTGTGAAACAGTCTAGACAAACCCATGTCCTCTTCAGGATTAAGAGCCAAAACATTATTGAAACAAAGCAAAACAAAACATTTCATCTCATTCAGATTTTTAAAACATTTCTAGCCAATTTATTAAAATAAAAACAACTAAAAACAAACAAAAAAAAAAGGCCAAAAGCACAATACAAATGTAGTTCTAATATTTTCTGTGGAGATGCACAGAATATTGAGGACAGATCCAGTTTTGATGTAACACCACATTTGACAATATGCGGGGATGAATCCCATGCCAGACAGTTGTACATACTGGGACACTGGACACGCTGGCACATCTTCCATTAGATTCTGCTGACCCCACACAGAGGGTCAGGCCAGCGCTTCCGGGTTCCACCCACATCTGCATCACGTTTTCATTTTCATCATCACATTCTCCAACTCTTCACATTTTCACATGATTTGCCTTGTCTGCTTTCACCAAATGCCTTCATGTACACACAGGTACTTAATCAATGCTTCAGCATGATGATTTATGGCATTGTGGTCTTTTTATTTTTTTTTCCAGGCCTTAATGACCACTAGAAGGTAAATCTAAATCAATAAATACTTAGCATCTGTGGAAACAGAAGGTATTTGCCTGGTAATCAGTGTCATTCAAGGTGCTTTATAGTTCAGTAAACTGGGTGGTAACAAAGGTTGCTGCTATTTTGGGTTGATTTATGTCATGTCAAAAAAAATGCTAATTCTGGAAAGTCTGTCCAATGTCCTGAAGGCCATGATCTATAAAGTATGAGAAGTGTAAATAGCATATTTCCTTCTTCCTTCCTCTGAAAGTTATTCATTTTAGATTTGCTGTGTGACTGCTCTCATCACACCCTGACCAGTGGTGGTGATAGCTCTTTTCACCACGTCAGCTGTCTCTGTCAGCAAGCCATTATAGCAAAGTAGTCAAGAGTTGAACCAGGCAAGACCTCAATCCAACAGGAATGTGGCACTGTTACAGGTGAGAACCACTCTTCACTCAAATTGGTTTTTATACAACAAGATGTTTAGAGACATAAAAATTTGGATAGCAATTTCTCCTTATCCTTTCTATGGTACAATAAAGTATTTTTCCAGGTGATTAAAATTTCTTCAAAATATGTAAAATATTTTGTTTTCCAGTTAGAATTTTATACATCCCCATTCCCTTCGAAGACATAAATTATGAAGGATTTTTAAGAATGACTACTTCTTCAGTGTATACATGTTTGCCATCTGTTTGTGAACTGCATGTAATTATACCTAAAATTGACCAATTATGAGTCAACTGGACAACCTTGTGTGAAACTGGACATTTGAATTTATAAGGCAAAGTATTATATTTTCTAAAATCATTTACTTAAATTTAATTAGATAATTTAGATTTTGATTTTAAATACTATAATTAGTTGATACATTTTAACAAAAATAATTACCAATTTATAAAAATTATATATCAAGATCATTTTAGAAGAAATTATATTACATTGCCCTAGACGATTAAAAAAAGAATGGTTATTGGGTTTTGGATAGAATTTAGAAACTTATTGGAATGAAATTAAATATAATAAACATGGCAAAAATCAAAATAAAAGTGTACTTTTATTATATATGTTTATGTGTGTGAATATGTACATATATGCAAAGCAGTCAGAGCTAAATATTTAATAAACATAATTTAGAGGACTAGAAACATGTCTATGTGTTGTAGTCTTTCTCTGTGACCAAATGAGAGCTATATAGTGCTATATGCCTTTCTGATAATAATAATAATAAAAAATTCCTTTAAAGTCTTTAAAGAAGGGACAGGACACCTTTATTTCATATGACATGTTGTCTATTTTGGAAGGGTGCATTAAGTGGTTTTGTGAACTTTACATTTACTATGACAGCCATTTATTTTCTATAACTTTAATTTGCATGTGTGTTTCATGTATTATTGTTACCATTGTTGATTTTATTACTGACATAGGATTGTCTTTTATTGCCTAGAAATCTGTGTAGTTGAGGTAAAGTTATGTGAATTTGTTTTGTGAAAATAGCCAATGCAATCAAAGATTCAATAGATTTGTCATCTGAATTTTTAATAGTTACTATTTTAGAGGGACTACTTTTTCTGTAAATAATCCAGTCTCTTAGTTAGTATTTAAGTTATCGACCGTTAATATAGAAGTTTATATTATTTCATTTTCACGGAAAGTCTCTCTACAGGTATACCTTCATTCTGAATAAAGATATTTTCATGTTAAAAAACTAAGCATATACCTACCAGTTTTCATACCTTGAGTAACATGAACAGAGAAAAAAACATAGTTGGAAAATAACTGTGTTTTGCTTTATCTCAGTATGTCTTTATTATCTATATTATACAGGGTCAGTGAGCAAGTTAATAAATATCATGAACAGTATACTCAAAACTCAGCCCAAATACAAATAGAATTCTGATTTCAAGCATCGTTTTCACCTATAAATAATAAAAATGTTTGACTTAGAGCTATAAAAGAAAACATAATACAATAAGAACTAACTGAATTCACATTAATAAAAAGGTTAAGGGTGAGATTTAGGATGTCATTAGCTGTTATTAAAACTTATTTGTGAAAATGATTTTCTTTAATCACAGTGTTTTTGTTTTTATTATCTATTACTAAAATAAGTTCTTTGTTACGAATGAACCTTTTTTTTGAAGTCACAGACACCACTAGGTCCACGTGGAGCCTACCTTCTCAATAGGACCACACCTGTCTACATCAGCAAGAGCCGGGTTTGACCATTTCGGGAGCGACGCCCCTGTGGAGAGGGATACAATGACTGGACGCACAACATCACCTGCTTACATACAGTAATGTTTTCTAAATGGACTTTATGTTCTCTAGTCCCAAATGAGTCAGCATTTCATCTGACCTTGGCAGAGATTGCTCCAGCAATGGCTGCTTGCAGCTTCAACAAAGGGTTTATATAGGTGAGCATGGCCATTACATTCTCTTCTGATAAACATGCTTACGTGTCCCTGCCCTGGGGGAACTACAAATGGATAGGAAGTCAGCAAGCAGGCGGAGAAGGTTGATGGGGTCCGGCCCAGGACTTCTCACTCTTGAATAAACACAAACCACTTGGGAGCCTTGTTAAAATGCAGAATCTGGTTCAGTAGGGCTGGTGGGAACCTGGGATACTGTATTAACTAGCTCCTCCCTGGTAATGCTGGTTCTGCTGGACCAAGGGCCAAACTGAAGACAGGGAGGTCACTGACATGGATACCAGTGCCCAACTGCAACTAAAGTCCTAATGATAATTCCTGACCCAGCAAATAAAAATGATTCTCATACTAAGACCTTTACAGTACTCATTTACCCATCCTGATGTACATGCTGCTTCAGCACAGTAATACTACCTCTTCTACAATGCTGACATCTAAGAGCCTGTAGGTCTTTTTTTCTTAGATAAGTGATCCTTATTGCTGGAATTACGTACTCTTTATTTATATTTACCAATTCTTATTCCATAATGTGAGACAACTTAAAAGACATAAAGATAATATATAAATGAAATTCAAACTTAGAATATTAAGTCTAGAGAGTGGCAATAAAAAATACATTTGTTATTTATTTAATTTTCTTGGCCATAAGTCAATAAATAGATTTTTGATTCCTGCTGTTTCACACATACTTTTAGATAGAATGATAATACAGGACTTAATCTATTTTGAGGGATTATTAGAAATACAAGTGCATGTATAAAATAATGCAATTACATTTCAACTCGAAATCCTTACTGAAAGTAGTCATTAGAAAATAGCCATTATTGTTAGAGTTTTCAACAATGGAAGGAGCTCTGAATCCAAAAATGCAACAAGAACACTTCTGACTGAAAATTCATTTGTGAGATTTTTAAGGGAGTGATTTACATTACATGCTTTGTCCTATATGCCCAACAGAAATAATAGTAACATTTGATATATCCCACTTAGAATTACTGCAGTTCAGATGAGATTTCCTTATATAATAAAATTGTGTGTGTACGTACATGTGTATGTACATATGCGTATGTAGAAATGTTTAACCTAATAAAACTATAATTTACTCATTAATGTTACTAATGAAATAATTAAGATGTAAGTCATTGAACAGTTAATTTATGTGACACTTCACACATATTCATAACTGTCAATAATAAGGTTTCACTTTTACTATACCTGTTTAAGACAGTCTTTTTGCACTTTATTTCTTAAAAATTGAGAAAATTTCACTTGTACTGACAATTTCACTATGACTTAGGAAACTATTTTGCCTTTAAAATAGGTGATAATAATTCATATCAATTATTGTCTTAAAATATTAAGTAAATGTACCACAACTTCTTTATCCATTCATCTATCGAAGGACATTTTGGTTGTTTCCATGTCTTGGCCACTGTAAACAAAGCTGCAATGAACATTGGAGTACACGTGTCTCTATAGAGAAATGCTTTTATATTTTTGGGGTAGATACCCAGGAGAGCGATTGCTGGGTCATATGGTAATTCTATTGGTAATTTCTTGAGGAACCTCCACACTGCCTTCCATAGCGGCTGCACCAGTCTGCATTCCCACCAACAGTGTATGAGGGTTCCTTTTTCTCCACAGCCTCTCCAACACTTGTTACTATTTGTTTTGTTGATGAAAGCCATTCTGACTGGGGTGAGGTGATATCTCATTGTGGTTTTCATTTGCATTTCTCTGATGATTAGCGATGTTGAGCATTTTTTCATATGTCTATTTGCCATTTGTATATCCTCTTTGGAGAAATGTCTCCTCAGGTCCTCTGTCCATTTTTCAATTGGGTTGTTTGTTTTTTTGTTGTTGAGTTTCATGAGTTCCTTGTATATTTTGGATATTAGCCCCTTATCAGAGGAACTGTTTGCGAAAATCTTCTCCCATTCAGTTGGTTGCCTCATTATTTTGACAATAGTTTCTTTTGCTGTGCAGAAGCTTTTCAGTTTCATATAGTCCCATTCGTTTATTTTAGTTTTCACTTCCATTGCCTTTGGAGTCAGATACATAAAATGCTCTTTGAACCCAAGGTCCATAAGTTTAGTACCTATGTTTTCTTCAATGCAGTTTATTGTGTCAGGTCTTATGCTTAAGTCTTTGATCCATTTTGAATTAATTTTGGTACATGGTGACAGATAGCAGTCCAGTTTCATTCTTTTGCACGTAGCTATCCAATTCTGCCAGCACCATTTATTGAAAAGGCTGTCTTTCGTCCATTGTATGTTTTTAGCTTCTTTGTCAAAAATTATCTGTCCATACTTATGTGGTTTTATTTCTGGGTTCTCAATTTTATTCCATTGGTCTATGTGTCTGTTTTTCCGCCAATACCAAGCTGTTTTGATTATTGTAGCCCTGTAGTACAAGGAAAAATCAGGGAGTGTGATACCTCCAGTATTGTTCTTTTTTTTTAATATTGCTTTGGCTATTCGGGGTCTTTTGTGGTTCCAACCAAATCTGATGATTTTTTGTTCTATTTCTTTAAAAAATGCCATTGGGATTTTAATGGGGATTGCATTAAATCTGTATATGGCTTTGGGTAATATGGCCATTTTAACTATGCTGATTCTTCCAACCCATGAGCACGGAATGTCTTTCCATTTCTTTGTGTCTTCTTCAATTTCTTTCAAAAATGTCTTATAGTTTTCAGCATATAAATCCTTCACATCCTTGGTTAAGTTTATTCCTAGGTATTTTATTCTTTTGGCTGCAATTGCAAAAGGAATTGTTTTTTCTATCTCTTTTTCTGAGATTTCATTGTTGGTATATAGGAAAGCAATGGACTTTTGTACGTTGATTTTGTAGCCAGCAACTTTACTGTATTCATTGATTGTTTCTAATAGCTTTTTGGTGGAGTCTTTAGGTTTTCTATATATAGCATCATGTCATCTGCAAAGAGTGACAATTTAACTTCTTCATTCCCAATTTGGATGCCTTTTATTTCTTTCTCTTGCCTGATAGCTCTGGCGAGGACTTCCAACACTATGTTGAAAAGCAGAGGTGATAGGGGACAACCTTGTCGTGTTCTGAACGTAGAGCAAAGGGCTTCAGCTTTTCACCATTAATTATGAGCGTTAAGGAAAGATGATATAGGAGCATTTGTGACAACATGGATGGATCTTGAGAGTATAATGCTAAGTGAAATAAGTCAGATAGAAAAAGCAGAGAACCCTATGATTTCACTGATATGTGGTATATAAACCAAAAAGAACAAGACAAACAAATGAGAAACAAAAAATCATAGACACAGACAATAATTTAGTGGTTACCAGAGGGTAAGGGGGTGGAGGGTGGGTGATGAGGGTAAAGGGGATCAAATATATGGTGATGGAAGGAGAACTGACTCTGGGTGGTGAACACACAATGGGATTTATAGACGATGTAATACAGAATTATACACCTGAAATCTATGTAAATTTACTAACAATTGTCACCCCAATAAATTAAAAAAAAATTAGATACAGAAAAAAAAAATATTAAGTAAGTTAGTACCATATGCTTCTTTGGTAGAAGAAGTTGAGTCCTGGAAGTAATAAATAACCAGAAACTATAGCATGCTGTCTTTAATTTATAAGATTCTCTGGAGGGATTGGTTTAGTAACCTAAAGCTGAGGGTACTTTCAAGGCTAAACATTGGCTTTGGGTGATGGGTCCCCACTGTCACTTAGTGGAACAGCATTCACTTCCACTACAGAGTCTGATTCCATATTGATTAGGTGACCTTTGTCAAAATGACTTTAGGGCTATGATTTTTTGTTGTGAGTTGTTCTTTTTGCACCACTGTGTAGACTAATGAGCAGAAATCCAGCTAAATAGCCTACCAGATTAGCTTCTTTCAAAGAAAGACATACAGGGAACTTGAGAAGTGGAAAGGTGGTGACACAGTGGGACAGAAGACGAAGGTATCTCATCACACTCTGTATTAAAATGGCTTGGAAAATCACTTAATAAGTCTAGTCCTCAGTTTCTTTTCTGCAAAATCTGTGCTTAGTCTAACATGTTACATTGTCCCTTTTAGCCTAAGATTTTACACGAAAGTTAAAAAAAAAAAATCCTGAGAGTACAAATAGTCCTTTTTTGAAAATGACCTATGCTGAATATTTCAAAGTTATAAGAAGTTATTCTTAGCACTAATAGTTGAATGCCCCTATTTGAGACATAGTAGGCTATTTTAAAATGCTCCCAACCCCTTGCCTCATCATTATTCATACCCCCTCTATAGTTTGAGGGTCAAAGATAATGTCTAAAGCTATTATTTTCCCCTAACCTGAGAGAAAATATGCCATACTCTCATTAAACATAAAGTAAATGGTTATAAAATGAAAGGTTGTAATGGGAGTTTTCAAGGACAAATTCCCTACTTTCATTTTCCTTTGAAAGTTAGAACTGTCACATTTGTCACAAACACCCTTTGTATTATTTTCTGTTATTTTCATTAAAGTACATTATCTGTCACACACTTTTCTTTGAACGTCGTGTTACCATATTTATGAGCCCATGAATCAAAACATGTAAGATAAATTATATAAATGTTTACATATTAATCAACATGATATTATTAAAGAAGGAAGTAAATAAACATAAAAAAGCAATGAGGGTTTTTTCTTTTTATAGTGCTTTACACATTAAAAGGGTGTAATGCTATATGAAATATGTATCTAATACTAGCCCAGTAGTGCTATGCAGGATAAGGTAGCCAACAAAGAATCTAGATAAAATCTCGCCATGATAAAAATTAAATCAATATTTTAAAGGGGTCTTTATAATGAAAATGATAATCCACAAAACCATAATATACATTATGCTGAGTGTAATATTACACTCGGAAGTGTAAATTATCCACACAGGGGTCCTCAAAGACTATGGCCACAGCTAATCAAATCCTATATTCCATGAGCAGCAAAATTCATCTGTTTTACTTTATCCAGGTGGAAAAATTTATCATGATTTCAAGAATAAAAGAAATTTTTAATATTCATCTAATTTTGTCTTTGTTGTCTTCAAATATGAATATAGACATTTGAATATCTAAAAAAATATGGTATTTGCTTTTTCAAGAGCCCAAGAAAAATTCATTTTAAAACTACACTCAAAAATGTGTATTATACTTTTATATATTCATTCATAGTTACTTTTGAAAATTATTTTAAAACTATTGTTTTTCTTTTCTACAAGTGTCAGGATTAGAAATTTGTGCAGTTTTTCAAGTCTGTAATTTTCATGTGGTTTTACTTATTTTTTTTTTAGTAATTATTCAGTATTTTTTCCATTTAAGAGTTCTATACTGTGGTATGGGAAAAAAAACACACAGTAAAAATACAAATGACACATATGTCTTCACTATTTTATCAATACTAAAATATGATTATTTACCTCACTGGTAAAGCATTAAACCATATGCATAAAATGAACCAAACCAATAAGTCAACTTTTAATCCCTAATGCTCTTTGCTGCTTCAGGATTTCTACCGTTCACGATACCATGTTTTGGTAAGGGTTACCAGTGAAGAGAAGTCAAGTAACAACACTTGAGTTTCTAGGGAAAAAAAAGAAAAATGACATCCTTGATTTTGATTAAAAGTTACTATTAAAAGACAACTGAAGTAACTGTGAACAGAATGTGTTGACAATTCTGCTATTATCTTATTCCTCTGGGATGAACAGATTCCAAGATCATGGGGATATATGACATGGCGATGTCATCTATATTTATGGGAACTATGGCCTCCTAAGATATTTACCTTATAATCCCAAATATGTTAATGAGAATATATTTTAACCTAGCAATATATTCGAAAAAGGAAATACTCTCATTCATTCTCAGATGCCAAGTGCTAGATACCAAGAATACACAGATGAATAGTACAATGTTTCTCTATTCAGAAACCTTCAATCTAATGGGAGCCTGATCTATCAAACACTTTCATTCTGTGTAATAAGTAGGTCCAAGTATAGAAGGAATTATAGAACCCCTTGAGAAAAGGGGCAAGCAGGTCGTCAAGTATGTGTGACACTTAAATATTATGGTAAAGGACAGTTAAATAGGGCAGACCAACGCTTCCACAAGAAACAACTAGAACATTTGCTTAAAATACGAAATTCATATCTAAGGCATCAGAGAAGTGCTGGGATAGTTAGAAGAAACTGGGATAATTAGAGATGGCAATATCCCAGAGAAAGGAGACCCTCAGAGAATTGAGCTGACTTTTGCAGAAGTGTTTTCCCTGAGGGAATTTGCTGATTCTGCCTTTATAGAGGAGGCTAAGAATATAAGCTACATACAAAAGAGGTCTGTTGTTTGGAAGAGAAAAATTAGCAGAGCTTTCAGTGGTCTCATGGGACTGCAAAGAGAAAATGGAAGCATGATGGCTCCTAAATATATGGCTGATTTCCCTATAAAGCTGTATGGAGGATGAAGAGGCTCAAAAGACTAAACAGAGAGCTTTTGAAAAGAAAATGGAACAAGTCTAGCGCCGATGAAGAGATAATGACTAACTCCATTCAACATGCAGGAGAGGGTTGTGGAAACAACACCAACCATGCATCTAAAAGGACTGAGAGAGGGAGGGAAAATCAGAAGTAGAACTAAACATTACTCACCTGCAAGCCAGCAGACCCAAAAAATCCTAAACCAAGGGAACAGAGGAGATGATTGAAACAGACCCAGGGATCATACAGATATTTAGTTGGTAGAACAGGTCACTGAAAGAACTATGATGAAGCTGTTAAACGAAAATAAAGGAAGAGATTGAGAAGGTAAAGGCATGGTGAATTATACTAGAATATGAAATATGTAAAAGCAATATAATGAAAATATAGATGAAAAAATAAAAGTTTAAAAATAAGAACTCAATAGATGGATTCAACAACAGCTTAGATACAGCAGAGTATACAGTGAACAGTCTGGAATACATGTCAATAGAAGATAAACTTACCGAAGAAAATAAAGAAAAAAGAAGAGAAAATAAAGAAAAGAATGTAAGAGGAGCACTGGACAGAAAGATTATGTACAGCATATCTATAATTGTTGTTTCAGGGGAAATTAGTAAGAGAAAGAGGGATAAATTATATTTAAAGAGATAAAATGGTAAAAAAAAAATCCAAAAACTGAAAAAAGATACCATGTTTCCCTGAAAATAAGACAGGATCTCATATTAATTTTTGCTCCAAAAGACGCATTAGAGCTGATTGTCCAGCTAGGTATTATTTTGGGGAAAACACGGTAGTATAAAAGAAACAAGAAAGAAGTAAACATGAAATAGATAGCCAAAGAGAAAATGAATAATGGTAATAATATAAACCTGGATATATAAAAAGTTACATTGAATATAAATAGGCTAAAACAATAATTATAACACTAGCATTGCCAAATTGAATTACATAAGAGCAAAACCAAAATCTATATATGGCTCACAAGAGGCACACAAAAGAATGCTCAAAATTAAGAACATGAAAGAAGGTCTTTCATGAACACACCAACCCCAAAAAAGCCAACCATCATGGTTGTATTATCATTATAGCCAAGTCAGATGCTAAAGGAAGAAATACTACTATAAGTTTCACAATAACTTAAAAATACATAAAGCAAAATTTGATAACTAAATAAATGAGAAATCCACAAACATAATGGGATTTTAATATTCCTCTCAAAAAGCTAAGAGAAATAGCAGACAGACAGACACACACACATACACACACAAAAAAAAAAAAGACTAAGGACACAGAGGCTATAAATAATACAATTGACACCTATGCACTAGTCGGCATATGTAGAACATTCCACCCAACAAAGAATACTATATTTTGTTTTTTAAGTGCACCTGTAACATTTTTTTTTTTTAAAAAATGACCACTTGCTAATCCATACAGCAAGTTTCAACAAACCTGAAAGCATTGGTAAAATTCAGACTATTTTTCTCACACTCATAAAAAATGATAAGTAGGAAATCCCCAATTATTTGAAACGCTTGCCATATACTACTGAATAACCCATGGGTAAAAGAAGAAATCACTCCAGGATTAGAATGATAATGTGGACATGACATATCAAAGCTTGTGAAATTCTAAATTGGCACTTAGGAATGTAAAGTATATGCTACACATACACATATATCTGTATATATGAAAGACTGAAAATGCCTGATGAATTTTGGGGCTTTTATCATGATTCATGATCAAGGCTTTTATCTCAAGCTGGAATTTTTAAAAAAAGCATATCACATTCTCAGAAATTAGAAGGGAATAATAAATGAAAATAAGGACAGATATTAGTGAAATAAAAAAACATACATACAATAAACAGCATCAACCTAGGCCAAAGTTGATTGTTTCTCAAAGATTAATAAAATTGATAAACCCCCAGCAAGACTAATCACAGAAATAAGAAAGAAACACAAATTACCAATAGCAATAAAGACATCATTACTTAGATGCCCTAGGGTGGTAAGGCGATAAACAAATAAATGAAATAAATAATCTGATCCCAGACAATTATGAGAATAAACAAACTATAACTACATCAAGAAAACAAAGGAATTTCACAGGCATAGTTTAGTGAAAGACATCAGACACAAACATGCATACTCTATGATTCATTTACAAGCATAAAAACAGGCCAAATTAACTGCTGTTGTCAGAAGTGGACAGAATTCACCCTTGGTGAATTAATTAATAGGAGGCATCTTTGGTTACCCTGGTGGTGGTGGTGGAGGGGGGTCCTGTGGCCTTACTATTCCCTGTGTTTTGATCTGGAAGCTGGGTATATGAATATTCTCAGTGTGTAAAAATTATGTGAAATATAGAGAAGATTTTGGCACATGTTAAAATGCATACATGTTAAACTTGAAAATATTTGCATTAAAAAAACAGTGACAAGTCTCTAGAAGATACATATGCTGTATGTAGATATCAGATCACTAAAACATATTAATGCAAGAAACTTTAGAGTTCTTAAATATTTGACATCTTTTTCCTGAATGAAAGGACACAGAGATGTTTCCTTGTAATATTCCAACTGTATTTGAGCAATTTACTAATGATGTTGTTGTTTTTTTCCTGAAAGATCAACCTCTGTTACCCCATTTCTGGGAGTTGGCTCACAATTTGCATGTCTGTGTGGGCAGGGAGAATGGGCGAGGTGGTAACTGTAGCTCTTTCTGTCACTAGTTTTCCAAACATAAATTCATAATTGAAATTATGCTAGGAACCTAGAGAAAGAGTGAAAGATATCTTTGAATGATTGATGTAAATAAATAGATACATACTAAATAAAAATAAACAAACCGACAGACCAACAAATAGCTAAGGTTTCTCTGAGAATGAATGGAAAGGGAAATGAGAGTGATGTGGTGTGTCCCTAAAAGGGCCAGGCATGAAGGGTCCACAATGGAAAGAATGAGGATCCTTCCACTATGTAAATAAAACTCTTATCCTTTGGTTGTCCTAATTCTGAGAACCACAGAATTTCAGTGATGGGATTTTTAATGAGGTTTAATACCTCATTAGTAAAATTGTCCTCCTTATCACATGCATTATCAGATGGATTGCTATGTGTTTGGATCAAGTGAAGACCAAATACTCTCACAAAGTAAACGTACCAATGAAAAATGCAATGGCATACAGGTAACGCTGGTGCCCAGATTTAGAATCATTCTGTTGGTCATCACTGGCAGAATCATACTGAACACGGCAATTGAATTGCTTCCAAAAAAAAAAAAAAACAATCTGTCGGATCATATTAATATTGTAAACTTTATAATTTGATTGGCTTTGTATTTTTATTTTGCTTATACCCAGTGTACATATTGGTTTGGTTTTAAAGTTGGATAACACTATAATTATAGAAACTTCATAACAATGTTATATGCATACATGTATTAATTTAAACTTCTAATTCAAACTTCACTTTATTAAAAACAAAATGTTCTTTAAATCTTTCAATGAGGAACCATATTTTAATGAAGTTAAAACACTGGAGTAAACACTTTCTTGTTGAATGGAATGTTTGCTTTTAATGCATAACATCAAAGAAAAAAATTGCTCTGATAAAGTTAAACAGGTAAGGAGCATGTTATTCAATGGCTATTGCAGTAGGAGAGAGAGCTCAGAATTCAGGTTGAACTCAACTGTCCTGAAACAAAGGTTGGGTAATCTTAGGTTATCAGTGCTTGCTAATTCTCTTTACCAAGGAAAAGTAAACCTTCTCAGATCTTCAGGACAGGTAACAGTTTTATAACTTGGATCAAGGCATGTGCTAAATTAAGGTCCTACCCTCCCACAAAAACCAGGAAGTCGGCTCTCTCTTCTTGATGATCATATGTCTAAGGGATGGATTCCTGGATTTTGAGAAAACACATTCCTGAGATGTAAACCTAGCAAGAAGCTTTTTAAAAGGTTCACATTTCAAAGGGGTCGAGAAAGAATTTTCAATTATAAGTTTTCTTCAGTAAATGCTGTAAGGAAAAGGTCAGGCACCAGGAGTCAGGAAGAAGCCTGTCTAAAGTTTAGTACTTTTCAGGGGAAAGTTAAAGCCATCAGAGTCAGTAACATTATATTGACCTTACATTGGCCACTTGTTCACAATGATCATAATGTACTCATGTAATCTGCTCAGTTTAATCTGGTTAATTTTCAGGCCAATAGCTCATGTTTGGAACTAAAATACCCTATTTCATCATGTTAAGAAACCTAGCGTAGAATAGGTTTTTGTTTTGTTTTGTTTTAGTTCTGTGAGTGTTATGTATCAAAAGCACTAGTAAATTTAGTAAATTTATCACGATTGTGTTTATTTGTATTTATTTATTTTTATTCAATTTACTTAAACTAAATAGCAACAAATAGTTCATACATTTCCCCACTGTATGTGTTTTAATTACCGACCCGTAAGCCACACAGATGAATGTGAATAATTCAGGGCAATTAACAGTTAAAGGGCATCGAGTGGTTGAGTGTTTGTGGGACGAAGCAAGGAGACCCTACAGGAGTACATTTCATTAAACCAAAGTCGATTTAAATTGTGGGAAGCAAATGTTCAAGGACAGTTTTAAAACTTGCCGTTCTAGACTCACATCTAATTTGTAGAAGCTTAATAAGATAAAGGTGCATGCTTCAACAGGATGCATCAATAAGTTTAACAAATCCGCATTAACAATTTATTTCTAGCCCACAAGCATTAATCTGCTAGCTATCAGAGATACAGTTGATTAGGTCATTGTCCTTTGCCCTCAGGAGGTTAACTTCCAGAAGGGAGACACACACACTCCCAGATAATTTTGATACAATAAGCTAAAACGAAAATGTCTCCCTTCTACTCTTAAGCAGTGCACATGAGTCCTTAGTTGGTCGATTTCAGAGTACTTGGAAAATGCAAGTCATGCTTTTCCAAGTGTCCCTATTTTTCATCTTTGGTCCATGTTCAGTAAGCAACAAGATGAAGGCGAATTCAGCATATATTACAAATTAATAACCTTTTAAGCCTTAGCATGGGAATTCTATGTAAAAAGTATATTTATTAAAATAACTTATTTATACTCATAATTAACCAAACAGCAAATATATTTTATCTGATTACTGAATACTTTCCTTAAGATGTCACTAACATACTGGTATTCCCACACAGGGCTTTAAGCCCAGCACGGACTGGGAGGCTTCTCTATCTCTTGGAAAGAAATTATTCCAGATGCAAGGCCCATTCTTAGGCAACCACATGGGGGGTCAAAAGACTGCATGCAGGAGACCGCCTTTCCCAACAAGCAAAGACTACTAGTTTAGAAAGTAATTAATAAAATCGCATTTTCTTGTAGCCATATTAATCATGCTACACCAGTGTCCACTGCTCAGAGATAAACTAGTTTAACTGTGGCATTAAATTCTAAGGGTTTCTTCTCTTAGACTTTTGCATATGCTACTATGTTGTATTCTGCCTTGTAAATTAATCTTTTATTTTCTCCCTAATTTATTTTCCAAATTTACTTCCTAATACATACAATGTACCTTGAAAAATGCCTAAAATTGATTTTACTCTTAAAGAAAAAAATCTTTCTATCTGCACTCAACATTATCCCAAAGATGAAGACATTAAGACGATGAGAAACATCTTCCTTTCTTTCAATATTGAAAAGAATGAAAACGAGGTTACCACGTGTGGGCATTTTACAACACAGACGTGGAATATAATCCACACACGCGCCTCTCTCACAGAGCAGAAAAATCTCCACAGCACTCTCAGATCTTGATATGAGTACATTTTGGTGATATTTACATTCAAATGGAGATAGGATCATAACGGGTTTAGCTGGAGCTATTTGCTCATCAGGACTATAGGCCCGTCAGGACTCATCCTTGTTAAGTATTCCATTTCTTTAGAACAGAATCTAATTGTTTCTTGAATGATCCTTGTGTTTTGCCTCAGCAATTGTGCCTGATAGGCCATTCCATATGTTTATTATGTTCTAAGTAGGAGGGAAAAATCTTGCAAACATCTGTTATGGGTTGTTTTTCCAAAAAAAAAAAAAATTTCGTTTACATCCTTTGAAATCGATACATTGCTGGAAATGGTCAATCCATTGACATTACATATTAATAAAATAGTATGTGGTTTAACCACTGCAATATCTGTAGTTTTATTTGTGTTATTCTCCTGATACTAAATTCTGTTCTGTTAGAAATTAAAATGATCTTGATTTTATCATCTATTAGAAAAATAAAACAATAAAATAAAACCTAGATAGCATCTGCTCTCCATAACAAGGGATTTTTTTTTTCTTTTAAATGAAGCTGCCACTTGATTCATAAGCCAACCTCTGTTACAGATTGTACAAATCTAGGGGTGTATAAACAGAGCTGTAGCGAAGTAAGACAAATGGAATGCTTTTAAAATTGAAGAACTCAAATTGTCCCCCATTTATTTCTTTTTATGCTTCTACTAATAGTTTTATAATAATGCATATATCTTGGCCTTCTCCTTCTGTCGTTTATTCTTTGTTTTGAAAGTCTAAATGTTATTTACAGGTCTATGTGTTATTAGTATATTTTCATAAGCCACTTCAAACTTTTATAAAGGCAAAATTTAAATAAATAAAAGACAATATTAACAATAAGGAAAATGTCTTAAATTTGTATGATATCATTAACATATTTGCTTATAAACTCTCATATGACTCTTATAACAACCTACAGAAGATCGCATATTTATTTTGTTTTTCACATCACCTGAAAAGGAGAGGGAAACTCAGAGAAATAAAATAGCTAATCCCAAATGGCAAAACTGGATAGGACCTAGGTCTCTGGGTTACAGAATCTTTTCAGTGCATCAGTTTTCCTATAAATTGTGCCCACTTTTACATCTTTTACATATTTTATTTGTTAATAATTGACTTATATCTAGCTTCAATTCATTTAGAGTTACTAAATGTTTAAATAACTTTTGGTGTGTAAGTGTGTGTGTGTGTGTGTGTATGTGTGTGTGTGTGTGTGTGTGTGTTCACCAATACCAAGACATGAAGATTACATAATTGATAAGAATTTGAGGGAAGCATATATGACATAACCCCAAAAGAAAGAAGAAATTCAGAGAGAAAGAGAAGGAATTTTGATGTCCAGCCAGTATATAATCTTATTTAATTGGCATGCTCCATCAGCTAAAGATATCCAGGGATCCATAGGTGATTAAAAACAGGAGGATGGCAACTGAACAGAAACACTTAGGAAACATTCTTGTATTTTGGTGAGGAAGGAAAACTGCATTCTGGGTTTCATTAACTCTCATAGTGTGATCATGCAGAAGCGTGGTCCTGCTTTAGTAATTTAGGTCATGGGTCCTCTAGATCCACGAACAAACCACTCTTAACTCTATCATGCAGTTCGTACAGAACAGGTTTTATAGGCGTGCCAATGGGAGTGTGTGGCTGTACTCCTGGAAAGTAAGCCATGTGGTCCCACCATCTGAGCACACATAGGTGATATAAGAAGCCAAAAATGAGAGACAGATAAAATGGAGGGATTATCTTTACTCCATGTTCTTCTCATATCAGAGAACTTACATTAAATCTTGTGCTCTTCATGTTCTTGTTTTCTACACCATTCTGCTTGTTAAAGATGACCCATAGCTTCCTAGGGTCACACAACCAGCAATTTGGTTGGATGAAAACTGGCAGAATTTAGATACATACTCTCAGAGATGATTTGGAAAGGGAATAACAGATTCACTGCTGCTTAAGCTCTTCAAAGTAGACAACACTATTTTGGTGAAGGGGGGAGTTATGTTATTGGGTCAAGTGGAAGTGCATTCCAGCGTTCTTTTGCCAAAGGTCCACTACAAACAGTGATATGGGAAATCTTAATGTTTTAAATGGAGACATAACAATTATTAATAGTGGCATGTTACATAGTTCCAGTTCTAGGCTGTATGCAAAGGATTTTCTAACTCCTGCAGTTATCTCTGTACTAACACTCAAAATTTCAAGTCAAGATTTATCACTGTGTCATCAAAATGTACTCCTCCTATTCCCACATCTCTTACGTTTGTTTTGAATTGCCACCATCCTCTCTGTCAAACAAATTTGAAATTTCTTATTTTATATATGTGTCCACCAGTATTATGTGACTTGGGGTCCTTGGGTGTTAGAATGGTTTCAAGTTTTGGAGCCAAACATCCACATTTCACTCCTACTCTGCCTTGTATTTGCTGCATAATTTAGACCTATTATTTTAACTCCTTTGAGACTCTATTTTCTCAACCTGAAAATGAGAAGAAAAGGAATTTCAGAAATATAAACTTCTGGTAAGACTTAACTGAATGTAGAATTTCTAGCAAATCTGGAATAAAAAAAGCACGCAGAGAATTTTAACCCTGCTCTATATTCTTCATTACACATTCTTCCATTAGTATATACACTTTTATTCATTCTCTGTTTATCATTTCCATTGCTACTAATCAGGTAAACACCTCTTGCCTCAACTAGTACAATGGCCAATTAATGGATGACCCTGGCACCTCTGCCCAACCACCCTCCCCAACCATGTTGCAATTGTTTCTGTAACTACAGTGCAGAACGCATCATGTTACTTCTCTATAAAATATGTTAAATATCCCTCTGGTTGCTAAAATAAAACAAAAGCTATGAAACTTGGCATTTAAGAGCCTCCATTATCTGGCCCAGCAGCATTTTCCACTTCAATTTAACTTACTACCTTTAATGTCCTCTTATGTAGCCTTCTATCATGCCAAGTGTTATTTTTAATGTAAGTATAATAATATACAACTTATTATCATTTATGTTTTAAAATTATATACCCTTACTTTCTATAGACTCTTTTAATCGTCACAAGTATGCAACCGGTAAACGGTACAAAAAATAAAAATAAAAAATAAGGACGTTGGAGCCTTACTGCCTCGGTTGGAAACGGAGCTTTGCCACTTCCTAGACCTGTGACCTTGAACAAATTACTTAATCTTTTATTTTATAGACGTTCAGAGGACATTTCATTTCAAAGATATGGTTTAAAAACCATACAATTTTCCAGAATCCAAATGTAACGTCTCTCGTATCAAGCGGGGCAGAATTTTCTTCCATTCACTCATCACAAATATTATTTAGTTGTCAACGATAGCAATGAGTATATAATTAAATATCTTAATGAATATCAATATTTTTGTTTTCTCAAACACGTAAGAACACACACACACACACACACACACACACACACTGGTCTGTATACACACAGAGAGAAATCCATTGGCTTGACTGAATTTCTAGAGTGTAAGCGTGATTCATCAAAGGCAGTAGCAAAATATACAACCTTGATATCTTTCATAACAGGACACAGAACAGTAAGTTCAGGGAAGAGAATGAAAAGTAATGTTAGAAAACACACTCAGAAGTTTACAAATGCAGATGTTTCATTATATATGACCTCGTGTTCTGGAGTAACTCTACATCTTTCCAGGATAAATCTTACACTCATCATCAAATGGTGAAAACAGTCTTAAAAAAAAAGAAAAAAAAATATATATAATTTTGACATTTTCATAATTATGCTTCAATTCTTCTTTTAAGGATCAAGAACTATAACCAAGGACATTTCTCCTCATAATGAAGTGTTTTCCTTTTCACTGTTCTTTTCATCTCCATTCCTTTTCATGTTTCTGTTAGAAAGATGGTCTCGTTCATGCTACCCCTCTAGTATGGCATGCTCATGTAGAGCTTTAGTGTTTACACTTTGCTAACTGAACTACCAAGCATTGTAGTTTTGGTGGGCTTGAAAGTTTGGGGGATAAATGTGCCTAATCCCTTCAGTCACGTTTACCTTAAGTCCTCACTTCTCTAAGCAAAGTGACTCTTATCATCTCTATATAAAAACAACACAAGCTTGGTGGTAAAAATGTGAAAAACATAGAAAGGGAAAGCAACATATTTTCTCATAGTCACACAATCCAGAAGTTAATTCATTCATTAGCTACACATTCATTCTTTTAAGAAACATGCATAGATATGCTCTACTGTCTCCAGTCCTGTATTCAAGATGGGGTAACTTGGTCTTTCAGGCTCTCAGGACACCACTCCATTGCAATATAAGCATAATAGTAAAATGCATCTTTTTAACACTGAACTGCATCCTACACATTTTGAAATGTTACGTATTTCCATATACACGGCGGATGGCATATGCTCTCAGTTTCTTTTCTGAGTTGTTCTTTTTGGAAAGCCTCATGAGCTTTAACTGATGTGTCACAATCATCAATGATTTCAGCTATTTTATATTTTCAACTTTTTCTTGAAAAAAAGCTGTTAAATTTTATTTTGAAACCCAATCCATATTCCACATTAAACAAGAAATTTAAAAATTAAGATATTAAAAGTCATAACAAATTCAGTGAATCCAGGATTTTTAGTGCACTTATTTTATTAAGAAAATAGAAGTAAACTAAATTACCTATTTCTAACTAAAATATTTGATCAACCACAATTGCAACTGAAAAAAAAAATCTGTAGCAACAAAATGTATGCATGTATATTTATAGAATCAAATCAAGTCATTTAATAAAGCACCAAATTTTTTAAGAAGGTAAATTCTTAAAATAAAAAAAAAATAGTTCTACAGGCTCCTGTGTTTTTCTGCTTAGCAGTCGTGCAGGCTACTCAACAGAAATATTGTTAGCATATTGGGAACGAGTCAAGTTAACGTGAGTTCAATGCTTGGGTTCAAGTTCTGCCAGTGCAACACTGAAGTTTCTTAACATTCAGTTTCTTCTGTGGAAAATGCAGTTGATAACATTTTGCATAAGGTTGTTGTATTAAATAAACGTCTGTAAACTGCTTAGCCTAGTGCCTGGTACTCAGTGAGCACTGAGTCAGGGGTTCTTAACCCTTGCCCTGTTTTCCTATTCATTCTGAAACACTAATGCCATGAGGTGTCCTGAAAAACACAATCTTATTACATTTTTCAATCACTTATAAGAATGCAAAAAAGCCAAAATGATGCCCTAGGCTCACAATAAGAAAAAAGAAAAAAAAAAAAAAACACCCCACTAACACAATTTAGGCTCTATTGAAAAGCGTGTTTTTACTATTTCTTTTGACATGCATGAAACAGTCTTTTTTGATGGGAAGACATATACCTTGACTTTTAAATTCCATGTGGAGCTTGAGTGTGTTGGTGTAAAAATAAAAGTAGAATTCTTCTTACAGAAAAGCCACTTTTTTCTTTGTTTATGATAATGCTTTAGTCAAGGTCTTTGGTAATAGAAATTAAGGTTATCAGGAATATGTTGAAAACAAAACTATTAGACAAATGGAAGTAGAGACAGGAGAAAACAAGTAGAATGGAAATTTGAGCCACCTCTGGAGCCTTCGAAATAAAGACTGACCCCAGACAGCTTAAATATATGGCACCATCAGTGTTACAGACGTTAAAGTTCACAAAATGTTAAATATTTACCCCTTAAGTCTAGTTAATTGACAGCCTGGAGGAAAAGCCTCATGTTTTCATATTATTATTGTCTGAGAGCAAGGTGTTAGAGTCAGTGACTCCACTATTTTAAGACTTTTTTTTTTAACTTATACTTCATCTAAATGTAATGATTAAGCCTAATATTAATAACAATGACTAATATTTCCTGAGCACTTAGAACCAGACAGTGCCTGGTATTATCTCATTCAACACTCACAAAACTATTGGTTTGCTGTGATAGGTATTTCCATTTTATAGAAGCATAGTGGAGGCTTGGTTTGTTAAGAAACTTGTCCAGTAACCCCCAGCTAGTAAATGACAGAGACATATTTCAAATCTAGAGTTTCTGATAGAAAAATCAGCTACACTAAAAGATTCCAAGAGCAGCAAGAAGTGTAAATGCTTAGGAAGACCATGATAAGCCTTTCCCAGATCTCGGCCAAAAGTCAGTGGTTTAAGAGAAGGCTGCATCACCCCTAAGCACACAGCAGGCATTGAGTGTTCTCCAGTCTCCCACTTTTAATGCATTTCGCCTTTCATTTTTCCTTGGATCATTTTGGGTAGCTATCAAGCCGGAGTGAAAAGGTATGCTCAGTGATGCATGCTTAAATTAGATTTGCTCTTATTGCTTTATTTACCCCGTCATGATAAATCATAACATTTTTATCCTCTGCTTAACTGCATATTAAAATGACATGAGATGGTAACAGTTTAGTGGGTAAAAAATTAGAAGAATGTTTTTTTGTGGGGTCTTTTTGATTTTTTTTCTGTGAGCTACATTTAACTTGCACCTATATTTCCTTCTGAATGTATATGAGGGCCCTTTGAAAAATCACATCCTTTTGCCTTGATATCAATAGTAATTATCAGGAAAAGCAATCAGTAATAGTTGTGACAGTCCAGCAAAACAAAATAGCAATCAACTCCAAGAAAACGGCATTTTAAATGCCATCTACTGATGAAATGTACTTCATCGTGACAGACTTTTAAATATATAAAGAGTTATTTTAATTTCTGTAAATCCAGGCCTTTCTACCTTTCCTAAAATGCCATGGTTGCTGACATCCCTCTGGGCGTTACTAATACCTAAGTGTATAAACTACCTCTTCCATTCAAAATTCCCATTTCAATTGGTTATATGGATATTTTGGAAATATATATGCCACCTTTTGCTAAAATTTCCAAGTTACTTCATATATTTTCAAATGTTTTTGAATAATTTATGTATGTTGGCCTTATTAAAGAGAAAACCACAGACCCAAAATGGCATCACTTATGCCCATGATACCAAATAGATTAAATGCTTGACCTACTTGCTGTTTCAACCTCTTCGAGAAACATAATCTTAATCACTTGATCTGGAATATTCTGATCAATTCCAAGGAGGTGATCTATCATGTGGGCCCTCTCCATCCTTCACAGAAAGAAGAGACAATCTGCATGATAAAAATAGTTGACATTCCTTTCCCCCCAAAAGAAGATGTCCTGGTCTAAAAATAATAATTTCTTTTGTTGGTAGCTCCTTTGCCCCATTCTTCTTCCTAAAAAAAACTTCCACAGTGTACAACCACTGGGAGTACCCTTCTAGTTGCTAAATGGGGTGCTGCCTGATTTATGAATCCCTTAATAAAGCCAACTAAATCTTCAAATTTTCTCAGTTGAAGTTTATTCTTTAAAAGCATATTATGCAATAAATGTTTCTCTAAAAAAATTTCCTGTCCTCCTTTTCTTTCAGAAATGCTGGATTTATTTCCATTATTCCCAAAGTGGTTATCTAGATGTCAAATCAACATCTTAATATACTAGCAACAAGAGCTTAAAGGTGTGGTTAAACCCTTGGAAATTAAAAAAAGAGAAAAAAGTAGAGTCCAGAAATAACAACAGAAGTGTTTGTAAAGGTAAACAACAATGGAATTAGCATCTGCCTGTATTTACTTGTTTATATCTAGGATTCTAGAAATTGGATCTTAATGAACCAGAAAGTATTAAATGTGTGAAATAATGATAAATAACATAAATGTTAAACAGCTAAAATCCAAGGGACAAATCCAGTTTTTATGGTTAAAGGAATCAAGGTAGAAAGAACTAAAATTCGGGATTAAAAAGGACAAACTGTGGTATGCCATTGGAGGGAAGAGGGTTTGGAGTGAAATAATTCTCAAGTCTTTGTATTACCCAGAAAAAAGGTAAAAATATTACTTATACTTAAACATTTTAAGTTAAATATGAATATTAACATTCCAAAGGCACTGACAAAAATAATTTTTAAATGGTATGTATATCCTCCATATTAATTAAGGAAAAATAATGAAATACAAAAGGGAAACTCAATCCAAATGAATGGCAAAAAAAAAGGGGGGGGGGAGAAAGAAATAAAGAAAAAAATAGAAAAATAGTAAGGAAACATTATAAAAAATAAATTATGTATAACTTTTCTAATATAAATGAAATTTGAAGTACACATATGAACAACAAAAATAATTTTTGAGGAGTTTAAATATAAAAGATAAAACAAATACTTTTAGAGTAAAGTAGAAGAGGATATTTATAACAAGGTTTGAAATGACCAGAGAAGATTGAAAAACAAAAACAAAATCCATATACAAAGTAAAATATTTGCAGTCCACTATACCTATAAATTATTCATATCCAAAATACGAGTATATAGAAGCTTTCTACAAATCAGAAAAAAAGACATATAAACCAACTGGAAAGTGAAGCTGTAAACATAATTTCATAGGTTTGTAAATACAAATCACCATTAAACGTGAATATACTCTCAACTGTATTGGTAAACAAGAAAATACAAAATAAGATTTTTACTTGACACTTGGCAAAAACTTTAAAATCTGATAAGTGTTTTCGAGGACAGGTACCCATGGAATCCCTTGGCCCCATTTGATGGCTGTATAAAATAATACAGCCACATTAAAAGTCAAGTAGGCACTACCTAGTAAAGTTGAACATGCATATATACTGCAACCCAACAACCAAAAATAGGCACACACACACACAATACACAGATATGCATGTATACAAAGTCTGACAATTAAGTTTGTAAACTTGTGGCAACGAGATGTCGCTAACCTTTTTTGATATCAGAGGGATTATTCATTATGAATCTGTACCAACTGGCCAAACAGTTAACCAAGCTTACTATTTGGAAGTGTTGAAAAAGATGCATGAAAAAGTTAGACGACCTGAACTTTTCGCCAACAATTCATGGCTCTTGCATCACGACAATGCACCAGCTCACACGGCACTGTCTGTGAGGGAGTTTTTAGCCAGTAAACAAATAACTGTATTGGAACACCCTCCCTACTCATCTGATCAGTCTCCCAATGACTTCTTTCTTTCCCTAAAGATAAAGGAAATATTGAAAGGAAGACATTTTGATGACATTAAGGACATCGAGGGTGGTATGATGACAGCTCTTATGGCCATTCCAGAAAAAGAGTTCCAAAATTGCTTTGAAGGGTGGACTTGGCGCTGATTTCGGTGCATAGCTTCCCAAGGGGAATACTTCAAAGGTGACCATAGTGATATTCAGCAATGAGGTATGTAGCTCTTTTCCTAGGATGAGCTTTTGAACTTAATATGTATACATATGTTGTGTGTATATGCATGTGTTTATATGTACACATGTATACACACACACTATAGGATATGCCCATGTACATCAGATGACATATAAAATAATGTTCCTTTGGAAGCATTGTTAATAATAAAAAAACACATGCATACACATCAACACACAGCAAGAAATACTAAATATCCATTTTCAGTAGAATGGACCAATATATTTTCAATTATTCATATAATAACCCACTATTTATTAATACAATTTATGAAATAAGACTCGAAGTTCTATTGTAAAATCTTTTAGTGATTGCAGCTATTTTAAATATCACACTTTGAATTTTAGAGGGACAGAAAATATCTTATTCTTCCACAGATTTATCATAATATGTTACAAAACATAAAAGGTGATTTACATATAGCAAGCACCATATTTTAGAACCATTCCTTGAAACAATAAGAAGTTTTTATTGGTCATGGCACCTGCCAGTTAAATTGAAGTTGAATTTCAATTGAATGATTTCAACTGTCCACTGAATTACAAGGTAGATGTCCGCACATTGCACAGACCAGATGGAGCAGTAGGAGGCAGAGGGTAATTATTATTCAGATACAGTTTTCCTTTTTATACCATGCACAACATTTTTATTGTTAAATAAACTATTATGAAATAAAGCCAATATACCAGATATTAATAGCCATGAAATTCATTACTTCCTCAAAAAACAATAACAAAACTATTTGATTATTCTTCACAAGCAAATTTTGGTGCTGGATGAATTATTTTCATTATTATAATAAATGAATCTGATGACTCAGAAGTGATCATTTAAGCAAGTTTTAAGTAATGCTCAGCAAGAACATTTGCTTTCTTATTGGTAGAGTGGAGGCAAATGGGTATACAATTTTAATTTATATTCAGAACTTATGCTCTTTCACTAAGTATATTTTTCTCTTTCACATATTATCTAAAGAGTTTACTAGCATTTTATTTTCTTTAGCTTCTCTGTGGCTAGTGCCATTTGAACTATCTTACAATTTAAATTATTGCCTTTTCATTCAATCTAGATTAAATGCAACTTACGATTTTGTATAATACACTATCTAGAAAGAAACAAAGCATAGTGCTGTGTAAGATAATTTTGGATTAGACTGCATTCTAATGTTACCTTTCTGGTTTTATATTTTAATTACCACTGCACTTCAAGGAGTAGAATAATCCACACTTAAAGGCATTTTGAACAAACATCGTGAAGACATTGACTGACTAAAAGGTAAAAATGTCGGATTCTTAAATGACTAAAAATGCCGAATTCTTAAATGACTTTCTGTGGCCACAATATTAGTGCAATCTCTGTTTCCTGCAGGGGAAGTGAAAAAGACTCTCGATGTTCAGACGTATAAAGTCCCTTCAAAGGCTGGCAGTGAGGACAGAGAGTGGCATTAAGTGGCTCCCTGGCTCCCAGCCCTGGGCTGGTGGCAGCAGGTTAGTCAGCTTCTTGCAACTTGGGCCTGGATGTACATTACAGAGTCTGCGTCAGAGTGGAACTATTGATCAGAGATGATTTTCTGTCATAGAGAGACTGGCTTTCAATAGCTTTTGGCCTTTTAGTGAAACTAGTCAGTAAGAAAAATGTACATTTAGTTTCAGGGTAACAGGAGAGAAGAATAATATTCCTCAAATGGCATCATTAGATTCTGGCAGGATGTGCTCAGAGCTATTGTTTGAATTTAATTAGTGGACCAGTTTGTGGAGTCTAATCACTGGTTTAATTTTTCTTCCACCACATACAAAGTCTCTATAATCAGTTTCAAATTGAAGCACTAAGCTCAACTAATTTTTCATAGTTGAGAACAAACCATATAGTGGAACCTGTGTTCAGGCTACGCTTGTAGTTGTGGTATAAACATAGCGGAGATTGAACACTGTCTTATTCTCTAAGATCACAACCAAGTCGTGCCCCTTTTTATGTATAACCGTGTGTGATAATGAGAAAAATCTGGTCCAGAAAGTGGACTCTACTCTGAAAAATCATGCACATGGGATGTTTCCCAGAACTTTTCAAAGAGCTCACTGCAGTCTCTGTTCAGTGTCAAACCAGGGTAGATTTCTAAAGCCAGACCTGGTTCTCTGACAGATTAACTCCAAAATCCAAGAGGAAGAGGGGCTTAGGGTGGAACCATAGGGCACTGCACACCAAAGGAATCACTTCCCTTGTGTCAGTTCAGTCTACTCTGTAGCCAAAAACTCATATAAAACGCTGGTCCTTTCATTGGAGACGACGAGAAGCAAGAAAAAGCATGATGCTCTATTAGGTGACAAACGTATTGTCATCACTATGGAAGGTATTATTTAAATGCAAAAAAAATAATATACAAAAAATTCCTTGACTTCTTTTTGTGTTTTCCACAAAGTAGCTATACCACATAACACACACACACACACACACACACACACACATCGTTACTTACATTAACGTTTAGTAAATTCATATCAGTGTTAGTTCTAGGAAAACAACTGGAGGGTATGTTGGAGATTACTTGTCTAATATTATTAACATTAAAAATAACTTTAGGAGGAGAACTGACTCTGGGTGGTGAACACGCAATGGGATTTATAGACGATGTAATACAGAATTGTACACCTGAAATCTATGTAAATTTACTAACAATTGTCACCCCAATAAAATTAATTTAAAAAAAAAAGAAAAATAACTTTAGGGCCCCCATCTTTTGGCATCGCCCCTGCACCCCACATTTCACAGTATACTACCCTCAGTGAACGTTTCCTTTACTAAGTCCTCCAATATAAATATAATTGAAACAAGTTAAGATGGTTTCCAACCATCTTGTTTGAGTCCACAGAACTCAAGTCCACAGAATGTGCACGAATTATGTGTCTTCAATGTTATCAGAAATTTTGTTCAGACTGCTGTATTTGGCACGGGAGGAGCACTTATGCCTATTCCAGCTATGCTGCTAACCTAATCATTTCAGAAAACACGATTTTCCTTATTAACCTCTTCATATAAGGTCTTATGAAGAAATGACAACAGAGAGACCAAGGCATTAACTGTAAGTTTTGTGAAGTTAGAGAAATTTGAAGTCACATAACATTCAAGTAAACGCAGTCACTGCAGTGCCTAACCTCCTACTTTGTCAGTCTGTCCTGTGAGGGTAAAAAGTGAGTCAATCCTGAATTCAATCCCCAGAGGGCTCATCTCCACTGCAAACATGAGCAAACTTCCTCTGTGCTTAGAAAGCACTGGCAAAGGGGACACTTTTCTTATAAGCTACCACAGACTTCTTTAGACATTTTACCGCACTTCTTTGTGCATATACATTTTTCTCCATTTCTGCCTGATTCTTTTACCTCTTCCTCCCTATTCCTTTTACTCTGTGTTTCTGTCCCTCTACAGAAATTTGATTGTGGTTATGGATGGTTTTCATCCGTGTGCAATAAAATAAGAGTTGTTTCCACACTTTTACACAAGACTCAGGGAATTGTAGGCACTCTGGTGAATATCAAAGAAGTAAACATTCTTGCTCTCTGGACCTTTACATTACAGTTTGGGGAATAAGGCTGTTGGCCATTGAGCCTACAGTATGTTCCAAAAATTTTTCTAGGTGCAGAGAACAGAGATGAATAAGGCAGTTAAGGCCTTTGCTCTCAGAAAACTCTCAATCAAGTGGAAGGAGACAGAAAAACAGACAAATAAGATAACTTTAAATATTGATAAATGAGTAAAAATAGGATGATAAATGTGGTAGTTTTGTAGCAAGTATATTTCCATGAAGATTATAACTTTAATTAAGTATGCAAACCACATGTAAGCTTATCATGGAATCTGTCATGCAAACATATAAACGTTATATGAGAATAACGTTTTCTAGTTTCATAATGGTAAAACAAACAAAGAAACAAACAAAAACCCTCAAACATTTAAGATAAAATTTCTCAAAGTTTCAAGATGCCATTTTAAGAAAGCCTGTAAAGATAATGAGTGGTTATTATCATGCTATTTATATTAATTCTTGCAGCCAAGCTGTTTCATAAATGTGATATGTATAAAAATTATATCTGCTCTGAAATGCAGGTGCTAGAAGCTTATGGTAAAGTAATCTATATGACACAGTTATTGCCTCCTGTTCTTCTCTGTTTTAATTTTATTTCCCCTTCGATTTAAGTGCAGCTAATAGTTTATTTTAATTTGAAGACTTGATACAGATGATGAATTGCTTGCATATCTGCATTTTTTAAAAAAGATGAACTTTTATACAGTTTTATGAGGAGAAAGTTGGGCAGGCTTTTTTAATTGTGAGGAACTAAACATCTTCCAATTAAGTGTGAGAAAAGAGGAAGGAGGGGTGGAGAATAAATGAGAAATGTGGGGGAATCTCACTTTCTCCAAGCCTAGCTATGTACTGGGCCCGGAAAGGTAACAAAGTACACGTATGGGTGAGAGATTATACCTTAAAGGGGCTTCTTTCTCTCTTTCCTTGGCCTCGGCATTTGCCCTCGCTGTGCACCTATTTCCATTGCTACATCCTTCTTTCTAGACACACTTCTGTCTGTGGGTCAGGTTTCACTGATTTAGCATATGATGAGAGTATGCTATCCATATCGGCTTCTCTGATGCCCAGCTCCTCACATCCTGCTCTGACCCACTAAGACAGAAATACTCTTTGTGAATGTGGTCACTTGCAAAGGTTCCCTTCTGTTTATTCAAGTGTGTGTCGAGTTAGGGTGGAGTGCATAGAAGAATTTGAAGAAGTCTCAAGAAAACAGAGCACTTCACATATGAATTATACTGTAGAGGAAAGAATTAGTCTTGGGGTGATAGCAATGTGATGAAGAATTATTTTGGGAAATGATGGAAGAACAACAAGGATTGATTTTAGCTATGGATGAGGTTAGTGTCTCTTTGGGGTGAAAGTGTGGAAATGAGGTTCTTAGGAAGTCTCTAAAATTTTTATGTAGTTAAAAAAAAAAAATATTCCTTTATTGAGCACCCTAGAGGACCTGCATTAAAATGTTAAGTTTCTTGTCTCTACATTTGGGATTGGATTTGTAATATGTTTTTATTTTTATTTTTTATTTTTAAATTTAGAGTGACGCAGTACTGAGTCTAGTCTCAGTTTAGCCTTGTTTTATCCATATTACATTTACTTCCTTTTGCAAATCGGGAAAAAATGGCTATGTATTCTCCTATGATACCCCACAACTCCACGTTTCTAAACTGCATCATAGTTTGATTAGGTCGTATGCCCTATCACTTACTCAAAATTCTTTATGATAATAAAATAAATGTTATCAATCACTAGATATCAACTTCAGAATGCTTTTACACATAATACTTGCTTCTTGCTTCTTGCTTCTAATTGCTTCTCATTCAGTTACACCACACTGCCCAGGTATTAAAATATAATTTTCTTTTTCCTTTGGTCAGTATTCATTTGAAAACCTTTAATGATTTCTCTGCCCATTACAGTAAACTCACCCAGATTTATGACTGAACTCCCTGCCTAAGAGGACCAGACTAAATCCTCCCTCCAGACCTCCAGATTCTTCCTCTACCCCACACACATTTGCAGCTTGCATTTTATAGTTGACAGTACAACCCCACAGTTTTCAAAGATTTCCACATATATAAAAAAAATGAACTAATTTATCTTTTTATTTTGTTAACTAGAAGAGGCATCTAAACCAGCTACTTTCATTTTTCCTATGAAGAAAGTTAGAAAGGAGTATTTAATGGACAGCTCTAAAATCCCAGTTAGTCAGTTAGGATGAAAATGAAACACACTGTACCAAACACATCACAAACACCATGTACCAATAACCCTAATATCTTTTTTTAATCTTAGTTTATAGTCAGCAGCTCATGTATTTACTTACAAAAAAAAAAAAACAAGGTAAAATTAACTCAGAACAACCACAGATATTTTTTATTTTGTAGTTCTATGTTTAGATGGCAGATGCCAATGAAAGCAGGCCACATTTCAAATCCCCCATCTGCCCTCTTGTCTGAAAGTCAAGGTTTTGATATAGAAGACAAAAGCTATAAAAGAATGAGATGAAATGCTTATAGAATAAGAAATAAAATACCCTGACCAGCGAAGAAGCAACAGAATGGGACAAACCATAAAAATATCAAAAGATGACAATAACAAATTAAATGATCTTAACTAAAATCTTTTAAAGGCTACAGAAAATGACAATAAGCTTGGACAAAATAGACACAATATTTGGGATGTCTACCAATGACATAAACAATACGCTTATTAAAAGCAGTGTAAAAAGTTCCAAGGAGCAAATAATGTAGCCTGTATCAAGTAAACTGACAAATTAAGCCCGACGTTCTGAATATGCCAAAGAAAAAGTCTTTTGGCTGCATTTTTTTAAAATTACAGGACATTTAGCAGAAGGGAAAATATTAGCTACTATTTATAAGTGTCCATTAGATGCTATGTAAAGGCAGGTACTCAAGAGATATCATCCATTCAGAGAACTGCTTTCTTTTTAAGATTATAAATTACGTGTTTATCAGGTTATGATATCTTCATTATTAACTGGACTCTGACAAGTTCACTTAATTTCTGTGAGCTTCAGTGCCTCTAATTACAACATAGAAAAAATCAGACATAATTTTCAGAGTTTTAAAGATAAGTTTAGGTATAATATGCATAACAATTGGCTTGCTTTATGGCACAAATAATAAGTGTTATTTTACGAAAGAATATAGAACAATTAAAACTCTTTCATTGATTTTAGTAGTAAGTTTAGTATATTTAAGAACTCATTTTTTGTTAAATATGGTAAGAAAAAGCATTTCTTTGTAATTTTCTCTTCTAAGCTATACAAAATAACCATAAAAACCTTCAAGTTATCAGAAAGAAATACCAGATAATCACAATCCCATCCAAATTCTATGGAGAACAACAGGCAAATATGATACAATTTTGGCCTCATTAAAAGAAATCCCTGATAGGTAAAATAATCATTTCTCAAATATGTCAGAAGATACAAATTAGGTAGCAGAGCTCTGAATAAACCAATGGTTCCCTACTTAGAATGGGGGAGTCGGAAGTCCAGGTTTGACAATGAGAGCTCAACTGAAATCTACTACAGATGAAAGAGGGGCAGGCAACATAAAATTAAAGAAGAAGCTGAATAGTTATACACTGCTTGCAGTAAGCAGCTAGAGAAATTCCTAGAGAAAAAGAGAGAGCAAGAAAAACTCAGAAATAGCAGGAGTTGTCCAAGGCTACATTAAACAATGATGCGATAGTTATTCACCATTATCATTTAATCAAGGAAAAAGTCCACCACTGTTTGTGAGCCTTCTGTACTCTGTGGATAGAAGGGAACATGGGTTACAGGAGGTGGCATGTCCCCAAAGAAGAGTTCAGACAGAGGTTTCCTGGATATGGCACCAAAAGCCAAGGCAACAAAAGCAAAAATAAACAAATGGGACTACAGTAAACTAAAAAGCTTCTGCACAGCAAAGGAAACCAATAAAAAATTGAGAAGACTATCTATAGAATGGGATAAAATATTTTCAAACCCCATATCCAATAAGGGGATACTATTCAAAATAGATAAGAAACTCATAAAACTCATTAGCCAAAAACTCCATATTACCCTATTAAAGATGACAAAAAGACTTGAATAGGTGTTTTTACAATGAAGATATACACATGGTTAATAGGTATATAAAAAGTTGCTCAACATCACTAATCATCAGAGAAATGCAAATAAAAACCACAATGAGATATCACCCCACCCAAGTTAGAATGGCTATCATCAACAAGACAAACAGTAACAAGTGTTGTAGAGAAAAAGAAACCCTCATACACTGTTGGTGGGAATGCAGACTGGTGTAGCCACTATGGAAGGCAGTCTGGAGGTTTCTCAAAAAATTACGAATAGAATTACCGTATGACCCAGCAATCCCTCTCCTGGGTATCTACCCAAAAAATATGAAAACATTTATACATAAAGACATATGTGTTCCAATGTTCATTGCAGCTTTATTTACAGTGGCCAAGACATGGAAACCACCAAAATGTCCTTCAATAGATGAATGGATAAAGAAGTTGTGGTATATATACACAATGGAATACTATTTGGCAATAAGAAAAGATGAAATAGTACCATTTGCAACAACATGGCTGGATCTTGAGACTATAATGCTAAGCAAAATAAGTTAGACAGAAAAAGTCGAGAACCATATGATTTCACTGATATGTAGTATATAAAACTGAAAACAACAAAAGAACAAGACAAACAAATGAAGAAACAAAAACTCATAGACATAGATGGTAGTTTAGTGGTTACCAGAGGGTAAGGGGGGAGGGGAATTTTAGAAGAGGATAAATGTGGTCAAATATATGGTGAGGGAAAGAGAACTGGCTCTGGGTGGTGAACACACAATGTGAGATATAGATAATGTATTGCAGAATTGTACACCTGAAATTTATGTAACTTTACTAACAGTTGTCACCCAAATAAAATTTAATTTAAAAAAAAAAAACACAGTGAAATATCACCTTAAACCCTAGAATGGCTATTATTAAAAAGACAAGTATTGGCCTGGGTGTGGAGAAATGTGAGTCTTTGTGCATTGTTAGTAGAAATGTAAATTGGTACCACCATTTTGGAAAACTTGTGGCGGTTCCTCCAAAAACTTAAAAATAAAACTATTTAATTGAGCAATCCCACTTATAGGTATATATTCAAAGGAAATGAAATCAGGACCTCACAGAGATATCTGTACCCTCATGTTCATTAAAGAATTACTTACAATAGCCAAGATACAGAAATAACTCAAATGTCAGAAAGGTGAATAAATTTTAAAAATGTGGCTTGTACATGCAATGGAATATTATTCAGCCACGGAAAAGAAGGAAATCCTGCCATTTGCAACAACATGGCTGGACCTGGAGGACAGTGTATTTCATGAAATAAACCGGACATAAAATGAAAAATACTATATTATCTCACTTATATGTGGAATCTAAACAAGTCAAACCACAGAAACAGAGTAGAATGGTAGTTGCGACGGGCTGGAGGTTGGGAGAGTGGAGAGATGCTAATCACAGGGCACCAACTTCCAGTAAGAAGAAGCAGCTCTGAGGCTCTAACGTCCAGCGTGGTGATTACAGTTACCAACACCACACTGTGTCTGGGAGATTTGCACAGCGAATCTCAAGTATTCTCACCACACACACAAAATGGTAACTACATGAGGTGGCATGCGCTAATGTGCTTGATTGTGTTAATCATTTCACAGTGTATAAAGTATATAGAATCATCCCATTTTCACTTTCGATATACATCAATATTATTTGTCTAAGTTACCTCAATAAAACTGAAGGAAACTTTCTATTAATACATCTGGTGGCCACACAATGCCTGGCGAGGTGCAGCCCCTTCCTATACTCACAGCCCTTGGAATAGCGCAATTCTAGCATTAGGGCGTCATCAACGTGCTTCTAGCACGTCACATAATTTTGTAATACTCCTACATTTGCCTTTTAATTATAAATTACTATTTGTACATTTCATGCTAATGAAACATATGTGGGTTAGTCGTGGTTTGTTTAGTTAAATCTATAGCAATGTATGTTTGCATCAAGTACATTTATGGACTCAGTATTTCCCAATAATTTAAACTTTGACATCTAAATTCAATGCAATTAAAATATCAGTAATCTATATTTCACTAAGAGATAGATACAAACTTTTTATCATAAAGATATTTTCCACTGAAATGTGAAAAAGGTAAGAGAAGGTGGATGATTTTATATTCGACCTATGAAGTCTCAGGGAGGGAGGGAGGGAGGGAAGGAGGGAGGGAGGGAGGGACGGAGAGAGAGAGAGAGAGAGAGGGAGAGAGAGGGAGAGAGGCATACTATAGGCCATATAGCTTGCTGTAACCAATTAGGAGCTGAGAAGATTCAGAGAGAGATACAATCAATTCTTGTTTTCCATTGGACTTTGTTTATTCCTGCTTCCATTTACCATTAAAAAGCATATCAACATGTTAGTACAAAACTCCTGATATTGACCAGGCACCTTTTAAAGCCAAACCACAAAAAGGGCTTGAATTTACAGGCCATTTACTCACACACAAAGATTCTCTTAATGGAAACCTACAAAACAAAGGGTGGTGGTGGTCTGTCCTGGAAGTTATAAAGGAGGTACAGACCCCTGCTGACTTCATTTTTTGTTAAATCCCTCTATCTACATATTTATTATGGCTGTATGTTATATATTTTTTTTCTCCTGCTCTCCCCACTTCAATTTTACTTTTTCCCAGAACAAAATGGACTTGAATAAAACCGCACTTTTCAGAGTGGCAAGCCATTAGAAAATACGACAAAGCGTAGTTGAGGCAGAATTTCCTATGAATTACATTATCACTGAAGCAGGGGAGAGAGCTAAATGGAGCAGTGCCCGGTCTTGTTCGCATTTAAAGAACAGGAACCTCTAACCCACCTGCCAATGAAGTGGGAGACAGGAGAATGCATATTAAAATAATATATTTCATAAAGGCAGTTACTTGGAAGTACCCACATCCCAAGCCTATTTTTCGTAATGTGGAAATAATTCCTGTTGTTGGTATAAATGTCCACACATGCCCTGTAATGTGCAGTCTATGAATTCAAATCAGGTATTGCCAGAAAGATGGAGTATTTTTAAACTCAGAGTGAAAGCTTAGATTGTTTTCTTCCTGGTTTTTCATGGTAAAATTGCTTGAGGTAATACAAAGCAGCATTTTATTTTTAAATTACATTTCAAGGAGTGTAGTCTCCAAATCCTGACTTGGATTCCCCCTCCTGGAGAGGGCTGTGATGAAGGTCTGGGTCCCAGAAAGCTTCCGCTAAGGTGTCTCCATCCTGTATCTCCCTGGGAATCTCCAACAAGCTGCTTCCTGTTAGACCTGTTGCATCCATAATGGAATTCATCACTTTCCTAAGCAGCCCTTGTAATTTTCAGCAAGGTTCTTTAACCCACTTAATGTAAAACATTTGTTCATGCCTAATTTGTCTGAGCCCAGCCGTGTTTGTGATTTCCTTGAGTTGCAGAAGGTTGATTGTGGGGGTAGAACCGCCCACCTCGAGTGACTATATTTCTCACTGAATCCCAGTAATTACTGTGGGTTTCATCTGGTTGGCCCTCTCTGTAGTGGCCCTCCACGACAAAGTCAACAAGCAGAAGGTAACAACATCAGAAGAGAAGTACCTCAACATGTACAGGCATTTGTGGGCTGTGATTTTTCCTCTGTAATTATGATCAGCTTCCATAAAGGATACAGCTGGAAAATGCCCTTGGAATTAAAATCCAGATTCCCTAATTGAGGGATGATTTTAATACAGCAATAGCATTTTTCTCTGAGTTCTGACATTAAGCCTATCCTGCACATGTGTATTTAAAATGTTAGATAATCCCACTTTTATGGGACTCTGATAAATCTCATCTCATTGTTAGCCCTTTTCAGACTCAGATCTTACTCTTCCTGGTCTGGTAGTTTTATTCAAAGGGAAAGGAGCACATTGTTTGGCTACAATTCAAAATGACAGCTTAATTCTTTGGCAATGTTTTTTCCTTCTAACTTGGGACATCAATACCGATCTTGTTGCTTGTGTGTCATCAAAGAGACCGTTTATTTTATTTTACTTTTTATTTGCATATGATTTAAATTAGTTCATTTCTCTTCCTTTTGTATCCATCAAGGATAAAAGACTATTTTTTCAATTCTCTAGCATTATGATGACCTTAAACTTTTAGCCATGCAATTATATTGGAAAACTAACCTTTAAATAAATTTTAGTTTGGTGACAAGTGCATAATAAAAATGCAAACATTTGAGTTTTAGCATAACCTTCCTTTGAAATTTCATTTTAAAATTGTACATATATTTTATCATTACGTATAGCTTAGCGAGGTATTTCTTCCAGGGGAGAAAATTGACATATATTTAATATGTTTGCATCTGGTGCATACATATGGAAGAGATATTACACAGTTATTTGTATTACTAACTGTATACAGTTGCAGTGCATGATGTTATTTCTATTTTAGAAACAAAGTCTGGAGCTGGAGGTTTGAGTAAATGCCAACAGTAAATATGTTCCATAACTATTCTCCAAGCTTTAAACATCAACCTATTAAATACTTTATTAAGGAACATAGTTTTCAAAGACAATTTGATTACTGGTGGTCATTCATCTCACAGAAATGACATTTTACCAAAAAAAAAAAAAAAAAAAAAAAAAAACGAAGAAAAAATAATGACTTGAGAACTGAAAATATGCAATGAAGCTAATAAAGAAATTATGTTCACTATCTAGTTTAGAAATCAGGGAATGCAATTGTATTTTGCTCTTTGTCTGTGTGTGTGTGTGTGTGTGTGTGTGTGTGTGTGATATTCCTTAAAGGAAGACCATAATAAAATTACATAAAACAGTATAAAAGAAGATAATTCTCATGGATTCAAAGGAATTTAAGGTAAGACTTATTTTATCACATAATGATATAAAAGAGAAAATTTCCACAAATGGGTCATAAACTAATAAGAAATGAACTAAATCAGATATAGAAATAAGGAAAAAAGAAGCAGTACAAAAAAAATTAACCAAGGAAATGTCCGATAAGAACAACAAAATCAACAAAGAGACACATACCTGAACATAGTGGGAAGAAAGTCATTTATTTAAAACTTCTAGGAAATAGCCACTGACTTTTTAAATGTCATTTTGCTCTAGTTTGTGACAAGCTCCATTTGATAAGGACAGATAACTAAGTCGATTGTTCTTCATTACTGCAGTCTGTGTTCAATCCTTTTGCTCTGAAATTCAGCAGTCGTAAATAACATTAGGCTGAGGCTTCATCATTTTCATATTCAGGACCAAATAGCAACCTTGCTGTCATAATCAAGCTTACAAAATAGACTTTTTTCCTTCAGCATGAGTGAATGCAGTTTAACAGTGTGTATAATTTTGAATAGCAATCTCCATGGAAGGCAGAAACCACCTTTGACTTAACATAGCTTTGCTTTGTTGAAATCTCTGTCCTTATGAGTACCTTGTTTTCCATGGAAGAATTTCACCATTGTTAACATATAAATCTAATGAAATGAGTCAGAATGAAAAAATATTGCAGGTGCAAAATAGGCTGCAAACCAAACATAGAGATACATTTCTGAGGCTAACTTCCATTAATCTATTTTCGTATTGAAACTTATTAAGCAAAAATGTTAGCTTATCCACATAGATATCAAATCAATATAATGATTAAATTTATATATGCGGAACGAGTGATACTGTTTACTTACCTACATTGCAATAGATACTGACAGAAATATTTCTGAGAGAATATCAATTAAATTTTTGAATTGTGAAGAGGATACAACAATTTTATCTCTGTTACAACCCAATGGAATAAACCTCAATTGAGGGTCTACTAGGTACTGGAACTTTTTAAACATTGTATCATTTATTCCTAAAAATTATTCTATTAGACAGATATTGCTTTCTTAATGACATGCAAGAACACAGGGCCCGGCAAAGTTAAATAACATGTATTTAGTATTGTAATTGGAAACTAAGGGATTTGGCCCAGGTCTATCTGAACTAATAGCCTGAGTTATGTCTATTCTCAAATATTTTGAAGATGAGCACAATTTAGCAATGAATAGGTGATTCCTTAGGAGAAACTACAACATTGTGCCTTTAAAACATTATTCTAAGTGAAAGAAGCCAGGCATAGAACCATCGCATACTGTATGATCCATTTATATGGCATATCCAGAATAAATGAATCCCTAGAGACAGAACTGAGATTGACAGCTACTCGGGTTAGGGAGACGAGGAAATATTATTTTATGGGTTTGGGATTTTGCTCGGGGGTGACAGAAATATTTTGGAACTAGAGAGAGATAGGGGTTGTACAACATTGTGAAAGTACTAAGTACTACTCATTGTTACCTTAAAGGATTCATTTTATGCTGTGTGAATTTCACCTTGACAAATTATTTTTAAAAGAAAATAAAGCTGTGATGACAAGAGACATTAGATCGCAGTTCTACTGTTACGACAGTTAATTCAGTCAAATATATATGACACTTATCTCCCTCCATATACCCATATTCCAAAACCCAGCATTAACTCTTTTCATAAAACAGAGGATAAACATAAGCTCCTAGGCTGTCCTGTGGACAAGAGGTCCATCCGGGAGGTTTTGGGATTCATAGCTGTGTCATGCTAGGTACCCAGCCCAATATCTGGCAAAATATTCTAGAAAGTTTGGAGAATTCACTTTTGAAGCCCAGAATTAATATAAATAAATAGTTATAAATTTTTACAAGGATACCACATATGCGTTTCACAGTTTTGCTTAATATTTTAGCAATCATGATTTTTCTAAGTTTAACTAAAGATATATTCTCCCTACTTCAAAGATAGGAGAAGAAAGAGAGTAAGTTGGATTAAAATTAAAAATATAGCTCTTTGATGAAAGTCAAATTCTTTGGCAACATCCACATGTAATAGGCCATTTTATCGCTACACATGGATTATTTACACTATAGTTTATCTCAGTCAATGCTGCCATTTTATTTTAAATAGCTCTATAAACATCAAACTATTTTGTTGCATATAATCAGCTACACTTTGCTGCTTGATTAAAAATGAGATTTCATCTTTCACAGGATGACACTTTAATGAAGAAAAAGAGAACGTTGTCGTCCATTAGAAAATGCAGGTAACAGATAGTATTTGGAGATGCCAAGGCTTTAGTAAAATATGGGCAGTCAGGAAAAATTCCAAATGGAGAAAAACGTTATTCCACTCTCTTACGGGATTCAGCAGAACACAATTAGTTGTGTTTATAGCTTTTACTGGCCACAAGCAATAAAAGAATTATAATCTTTCTGACCTCCTGTCATAGGGCCATTTTGCAACCTCTAGCATTAGGACTCTAAGTATGAACCAAGCATAAAACAAAAAGCAATCAGTGACTGCATTCCTAAAACCTGAAGATCCCTCAGATTTTAACCGGGAACAAAGATGAAAATTTTGACTGAATGAAAATAGGGTTATCCATTCAAGGTACAATAAACAAATGGAAAAATAAAATGCCCATTCTCTGAATATACACAGATGTATTCAGAAGTCATTTTCCATCGAATGTAATTTATTTACACGAAGTGTACTTCCTGCCCTCTAAATCAGTAATGATTTATAAAACAGTCATGATTTATAAAACAAACTACCAAAGATCGCCCTCCCCCTGACATCTCTCTGCTCCTTTGTTCTCAACTCTCTGCTTCTTCCTGGTTTCCTTTGCTCTCCAGCCATCAGCCAGCCAATCTGTTTTGAACTTTTGGGATTGTGTGATGTTTCAGCAGGTTGGTTTTAAAACAGAACTTTCAAATCTTAACTACATCCCGACTTTAAAGGTCAATGTAAAAATAATTTAAAGTATGAAGTTTTAAAAAGGGGCCAAAAAAAAAAAAGAGAGAAATTCCCCAATTCTGCTCAGTCATCTCTGCAATAGTGCAAAAATACACCTAATAAATAGCAAAACCTGGAAAAGGTCAAAATGGAAATTATTCATAAATGCTAAATAACCCAGAGCCAGTGCCAGCAATACATAAAATGATGAAATGCCAATTTAAAACCACCAGGTGAAGCAAAAAAAAATCTTTGTATTTAATTGAAAATGTCCATAAGAGGAAGAAATGAAACAAATTTTCCAAGCCACAGCTTTGCAAGGCTTGATTACTAGATTGCTGTCTGGAATACCATTTCTGCTTAGGATCCTATAGTGCTCAAAGGGCTTTTATCTTTCATAGATTGCTGTATACACCACATTAAAATAAATGAACTAATTTAACAGGTGACCTAAAAATTGGCAAATAGATGAGAAACAAAAGAGTCATTTATTAAAAGCTCTTGGAAATCTTTGTCTTTGCTAACAAACTGGTGGACACTGGTTGTTCTTCCTCTCAAGGTTATTAACACCATAACCCTCCATATTTTGTCTGTATTTTATATGTTTTTTCAAAGTCATGCAAAAACTTAACATTTAGTATTTAATGCAATTCTAAACATGTGTCTTCAAGCTTAAATACAGTGTCTCTACATCTAATAACCATACAAAATGCTTACTTTTCTCCTGAAAGTACTTTCGTCTTATGTGATTACTTATCACTAGTATTTAGCAAACTGGGTTCACTCCATTACTATCATTCCTGCGTCTGTTTGTATTTGAAAACAGCTTGATAAGAGAAATTAAAACATTACTATGGGATATTGTTATTTAAAAAGATAAATCAAAGACAGATGGCTCATAATAAATAAATACATATATGTGTGTGTGTGTGTGTGTGTGTATTCATATTAGAGTTGCCTTCCCCAAACTATATTCCTACGGTTCCTTTTATTTCTCTATTTCATTCTTAGTTTGCCCCAATATGTTTTCAATTTGATGGGTGAACCATAAAAATCTCACCAAGATAGTTAAAGCTCAGAACTTCTGTATGTTATAAACAATAAAACACCTAGAGAATAAATGAACTTCTGTATGTTATAAACAATAAAAATCATTTAAAAAAATGTCCTTGGCTGGTAGGCAATGGTAGGTGACAGACTATGAAAGTGTCTTCATAACTTTTAACTAATTTTTTTTTGGATCTGTTTTATTATTGTTTCCTTCATGCATGACTTTTCTGAAATGAGATCAGGAAAGAACAGTATTTCCAGAAAACCTGAAGTTTTAATGATGGTTGTTTTAAATACTAAGGATGAGAAGACTTATTGTGATTATATTTGAACATTTTCCACAGCGTGTGCCCTTTGGGGGAAATCTGCATTCTATGTGGTGATTAAAATTCTGCACATATTGTAATGACTGGAACGATATAGAAATAACTCTTGGCTCTGTACTTGTAGCATCTATGTAGTGGTATAAAAATCCTCCATGAAAAAATAGGATGACACCTTGTAACAGCTGATTCACAATTTAGAAAGGTGGCATACAGAATGCTGAATAAAGAAAAATCAAACAATGTAATAATGACATCCTACAGTCCCCATGTCTAGAAACTATCAGACTACTATAAGTGTATTTTAAGTTATAAAAGTAAAATAGCAACATTACTACAAGTTTGGAAAATAGTTTTGGGGAAAAAAATCAGTACGTTAAGCAGTGCCTGGTAGGCGCTCAATACATATTTTTGTTGTTGACCCATGTGGATGATTTGAACATAACTATATTTCAGGTTTAAAAAAAATGTGCAGTGCTGAAATCAGGCCATATAAAAGTTATAACATATCACTATTTATGGGATGGAGAAGGCAGTGTTGTTGAAATACAAATAATTCTTAGAGACCAAATTCAATTTTGGGACACGTGAATAGAACTTTTAGGACTACTATTAAACTGTAATACCTTTACAGGAAATATGAGGGATGACTGAAAGCTCATTTATGTTGAGAATTAATTAAGCTTGCATAAATATTCATATTTGTTATTGTGGATCTCTTAAAGGAAGGTTTTAGTAAACCAATTGTGAATGTTTAGAAAATATATTAGAAAACAATCTAAAATTTACCCATCATGTTTATAACATCATGTAGTACAACCACTCTTGCCTAAAAGAAGCATGCAGACATAAAGGTATACAAGTGATGTGAAATACCTTTAAAATTATATGTAATGTTTAACATAAATAAAAACCAATGCAACAATGAAGATGTTTATGTCAATTCATGGTTGATGAAAATATATCAACAGGCTCTAACAGTCCAATGATGGAAGAATAGAGCTGGTTTATTAAGAAAGCATTTGTTTCTCTTGACCTCATGTGTACACACAATGCAATGAAGGGAGAAGGAGACAGTCACCATTATACTTACCAGCCAGTCAAATCAGTCTGGGAAATCAGTGAGTGGAGTATTAGCCATATTGCCTTCAGTCCGAAGACTAGAAGATGTTGAAGAAGTGCTGTGTTTTGATGGAGGTCAGGAAGTATTTTATTTAGTATGTGAGCCCAAAGGAGTTTAGTATAGAAGGTGAGAATTCAGCTTCCTTCAGATCCTGGTTACTTGCTGGGAAGCGCATTATCCATAAAAGGGCATTATACATATGGGGGTACTAGGAGTACAGTGAATTTGATAAAGCTACCTAAAGTAGCAGAGAACACTTGTCAACAGTCTAATGGTATTAGTGACAAAGGATAAGTTCATCTTGAGATTCTGGGTAATTTAGAAGCTTCCTATGCTTTTCCTTAAGGTATTCCAAGCAGAGAATTAAAGAAATAATATAGACAGAGGGAATTGTGGAAGAGAGAGGCAGAATAGGACAAAATCTAAAGATGTATGAAAGGAAATAAAAGCATAGTTGAGGGGAAAAAAAGTTAATATACTGTATTTCAAAGAAGAGCTAATTTATTAATTTTTTACAGAATCAATGATATAACTGTATAATGCAGTATTTGCCCTGCTATAATTTAGACAAAATTACTTAATGGAATTTTCACTTTAATCTATATATTTTGCACTGCAGTTTCTGAAACTGATGTGATGTGATTTTATGTGGGTACACATCTATCTCAAAATAAGTTTCAGTTTCATTATAAAGATTATTATATAAAAAATAAAAAATAAAACTTGTGTTATATATAGCAAGCATTCGAGAAGAAAAATGAAAACTTTCTGTTAAAGGCCAAGACAACCCTGCCAGACCCCTGCTTCAGTAATTGATATATTAATGAATATTTGTTGAACGAACATTTGTTGCTTCTATTGTTTCTATTGTTTTCTCTGCCCAACATCTCTCTGCTTCCACAAACAGATTGTTTTGTCCCAGGATCTTGCTTGTTTGCTAAACATTTGGTTTTCAAGAGTGCTGTCAACTGGGCATCTTCCCTGATGCCACACTTGATAGGGCCAATGCACTGAGACATCTTTGGTAACTTTTCTGGTGTTGAAACTGTGAACAGTGCTCCTAAAAAGATACCCTTAGTTGTGTTGCCCACGGTGTAGAAGAAAGTGGTCTGAGACAGTGAAGCCGGCAGAGAGGAGTGATGGGTTAAAATTGTGCCTTGGCAGTGCTTGAGTGTCAGATCCCAATGCCTCTCAGATGAGCAGAACCTCTGCCCTTCACCTAGTGACTTGGGTTGTCCAGTAAATTCCTTCTCCCTAAGCTAGCTAATACAATGTGGACTCGGTACTTGAGCTCAAAAGGGTTGGGTACAAGCACAACTGTTTTACTTTTTTATTCCTGCGTATGATGTTACCACCAAAATTAGTGACTTAAAATAACACCCGTCTATTTTCTCACAGCCCTGTCCATTAGAAGTCTATTGTCTCACAGCCCTGTCATTAGAAGGCCCACTGGGGTCTCTGCTCAGGGCTAATTCCCAAGTTCATTCTGGAGGTACGCTGGGGGTGTGATCTCATCATATTACTAATTATATTTTAACTGTACTTTTTTCTTATGTATCAGCAATTGACTATTCACACTGGAACGTGATGCATATAATATATTCTTAAATGTATTAGTCATTGCAAACTTATTACATCTTTTTTTTTTTTGAGAGCCCACTGGCCCACGTGGGAATCGAATCGGCAGCCTTCGGAGTCAGGAGCATGGAGCTCTAACCGCCTGAGCCACCAGGCCGGCCCAACTTATTACATCTTAAATTAGTTCAAAATTTTACAGCCACCCATGGTTCCCGTAATTGTATCCATCTCAACTACTTCTAATTGCATGCTACTATATTAGCAGACCAAAAAATTTGGTGTCCTTATTGATTACATTCTTTTTTCTCATTTAAATCCACAATTTAAAAATTCATTTGAAGCACTTTCTAATGAATAAGCTGAATATGACTATATCTCAATATCTCCACAGTTACACTAAATTGCACCATCTCTTTTACCTGGATTATAGTACCAGCCTCCTAACTAATCTAATTCAACCTGTCATTTCAATCTCCTCTCTATCCTCAGTACAACTGCCGAATGACTCTTTACGTGTCAAATTACATCATTCTTCTGCTCAAAACCCTCTAATGGTTCCCTGGATCAATGAACGTTGTGAAGGAAACAGATGACATCCTCAATTTAGGTCATTTGAAGAGCAGCTGATAGCGGGACTACTTTCAGTGGTGTAGATAAGGGGCAGTCCAGGGAAATTACAGAGGCAGTACTGGGGTATCTAACTGCAAGACTGCATTACCACTGCTGGACAGATGGTACAAGAACAGTTATAGGGTCCAATTCACCAGATGAAAACTAAAATATAGAGAAGTCGTGGTTGATAAAATGGGAAGTGTGGAACATTGACTGTTTTTCTTTAACTCGTAAGTTACATTTCCAAATAACGACATAAACCAACATAACAAAAAATATTCCTTTTCTCCCTCTCTCTCGAATATATAGGAATAGATATATGTATTAGATATTTAGATAAGGAGATGGATATAACACATGTGTGTATGTGTATCTTTATACTGATTCCGTTTACATATTCAGTGTTTTATACTTTACAATATGTAGTCAAAAATATTTCACAACACTCAAACTTCTCATCTATCTCTACACCGGGACCCATTTACATTCCTCTTTGGAGAGAGAATAAGATCGTTAACTACTATATCTCTATTGAGCAAATATAGGAAATTACATATGTATTGCTTTCCAATCCTGATGGTGGGTTTTTATTAACTCAATATTTCTATCACTTACTTAATACTTGTTAAATTGTTAATAAAACAAACTTAGAAAGAATCTTGAGAGCACAGAAAAAGGATATACATTTTCTATATTTTTTCCCAGGGTTGAACCAGCATGATTATAGAAATGAGTGAGAATGGTAATATTCACTTTCTCATGCTTCAGCTACAACAACTGGTGAGCAGATGAGATACTGCATTTCTGCTTCACAAATAACCCATTACAAAACTTGGTTAATAAGCAATTGAAAAATACTAGCACATTACTAAGAAATAGGTTTTAGTAATTAGCTAAAAATATTAGCACACTACTAATAAGTAAGTTTTGGCAATCAGCAAAAACATGATTTTATGTATTTGTGTAGCTTTTTTCACAAAAACACACAAAGTAGTCGTGAGACTTATCATCATGCAGTACAGAGCTGCTGGGATTGGACCGGTAATAGCTCTGACTAAAGGAATTGGCCTAGAAACCATCTGTCACTTTCATGAAAGTGGGTTAATATTCAAGCTTATATATTTTGATATATTGGCCCTTCAATCCACAGGCTTCAATTCTAGCTCTGTCACTTTTTAAAATATACGATATATATTTTTAAAGTATATTATATATATATATATATATATATAAAATCTATTGAGATAATTACAGAGAAATATAAAGCTGGCTCTTCACCACATCCACAGTATGTTTGCATTGACCATGGGCTTGAAAATTCTAACCACTGTCTGCCATACCAAAATTAGTGAACTATATTTGAATAAAATTAAACAATAAATGGAATTTAAAACTTCACTCTTTTATTTAGCTTCATATGCAAGCCTAATGGCATTTACTATATGGTACCATGCAGAGATAAAATGACTATCCTATTTACCAGCTGAAACACCATTAACCTTGACTTTTTTCTCTTAAATCATATCTATATCTTTTTGCTCTAAAATGAAACATTGATAGAGTTTCTGATAGTTTCTGGGTAAACAAAAATTCAGTTTACACTTTTGTTCCAAATGCAATAATTCTTCAGGGCTAGAGTGCCTCATATGAGTCATCTGATTTAGTGTTTAGCTCAAACTCCATTCACCAGAATCACACACACACATATATACATATACGTGTATGGGCATATATACAGAAGATATACGCGTGTGTGTGTGTGTGTGTGTGTATATATATATATATTTTTTTTTTAAGATGCCATTTCGATATTGTCGCCTATTCTTTATCTTTTGTCACTGGATCCTGATCAAGTATACAATTCAATTTTAAGGTCAAATTTAATATTTTGTTTATATTAAATCTCCATAGCTTTTGCCACGATCACGTGTTGGATTTGTGGTCTTTACAGAGTGCAGTCTGGTCCTAGTAGATCGCAAACGTTGGCTTGGTAAGTATCACTTCATCAGTCTTCATATTTCAAAGTGATATGTCAGTATGTTGGGGGGTAGTCTACCAGAAAAATTAGATATGGGATGTTTTATGTTTTTCGAAATTACCCAAATCTGATAATACAGACATATTTTGATAGAGTCTTGTAGTCATCCTAGAGTTTGTCTATTCATTAACTGTTTTGCATATTAAGTAAAGATACTGGATTTATAGTTGTGTTTTTCCAAATAGATAATGATGGAAAAGGTGTACCAAATAACTTTTAAAGATGTCTTTTAAAATGTTAGTGTATTATACTTGCTAACGATTTGTTTCAACCAAAATGTCCTGACTACCCACGAGGTATGAAGCATTGGGTGAACCTGTCTAGGAGATACACATTAAATAAGAAATGGCCCCTTAAGAGCTTACACACTAAAAGAAGAGTTTGAAAATGTTACATGACAGAAATCCTTAAGGGAAACCCCAAACACAATGCTGTGAACGCTTAAAAGAAGATAGTCACTTCTGCATGTGGCTAAGTTTTCACGGATCAGGGACGAAAGCCCAGTAGAGGCAGATTTTGACCTGCTGCTTAACACTTTGATAAGTCAGAGGAGTCGAGGGGGACTGACTGTGTCCCAGAGGGAACAGCAGAGAAGAAGGGCATGAGTTTGAAACATTGAGAGAGCCAGGGACCTTAATGGCCATCGATCCATGCAGGGTAATTAAAAACACTTGTATGAATGCACAGTAAAGAACACAACCAGACTTGATCCTGAGATATTAGCATCTGAGCAAAGAGTCGTAACTCCTTATGAATTAACACAATCTCCCACATAAAATTGAATACCTTTTTAATCATTGCCACAAAATTTATTTGACAACATTTCTTTTGCATAAAAGTAAACTAGTGCCCCGATCATGGATTTTAAATAACAGTTTCAAATAAATGACAGGGAACATTTAGAAAAGTCAAGTTACAAAATAGGTCTATTTCATACCACGAAAATATTTGATGCTATTTCGGAAAATTTTATTTTCTTCAATTTTTTCATTAAAAATCAGAATACTTTATAGTAGTTTAATATCACTTTTCTTTATAGTTAGATTTATTTGGAACTTAAAACTACTGAAAAGTTAAATGCACAATTTAAATTATATAATGCAGATAAAATACTATTACAGACAGATGAAGAATTTTGAAGGGAGAGTTATACTCTTTTATTATTGTTAGCAGAGGAAATAGTGGAGATAAGGAGATGCAAAATGAAGGCTAAATTTAGGTAAGAAAGGGATAATATATTGTCTTCTAGAACACAAAAATGTTAAATAACCAATTATATTATTTAAGATCGTATAGAAATTTTTAAGAGAAATTAATTTTTTTAAAGACAAAACTAAGCTGCCTGTGAAACTTATCAAACATACCAACACCTCAAATCAATATGTTTCAATAAAAAAACAAGCAAGCAGTTACATGTCTAGACGAAGCTATTAAAAATAACAGGGTTAATTATTTAGGTCTAATGATACCAGAGTCTTAGAAGTCAGATGGACAAATAAGAAGAAAAGCATTGCACTATTTTGTAGGCATTTGGTCCTTATAGAAATTAATGACCAATGAAAGCACAGAGATTTCCTATCCAATGGCTCCTTGTTACCATAACTCTCAAACAGGAAGCTTACACTCTCTCCCTTTTGTCTAAACCACTTCAAATATTGAGATGATGGGGGAGGGAGGGGAGATAGTTCATCAGATGTGGAAATTTAAAAAGTAAACAAACGAAAAGGAACTAGAAAATGTTCTCAATGATCTGAAGCATAGACTCTAGAAAGCCAAGGTAGATTTTGTGCCAGCGATGTGTCTCTCGCCACCACATTCACATAACCCCATTTAATTCTTAGAATAATATTTGCAAGTAGAAAAGATTAGACAAATTTCTAAATATGTAGAAACAGAGGAACCAAGAAGTGGACTCTGATCTGTTTGATTCAGAAACAGATACATCCATTCCATTATACTACATTTTTATTAATTAAACAACAACAACAACAACAACAACATAAAAAATATATATATGTGTGTGTGTATATATATATATATATATATGTATATATATATATCCAAAATGTCAGAAACATTTTTTTCACTTTTCATTTAGATACATTGCATTTGAGAGCAGATATGATGAAAGATAATTTTAATATAAATTTATCTTTTTCCTCCTCTAATTTTGGACAATAGCATTTTAATCTCTGAAATTAGGAATATGTTAGTTCTGTTTTGTTTTCCTTATTGTTTTTATTTTTTCCTGAAGCTGTTATTATCTGGTTGTAAATATATACTGGGATGTCAAAAAATGTATACACATAACTTGTATTCATCTTTGATTATTGGTATATAATATTATAATTTTAATACAGTTTTTTCCTTTTTTAAAATGTGTATGCATTTTTTGGCACCCTCTGTATATATATTTTGAGCAAGAACTGTAGATAGCTTAGAGATGTCCAAACAATATTTTCTGAGTGTGCTAAGTGTGCTTTTGAACAGAGAATGATGACATCTTTTCTCTAGATCAAGTGTGGAAAGACTAGAGAAATTCAATCTGAGGTAATTCAGTTATGTACAACGACCTGCACGAAGGCTATTCATGGCTGAAGTGGGAGAAATCCTTGACTGAAGAAATGTAGAAAGTAAAAGATATTTTTCAGCTTTTTATAAACAACATTTTAGATATAGACTTTTTGAAAAATGTCTTACAAAAATAAACCTCTTAAACGTCCTCTGAATTCTGAAGTTTACATATATATGTATATACATATATATACACATATATATGTAAACTTCAGGATCATATATACATATATACATATACATATATATGTACATATATGTATATGTGTATATATATATATATATATATATATATATATATATTCCTGATAGAGAAAGAGACAGAAAAAATCATTATCTAGAAGAAAAAAGGGAATAACATACTTTCCAGGAGTCGTATTATCTCCTCATTAGAGCTTCAAGAAGTCCATGCACAGTCTACCCATTTTTTATTCTAGATGAGAAAATCAAAGATTAAGAACTAAGCAAAATTCCAAACTTATACTGAGATGTTCCTTGAACCAAGGTGTGGTTCAAACCCATTTTGTTTCAATTTTGCCATACTCTTTGTGGCTCTTTTGCTGGTAATATTTTTAACAGATGTGCTGATTAGAAATTGAGGGCAGGAATATTGATTTGTGTCCATGAGTATGTACTCCAGAAAATTTAGATTGATTCCATAATGGAATTTTTAGTTTTGTTTTTAATATAGAGCTTAGTATCTGTCGATAACATATTCTGCTTATAATTAACTGTCTTAAAACCAAACGTTCATTTTGCTCTATAGAAACAATACTAAAATATGATATTTAATAAGCTTAAAATAGAAAATACCATCATAAGGTAAGAATGGATGTATTTATAGGCTTTATTTTCATATCTTATTCCTTTCTCATCACTTTCTGGAATTAAAGGAAGAAAATCAGGGGCTCTGAGGATGTAATGGGTATTATTCCTGGTGGCACAGGCACATTAATATGGAAAAAAGACAAAAGAAAAATTTCAATAAAATACCACAATTTTACTAGGAAACTACATCATGCATGATGAGAGTATTCAGTTCAACTATCTTAATCTAATTTTAAGCCAAAACATCTTATTTCTGCAATGGAGGTAAATTATTCTAAGTAAATATATACATATTGATATGTGTTTTATATATATATATATATATATATATATATATATATATATATGAATTATTTAAAGTTATGAAAATTTAGCACAAATATCAGTTTTACAATATTCTCCGATGCTAAAATATAAATTAGTCTTATAATCAAAATTTTCACTCCAGAAAATCTGTTACTTTTATTTCATATATATTAGCTCATGAGGTTTTTGTGACTTTCTTTGCAAAATATTTTACAAAATATCCTAAGAATTTCAACTTTAGCAAATGAAATTTACACAATTTCCCAGCTAAAACTTTGCTTTAAGGAAGCATATACAATGCTCCTCAGAGTTAAACTAACTTATTTTTAGCTCTTTACAGTATTTTGAAAAATTGTACACTCTATCTGAGCTCTTGTTTGTAAACCAAATCTATTACATCGTGGCTTAGAATCAATTGAATACTGAAACCATGTAAAAGGCAAATCTAATATTTGAAGTAATATTTGAGTTGTTCTTTGTATATTTTGAAAATGTTTCAATATTAAATAACTATCAATTTCTACCAATTGCATACTTAAATGACATTTCAATGTATTTTGGAATTTTTCCTTAAATTGACAATTATTTTTAAATGTTGACTTAGAGTCTGATGCCAATAGAATTGAAAACAAATGCCAACAATGTTTGCTCGGTTATAATCATAGAACATGTCTCTAAAGTAAATCTATATTAGCACACGTCAATGTGGTAATTAAGATAGAAAAAAAAAAGCAATACTAAGCTGCACATCTCATCAGGTTCCTTGGGGAGCAAAATTAACTGATGTGACAAGAAATGTGTCCAAGGGGTTTAGTTAGCCTCCAATTAGCTGCAAACGCCTGCTATTAAAATGCATAACAAATACCACCCACCATGTCCCTAAACCCTTCATTATTTAAGTCCTAATTTCAGATGGCTCCTTCATTAGAGTATATATCCGAAAAGCTAGCTTTGCCTTTTAATTATACTATACAATCAGTGCTGTCATGTGATAAGTTGTAAGGACAACTGACTCTAGGGCATATCTCGGTGAAACTCCAGGGTCCAGCTCTTAACCAAAAGCTAACAACAGAACAAAGGCAAACATTCTAAGGACAATCTATCATAAAATGCAGGCCAAATTCTCACCCCTCTTTGACCTTGCCGTTTATACCTGTCATGAAATCCATATAGTAAATTCAAGAGGCCGGGCAGAGATATGAACACAGGGGATGTTTTAAGAATGGGAAATTGAAATCTATCTTTTCTCGGGTTCAGAAAGCACACACCATGTTTTTATATCCCTTTTTATCTTCTACACGGCAACTTCCCTTCAAAAACACTGGGACTTAGCAAGAAATGCCTGTCTGCACCTTAAACAACACTTTTTTTTTTCAACACACACACACATGTTGTATTCCTATATACTACCAACAGGCATGCAGAAACAAGAATGATAACAATACCTGTTGTCACCATTCACAATTGCTCCCCCAAAAAAAGAAATACCTGGGTATAAATCCAACAGAACATGTGCAGCATTTATATGTTAAAAATTACAAAATGTTGATGACAGAAGTTAAAGAATATTTAAATAACTCTTTGACGAAGGATAAAACATAGGCTTGCTAAATACTGAACGAACACCTTGGAGATTACAACTACCTTATTCTTTGGTCGTATTTATTTCCATGCAGAAAAATGACTACTTGTAAATCAGCTCTCTGGAAATTACGACATATTTCCCTTTATAGAAGATATCTTCAGATGTTGTTCAATTCTCAGGACAGGTCAGAAGTTGACTACTTAACCCATGGTGTAAATTGAACTGCCATTGTAATTCAATTTTACTCATTTGTAACAAATTTAATATATATACATTTTATCTTGTCTTATGTCTCAAGTTGTAATAATACTCTCCGCCCCAGAGTAAGACAAAATATTTTAGAAAAGAGCCGATGCAGTAACGACTCTTGGCCATAACGACTCCTCTGACAATGTCAGTGGAAGCACTAGAGTGGGTGATGGGATGGATTTCCTATATGGAAGCAACTTGCAAAATCAATAGGATTTCAAAAGTAAAGAAAGGGATCTTTAAAAATTGTGTTAAGGGAAAAACTAGTAAGAATCAATCCTTCAGCTGCTCTAAGCTAGGAAAACGTGTGTGTGTGTGTGTGATTTAGAATGTGTATGGGTGTGAGAGTACTGGAGCCTTTAGTGAGCATATGAGTTGGTGATCGAGAGTGTGTGTATAATGTGTGTGTGTGTGTGTGTGTGTGTGTGTTGATGAGCATGTGTGAAGGAATGTGTGTATGTCTGTGATGCGAGGAAGAGGAATGAAGCGTTTGTAGGCTGAGGTTGACAAGCGAATCACGCGGATGCAAGTGGAACAGTTACAACCCAAGAGCAGTTCACAGAAATTCAACAACATATGAAGGAATTGCTAGAAAAGCTGGTGAAGGAATATGCTGAACTTGATTGTTAAGATAACATTCATTCATGGCTTATAATTCCCATATTATCTCTATGCATTAAAGATAAATCAAACCGGCTCACTAACCATATGGAAAGAAAGTAATGAATCAAATAGCATTAAAATGACAACATTAAGAGAATAAAAAGGAAAGCCACAGATTGGGAGAAGGTATTTGTAATGACCAACAAAGGGATTATATCCAGTATGTAAAAATAAATACACACATACACGTTATATATCTATATAAACATATATAGATATAGATAGATATGCACTCTCACATAATTAAATTTAAAAAATTCAGGCATTCTCTTAGAAAACAAGTGAAAAAACTTGAATAGTCAATTCTCATAAAAGAATATCACAAAGACCAATAAATCTGAAAAATCTCTCAACCTCCTCAGGCGACCAGGGAAACACCATACAAAACAATTTTGTAATATTATTACACGCTAGAAGAATGGCTAAAATACCCTGACCAGGTCGCTCTCACCCTGGGCAACAAGCATGATAGTGCCCCACTCTGGTCCTTGTCTGGTCCCACATCTCCTACAGGGCGAGAAGTCCGTGGGCCAAGGACATGTACACCTCAGAGTCTGCCACCCACTTCCTTCACGACCGCGAATGACCTACCTGGGCCCCCAAGCCTCTGTCCAAAGAGCCTGGAGCCTGCTTCCAGAACATGCTTGGTGCTTTCCCATGGGGTTTTCATCCAAATGACAGATGATACCACCTACCTGGGTAGCGCTGGGTCCAAGGATGGTCGACACTCTGGGAGTCACAGGCAGTGACAGGCAGAGCTTCACTGCATAGACTGGATTTCCACAAGCCTGGATCCCCCTTTGTACAGACACCTTTTTTTTTTCTTTTTTTGCTCACTCATTAAGTCTTATCAATTTTATATTGGAACATTTCTGTCATGTTTCTACTCTTCTCGAGTTATATCTAACATAGCCTTTCTGTTCCATTCTTAAGAGTCCTCTTTTTCCCTGCCTAAAACAATCCAATGGCTAAGTATTGCTCATGAGATAAAGAAAAAGAAATCCTTAAAATCACAGAAGCCTACATTTCTTCTGCCTGAAAAATCACCAGTCTCCTTTCATATAACTCTCAGCTTCAGTCTCTGCTTCCCAGTTCTTTTATCTTTCCTGAAATTCCTCAGTCCTGCTGTTCTTTTCACTTCAAGACATTGGTCCATTTTGTACCCTTGCCGAGAACTCCCACCTCTCTAAACACTCACATTTCACCTGGTTAATATCTACAAATTATTCATAGCACAATTCACATATATTTTCCCGAGAGATCCTCCCGCCTCAGTTTATGTCATTTCCTCCTTAGGAACTTCGCATACCATCCTGTGTAGCTCTCTTAGTATTTACTATAGTTTTAATAAAATCATTTCATTCTTTGTTACTTGATATCTACCTCCCAAGCAAAAATGAATGTTACATAGGAATTCCAAGCACATAACTTTTCAAACACAAATGCTCAATAAATAATTGTTTAATAAATAAATATCAACATTTACCTGCACAGCTTAGTTGCCATATTTGTACTTTATGAAGGAGGGTTAAGTAATGAATGCTTAGATAATACATTAAAATCTTCAATCATCTGTTCATGAGTTATTTTAAAATAATGTTCTATATAATATATTAATAAAATTATCCCTAAGATTGTAATTCTAGGAAGCATCAGAGTATAAGCAAAATACATGGAGCTACAAACTCATAAACCTAAGTAAGGATTATCATTTAAACAAAACAATATAGGCATAAGTTCACAAATCATAAGTTTTCATATCCAAATTGCAAGGGTAATGTTTAAATATACCTTGTAGCATAATGTTATTTTTGATTCATATTAATAACTATCATTTATTAATAATCTACTAAGTGTCAGATGCTCCATAAAGCAAATATTATTATCCTTACCTCATTCTTGAGGAAATGAAGGTGGGAGTTGTTACAAACTTACCAAGTTTACATATGTTCTTAGACTCCAGAGAGCTTGACAGTTTGAAACTTTTTCTGACTCAACAGCCTGCATTCTTCCCATTTTCTAAAAAAAAAAAAAAAGAAAGAAAGGGAAAAAAAACTTACATTATTTTGCCAGAATTATATTTTTAATCTCTAGATTAAGTATTTTGATTCAGAATTTAATGATTCCAAGGAAAAATCGCTCTAATAAATCTGTGAAATAGGTTAGCATTTAACAAACATTGTGAATACTGAACATAACAGAAGAAAACCAGGCAACAGCAAACCAACTAACTAGCTAGCGAATAAATTAACTTGGTAACCATTGAGAGGACTTTCATGTAAATCCTTTCTGCCCAAAGTGGAACTTCTAATAGATCATTTTGCATTTATTCCAGAAGAGCAGATACAAAATCTTGCGTTTATTCCAGAAGAGCAGGTATCTGCACAGGAAGATATTACCAGTGAAACGCCACTATCTCAGAAAGGAACCAATCACACCACAAAAGGACTGCAATCTGCTATTGGGGCTCCTTATGGTGATTTGCACATACATATTTTCTGTCCATAGTAACTAAACTAGAAACCACTGAGGATCAAATCCAAGATAAAAGCCAGTCATTAAACACGGCAGCTCATTTTATGATAGACTCTCAGTGTGAAATCTATTTCAGTCCCTGTCCTCCATCGATGGGGGAAGGATATACATGTGCTCCATAATGTGCCAGATTGTTTCTTACATATTCATAGGGACGTGTCCATATTGAAGAGACAATTAACCACATGATGTTAATTACTAAAGAAATTAGCATTACTACAATGAGAATTATTATACATAGCTACATAGGACTTTGAAATTGCATGCAATGTGCTGTATATGACTACTTTTATATAAGCGAAAGCACAAAGAAATGTAACTAAAGTAATGTTTTTAATAGAGGACTTCATTCTAGAAAGGAATGCATTTTCATTTAATGCAGTAGGTTTTCCCTATAATTCTCAACAATAGAGGTTTGCTGAGATATGGAGGCATTTCTACTTTTCTCCATGATTGAGTTGTGAGAACCAGGTTACTGAACATCTTAGAATGCGTGCCCTCTTCCAGTTTCTGATATCCTTCCCAATATTATGGTGACAGATCTGTGTATAATCATCTGAGAATAAAACATAAATTCCTTTTACATATAAACAGACTTCACTATAGAGTTTTAATATATTTTCTAAGAAAAGAAAAATCAAAGACCATGCATTGCTTTGCTAGAAATACCTGCAAAAGATGTCTATCATTTCATATAATCACATCAATAATGTAACATATATAGCTTGTCCCATTTGCGTTATCAGTACATGCCAGTTGGATTTGTTGCTGTCACCTTCAAAGGAATGCTACATACATTTTATACACAGGAGCTCAATCTTGGCTGTACATCAGCATCTTCTGGAAAGTTCTTAACATATCCTAGCTCCCAGGCTACACCACAGATTATTAAAAGCAGAATCTCTGGATGGTTGGAGCTAAGTTTGAGTGCCTTTGTCATCCACATTTGCTCTGATCATAATTATTTGCATATTAATACATATTATGTTATTAGATATTGCACTGCTTTCTTCATCATTCCATGAAAATGAAGACACGAGTTTTTGAGGATGAAGACATTCTGTGTAAAAGTACATTACAGAACAATAATGTTAACCATCTTTGACCTACGGCTCCTCCCCTCTCCAGCATGTGGGCAGTCAAATGCAACTGCATATCCAAGGGGACCTTTAGCATCTGTGGCAAAGACTTTTCAGTATGACACTGCCTGAGTCAGCATCTTTCACTTCCTTCCTTCCCACACTGTCACAGTATCAAAAGCTCTTGTCAATCTCATTGTCTAAGGAAATACATATCAAGGACTCCCATTCTCTTTTATGAATGCCTCAGTCCCCCATTTTAAAGCTAGTAAGATATTATTGTCTTAGAAATTTTAAAATGGCATAAAAATTACATACTAGTGCTGTGAGCACTCATTTTCTAGAACATCCTGGATATTTTTACTGTGAGAATATTATATTTTTTTCATAAGGAATAATTAAGAATATGATTAAAAATAAATGTGAAAAATTAAATTTAGGGAACCTAGTCCTAGAGAAAGGCACAGTTTCCAGTTCTTTAAATGTCGTTTAGCTGATTCTACAGAACACTTCAAACCAAACACTCAGAAAACTACACTTTGGGAACAACTACGGTGGGGATAGTTGATTTCTTTAGTTATCATGAAAAAAATGAGTGAAAGATAGAGATGGCATGAGGAGAAAAGGAAGAAAGGAGGATTTAAAGTATTATATAATATGCTATTTTATAACAAACAGGTACCATGTTGAATGCAGAGGACTTTGAATAGATCTCTGTCATCAAAATTCTTTCTGAATCAGAATTTAATCTATATCTACTCTGTGAAAGGGAGGACTAGTTACCTTTGCTGCGTGGATGGCAATTCAAGAAGAGAACATGTATTTACCTCTTTGGACGAGAATGAAATAATACCTAGAATGACACACATTGTGATACTAATGTGGAATAAAAGTATGAGATCCATATTTTAAAATGCTTTAAAAATATCCATTTCATTTACACTATCACTCTGAATGCATCCTTTTATAAATAAGGGAATTGCACAGATTTGCAGTATGTCTTCTGACTTAAAGTTATTATTTTGACAACAGTTGCCTAGAACTCTCAATAGGTTTAAAAATCTCCTGCTGAACATGGACACATGCTTGAAATGCGTTTAGCCATCTGGGAATGTGGAGTTCTTTGTGGGAACTCTGTTTCCCAAACTCTGCCAGTATCTTAGCTGCTTTTCTCACTTACAAGAAGTACATCAAGCTCCAAAAACGTCTTAACTATTTCAGGTCCTGCAGGGGACAAATGCCCTGGATCATATTAAACTAGTAGATAAAGGGGGACAGAAGAATACAGATAACGTAAGACAACCAATACGCATTCATGAAGACTGGCACAAAGACTAGATAATTTAATAGTATGGTTTACATGTCTTCCTCAGCTTTTTGGCACCAAATAGAAACCTAGGTAGAGAAGTGGCATTTATTTTCAAAGGATCACCTTTGTTCTCTTATTACCATGGTGGGAAAGAAGATATTTGGCAATTGTATCACGTTGCGAAATTCATAACATCTACCTAGAGGTATGAAAGTATGAATTTGTTTTTCATGCATTTAAATGACAAACTAAAAAACATTTTGTTGAAATTACCTAATAAATTATATGACAAAAAAAAATTTCACTCCCCAAAATAATACATGCATATATTTTGATCCTGTAAGAGGACTACTGGGGCTACTGCTTTTCTGAAAATCAGTAAAGCTCAGTATTATTATTATTATTTTTTTTTGTCTTGAATAGAATGCCAAAAAGCACCTTTAAAGGGTGAGCCCCATGTAGACTCTTTTCCTGTGCACCTATCTTTGGTGGGGCTGCCCTGCATTGCTAACTTGTCCCCCACCCTTTTAGGAACTATCTTGATATCATATCCTTAAACATATGCATATGCCTACCCATACACATATCCAACCACGTACACATATACATACCATATGTCCTCTCTCTCCTTATCCTGAATGGTGTTACATGGTACTACAGGGTTTTTATATTTTGAAAAATCCCATAATTATTTATACAAAGAAAGTTAAAAGCATGTTTATATTATATGACTATTTTTTAATGACTTTTAGTACTTTGGGTGATCATCCAATAAAGAAGTGAAAGATAATTACTTAAGTCTTTGTTCTGAGATTAAAAGCATCACAATAAAGAATAAAACAAAGCTTATTTGCTGGTGAGAGAGAGAGATTTTTGAAGAGAGAGTGGGAGAAAAAAGTGCGCTGTACTGTAAGTGAATAGAAAACAGAAATGGTGGGGTGAACAGAGCTGGTATAGTGTTATCTCTCTGTAGGAGCTTGAGGGCCTTCTCTTTCCTTCCTTTCAATCTGCCTTCAAAAGCCAGGATCAAAACTTTCTTCTTCATGAAAATGTCCTTGATAAAATCCAGGTAATGATAATTAATTTCTTTTTCCTATGGATGCCAAGAATTTGCTTACACAATATACGTTAATTGATGGGGTTCGAGACATACTACCACAAAATATAGCATGTTAGCTTATTGACTATCTTAAGCTGAAGACGTCTGAGAAAATTACAGAAGCAGAAAGGTCACTCTGACCTTCTCCTGGCCCTTCTCTCCTGAAATAGGTCATAAAACCTTGGTTGGTGTGGCGGTTGCCTGCCTACACCCTGAGAAAAGGAACATCTTTATTTCTGAAGACAAAGGGACGCTAAGAAGAATCCAAAAGGCCTTGCTCTTTCCCAGTTTGCTACACTCACCTCAGTCTTAGACCTATCATACTCGTATTTATCTACAACTGTCCACTCTTCATCAAACCTAGCATAGAAATACTAAGGTTCAACCATTTCTTTGAGTCTTCATTTCCTTCTGACAGCTCCTGTGTCACATAAAACTTACATTAAATAAATATATACTTTTCTCCTGTTAATCTGCCTTTGTCAGTTTAATTTTCAGAACCAATGTTGAACCCTAAGACAATTGAGGGAAATCTTCCTTCCCTATATAGTATACAAATATATACGCATGCTTTACAGTTTCTGTTTCTTATACTGAACTTTCTCAGATTTCCTCAATGGTGTCAACCTTATGATATGCAACAGGATGATAACATGGGAAATTTCACCGATGCGTCAAAACGTGCAAAATGACAGATACTGAACAAAACTGTGAGAAAGACAACCAAGAACTCACACATTACAAATGAGTTGTCAGGACTACAACTGCAAACCAGGCTGTAAAAGAATCAGGAGAAAGTTTTTGAGGAGGATTTTCTTTAAGAGAGCCGCTAGGATATTACGAGTTACAGGTATTCTTCTCTGCCCATTTTTTTTAAGTCTTAGACTTAGAAGAATTGATTTTTTTGTTTGTTTGCGGGGGGGGGGGGGTCATAAAAAAGCATTGGATCCAGGAAATGCAAAAGAATGCTTTATAATTGCATCTTATTTACTACTTACTCAGAATAACCATTATATGTGTTTGTCTGTCAAGTTACAGATGCTTGAACATAAGTAAAATACATCAAGAAATCAGGTTGCAAAGTTCCCACAAAGACTGAAAGGCTAACGACAGTGACTATGATTTAAAAATCTCTAACCCATCCCAGGAGGTTTTCCTATTTCTTACCAGCCTTAACGCTAGATGTTTATAAATAATAATTATTTGATATGAAGTACAAATGATATGAAGTACAAATTGAAAGAAAGTAAAGATGATAAAAACTTGCAATCATTACATTCCCATTACCCAGATTTTCAACCTTTGCTGATGTCAGCTATATTGACAGAAAATGAAAATTCTATGGCCATGTATCTTTGCTCCTCTGCTCTGTGCCAAGTAACTGTTACCTTTCCTTGGAGAGAAAGTCAGTTTCAGGAATTACTTTTTCACTCAATCATTTGAGTATTTCAGACTCAAGTGAATACTTTTTTTCTGATATATTAATTTAACTTGAGAGGTTTCTATTGTCCTTTGAGGTGGTGACATAACCTTGCCATACTTATATTGATCTTTAATTTTGGAATTTAGTTTTCTTTCTTTAGAGAACTGTAGTTTATAATTTAAGGACAAAAAAGAATCATAGACATTTTCATGATTTCTCAGTTAGGGTTAAAAAGAAACAAATGTATATCCTAAAATATTTTATATTCTACATTTATTTATACAACAAAAATGCTACTAAGATAATCTATAATATTGCTCAACATATAGTAATGTTTTCTTAAATTGGTGTCACTGTAAAGGGTGAAATCTGCTAGGGAAGAGGAAGTAGGGAAAGCTGAGTATATTCACAGAGAAATGAGAAAACTTCAGCTATGTTGTCACCATGGAATAAGTCGGCATTAATTAAAAATCAATTCATTGATAATAAATGCCAAATAACAAAGCAGTTAGTAGAATGTTAATCACACACTTAAGGACTAGTTATACCATATTAACAATGAATGGCACGATAAGAAACTAGATACGGTACAATACACAATGGGCATTAATTGAAAGTTCTTCTAGAAGTGTAATTCCCTAGTTTCTAATGGGACAGTAGCACAATACACACACAGTTACTGACTTTTCCTTTCCTGAATATCATGGTATAAATTTAGGTACGACTAATATATCCAAATATACCTCTAGTACCATTAAAAAGTGATTGTTACAAATTGTGCTCTTTCCATTTTCATTTCCCTCTGGCAAAAGGAAACCTCATTTCATAAGTAAAATTGCTTTCTATTTAAAATAACAGGATTACTGGTTCATATGAAATCTGAAAGAAGCAAAGGTGAACTACATACAAGACATCCATTTTGAAGAAGGCTTTCTCTTTCCACGTGTGTCTCTCAATTGTCTCTTCTGACAGAGATAGCATATGTGCTAAATGTACGACAGGACAGGACCCAAAATGGTCTGTTCTCCCTCAGTGGGACGTGGCCCACAGGCTTCCCCATTCCACACATGCCTATTCTTATGCCTATATCCCCATTCTCTATGCCTATTACAGCTGCTGCCTTAATAAGTATGGAAGGACACTTTGAAGTGTGTTTAATGTGAAGGGAGAACATGGGAAGCAGGCTAGTAGATACTAAGTTATTGACTACAAATAGGCACTTTCGTTGCCCTTGACCATAAAATTTTGCAGGTTTTTGCGCTGGCACAAAGTGCTCTTTCTGCCCCTTACTTTGAACTGGGCCAAGGGGATGTTAGCAGAAGTGATGCAATGCAACCAAGACCCACAATGTGTTCCACAGTGGGGCTCTGCCTCTCGTGTCTGTATCATTACCATTTAATGGCAGAGGGCGGGGGACGGACACAACTTCTTTGCTACTCTCCTAAGGAGAAAGAGGTCTATCTCCATCCTCCCAAGTCCTAGATAGAAGGTGAAAGAGCTCTGAGAGACTGGTTTTGAAAGCTGGACATGCCCTGAGAAAACTCAGTGAAAGCTGGAAGAGCCTGAAGGAGATTAATGGTAAGAAATATAAGGACAGTGAGGAAAATGTTACTAATGGCTGGAAAGACAAGAAGCATGCAATCAGGAAAATAGAAATAGCAACTAATGATCCCTGAGAACTGGCCAAGGATAATTGCAGGCAGAATGCTGCAAATTCCACATGTCTTCTTATTGCCTATGCTGAATTATAGGAGAGTGATGAACTGAAGAAGGCACTGTTCAATTTTAGAGGTAACGTGAAAGACTCAGGACCTGCTGGGTGCTACGGTTGGAATGTGTGTGTGCCTCACCCAGCTCATATGTTGATGCTGTAATGTGATGATATTTGGAGGTGGGAAGTTAGGAAAGTATTCAGGCTGTGAGAGTGAAGTCCCATGATGGGGTTAGTATGTTTATAAAAAGAGGAAAAGAGCTAGCTAGCCCTCTCCCAGGTATGTGAAGACAGGGAAAGTAGACAATCATCTGTACACCTTGAAGAGGGCCTTCACCAACCACCTGACCGTGCTGGCATGCTGACCTTGGACTTCCAGCCTTCAGAACTGACAGCCATGGTACTTGCGGTTTAAGCCACTTAGTTCATGGTGTTCTATTAAGCAGCCCAAACTAAATAAGATGCTGACTATGCTAAAAATGAGAACAATGAGATTTAAGTGCACTGAGTATATCCCACGCCCTTGATAAACATAAAAAAATAAAATTAAAATTGTTATAATATTATGTAGACCTGCAAAAATATCTTGCTTGTTTTTTGTTTGTCTGTTTGTTTTTCCATTTGAGGTAAGAAATAATATCTGAATAAACTTTGATCCCAAGTTTTTAAGAGAATGAATGGCACTTAAAGGACTCTTCCTTCCCCCGAATCATTGAGAAACACTTTAAGGCAAAGCATTTATGAGCTAAAGTCAGAATGCTTTTACATCTGTTGATAGATACTTGGGTTACTTCTATATTTTAGCTTTCTTTCAATTTGTACTTCATATCATTTGTACTTCATATCAGATAATTATTATTTATAAACATCTAGCGTTAAGACTGGTAAGAAATAGGAAAACCTCCTGGGATGGGTTAGAGATTTTAAGAAATTTAAAATTTTTCAAAATTTAAAATTTTAAATTTCTTAAAATAGCCTCCACTTTTTAAGCCTTATGAAATATATATATATATATATTTTTTTTTATTTCCAATGAGAAAAAGTACATGAAATTAATCTTTACTAGTAATGTACAACAATTGAAGTTAAGTCTGTAAAGCAGGTGTGATTGAAATAGTCATCCCCCATTAATATTCATTCTTCCTTTCTTCTAAAGTAACAGAAATCTATATTTTCAGCTATACATATGTATACTCTGAAAATGACTACCATACCCAGCTCCCTTGAAGATGAATATCTTGGCCAGAAGACTAAGTACTAGATGAATAGTATATGAAAGGATGAGGTATGAGCAAATTCCAAGGAGATTCCTTTTAGGGAAGAGCCGGCCTTTCTGATTCCATTTTCTCTTTCATAATGTTTTGTGTGTGATCATCAAAGCTGGTGGATGAGGAATCTATCTTGAACCATGAGCCAATTTGGGCATTGGAAATACACAAAAGGAGTCTGACGTGAGACATCACGGAGGGAGCCCCAGATAGTTCTTGAATGCCTGGCCCTGAACAGCAGGCCTCACAAAACACATGCAAACAAACCACCATGGCCACAAACACTCTGTTCTTAAACAACTGCTGGGAAACTAATCCTCAAGCTAATTCTAACCAATACACTGAATATAAACATGGACATATCTAAGCAAATACTTTTTGTTCTATTGCTAGCCAAGATTATAGTTGTAAAATTTATTTTCAGTTTACTACATAACATGTATAGGACCAGGCACTTTATAGGCATTATCTTATTTAATCCTCACAATAATTTCTAATGAACATAACATTATCACCTAGTTTTACACTTGATAAACTTAAACCTCACAGAATATAAGTAGCTTGCCCTAAATCCTACTATGAAACCCAGGTCATCTCATAACAAACCCCATTCTTCCAATTGTTATGTCACAGAGCTCACTTAATTCTTACCATATGCTGAGCTATGTTCTGAATGCTAGAGATCCTAGGATTAATTAAAACAAAAATAAAAACAACAGAGCAAACAGGCACATTCCTTGCCCTTCAGAATTACATATCCCTCCATATATTTAAGAAATATTTTAGATAGAAAATGACTTACCTATTTCTTCCTTAAAGATAATAGTTATAAAATTCTACGTTGGTACTTAATTCAAAGTTTAATTGACTAATCCCTCTGACTATCGACCTCTCCTCATACTGGAGATCCTGCTTTCCAAACCCACTGGTACACGTTTTATTACGTACAATGCTGCATTACATGCAGTGTTGCTTTTTAGCAGTTAGGAAAACTGGGATTCTATATCACCAATTTTAACCAGTAACACAATTAATTTCTTCTAAAACCTGATCAGTGATTTTGATGACAGTTTGCCAGGTATGTACTTTCCTGTGATAGTGGCATAACCAGAAGCTTTGAAACGTGCTGATGATCGAAGTCAACATTCCTGCCATGTTTGACTTTTTTATTTTTTATCATCTTGATGGATTTTCTCACGTGAATGAAAGTGAAGCTCTAAAAAAAAATGGCTGTGAGAACTGAAGAAACAACTGTTAGAGAAACAAAAAAAAAGTAGAAAAAAGTTAAAATAATTTCTTTTAAAAATGAGTACCGCAAAACAAGAATTGACATCATTTAGATTGTAGAAAACGAGAAAGTCACAGACTTTTTTCTTGTCATTTTTACGTATACAAGAAGCAATAAAATAAAAATAGTGAATAACATTTTACAAAGGGTCATGATTTATAAAATAGCCTCTTGGATGTCAACAATAATTATAAGGGATGCTTTCCTTTTGAATTTAGGTAAATTGAGGTCCCAAGAGAAGTTAAGTGACAAGCAGTGTTCAATGGCAAATAAAAAGTAACAATGGAACTTAGCTATAAGTGCAGGTGCACTCCAAGTCAATCCAACAGGACAGTGTTGTACCACTGTCACAGAGTGGTATCCAAGGACACTTTAAGGTCAAGACTCTCCAGCTTGTTGCGCTGACCCTTCTCCCAAATAATTAATAATTCACAAGTGTCAATTAGGGTTACGGTGACTCTTTCAAAATAATTTCTATTGAAAAAATCTGTTTTCAATCTCAAAGACTAGATATATCAAAATGTAAAAGAGTGGAATTCATACAAGTTGACTAATAGTGACAAAATGTTTGTCTTCCTAACCATTAGATCAATTAGATTGTTTATTTTGGTTTGGGAATAATGAGGTTTAACAAATTTCTCAATCTTAAGGATGGTCAAGCATCTTTATACATTAAAAAAATACAGAATTAATTCTTTATCATTTAAAATAGTATATTAAGATATCGATAAGCAACAGTCACTGAGTTTACTATGCACAAGTTATTCTACATGCATTATTTGTCAGACTCTAAGAAGCTGATGTCTTGAGTGTATAGATGTATTCATTTTCTATTGTTTAACAAATTATGGCACATCTAGCAGCGTAATATTACATGGACTATCTCACATAGTTTCTGTGGGTCAGGAGTTGAGTCATGGCTTGGCTGAGGGTCTCCGATGGCCGCAATCACCATGCCAGCCAGTTGGGCTCCTTCTGAGGGACGGGTCCTCTTCTGGCTCATGTGATTATTGGCAGAATTGCATGTCTATGACTGAGGCCTGTTCTCTTGCTCGCTGGCATGCACAGTGCACTCTGTTTTCCAAGAGCTGCTGTTTCCCCTCAGTTCTTTGCCGTGTGTCCCCACCACAGGGCCTCTCACAAGATGGCACCTAATGTCTTCAAGGCCAGCAAGAGAAGCTGTCCGGTTGGCTAAGATGAAGTCTCATATAATGGAACACAATCATGGAGTGACATCCCATCACCTTTGTCACATTCTGTAGACCAGACGCAATCACAGATTCCACTCACCCTCACGGGAGGGTTTGAGGAGTCATGGGTGTGACTCACCGGGGTTCACCAGAGTGGTACATCGGTCACAGTACATCAGGAACGAAAGAAGAAACAGGGGACATGTGGCTTCACTCCCATTTTTTTCATCTTCCTAATGCTATGTTCTACCTATTCAAACTTACTTCTGATTTAATCTCCTCTTTCCCAGGGCTGTTTTTAAATGGGTCTGCAAAATAAAATGAGCAGATAAGTTCACAGTTGCAATCTTGTAAATAGCTTGAACTTTATTCCAATTCAAGGTATTTCTCCTTGGAGATTCTCATTCTTGGTTAGCATTCAGTTTCTACCACCAGGTAGGACTATCACGTAAATAGACAGAGATGGTGTTGGTGGAGTAGGTGTGAGAGCAAGAGGTTGGGGCATCTCACTGACTTTTGTTTATCTTCTCCTCCAGGCCCAGAAAGGACTGCTCGTGACAGTGTGGCACTGTTAGGCCCCCACATTATAATACCGGAAACATCCATGTGCAAACCTAGTACAGCATATGACCTTACATAATAGTTTTATTTTAAATAAATGTTACTGATGTAGAGAGAATATCAGGGGGGAAAAAAAGCAATGAAAACTGTAAATTGGCACTAAACACCATCGCGAGAAGTCTCTTATTGAGGAAGTTAGTTATTTACATGTGTCCTGGATGAGCCACATTCCAAGTCACAAGGACTTGACAAAGTTCTGCTGATGTCTACCCCCCCTCCCCTATCCAGGACACAGGCTAGAGGACCTACTATATATTTTCTATATCTAATGAATTTAATAACAGAAAAACAAGGTGACGATACAAAGATACTCAGCTTTTCTTCCCAAGATAAAAGGTATTTTTTTCCTCCCAAGTTAGAAGGTAAGGACATTGCTTAATTTCAACTTTTTTTTTTTTCTGATTAGATGACACTATTATTTGTCTAATGAATTATCTATTGCTATTTTAAGGGTTTCTGTTGCTGCTATGACAAATAACCATAAATTCAATAGCTTAAAACACCAGACATTTATACTCATATTCCTGGAGGTCAGATGAATGAAATGAGTCTTTCGGGGTTAAAATCAAGGTGTTTACAGGGCTGGTTCCTTCTGCAGGGTCCCAGGGCTTATCCCTTCCTTGCCTTTGCCAGCTTTTGGTGGCTGCCATATCCCTGGGCTCATGGCCACGTCCCTTTACTCTCTGTGGTCACATGGCTTTCTCCTCTTCCATCGTCAGTTCTCCCTTTTCCTGTGTCTTATAAGGACTCTTATGGTTATTCATTGGACCCACATGGATAATCAAGATAATCCCTCCATCTCAACTTCCTTTACTTAAACACATCTCCAAATTTCCTTTCTTAAATAAGATGGTATTCACAGATTCCAGGGATGGGGATGTGGATATCTTCACTGCTTTTTGAGGGAAAGGGGAGACGTTATTCAGCATATTGCCGCTATGTATCTAGACACAGAGCTGTAGGAGTCAAGATCTGCTTCTCTCAGAGTGAATCTTAATGAAACCCTGTATTTTTCTACTGGATGACGTTTTAGTCAAGTGAAGAGAATCTGACAGCTTGGTGAAAACCAAATATTTGTAATTATACAAACACTTGTTTTTCATTCACTTTTTTATTATTTTTAGTCTTTTCAGATGTTTGTCCTTGGAAATAGGAATCCAAACAAACAACCTTCTCTATTACAACAATGCACACAAATACTTGTAAGTGCTTTGGGTTTTTGTCTCCATCTCTGAAAAAAATCTATTATTATTGAAGGTTAAATATTTTTAATTAAATGATTGAGCTTGTTCAGTAAGTGCTCATTTGGATCCATGATTTTATCCAATATTATTTTGCACTTTCAATCATTGCATGATTTTTATAACTTCATCTTATGTACATTTTTCTTCTTTAAAAGTTTATATCAGCTTATTAATAAAATGATTTCACTACTGCATATACAGAAAACAGCTCAGTCACTTACTGGCATGTTTGTTCAGAGCATTTCTGCCACACTGTCTCTGCAACTCAGAAGCAGACGTTTATTTACAGTAGCTACTTTTGAAAGGTATCAAATGAATTTTTCACTGCCTGTTCTGGACCTATCAATATAGGCAAAATACAAAAACGTATTACCACAATAGTTTTATTTCTGCAGCCTAATGAGCGTAACATACATAGAGTGGTAAGTTCCTCTTTGGAAGCTTCAGCACAGAACTATTTCTGGGGAAAAGAAGGAGAAAGAGAATGCAAATCAGGAATGTCACTGACAGAGGAGTCAGAAAATCTGGGTTCCCATCCTGATTTCAACATTTTATCAGTTTTGTGACCTTGTAAGTTATTTAGTTTTTCCCGATCTTATTTCTCTGATCTACAAATTAAAAGGACACAAATAAATGATCAACATCTGTGTGACATTGAAATATGTAACTTTAGCCAGGGTGTATTCTTGTCAAAATTCCTTTTTCTCATAGCTTTGTTATACTCGTATAGAGTGAAACTATGACTTGTTTAGCGACACTGGGTGATTGATTAAAGATGAAACAAATCACTGAGAATCCGAAAGTATAAAACCATCCAAAATCAAACAATAACTTATTTCCTCGTTTTTGCTTAGAATCAATTAAAAGTAAACGGAAGAAAGAAAACTTGGCTCGATGTGCTAAGATAGGTTAAGAGGTTCTTATTTTTTCCCAAGCTAAATCCTTGTTCCCGATATATTTGTTGGTGAAGAAACATTGGAGCAACTGGATTCACTTTTGATTTTCATTCACTTTGAGCCCCATATTTCAGGTGAACCACAGAATTTGAAGCCAGGCTTCACTAACAATACCAAGACTTTAGTGGGTGTACACACAATGTGATATATAGATGATGTGTTACAGAATTGTACAACTGAAACCTATATAACTCCACTAACCATTGCCACCTCAATAAACTGTAATTTATAAAAAGAAAAAAGCAATAAGTGTGTATAAGAAAGTAAATATTTTCAAAATTCCCATCAAGCATCCAAATACATTGCTTATCTATAATTAAGCAGTTAGATGCTAAGCTTATTTTATCTTCTTTTTTTTGCATACGTACTCTCTAACCATACTGTCACTATCCACTGGATTGGACACACACATACACTCTCTCCTAGGAATCTAGATGTATAGCTTTATCTGTAAGTCTCTAGCCACCCCCAAGGATCTCTTATAGGCAGAATGCAGTGGGATTAATTACCACAAAAAGCAGAGGCAGATTTTTGACATTTCTCTTCAGAAGCTGATGTGACAGCCCTCCTTCTGCCTTTTTCTTAAGTAAGCGGTGGTTAACCACCTCTCATGGAGCCAGGCTCAGATATTATTATAGCAAAACTTCCATTCTGGAAGTCTTTTTTTGCCTTTTCTTCTTGTTCCTTTTTTTTTTTCTCTCCCCAGAGAAAGTGATCAAGAGGCAGCTTTACCTTGAACTAGACTCTCTGTAGTTCCCTGATCTTTAGTCCCGTTTCAGACCTGTACTTGAGCAGTTTCTTATGCTCTGATTTGACCTTGCAGACTCCAGGGATTAGCTGCTTCAGTTACCACTGAATACAAAGGTGAATCTCACCCTAGAATCTCTCTTAAAAGACAAAAGACACAGTTTCATTAAAGAAGCCCTGCTCTACACGGTAGAGTGCTTTATGGTGATGATAATAACAAAAAAATGATGATTTAAAGATAACTAGAAATTTCACAGAGCTGTTTCACAGATATTATCAAGCCTCAGGGATGTGACAAGGTAGTTTTTACCCTTATTTTACACATGTGAAAACCAAACCCAAGATATTAAGTGAATTCCCCAGGGTATCACTGCTAAGAAGTAGGAAAAATGAGAAGGAAATCCAGAAGATCTTGTTCTCAATCCAATTATTTATCCATTTCACTCATTGCTTTATCCTCTATATGCTGCCTCAAGTAACACGGGTTTCCAGACTGTCTGCTAATTTTTATTTTATGTATAGAGAAAGAGTATTTTCAGCAGTGTGTGTCCTCTCTTCTACTTCAAAGGCACACTTATCTAGTATTCTTTGCCGCCAATCTGTAAAATTTCACTTAAGAGTTAGGTGGGTATTTGGTCACTAAATGTGCCACCATTTATTGACCTGATATAACAGGTAAATGAAGAACTGGTTCTCATGGGACCCCATAAGCATGCGGTTCCATTAGGTAAAGGCACAGAAGGGTAGGACCTCGTTGGAAGACATCGCAGGTCTTTCTCTACCACCAATCAGTTAATGGGATTCAGCTATGTTCCATATTTGTTTGTTTGTTTGTTTGTTTCCCACTGATCTGACTTCCTGTTTTTTCATAGTGTATGCTGCACATCTCTTCAGTTAGACCATCACTGGAAATTAACAGCCTCACTTGATCCATCTATAGAGTGATTTTTCATTTTGAATGATTTTTCATTTTAAATGCCTACTGTTGACTACCTTTTACAATTTTCGGCAAAGATTCTCAAAAGAAAATCTGGCGGCACAGATTCTAGGTTCACTCATTCACTGGAGACTCTTAACACAGGAGAAGTTACTGTCTTGCAGACACTGTTTCTGGGCTAGAGTAGTAAACACAATAGACACATTCTCTGTGTTCATAGTCTTGTATTTTTTGTATTTTAGTAATAGAAATTGCTTTCCAACTGATGCCTAATGAGAGGCGCAGACCAAAAAAAAGTAATACAAAAGAAAACACAAGAATGTCATGTTACAGAATGTGACGGAAGAGTCGGTCTTGCTTTAACTCCCAACAGTTTTCAAGCTGCTATGTTTAGAACTGGCAAGAATATGTGGAAGAGGGCCGGCCTGGTAGCTCAGGTAGTTGGAGCTCTGTGATCCTAACTCCAAAGGCTGACGGTTCGATTCCCACATGGGCCAGTGGGCTCTCAACCACAAGGTTGCCAGTTCAACTCCCACAAGGGATGGTGGGCTGTGCCCCCTGCAACCAGCAACGACAACTGGACCTGGAGCTGAGCTGCGCCTTCCACAACTAAAACTGAAAAAACAACTTGAGCTGAATGGCACCCTCTACAACTAAGATTGAAATGGACAACTTGACTTGGAAAAAAAAAAGTCCTGGAAGTGCACACTGTTCCCCAATAAAGCCCTGTTAAAAAAAAAAAGAAAGAATATATGGAAGAAAATATGCAGAAATCATGGGTGGTATTCTATTAGAAAGAAGTACGTATAAGGACAGGTTCTGAAAATGAATGATCCATTGTTGGTCATGCATAACCAGATAGCATATTATATATTCATTCTTTGATAATTTTAAGTTTGGCAGAATGTCGCGCGGGGCGTCATGCGATGTCTCTGCTCCTGCTCCCCAAATAAGAACGCAGGATGTAGTGAGGCCAAAAAAGGAACACCCATGGAGCCATAGATGGGGGAGTAATACCACTATATACTCTGGCGGCATCCACCTCTCGCAATCCGCTCTTGCTAGCTCAGCCACCATCTTCTTGCTAGCCCCCCATTTTTCCTGCTAGTATAGCGAAAGCAGTTACATTAGTGGCCAATGGCTCACTGGTTTCAGCTGACGGCCAACTAGCCACAGCTGATGGCCATCTGATCGCAGTTGATGGCCATTTACTACATGAGCCAGCACCTTTCCACGTGAGGCCGAGAGCCTGGAAACTGCATTCCTGGCTCTGTCCCTACACAGTACTTCAGTCTTTAGTTAATGTACATACACATGGCATGATTTGAAAACATGGTACATATCTAAATATCCTAATACAATTCATCTAGTAAATTGAAAACAGTTATTCACACAAACTTGAAAAAACCTACTATGGTAGTTTTATTAAGAGAGTGACAAGATCAGAATTCATAATTTCATTTTGAAGACTTTATTATTTGACTTTCTATTTTTTGCAGGTTAGACTGATGGAGGCAACATTTAGTTAGGATTGCACTATAAACACTAGCACGGAAATGCAAGACATTAATTGTTGTCTGGACAGCTTGCTGGCAAGAAAATTGAAGGGACATGGGAAAATTAGGAGCTTTTTTAGGACGTAGATTCCCCAGGGGTTAGCAATTTATAGTATGGGGATATGTGGAGTGGGAGAATTCAGCATAACTCCCAAATCCATGGCTTGGATAACAAGATATAAATAAAGTTATTCACAGAAAAAGGGAAGGCCAGGAGGGGAAGATGTTCTGTTTGCACGATATTCAGGTTGGCGGCATGTGAATTAAAGATGGCTGCGGACATTCCCAAGGAGTTATGAATTATGGAGTTGGGCATGGGAGCCTGAAGCTCAAGAAAGTGGGCTGAAATTGAAGTTCAGATGGTTCGTGGGTAGTAAGGAGGCCTGTTAAAGCAAGCGATTCTCAAGGGGAAATGTGAAGACAAAGCATAACTGAGAATCCTAATTAATATCAAAATTTGAGGGGTGGTAAACCCTACAAAGGAATGCTAAGAGAGGCAGTCACACACACAAAAAAAAAAATGCAAGAGAGTTATGTCACAAAAACTGGAGGGAAAGGGTAGTTTTATTTAGCTTTCTTGACTAATGCTGTTATTTGTTTTTGTCTTTTTTAACTGAGATATATTACACATAGGGGAATGCCCATAAAACACAAATGTCCCACTTAATCAAGTATTTTAAAGTGAACTCATATAATGGCAATCTAAGATGAAACAAATTTTTCTAGCACCCTAGAAGATACCTCATTTTCCCCTTTCCAAATTTAACCTCCCTCATAGTCATAAAATAATGATTTTCCTGAGTTCCTAATCATAGTATAGTTTAGTCTGCACTTTGAACTTTCAAAAACTGGATATGTACTTGTGTATGGTGTTTTTTTTACTTAACATTAATATTTGTGAGATTCATCATGTTGGTGCATATAACTAAAGATTATTCCTTTTTATTATTGCATAATAATCCATTAAACTACCACTATTCATTTATTCATTATAATTCTGATGAATATTTGAAGTGCTTCCAGTTTGAGGCTGTTATGAAAATACTGCCATAAACATTGTCTCTTTGTGCAGATGTGCAAGCGTTATGAATACCCATAGATTCTTACGAGAAGGTAATGAACAACATAATCAAAGGGTACAAAAAATGTAATACTATGTGTATTACCCATTGGATTTATTCATAGGGGATCGTTCATTACTTTGGTTACAACATGATCAGTGGTGCAGACACAGTTAATAGAAAATTTTCATGGGGTGAGGATGAGATGTATTAGTGGAAAACAATTCGGGAAGTGGAGGTTACTCTTTCATGGAGTTGGCGGTAAGGAGAGGAGAAATGTAAGGGAAAGTTTTGCTCTAGTTGAAAGGAAACACAAGGTATGTGCCAATGCCACTTCGAAAAGAGACTGTCAATTTCAGTCATCTCTTCTCTTTCTTTATTCCTCAACTTCTGTCAGCTTCTTCCTATCCATGTTTAAACATAGTTAATCTCTGCCATCTTGAAAGACTCCTTTCTCAAACCGTAACTCCTTGCTCAAGTTTTTAAATCCCTGTCTGATATGAGCTGACTGATTGTTGGCCTTTGCAGTTACTTACTCATACTTCATGGTCAAGAGACTGACCACATCTCAGTTCTTCAAATATGCTACATTTTCTATCTCACCTCCAGGTCTGTGCAGATGGTAATTCTCCAAGAACACTCTTCTCTATACACATTCTTCTCCTCTCCTGGATAGTTTCTATTTATTCATCAGGTTTCTGACTAGATATTATTTCCTTTTAAAAGTTGTTGCAAGTCAAATTTTGTTTTCCGTGTGTGTGTGTGTGTGTGTGTGTGTGTGTGTGTGTGTGAATTTTGCTCTTCATCTCCTTTGTGGCCTGGTCAAAATGTTCTCAGAGCTGCACCTTCTGAGATGTGCCTACTCATGCCTCTTTCCTTCCTTTTCTCCCTGCACAGGTGTAGTCACTCCACCATTAGCGTGAGCGTTGCGATCCTCATGCAAGTAGCTCATGGACCACATCTGGGAAAGGTGAACTGTACAATAATATAGGGCTATGCATGGCTTGCAAGACTGTGATGCCTCATGGTTTCTTCCTACCTCTCTCATCCTGCCTTGCCACTTACCATGTATACAGCAGATTGGCCTGAGTGAATTCTTTTCATTATGTGTATCTGTAAGATAAAAGGCCCCCAAGGGAACACTTCCTCACTCCCATCCTAATACCAACTATTAAGCAATTCTGGACTCCATCAGGTTTATTTTCCAGATATAGACTTGTAAATTTAGGGTGGATTCTAATAGCATAAATATGTTTAATCTCAAATGTGATTTTTAAAAATATTGTAGAAATATTGGAAGAATGTTATACTTGACAACTAAGATATATGTTTCTCATACATAGTGGCTAGAAAAAATGCATATGTCAGTGTATAAACAAATATGAATATATACGTAGAGCTGTATGGCTTCATACACACGTACGCACACATAGACACACTACTTGCTACATTTCTAAGGAATAAACTATTTCACATAGAGAAGTTTATAACTAAAGATTACCACTCAACAAGTAAAATTTTATCAGTTTTACATCTTTATTGATAACTTTGGGTAAATGATGAAACTAATATTGCTTCCGTTTTTCATTTGCAAAACGAGGACTAATACTCTCAGATAATCTTTCGCATCCTTCCCTGTTTTAATTTTCCATGGTTTTCATGACATCTCTTAAAGATGGATTACAAACTTTATGTAATCAGAGGACAACAAAGATGCTTTAATTTTTTGGTTGGTTGTTTTATTGTCAATACAGGGTCAACAGTAGGAAAACTCATCACACTGCTTCAATTTTTTTGTAGCTTTTCTGTCTTATTATTTGACACCTGACTGTCAAATTGAAATTTCTGCTAGCCTTGAGCTGAACTGTATCAGCTGTCATCATTCACAAACCCTTTGTACTTACTGTGGATTGTGAAAAAAAGTAACCAAAACCGCAAACAATAGCCTGCTAAATTATCTACAGTCGATGAGATTCTGAGTGAAGACAGAAAACAATACTGTAATTCTACGGGTGGCCTGGACATAGCTATTTTCAGTGGTTAGCGTCTTTCTCATGCTTGACTCTGTTGTAGAGAAATAAGTTTGCTAAAAAGCAAGCCACTGGATAAGCAGCATAGCATTGGACATTGACCTTTCTGAGAATGGACATAACATAAATCAGCGCCTGGACATTTTATGCGTATTGTAGCATCCAATAGAAAAAAGATGGACAGGACCTAAATCGGCTCAGTTTCACCCTTCACACGAGGAATGCACTGGACTCATTTCATTCAGTAGTATGTTTAGTATGTTTATACTAATAGCATAATTTCTTCCACTTAGGCTGTATTTCTGCCCTCAAACTGCCTCCACTAAAATCAAGAACTCTATAAAATAAGCATTTTACCATTTTACAAAGTGTAGAGACAAAATGAAGGAAGTAACTTGCCCAAGGTCACAGAAGAGATGACAGATCTAAAATTAAAACCTGAAGATTTTTTTTTATCTGTTATTTCTAAATTAAATTTATTGAGGTGACACTGGTTAATAAAATTATATAGGTTTCAAGTGTACAATTCTATAAAACATCATCTATATATCACATCGCATGTTCACCACCTAGAGTCAGTTCTCCTTCCATCACCATATATTTGATCCCTTTTTTCCCTCTTCTACCACCTCCCTCCCCCTCTGGATTCCCCCTCTGGGTAACCACTAAGCTATTGTCTGTGTCTATGAGTTTTTGTTTCTTTGTTTGTTTGTGTTGTTTCTTTGTTGCTTTCAGTTTTATATCTTACATATCAATGAAGTCACATGGTTCTTGACTTTTTCTGTCTGACTTATTTCTCTTAGCATGATAATTTCAAGATCCATCTATGTTGTCGCAATGGCAGTATTTCACCTTTTCGTATGGCAGGATAGTATCCCATTGTGTATATATACCACAACTTCTATATCCAATCATCTATCGAAGGACACTTTGGTTGTTTCCATTTCTTGGCCACTGTGAATAATGCTACAGTGAACATAGGGGTATACATACTTGTATATCTTTACAAATAAATGTTTTCAGATTTGGGAGAGTCGATACCCAAAAGAGGGATTGCTGGGTCATATGGTAATTCTATTCTTAATTTTTTGAGGAACTTCCATACTGTTTTCCACTGTTGCTATACCAATTTACATTCCCACTAGCAGTGCATGAGGGTCTCTTTTTCTTGACAGCCTCTCCAACACTTGTCATTAGCTGTATTGTTGATAACAGCCATTCTAACCAGGTGTAAGTGGTATCTCATTGTGGTTTGATTTGCATTTCCCTAATAACGAGTGAAATTGAGCATCTTTTTACGTTCTGTTGGTTGTTTGTAAGTCTTCCTGGGAGAAGTTTCTGTTCATGTCTTTTTAATTGGACTGTTTGTCTTTTTGTTGTTGAGTTGTATGAATTTTTTAAAAATATTTTGGGTATCCACTCCTAAGTGGCGATGTTGTTTACAATTATCTTCTCCCAATAGGTTGGTTGTCTCTTTGTTTTGTTGATGATTTCTTTTGCTGTGCAGAAGCTTTTTAGTTTGATATAGTCCCATTCATTTGTTTTTGCTTTTGTTTCCCTGTCTTTGAGGTCAAATTCGTAAAATCCTATTTGAACCCAAGGTCCATAAATTTGTTACTTTATTTTAGTACTATATTTTCTTCTATTCAGTTTATTGTTTCAGGTCTTATATTTAAGTTGTTATTTTGTTTATCAATTTGAGTTAATTTTGGTGTATGGTGACAGACAGCCATCTAGTTACATTCTTTTGCACATGGATTTCCAGTTTTCCCAGAAGCATTTATTGAAAAGTCTTTCTTTTCTCTATTGTATGTTTTTGGCTTTGTCAAAAATTATCTGCCCATATATATGTGGGTTTATTTCTGGGTTTTCAATTCTATTCCATTGGTCTGTGTCTTGTTTTTCTGCCAATACCATGCTGTTTTGTTTATTGTCATTTTGTAGTATAATTTGAAGTCAGGGAGTGTGATACCTCCAGTCTTAATCTTTTTTCCTCAGGATTGCTTTTGGCTCTTTGGGGTCTTCTATGATTCCACACAAATCTGATGATTTTTTTGTTCTATTTCTTTTAAAAAAACTTGAAGAGCTGGTTCTCAGCTACTGCTTCCTGCATTAATCAACTTTAGCTTCCTACTGTCAATCTGAGTTTATGAACCTTAGAACAAATGAATTTCCACTATTTAACCTCATTTATATAGATTCCATATAGCATTTAAGTGCTGTACAGTCAGGAAAGTCTAGTTTGTGTGATTTGGGAATATAAAACAGATTTTACTTTCATAATGGTTGTTTAAAGATATTAATCATATTGGACACAGCTAGTTAACAAGACAAGCTGTGAAAACTAACTTTTATGTAGTATTTCAGCCCTAGTCTTATCAACCTCTAATCAATACTTAAAGTTGTTAATTCTACTGTGCACCCATTATGCACAGTGATTAAATGAATTTTCAAATCGAAATGGGAATCCTTTTTCATGGAGCCAAGTTATATATTCATCTAAATCAATTTGTAAACCAAAAGCTGTCATTAACACATTTAGATTGCTGATTATTACTTCAACTGCCAATATAAAAAAAGGTAGACTGTTGCTCTCAATATATACTTATGTAATGGAAAATTAAACCATCAAAAAATCAGTGTCACCTTATGAGACCAGTGGTTACCTACCTTGATTTGAGAATGGTGGATTGAATATAATAATAAATATGAGATAGATGCGGAAGCTTGTCAGTAAGTAAAGGCATATACATGTTAGCATGCTCAAAATTCCTTTCCCCTTAAGCCATAGCTGATACATCTAAAGCATATTAAATGACTGTTGTCTTATTAACATACTGCTACAGAGCTTTTTAACTCATCTTTAAACTCTTATGGGAGATTCGTAATCAGTGAACAGTTAGTTACATACAGCCTTTCGTTTACTTGGGTTCATATATATATATATATATATATATATATATATCACTAAGCACACAAAGTGCTGCATATGAAAAAATCAATAAATGCAATGCTTAGATGATGAATGTTTACAGTTTACTCTTTCATTGCGACTGTGTGCTAATAAAAGCAACACCTAAAAAAGAAAAGTGAGGTTACAAACATAGAACAGATACTTGCCCCCAACTAAATATCTTCCCTGTAGTTATATCAAAACACTTCAATGGCTAGCATTTTACCTCATTGCACATAAATTGCACATTTTATATAACTCATCCATCCCATTCAAAAAGAAAATGCACAGAGTTAAAGGGAAACTCGGAATAAACTTCATTACACAGTTGGGCAAATCATTTATGCATTCAAAAAAAGCAAACAGTAAATATGAATGAATGCAGTTTGGTTATGTGTAACTCTCAAAAAACTTTTTTTATGGATGAAATATCTCAAAAGTTAAATTACCCAGTGTCACAATACTTTATGTGAAACAGCTGCAGAAAGTTTCACATCTTTTTGAAAAGTAGAAGAATATCATATGCATTTGCAATGTGACAAGGAGTTTTCATTACATAGGAGTGCTTTTTGAAGCCTCCAAAGTCATTTTTTTTCCTGCATTGGGAAAACTGTCATACAATTAAAGTAATGAAAGGAATCCCATTTCTCTCGTGTTGAAAATATAGTTTCCTATAGTAAGAAGACAGTCCAAAATCATTTCCCTTGTTAATACTTAAAAAAAAGGGAACATCTTTTTTTTTTTTTGAACAAGCCTAACGGATGTCCCAATAGACACAATTTTTCTATTTTGAAAACAATACCCTGCATAATGATTCTCTTCTCTATACATTATTAGCGCAAAACAAAACAAAAGTCCAGTGAGTACTTCCCAATGTGAAGCCTGATTTATTTCCTTTGAGGTTGTGTTTACTACTTGCTAAACCAGACATGAATGGAAGTGCCTTATAGAGTAACCAAGCCAAGATGGGCTCATAAATCCCTACTGGTTAAGGTAATAAAATGTGAGAGCTTTACAGAAAGGCCATAGCCCCTAGGCCCAGGACACTTATTTTGATATAATGACATTACTCCCATCTCCCTATTAAAGTTACGATTTATTTTTTAATGTTATTTAAAATAGATCTCTACCCACTATCAAGAGAAGACCGAATAAAATGTTTGGAGAATATTCTAAAGGTTCCTTTAGAAAACAGAGCTTAGAATGGATATATGTAATAGTGCACCATGCAATCCAGAGTTAAGTCAGATAAAGTCACATAAGGAAATAATCTATAACTTATTTTTATGACTTTCATTTGACCATGGTTTTGTGAAGAGTCTCTATAATATTTATATTATTTTGTAGTTAATGAACAAAGTATACCAAATCATTCATTGAATGGTAGGTCATATGCTACTAGTCTCAATACAGGTGTTATATTTTCAGAAAAATATATTGTTCTTAAATATTCCAGAAAATTCCATCAGCCATCCTTAATGTTTGATATTCATATATGACTTATTAAACTACATGTATTATATATGCATGTGTACTTATATGTAGAATTATTATGGTTATTGAAATAATTTTCATGAATCTCTTGCACTTTTATTACCATTTCTCTTTTATTCTTAGGTTTTCGAAGAGTAAAAATGTTTATCTATTTATTTATCTATCTATGTATGCTTAAATCTATAAACCTGAAACTCTTGTCTTCACTTATGTCTGGTCGATTATTTATTTCTAATTCTTTTCATAAATAAACATATCAGTTCAATTAAAACATTTACTTGTGTATTGTACTAAGCATTGAAAATGGTCATGACTGTTCACTGTGGTTTGACTAATGAACATTTGGAAGCAGGTGGACATCTTAATCTAGATGTAGGTGGAGCACCCAAACTTAGTTTTCCACATGCATATAAGAAGTGGCAATATTCCACAGTTGCCAAAGTCTCCTCAGGTAACTCCTGTGAATGTCTGGTGCCACCAATCAGGCCTTTACTAGTCACTGGATGTCAGCAGCTCCAGAAAGGGTGTGACATTGGGTCAGAAGGCTCTCTACAAGATACACATTCCTGGTAGCAGCTGAGGGCTGGAAGCTGACAGCACTCTCTGAAGGCTGCTCTCCATAGTGGCTCACCCTGCCCATTACAGGAGAACTGCAGCTTCTCATTTCTTCTCACTAACCCTGGCCTTGTAAGTTTCTCTTTACCCCAGAAAAGCCTACCGTTTCATACATTTCATGTGATATTATGGAATTTGTCTGGGATCAAGGCACAAGGTCAGGATTAAAACAAAGCATCCCACCTGACTTGACATCTTAATGAGGCAGTTTTTCTAAAGAGGCTAGTCTACTTTTCAAATGACTAAGTCAGATATGTTAGGATACATCGTCTATTTGAGTTACTAAGGTACCATAGGAACCTGTGATAACTGTCTGAATTCTGACATGCAAAGATTTATAAAGAACACCCTTTGTAACATGAAAATTAGTGCTTGTACACACAGCTAGTTTTACCTTGATTATAAAACCTGTAACTAATGTACTAAGAATAGCTAGGTTATGCCATGCTGTGTATGCAGCAATTATCACGAAAGTGTTGATTATATTCATTCATATTAATGGTGCAATCTTCATTTACAGGTTTGTAAACATTTCAGACTCTATTACCTTGAAGCATTATGTCATTCTTTTGACAGAATACATTATCTTTTGTTTTATGGCTGAAGCAGCATGCAGCAAATAAAGAAGAAGCAACATGTACATAGTCAAAATGCTGTAAAATTATACCTAACACTGGCTGCATGATAGCAGGGTTCGCTCACTTCTTTGTGTGTTATTTGTATTATTTTGTGAAGATAAGTCAATGTAAGACTCTCTAAATAAATTTAATCCCTTTACTCAGAATTCCAGCAACTATTCAGGATAATAACAATACAAGTGATTGTGTACACAGCTAGTTTATTTTCTTTTTAGCTAATTTAAGTATCAGTGATAGTTTCCAGATTTTTTTTGTATTCATTATTATATAAAATACACTGAAAGTTATTTGTAGATTTATAGCTGTCTTACTGCTTTTAGTAAATCAATTTTTACTCTTTCTTACTTAAAATATATATATTTTTTAAAAGTACTCCCTCAATAAAATTCAGTACCCTGCAGAATAGGGCAAAATGTGAAGAAAGTAAAAGCTGTAAAAATTTGGATTACAAACTTTTCAAAGGCATCTCTGAAATTATTTTATTTGCCAAAATAATGTGAAGCTGTGGAGTCCTTTCTTGGACACAGCTGAAAGCACATTGCACATGCTACCTTCAACAGTGTAAACACATGTGGTCTACCCATGACCACATTGAAACCTAAACACAATACCAGAGCTCACTGTTTTGCATTGAGCTCCTGGCCCTCAGCCTCGAATATCTGACCATCAAATGTCCAACTTACAACATTTTAAAATTCCCATGCGGAAACAAAGTTATCATGCAGCAGTTATAATCAGGACAAAGTTAATACGAATCAAAAATGCATTTTAAGTGTTAATCATTGTAGAAGCTATCAAAGTCAAAGCAAAAAATGTCAAGTATTTAGACTAAGATTGATTTATTAGAGGTGTCAATCTGTCCTATTCTAAAACTCCCCTGAAACTAATCTGCCCCTGTTCTCAGCCCTGAAGTTCCTGTTTACACTTTGTGAATCTTTCCTTCTTGCACATGTAACTGAACAAAGCATAGTCAACTGAACTAAAGTGGATTAGTCCATTTCTTAGAATAAGCAAATTTGGTTTATGTCTTTTACCTTGAAAATATGAGTAAATAAACAAGTAGGACTGCATCAAAGTAAAGAGCTTCCTCAGAGCAAAGGAAACAATAAATTGAAAAAGAAACCCACAGAATGGGAGGAAATATTCATAAATTATATCATAAGGGGTTAATATCCAACATGCATAAAGAATTCATACAACTCGATAGCAAAACAAAGCAAATAATTCAAATAAAATAATAAAATGGGTAAAGGATCTGAACTTTTTCTTCCAAAAAAAAATACAAATGGCCGATAAGTATATGAAATGTTGCTCAACATCATTTATCATCGTGCAAATGCAAATCAAAATCATAATGAGATATCACCTCATATATTTTGGGATAGCTATTAAAAAATAAAAAGTCACAAGTGTTGGTGAGGATGTGGAGAATCTGGAATGCTAGTGACTGTTGGTGGGAACATAGAATGGTGCAGCCACTATGGAAAACAGTATGGAGAGGAGATTCTTCAAAATATTACAAATAGGATTATATCACAAGATCCAACAATCCCATCTCTGAGTATATATCCAAAAGAATTGAAATCAGGCTCTCAAAAGATCTGCACCCCCATGTTCGTTATAGTGTAATTCATAATAGCCAAGATATGGAAACTACCCAAATGTCCATAGACAGAGGAACAGATAAAGAAAATGTGGTACATACATTCTCTTTATCTATATTCATCCATGTGGCTAAAAATGAAGCTTTCTTAATTTTAAGGCTAAATAATATTAAGAAAGTTCCATTTTTAGCCACATGGAGGAATATAGAACATGATTTAGCCTTAAAATTAAGAAATTTACATTTTTAGCCACATGGATGAATATAGAGGACATTATACTAAGTAAATAAATCAGTTACATAAAGTTAAATACTTCATGATTCCACTTGTATGAGCTATCTAAATTTGTCTAGCTCATAGAGGCTGAGTATAATGGTGGTTTCTAGAGGCTAGAATAGATAGGGGAAATAAAGAGTTGTTGCTCAGTGATGTAAAGTTTCAGTGATGCGAGATACAGAAAGTTCTAGAGATCTGCTCTACCACATCATGCCTATAGTGAACAATGCGGAATTACGTACTTTAAAATTTGCTGAGTTGATCTCATGTTAAGGGTTCTTACCACAACAAAACAAACACACACATACACACACATAAAAGAACACAAATCACAATATGGTTTTCCCATGTACCTCCACTGAAGTTACACAGGAGTCTCTCAGACATCAACATTGCAGCTCTCTGTGCAGTGTCTTCCTCTCTGAAAGGAGTATTTTTACTCCTTCATATTTGACTATTATTAAATTGCTTGTGGTCTTAGGACAAATTATAATTTGAAATGTTATTAGCTAATTTCTATAAAATAAATAAAACACAAGCTTGTGAAAGAAAAGTATCTGACCAGTATTTTTTAAATGAAGTTTATAAGTCTGAACTTAACGATAATTTTAAAAATATCTCCCTTGAAAACAAAGGAGCCATCCTTTGTCGCCAACTGAATTATAAATTATTAGTTGCTGCCTTTCATGAATAGTTTAGCTTATGATCTAATTTATCTCAATTAGTGCATTGGTTACTTTAATAGATGAATGCATTAATTTTAATTGGGTAATGACTAAATTGGATCAGTATCAGCCTACAAAATTGTCTTGTTAAAAAAAAAAGAGCTCAGAATTAATACTAGACCTAAATGACACCAACACAAACTAATCTATTTTAAAATATAAGCCCACATTAGATCATAGTTTTTACTTAAGATGTTGAAATTCAAATGCCAAAAATTAACAATTATCTAAAACAATCCAGAAAGAATTAAAAGGTGAAATGTTTCTATCATTAAAAAAAAAAAAAAATCTTTCAATAATAGTGAGTCACTCTAGACTCACTTGGGCCTGAGTTAGAAGCACGGCTCTGTTCAGTACTGACTAGGAGGCATTCTGTGAGGCAATACAAATTTTCACATGTTAGATCTTTAAAATGGGAAACTGTATCTATCTTATGAGGCTTTGGCAAAAATTAATTGAGATGGCATAGATAGAGAACTTAGTACTTGCCTGATAGGAAAGTTTATCAAAGTTAACTGTAATTATTATTATTATTATTATTATTAGCAATAATTATTACCATTATTATTTTGAAATTCAACCTGATAAAAGAAAAAAGCATGAATGCTAAATCTATCTTTTGTAGTTCAACCATATAATACAAGGGGTCTTTTAATTTCATACCTGTTTTATGTTTAGTACTAACACTAGTTGAGTACTTACAATTGTTATCACCATCTTGAGTAAGAAGGAACTGAGTCCTCAGGACCCTGGATGTTTTATACAATCTTTCCTTAGAAGTACTTTGAGGATAAAGGATGCCCCCATTCTGGATATTGTCTCATGGCCTTCATAAGAACCAGGGATACAGAAAACTAATAGTAAGAATCATTATTTTATGTTCAACCCAGAGGAATCATACATGTTTCTAACTTTTATAATTTACTAATTAAAATAAAGTGTGAAATTATGAAATAAAACAACTCACTGGTCAAAAATAATTCCCCTGATATTCAATCAGAACTTGATTCAAATTGGTAATAAATGTAAAACAAGCTGTAAAAAATGAAAGTGTAAAATAATTTCTATAGTATAAACTGTATAATGATATCAAATTTGAAGTTATTTTGTATCTTTCTTTTTTGTATGTGTTCATATTTTTATATTAATTTTAAATGATAAATATAACTAGTTATTTATATATTTTTTCATTTACTGAAATTAATTTCTTACCATTCTCATGTTTCTCAAAAACTTGATAACTTATACTTACATATTTCAATTTTTAATTAATCATGTCCCCTAATTACCTTGCTAGAGTAAAGCCTACTACCTAAATTTGAGGGACCCCATTTTTTCCATGAGTCCCAAGGGCTTTATTGCTTTATTAATTCAAAATATAGTGCATTCCAAATGCTATGGGAACAAGAAGTGAAGAATCTAATCACTCTTGTTCTCCTCTCTTACACAGCAAGATTGAGCTGCAAGGACAAATAACCACTTTCCCACCATATGTGGATTATTTTGTCAGCAGGAGCCTTGCCAGTTTCATGATTCCCAAGACCACGTGTCGTGGCAAAGGCCATGGGAAATTCTACAATGCATGGGTTTTCCTGAATGGGGTTCCCCCATGTACTCCCATGCACCAAGACTGAGTCACCAGCCTAGCCTAGTAGGTCTGCAAGACACCAGTATTTCTGAGAAATTCTTTTCTTGCTATTCCCTCAGTTTTGCCTTAGACCAACACATCAGGTCATCTTTCTCTGAGCCTTAAAAACTAGTCATTGGCTTCCGTTGTTTACTTCACAAAAGACCTCTGCATACTTATGTAAATTAGCCCAGTTCTCTCTAGTGACCAGGTTTGCATAAAGAGCTCAAAAAATTTCATGGACTTCTTCTTCCATCTTCAGCATCTGAACTGCTTGTGAGTCATTACTTCCATTCGTGCAATGAGAAAAATTTGGAGAAGCTGAAAATCAGTGACTTTTCTTGGACAAATCAGAGAACTGAAGTCATATGGTAAGCCACCATTGTGAAATGTGGAGAGATAGGCCAATCCATGGAGTAGTGACAAAGTTCTGTTTCCCTGAGAAGATGCCGTTGGAGCCAAGAAATGGTAGGAACAATTAAATGGAAAATTTTACAAATGACTGGAATCTGAGTGGGGACTAGCCTAAAACTGAGAGAACTCAGGAGCTTCTAGCTCAAAGCGCCTCCACATTTTCAAGAGGTTTACCACCTGTAGCCATACCAGCTTCCCTCAGTGAAGAGTCGAGAAAGATCCACTTATGACTCTGGGAAGGAGAAAGGGCAATCACGAGGAATATGCCCACAGAATTTTCCATAATGAAGCCCTATCCTGCAAGGAAAATACTATGCCACAGCATTACTCTCTCACTATTGTCCCTTCTAGCCTTCGTATATCACATAAGGGTTATAAAAGCAAAGAAAACAAAAGGAAACAATGCTAATAGAGAAAGTCACATGTGAAGTTCACAGCCTAGGAACACAGACTCACTGAAAGTCTGATATTTAATCATAAGACTATGTATGGAGTATTCCTCCTCTACCACACCTTACCACCAAACCAACCAGGCCCCAGCATAATAGTCGTAGAATACAGCTGAAAATCCTGCATGATACAGAAGCTATCTGAGAAAGAGTCATTAGGGAAGCCCAAAGTGAAGAAGGGAGGGATAAAATATGATACCCAATGCCTTTGACATGTACAATACAAAAAAAAAAAAAAAAAAAAAAATCCCATAGAGACAAATCCTAACCAGATTAATGGAAATTCTCACATTAAAATATTAAAAAGGTATATTTATCTCAGTTTCTATTATCTAATTCAACATCTAGATGTCACACACAAACACACAAAAAACACTCAAAAACATCAGACAGATTCCAAAAGTGAAAAAAAAAAAAATAAAGTCTTGCAGTCCAGTCTGAAGGGACAAAGTAAGAACCAGACTCATTTAAGATACAGTTGTTGAAATTATCAAGCAGGGAATTTAAAATAACTCTTATTAATATATTAGGGGCTGTAATGGGAAAAGGTACATGGCACGCAAGATCAGATCTAACTTCCTTCCAAAGAGTCTGGGAAGGAGGGGAAAAAAATAACTTCAAAGGGGAGCAACCTGGCAAACAGTACCTCAGCCAGGCAACCAATATCAACACTTTTAAGTCATATTGATAGTGTGCACATATAGTATGATGAGAATGGCACTTTACCTCCATGGTCTTCTGAGAAAAATCCATATTGCCAGTCTACCAATGTGAGAAAACATCAGACAACTTCTAAAGGAGGGACTCTTAAAACTGATCAAAAACAAAGACAGCTGAGAAACTATCACAGCCAAACAGAGCCTAAGGAAACAAGGTGACTAGATGCAATGTGGTATCCTGGATGGGAATCTGGAACAGGAAAAGGAAATTAGTTAAAAACTACAGCGTGTGAATATGCGTAGACTATGAATTTAGATGAATGATAATACATCAATATTGGTTTAATTGCAGCAAAAATAGCATGCTAATTTAAGATGTTGATAATAACATGTATTGGGTGTGGGGCATAGAAGAACGCTTTGTACCCTCTTTACATTTTTTCAGTAAATCTAAAACTGCTCTAAAAATTTGAAAGAGTTATGTAATAAAAAATGTATAAAGACAAACAAGTAGAATCATGTAGGAAATTCCTTTTCTAGAAATGTTTTCCAGAACTAGCAAGGTTCTTCACAAAACAGGCCGTCAGCTTCTCTCAATCAACAAGCAAACAAATAGTCTACCTGGCTGTATGTGCACCTGGGGAATCATATAAAACATCTATAAGCAATATAAGAAACCAGTTTGGGCTCACACTCACATACACACATTAGATGAAAACTGGAAATGTTCTGTGGGTTATAAATTTTGTTTGCTGGATGCAATTAACTGAGTGTCCAGAATAGTCACATGTTTAGAAGCTTTTGTTTGAAAGTCCTAATCTGCTCTTACTTAACTGTTTTGCTTCAGTTTTATCCTGTGCATTCCCATCAACAAAATTTGGTTAGTCCTAACCTGAAAGCTTCATAGATTAAAGTCTTTGTCTTCCTAATACATACATTACTTAGAAATTACCAGTCAAAATTAGATACTTCATAAATGCCTTCTCAAGATGGTATAAGTAAATGTCAGAATACTTATATTGTGATGTTTTAACTTAGAAGTTTCAGTATTTGTGATTTATTAATATCTCGTGTGCATAGGGAAAGCATATTGTGTATGTTTGCATGTCTTTTTGTTACTCAAAGCACATTTAGTTCAATATAACTAAAAGTGCCATTTTATCGCATTATATGTGTACGTTATCAACATGACTTATCACAACTATAGTGTTGGAGAAAAAAATACTCCATAATTATAAATATTTGGCCCCAATTAGCTGATTACTGGGTTAGTGAATTAAGTACAACAAATTTGTTTGTATAAAAAGTGTGGTTTCAATAGCTACATTGTATTCCCTCTAGATTGGTTGTATTAAATGAATAATGCACATGCAAGTTGTTGTCAATGTGATATAAAATAGCCAGTACTCAACAGTATTAGTAGGATAGTTGGCACATTATTGACTAAGACTACCCATGATTCCAAATGCATAACATTTAGCAAACATGCACACTAATGGATCTCTGAACCGAAAGGTCTTTCCTCATAAGTGTCACCTTTAAAAATGTATTCTTGACACTAATGCCTCTTTTGGATTTCTCATTCATTTGATTAAAATATAAAGTATGAAAATAATAAATGTTATATTTTTTCTGCCAATATGAATCCATGCCAGTCCTACAGGAAACGCATTCAAAATGACATCTGGTGACAGATTACAATAGAGCCTGAAGAAGCATGAAGTTATGCAAAGTCCAAACTTTCACAGGTCTTTTAGTTTTACTGCCAGTTCCTTGCCAAACTCCTATTTGATAGATGAGGACAATTTGTCTTTTTGGACATTCCTGAATGAGACACTGCAGACACTGAATTATACATATTGAGAGTGAAATTCACTTTTCATATTTGAATTTGGTAGATGAATATGCAGGTAGAATTAAATGTCCCAGATGTCTTGCCAACTTAAACTACAATAAATCTAAATATTCAGGCTAGTTCAACTAAATCACAGCATCTTGTGCACAAAAGTATTCCATATATATTTGTCATTGATACTGATGATATTAATGGCTTCTTTAAAGATACACATATGCAATACATTGCACATTTTTACTCTGAGGGATAAAATTTATATTTCCCACCCTAAATAGGCTCCTCTGATGTGCAAAATTTGAAGTATCTCTGGGATAATTAGCATTGACAAACACGGGTTGAAAACTCAGGGAAGATTATGAGTGACATAAATATCTGAGATTTTGTCTAAAGGATAATGGTAGGCAATAGTACTGCTAAGACACTATTCATGAAACGAGGCCATGAAGGGTTAGGAAGATTATCACATCTGTAAGAGTAAATGGACATTTAAGGAAATGTTCACAGTACAAAGTATAAGGGCTTCACAGAAGTACTTCCAAAAGCCTGTGAAATCCTTCTAAGAAAAAACGTTTGAGATAATAATAATAATTAATAATAATAATAAATTCAGGTGGAGAAGTGACTGATCATTCTAAGCAGAGGTGAAACATAGTAAAGTCTACTTAATCTTATTGTGGCTTATATATAAAATCTGCCCATGAAATTAAATATGAAACATTATTTGGTAAAAAAAGAGCAAAATGCCTTCGGTATCTGACTTTAGGTTTGAATTGTATTCTGTCTACCATGAAGAGTATTCAAAGGATTTTAATTCGAATAATGACAAGGCTGGATTTGTGTTTCAGAAACGTAACTCAAGTCATAATATTGTGAACCAACTGGAAGGAGCAGAGCAGAGATTCGCAATTCTTCAAGTGAAAATTATAAGATATTGAACTAACCTAATAACAATGAAATGACTCAAGGAAATGATTTGAGACACATTTGAAAAGTAAAACTGGCAGGGATTTTTGAACTGTTAAATGTGTGAGATAAAGGAATATATAAAAAAATACGGAGAGATATTTTCATCATTATAGGCACTTTCAATAGATGTGTATGGAACTATTTTTGATTATTTCAAGGTTTGTACCATTGCAAGAGAGAAAGCATATAGTACAAATGTAAATTCAATGGGAAAAGGAAAAATTTAGTTTCATACATGTGATTATTGATGTACCCACGCAACACCTGTTGGTTTTCCATTACATATTGCAAATAAAAACTCAAAACTCAGGAACTGTAAAAGATACTTGGGAGTCAAAAAAAGTGAAGTTGAAGATATGAGCATTTATAAAATGTCGTCCAAGCAGAAATAAGGACAGAGGTATTTGTCTGGAGGGGGATTCTTACAGAAAGATTTTATACAAGATTATTTGAGTGTATCAATTTCTAGATGAAGTTACAAAATGAAAGAGAAGAAAATAAAAGATGAACTAAATAAGTTATCTTTAATAAAGTTAGGCTGCATAGTCTCATAAGGCTTTTCTTAATTTTTTTTTTCATCTTAGATCTGAGTCCGATAATGAGGCTTAGAATATTTGGAGGGTTTAAATAATGCTTAACTCAGATAAAAGATAAGCTTTCCCCAAAAAATATGATTTTAGCAAAATACAGCTTAAATGCCATTCTGTAGCTTCTTTTTTTGTAAAAGCTTTTATAGAGAGATAAGCCCAGGATTTTGACGTGAGTGAATTTAAACACCTTTTGAGAATTTTGTGATTTCCAAACTAGTGAAAAATATGTGTTCTTCAAATAACACTTTAACGTAAAATTTGCAATGATTTAAGGCAATTTACTGAGGGAACACATGGATACAAAAAAAAAAAAAACTTTTTTAAAGCATTTTTTTAAGTCTCCAGTTTATGGTAGCAAAATGATATATGAAACACAAATATGGCATTTAAAGAGCTCTATACTTCCTGATATGTAAGTGATTCTTGTAACAATCTAGGACAATAAAAATTTCATGTTAGTATTTTCATGCCACAAACATATGCACATTATATATATGAGACCTTTGTATATAAACAAAATATGTAAAATATGTATAGATATACACATTACATATGTGAATACAAATATAAATATATACACACATTAGTCAGGCTATATTCATGAGACGTGTATTTAGAAGACATGAAAAATACAAAAATCCAAATAAATGTCTGGGGCTAACACTTCATACTTTTAAAGATAAACGCCAAATTTTGACAATGATTTTAGAAACAACATAATGCAATATACATATATACCAATTGTCCTGCAAAATATTTACTCAAGAGACAAAATGTATTCTCATTTTCTTTTAAGGGCTTAAAATCATGAGGGTTCATCTTTTGGAAACACTTTCAGACACATTCTACTGGTGAATTAAGAAAATCAATCTCAATTACTTAAATTCATACCTAAGTTTAAAATCCAAGTGGATTCTGTCAATGCTATTGCTCACCTTATTTATGAAATTTAGAACCAAAAGTCTATTAAAACAAATTAAATTCATCCCCCAAAATAGGAAATATTGCTTCAACCATGGATATTCAAAAACATGCTCTAAAATATCTGAAGAGAGTTATAGAAGAGTTCTGGTGTTTTTAAGGTTAATATGTATTAGCTTTATACACTGAGAAGACAAAGTAGAATTCTTAATGTATTTATTATGACTGTAGCTTATTGTTACTAAATTTCAGGCTGCACCATTTTATCGTGGTATAAATAGCACTTCTAAATACATCAGGTCATTGCTCAGATGTCAAGCTGTCAAATTAATGTTGAAAATATTCTGGCTAGCATTATTAAATTAGACCGGATGTTGTCTTCATATTAAAATATAGGAACGAAACATATTAAAAATATAAACAAAAGATAGCACAATTGTTTTTTGTTTTATATTTGGTTTTTGCTATTGGGTTGTAGGAGTCCTTCTAATTTGGATATTAACCCCTTATTTAAAGATATTTTCTCCCATTTTGTATGTTGCCTTTTTAGTTTTTTATTGTTTCCTTTGCTGTGCAAAAAAAAATCTTTTTAGTTTGATGTAGTCTCACTTGTCTATGCTTCTGTTGCCTGTGCTTTTGGGATCATATCCAAGATAGTATTGCCAAGACAATGTCAAGATTTCCCCCTATGATTTCTTCTAGAAATTTTACCGTTTCAGGTCTTATATTTAAGTTTTTAATCTTTTTTGATTTAATTTTTGTATATGATGTAAGACAATGTTTCAACTACATTCTTTTGCATGTGGCTATCCAGTTTTCTCAACACCATTTATTGAAGAGATTGTATATGCATAGATTTTTTCCTGAGCTCTCTGTTTTACCCATTGGTCTATATATCTGTCTTTATGCCAATATACTTGTAATACTGTTTTAATTACTGTAACTTTGCAATATAATATTTTAAAATCAAGAAATGTCATGCTTCCAGGTTCTCAAGATTGCTATGGTTATTTGGGGTCTTTACTGTTTCCATATAAATTTAGAATTGTTTTTCTATTTCTGTAAACAATACCATTGGGGTTTTGATAGGGATATAGTTGAACCTGCAGATTGCTTTGTGTGGTACAAACATTTTAACAATGAGTCTTCTAAGCCAAGAACATAAGGTTTCTCTTTCCATTTATTTATGTTTTTATTTCATTATTGTTTTGTAGTTTGCAGTATACAAGTCCTTGGTTAAGTTTATTGCTAAGCATTCATTCGTTTTGATGCTATTATAAATGGGATTGTTTTCTTCATTTTTAATTAAATTTATGGGGTGATTTTGGTTAATAAAATTATATAGGTTTCAAGTGCACAATTCTATAATACATTGTGTATTCACCACCCAAAGTGTTTTCTTAATTCAATTTTTGAATAGTTTGTTGTTAGTGTATTTTTCATGTCTATTTTGTATCCTGAAACTATACTGAATTTGATTAATTTAAAATAGTACTTAAATAAACATTTCCCCAAAGGAGATATACAAATGGCCAACAGCTGTATAAGAAGATGCTCAACACCATTAATCAAAAGGGAAATGCAGACCAAAACGACAATGAGATATCAACTATGGGGATGGCCATTGTAAAACAAAATAAACAAGCAAACAAAGGAAAAAAAGAGAAGACAAAAAGTGTTGGGGAGGGTGTGGAAAAGTTGGAACTCTGTACACTATTAGAGGGAATGTGAATCCTGTAGCCACTAGGAAAATCACTAGAGATATGTCAAAAAATTAAAAATAGAACTACCGTATGATCCAGCAATCCCACTTCTAGAAGAGATATCTACCTTCCATGTCCTTGAAGCATTATTCATAGCAGCCAAGAGAGAAACAAATAAATGTTCACTGATGGATGGATTGATAAAGAAAACAGTGTATGTACAGAGAACTCAATATTATTCAACCTTAAAAAAGGATATGCAGCCATACAGGATAGATAACATGGGTGGACTGGAGGATCTCATGTTACGCGAAATAAGCATGTCACAGAAATACAAATACTGCACATAAATTATGGCAAGTATCTATAATGGTCAAACTCATTAGAAGCAGAAAGTTGAATGGCAGTTGCCTGGGACTCGGGAAAGGAGACAAGGTAGTGGTTTAATGGGTGTGATGTTTCGGTTATGCACAATGAATAAGTTCTACAGATCAATTGTATAACATAGTACCTATAGTTAACATTACAGCATCATCATACACTTAAAATTGTGTTAAGCGTTTAGATATCATGTTAAGTGTTATTACCACAATGTTTAAATGTTGAATTAACAATAAATAAATACATCACACAATGGTATAGAAAAAAATTCTATAAGTTACATTTCAAGTGATTGATTTGAACCATAGGTTTAATGCCAATATTTTCCAAATATCATATATAAATGTACAAGGAAATATATATATTTAAGAACATTAGGAAGCAGAGAAAGTGCCATCAATAAGTCAGAATAATTTCTGTAAGATGTGATACACACAGGGCTAGACAGAGGATAATGCCAATTGTCCTTTAAAATCTAATGATACTAAACCCACCAGGGAAACAGATGGCAAACACAACAAGGTACTAGGTAAGTCTAATTAGATTAGTAGGTTATAGGAGTGAAAATTGGACAATCAAAGGATAAACCCAATGACACAGACAATCGATGTCTGATGCATGTCCATAATGGGTGGATATGGCATTTATTGTTGACATTGGTTCAATGTATCTGAATAAATCAAGAAATCAGATTTGTTTAGGAAAACAAATTACCATAATTCAAAAATACCTCAAAAGTCTAAACAGAATAAAAGGAAGGCATTGAGATAAACAGTATAAAAGGTACTTATCTTCAAAGGCACTGAATCATTAATTGGCTATGATGGAGTAACCAAGACTGGTTTTATCCTCCCACTTTAAACAAATGTAAAACTGAGCAAAATATTTCAAACAAGATGTGTCAGACGTTGGACGGCAAACAAAGGTTGGGTGATATGGTCAACAACTTATGTGATGAAGCACATTAATTCAGATACATAAGACTAATAGATCCAGAAAGATTGTCTGTATCTCAACTTTCAAAAGAAGAGATAGTTCTTAATGCTCTGTTAGGTATAACGAACAGTGTGAATCCTCATTAGTCAGCCACTATGCACAAGCACACTGATTTAATTCTCATACTAACCTGTGAAATGAATATTTATTCTTTTTAATAGATGAGTAACCTGATAATTCAGGAAAATACACTTGTCTATACCATTGGAATTACGCTTTAACGACTGAACCTCTGAACTTCTGATGTAATATGATCAAATAGAGTCATTGATTTAAGTTTTCCTAACCATTACCTACTCGTAAACTTGTAGAACTGTATGTGTGTGCATATTTGTGTGTTGTATTAAAAAAGAGTGTAACAATTCTATGACTGAGCCTTGTGAGCTTCTTCGTATTACATATAGTATTTAATTGTGCTAATCCATCTCTTTCAACCTTTTAATTATGAGTAACCTATATAATATTGGCTATAGTATCTTTTTTCTTCTTTTTTTCTCTTTTTATTAGTTTCAGGTGCACAAAACAAGGTAATACTTAGACATCCATCATTTATATCCCTCATACTGTGGATCCCCCCTCCCCCCATCCACTATCCCTCCGACATCGCACCGAGCCATCACATTATATATATAAAATTATAGTATCTTAATATAAATACAATTCTTTAGAGTCCTGATATTATATTGGAAGTAAAATTCATTTTAAAAATCCATACAATGCACCTTTATTATATAGGATCTTCTCCTTGATTTTTACTAACTTCCACTGCTAATATTGATGGCCTCCAATGATACTGACCAAAGTGAGATCCAATAACTTTTGTAGTCAAAAAACTTTTTATATTTTATCCAATAACTTTTGTAGTCAAAAAACTTTTTATTTTGTTCAATAGAAAAATATGCTGAGAAGACTATTCTGGAAGTTGTTCCAGGTACCATACACAGGAACCAATTTATTATTTTTTTCTGGGAGTTGCAGTATATAATGAGATATTCTCAATAGTAAAAACCCTGGTGAGGAAGAAGTGGAGATGCTAATGTGGCCTCTTAAATAGAGCATGTGTCTAAAGATTTGGAAATAATGCTAATATCAATCTATGGCTGAATTATTTTTTGAGGGGCTTAATACTGAATTTAGCAAATAAAGACCTGGGGGGGGGGAAATCCTGAATTAAATATTTCAAATCTGCAATGCAGACTTAGGAATTATCTCACCATTTATGAAGCCACACTAGTAATTGGCTGAAAAGACGTCCCTTTATTCTGAAATGTAACAAAAGACAAATAGTCTTTATGTTAATCAATGTGGGTGAACAACTAACAATATTGTTCCAAAAGCATAGTTCTGAGATTGTCTCTAAATTACGTTCTCCTCTTATGGTGAATTTGTCTCTATTCTGTTATTTTGATATTTTTGTGCCATATTGAAAAAATCAGGGAGTGGTATAGGATTCTGCAAGAATCATCCTAGAAAACATAAATGATATCTTGATCTTTGCAGTTTTCTTTACTGCTCAATTTAGATTTGGCAGGCATTCAAGGTCTTTGTGGAAGCTAGAATTACTCTGCACATTTTCCTCCTTTGTTCATAAAAAAAGTATATACATAGTTATGTAAGTTTGTGCATCTTTTAGGAACTTTTTGGTGATCCATCTGGTAGCTGGGAATTGTATAGTCGATATATTCCACTAATACTTAGGGGCTGGTTCAAATTTTCCTTAAACAAGTATCACTTTTTTAAGTTACATAAGATGTGGTAAAAACTTTGGGCTCCCGTGTCCCCCCAAATTATTTTAATCTCATATTTGTAATATACTCTTACATTATTGAACCATTCTGAGTCTTGCCTGTACTTTCTTTGTCCTCCTAATGGGCACTACTGACCCAGAAAATAGATGATCAATAATGCTAATGATCTATGACATTTTCAAAATATCACCGAAGAAAAATATTTTGCGTTTGTATTTGTGTTCTGTTTTACCAACTAGTCAATAGACATTATTCTGTATAGCCATTCAACGATTCAGTAATATTTAAGAAGCATTTGAAAAATGCACTTTAATATTTGGAATGAAGAACATGAGTGTGACATTAACAATATTAAAAATAATTTATTTTCAAATTCATTGGGTAATTGTTCTTTGTGGAAATCTCTACTGAAGGTTATAAAGTGAAAAATCAACTCTTTTCGTTCAATAAGTCATTTGGAGAAAGCAAGGCAAGAAGGAAAGAATTCTCACCTTGCAACCAGACAACCAATGTTTTCAATTCTGGTTCTACTGAATAGAAATTGTTGTGTCCTTCAGAAGATTGCTTTACTTTTTAAATCTTAGTTTAAGTTATTTCTGTGGAAATTTGTGGAATGTCAAGCTACTGGTACCTCAGCATTCTTATAGGAATTACCACAAAATATAAGAAAAAAACCCTACCTATTAACTTGGTTCTTGGCAGATACTAAACAAATATTATTTTCCATTTGTCGACCTAGGAGAAATGAGACAAATTGGTGTATCTGCTATCTATATATAATTTTCATGCCTGAGGCTTTATGTCCTTATTTTGATTAATATTTATGAACAGATTCTTGAAGAGTAAAATAAATCATATACCCATAACATTTATCAGCCCAATGAAGCCCAACATTCTTATTTAATGAAAGCACACATCTTATTAGACGATGGTTTTCCATTCTATTTTTAAAGCTCATTTCAAACACTAGACTACTAAAGAATAGATTTCTAAAGATAAAAAATTCAAAAAAAAATACTACATAAATAATTATTTACAACATAATCACAACTAAAATCTCACCTTGCCTGTGGACGCACTCATGGTTATTATCAATTGCTCGCTTTTGCCAGTATTTAAGTGGATCCATTTATTCCTTTAACCACACTCTCATAGACTGACAACACACAACTCTCCCATGACCGGGTTTTTTAGAGGTATCTTAACATTGTTGTAGACTCACAGAAGGCGAGTACATCATTATAGGCTAAACCATTCTACATTCATGTAAAGATGCTGCCTTAATACCATTGTTACAGAACTAAGTTTTCTGTATCGATGAAAGCTCAGTGGAACACTTGGGGAAAGAGCATAGCACTCAGCATGCTACAACTAAAAACTACAAATTAAGAAAATAGTGCATTATAATTTTATTATGTATGTTACCTATAATATTAACAATATGGTAAAACATGTTAAGTTTTGCTTAAATATTTAAGGACTAACAGTTATGTGTGATTTCTTTTGTTTGTTTATAGTGAAAAAACCGATGTCTTTATCATTTGCATTACAGAAAATAGAGTTGATGGAGGAGACAAATAGTACACAAATAAATGTATAAAATATTACAGCAAGTTGTAGTAAGTTCTATGAAGAAGAACAGATTGATTTGAGAGAAGAACAAGAGAAAAGAATTGATATTAGTGGGCTTAAGAAGACATCTCTGATGAAGTGACATTGAGCTTTGAACAGCCCTGAGCAACCAGAGTGACTAGTGAATGTGAAGTATGGTGCTGGACGGGGAGATTGGAGTGTATGTGAGTTTAGAGCATGCAAGTGGTGTTCAGAAATGAAACTGTTATTCTAAGGCTGATGGAAAAATTAAAGGTTTTAAGCAGGTGAGTGACATTTATCAATTTGAATTTTATTCATAACAAGCATATCCCTCACCTTATAATAAGAGAGACACATTTCATTCACCTCAAGATAAAGAGGCTTTCTGAAAGTCAAAATACATTTTTCACTGATTTTCTTTATAAAAGCAAACCTTTTCTTAAGAAGGGTTAATATGATGACTAGGTCTCTATGGTATCAATCATTGTAATAAGGCTTGATTCGGATGCAGTTCATTTTTATTTGCCATCATATGCAGAACTTTGAAATAATCTGATTCTTCACTTTTGGTCTTTCTAACATCAACTGAATGTTTCATTCATATTCCATAACTACAAATTTGCACTACTTGAAGCATTATTTTGTTTTTAATCTTACAATATCTAATATCATCTGCTTGCAAACACTTCTGCAAAGTGCCCTCTTCCACACACACAAAAAATCCTCCCACCCCCAAAATAAAATGAATAACGTTTAATTTGAAATTATACTAAAAAAATAAAAACTATACCTAAATTTATAGGTACTAAATGTACTCAAAATGAAGAATTACTATTTGAATATGCAGTGTCAGCAGCTTATTATATCAGAAAAATACAAATAGAGCAAGTATTTATTGCACTATAAATGATATATATTTTGTTTATTTTAGAATTGCATTAGTCAACTGAATTCAGTTAGAGCAGTACATAAAATCTCTATACCACTCCATCAGTACCCCCAAATAAATAAATGAATACACAGACTTCAATGTATGATGGGGAAATAAATTGTGTTCACCTTTTGGGGAATAATTTACAAGTAGGGGAAAATTTAAACAATGCAAACATTTTGGGAATGTGGTATACCTGTGTTCAATTCAATTGCCTTTCTGAGAAGAGGTCAGCCCTTACTATTACAATTTCCTTACACAAGGATGAGTTACTCTGAACCAAAAATTAATTTGCACCTTAAGAAATGAAGGTGAAGAGTTACCCATATGCCAGGTAAGAAGTTGCTTTAAAATAGAACAAAAGTGTTAGCTTTTCTTAAAATTGAATTTACACCTTGCTTCAGTGGGGTGAAGGAGGGGTAGTAAGTTCACTCCGTTACGTGATTTGTGGTGCCTAGACAATTTTTCTGTACTTTCCCAAAGAATTCCATCTCCTGTCTTTTATGGAAATGACACCTGTAGGCAGAGTCAAAGGTAGCACAAAAATTGCTATTCAGAGGCCGCAAGGTATCTGCTCAGTTTTGGGTGTTTCTCACCCGATTGCCAATAAGTGAAACAATTAGAGAACAATCTCTAAATACCACCTTGCAGGTGTTATCAAAAGGTCACATTTTATTGCTGTTTATTGCTGTTGAAATCTGCTGCTGGGTTTGAACAGGAATGTTGGATCCAAAAGAATCTACTGCCCCTTTTCTATAATTCTTGCATTTCTTTTGGTTTTGAGGTGCTGCTTAATTAGGTGCTGAATTAAAGTAAAAATGTTCATCTAACTCAGTAGCCCGTATGTAGATGACCAGCTGTATAGCACAGAATATATTGGACTGTTCCAAAACCAGTGAATATTAATTATGGGGCATTGTGTTCATTGGAGTTCTGAGTAGAGTAAGAACTGAAATCACCAGGGAAGACATTGAGGGTATTAGAATATTAGTCACATGAACCTCTTAGCCTGAAAACCAAGCAGTATCCCTAGTACCTGGGTGCTAGCAGCATCTGTATCCAATATTCCCTTGTCTGGAAATGTCTTAGATTATACTCACCTTGACATATCTATAGGTAGAATCACTCATTTATTCAAGATATAGTGGCAACTACAATGTGCTTTAGATACCTATCTAGGTGCCAGGATATGACAACAATTTTTAATATTTCAATTCAGAGTTTAGAGCAACTGAAGAGTTAAAACTGGTGACCTAAATAGTGTTAACTTTTTTATTGTGTTATATTTTGTCTTAGGAAGAGAGGGACGGAGGGAGGGAAAAATTGCACCTATTATGATCATCATTATTTTATAAAGTAAGGATATTGTAACAACCAAACAATATTGAGGAGAACTTAAGATGGAAATGGATGATGGTGCATTATATCTCCTAGTGTGGCTTTATGGAAAACTCCTGAGGTTGCCTTTATTATTCAGTTATATATAAAGAATTGTAAGTTCAACATATTAATAGATTCTTACCAATCTATAGACCAATATTTGCAAAACACTTGTCAAGACACAAAAGAAAAATGACAAATGATATCTGAGAGGGACGTTTTGGATCACACTGGCCAAACAATGACATGATACAGAAAGTGAAAGGTTTTCAACAGAACATGACAGAGCTTTGGCTTGAAGTGTGTGTTAATTAAATGTAAGATGGCAGCTTGTAGCTTCCAAGCAGGATATAAAAGTGAGGCGTACACAGAGGCACAGCAGCCAGCATGTATTTGGGGAAAGATCAACAGTTCTACAAGTGGGGTACAGATTGCCCGTCTGAGACAAGTGAGGAAAGTAAGTAAATTTAAGGTGGATGAGGCTGGAAACCCCTAGCGCTGAAGGCCTAGGAAAATATGGAGATCTTATACTAAATTATATGAGGAGTCAGTGAAGGATTTTAAATAAGACAAAATTATATCATGGAATAGTCAACATCCAAGATGGACTGTGATGGATGCTGTAACGTGCTGCCATGATTCCATCACGAGAGGCAGACAGCTCTCAGTTTGTAGTCCCTTCAGCTGCTGAGTGGGCTGGGGAGATTCACACAGACTGATGTGGGTATAAAAAGGCTGGGCCTGTCATTATGGAGAAGGTAATTTTCATCTAAAAGTTCTCTTACTGGGGAACCTAACCTGCCAAGGTACAAGGAAATGAAAGAACCACATGGGGAAGGGACAGTGCTGTACAGGGTGTTTGGGGAAGAATATAACTTGATTTGTGTGAATGCAGATTTTAAACATATTTAATTTAGAGATAATTCAATATAACAGAATAGAGATGACTGATTTGAGAAATCCATGGGAGTTTGTTTTGGTAATCTTTGTGGGAGAGAGAGAAAATGAGAAAGTTAAGAATGAGTCCATGACTCTGGACCTAATTAAAGACTAAGGAAGAACAGAATTTCATTGTTTGTTTTGTTTGCTCCTTTGTTTGTTTGTTTGTTTGTTTGTTTGTTTGTAAGAAGAAGAAGGGTGAATATATTGATGTGTTCCTTTTGATAGACAATGGACAGTAGATTTTCAAGTGAACAACTGAAATCACATGTTTGGAAAGAAGCATGACCTTGAGGGGAAGTTCATTACGATGGCAAAGATTATAGATTCAGTTCCTGAACCCATCTGACACCAACAATCCACAGTGCAAGTTACCTAACTTCTCCATGGCTCGGAGACCTCATGGTTGGTGTGGAAATAGCAATAATGGCTATCTCATATTGTTAGAACAATTAAACGACTTAGTAGATGTAAAGCCCCTGAAACAAACCTGGCATGTAGTAAGTTTGGTATACACATTAACTGTTATTAGTCTTAGTGATACAGATATTTGCATTATCAGACGACATGGTCATTTGATCATGGCAGGTCCTGGTAAGAATAAGGTAGAATGAAAAGGGAATAGTTCTGAGCATGGAGACTTTAAGAAATCTATGTAATACTTGGCGCTCTCATGAGAGACAAAAGGACCTCAGTGAGAGAAATGAATGTGGCACATAGAATGTAAAGTACATGTTTAAAGCGGGAGCAAATACATGTTCAGGTATTAAGAGCCTCAGGTCCTCAAGACAGGTTCAACACTGAAATGCACTTACAGGATTTAGCAGTTAGACTTATCTTCAATATTACAACCATGCATAATTGCCATTGGGAATTTGGGTGGCTTTTAATAACACAGAGGAGGGGATGTGAAGGACAGCTCGGTCCCTGAATTTTGCTGATTTCCAAACCATGCTCAGATATTCACACTGCTGATCTCCAAAATAGTGTATAATGATGAGCAGAAAATGGCTAATTTAAGTAAAAAAGGACTATCTCCTAATGATATTATAAAAGAATTATGCTATCCAATTTTCAATTTTGAAAGAAAATAATTCACTTTCAAAGATAAGTGGACTTTTTCCTTTAATCTAATTGCAAAACGTTAAAAATCATTTACTGGCTGTCTTTGTAAAAGCTCTGTACTTAAAATTCTAGAAACAGTGCCTCCACTCATTTCAGATAATGAAGTATAGTGACTGCTATATTGCATCAGTGTAATGCACACACATATCACTGTTTTATTCTCTCCAAAAGTCTACTTAAAAGTAACAATGCTTATATCAAAATTATAAGTTGAATTACATGACAATTTCCAGTAAAAGCAATTCTCACCAGTGACTAAGCTGTGTGAAATCTCTTTAAAGATATCTTAATTAATTTGGAATTTCTAATTTAAGATAAAAAATAACATTTTTATAAGAAATGAAATTCTTTATTCAGTATTTCCTGGATGACCATTTATCTATCTATCTATCTATAAATAAAATAAATATTAGTTATTGGTCTTCCACTTTGGTGGTGCATAGCCTACAGCAACTTCTTGGGAAAACTTATATGGAAAAATCTTACATATTTGAAAATTCCTTTATTCTACCATCACACTTGACTGAACATTTGGTCATGTATGGAATTCTAAGCTGGAAAATTTTTTTTTTTTTCTGTATCAGGATTTTAAAGGAATTTGTCTACTTACTTTTACCTTATATATAACCTAATTCTTCTCTCCTCCCACCAACCTAGAGTCTCCCAAAATGTGCCTTTTATCCATGGTTCTCTGAAATTTCATGATGATTTACCTGTCTCCTTTGATGGTTATTTTTGTATATAAATTGGTCTGAGCTCTCAATGGGAACTTTAAATACAGAACCTTTCATATTTCTGTTCTGGGAAACTTTACAGTATTATTCATTTTACAATTTATTCTGTTCACTTTCTCTCTTCATGAATGGTCCTCTGATTTTTTAATCTATATTTTATGTTCTACTCTTTTTTTTTGGTCTACCTTTTTTACTATTTTCTGATTTCCTACTTGTGGGTGAAATTCTTCAACTTTATCTACTTAGATTCTAAAGGTTTCTTTTTTTTCTTTTTTTTTTTTTACCATTTCTACAGCTCTAAGCACATGACATGATTTACCTTCCGTCACATCTATTCAGTTAACTACTATTAAAACTTGAAAACTGATACCACTTTGTGGAAGACTCCATTTTCAGTATGATGATCTTGTCACTCAATATTACACTAAATAAATACAAGTAGTTAATTTTGACAGTGCAATATCTGACAAGGCACACTCTTCAGTCTGATACATGCCTGGTATTTCCTGTTTCACATTGCTCTTTACTTAACTCTTCATTTTGTATTTCCTCATGTTTGCAGACTACCTCCTTCAGTCTTTGCCGAGTCCTTCTTGCTGCCCCCCCACCATCCACATCCTTCTGGCCACTCAGAGAGCACCTTTACTCCACTCTCTATGGAGCCCGTCCCAAATGCCCCATTCAGTTGTTGTATCCAGCTCACGGTCCAGAATTGCTGGGTAGTAAACATCCCAGATAAAACTCTGTGTGATCTGCATATTGACGTTATACCTTGTCAATCTGTACACTAAGAGTAAGGCTTTAGTGTATCAAAGGGTGGGAAATAAACCCAACTAAAATTCAGCGGCCTTCTAACTCAGTCATATTTCTCGGGATCCAGTGGGGTGGGACATGTTAAGATGTCCCTTCTAAGGTAAAGGATACGTTGTTGCATTTGGATTTTAATTTTGGAGGCAACGTATTCCTTATTTCAGTTTGTTACTTTGGCGCATTGACCAAGTGACGCAAAAATTGCTAATTTTGACTGGGGCTCAGGAGAATAGGAGACTGGGCAACAGGGCCAGGCTACTCTGCAAGCAGCTCTGCCACCTGGACCAGGTGATCCAGCAGGTCCAATGGTGTAGCTGGGGATCCATTTAGAGTCTTCAGCGGCCCCGGTAGGTGTATCACAGTGCTGGCACTTAGAATTTTGAAACAAGGCCCTGTCATCATCCACAGATAATGGAATCCACAGATCATACTTTCCTTTTGAGAAAGAGCTCTTGACCTGCTTCTGAGCCTTAGGAAAGACTGAATGCTGAACCATAGGCCACCAAGTTACCATGAAACCTGAGCTGCCCATCATAACTTGGTGTTATCTGATTCACCAAGCCATAAAGTTGGGTGTGCCCAGCAACACTCCAAAATCAAATGGAAGTGGTGTATACGAGATTGGACCCAACCAGACCCTGAAGGCATAAATAAGTTACATAAAGAAGTGATGTGAATGCCCACAGACTCCACACTGGCTATACTTCCTTCTCTCTCCCAGCACTTACAGCCTCTCGGGGAGTTCCCTATGATCAGCTGACAGAGAAGAGAAGAGTCAAGCCTGGTTCACAGATGATTCTGCACAATATGCAGGCACCACCTGAAAGTGGACAGATGCAGCCATCCATCTCTGGGACATCCCTGAAGGACAGTGGTGAAGGGAAACCCTCCCACTGAGAACTCTGAGCAGTGTTCCTGGTTGCTCACTTCTCCTGGAAGAAATGGCTAGGCATGCAATTCACGGGCAGTGGCCAATGGTTTGATTGGATGATCAGGGACTTGGAAGGAACACACTTGAAAAAGAAATGTGGGGAAGAGATATGTGGACAGGTCTCTCTAAATGGACAAAAATGTGAAGATATTTGTGTTTCATTTGAACACTACCTCAGGGTGACCTGAGCAGGAGAGGATTTGAATAATCAAGTGAACAGGACCACCTGCTCTGTGGATAGCAGCCAGCCTCTCTTCCTAGACACCTGGCCATTACCCAAGAGGCTCATGAACAGAGGCCATTGTGGTGGGAATGGGGATTATCCATGGGCTCAGCAACATTGGCTTCTATTCACTAAGGACAATCTGGCTAACACCAACATTGAGTGCTCAATCTGCCAACAGAAAAGATCAATGGTGAGGGCTCCAATATGGAGCCATTTCCCAAAGTGTTCAACCAGTGACATGGTAGCAGGTTGAGTACATCAGATTCTTTATATCATGGAGGGGACTTACTTTTAGTCTTACTGGAATAAACATTTATTCTAAATATGGATTGTCTTTCCTATATGTAAAACTACTGATGAAACTTCCATTCATGACTTGCAGGATGCCTTATCCACATCATGATATTATACACAACTTTGCTTCTCATTAGAAACTTACTTCCTTGAAATAAGTGTGGCAATGGGCCTATGCTTATAGAATTCACTAGTCTTACCATGTTCCTCAATACTATCAATAGTTGGTTTAATAGAATACCAATATAGCCTTTTAAAGACTCACTTACAGTTCCAACTAGGAGGAAATACCTGGCAGGGCTAAGACATTATTCTCCAGAAGGCTATATATGCTCTGAATCAGCATGCGATATATAGTATTATTTCTCTAAGAGCCAAGATTCACAGGTCCAGGAATCAGAAGTGTAAATGAGAGTAGTGCCACTCAAGATTATCTCTAGTGACACACCAGCAAAATTTTTGTTCCCAGGACTTTCTTCTCTGCTGGCCTAGATGCCTTAGTTCTAGAGGGAATAATGCTTCTGTCAGGACACACAATGATTCCATTGAACTGAAATGTGAGATTGTCACTTTGGGCTCCTCATTCCTCCAGATCAAGGGCAAAGAGAGGTGTTATGATGTTTGCTGAAGCAATTGATTTTGGCCACATTGCAGAAATGGGACTACTACTCTACAGTGGAGTAAGGAAGAGTATGTCCAGAATACAGGAGATTCTTTAGGGTGTCTCTTAGTATCATCATACCCCATGATTTAGGTCAATGGAAAACTATAATAGCCCAATGCAGTCAGGATGACTAATGGCCCAGACCCTTCAGAAATGAAGATTTGGGTCACCCTACCAGGTAAAGAGCCGTGACCAGCTGAAACGATTGTTAAAGGCAAAGGGAAGTGGAATGGTAGTGGAAGGAGGTAATTATAAATACCAGCTATGAGCACATGACCAGCTACAGAAACAGAAACTGTAATTGCCATGGGTATTTTTTCCTTGCTTTTCTATGAATACATTTGTGTGTGTTTATCTAACTATATGTTTGTTTTCTTTCCTCTTTTATTTCCTTTCCAAGCAACATAAGATGTATTTCTCTTACATCATAGCATTTAAGTACTGTTAATTTTACATCAGAGCATTTAAGTTATAGGGTATCATGGAGAAGAGTAAACATCACTAAATAGCTGAACCTCCTCTTTTAGAGAAGGGATTAATGCATTTTTGGTAGTACTCGGGATAGTTCTATCATGTTCGGTGGAATTATGACCTTGTTATTGTTTTTAATTGGAGATTAAGAATGGTGTAAGGAGATGCACGTGCCATGGTGACAAGGGGTGGACATGAGATAGTGAATTTTATCCTAAACTTCACTGACCTGGGTTCCCAGATTAAACATTATCTTTGGGTGTGCCTGTGAAGGTGTTTCTGCATGAGATTAGCATTTGAATCAGTGCACTTGGTAAAACAGATTGTCCTTCCTAAGTGAGCAGGCAGTATTCAATCTGTTGAGGGCCCAGTAAAACAAAAGGCAGAGGTGGGGACCCCCCATCTCATGTCATGTTGTCTCATGCAAACTGATCACATCTCATCTCATGCCATCTCATCTTCTCTGGCCCTTGGACTGGGATTTAAACCATTGTCTCCCCTGGTCCTAAAGCCTTTGGACTTAGATTGAATTACCCTATTGGCTTTCTTGTTTCTCCAGTTTTTGGATGACAGATTATGAGGTATCTCAGTCTCCATAATTGTATGAGCCAATTCTTTGTCTCAGGATGTTTCTGGGGAATACAAATTAAGACAGAATACAATGAAGAAAACGATCACCTCTTGGAGTCAAGACAACCTTAAAGTTCAGGAATCGAATGACTGAAAGTAAAGATAAGTCACAGCTACCACTGAGCATCTGGTGAGCTTCTCACTGTTCATAATTCCATAGTCACAAAAAGATGTCACCGGAGGGGATCTGAGTCACTGGTGAATAAGATTTGAATGGCATACTGGTGTCATCAGATGGAATTATAGGATGGAAAAGGAAAGGGGTAGTAGCTGGTTAAATAGTCATAATCCTTTAACTAAAATGCAGGTAATAGTACAGCAATATGAGGAAATATAAATAAAACAAACTTCAGTCAACTAACAAATAGAAAATCTGATCTAATTTCTCTGACAACCACTATAGAAATAAGAGATTTAAGTCAAGGGATGAATTATGCACAATAAAACCCTCACATGAATCAAATTGACTGTTTTGTTTGCCTGTTCTTATTATGGCACACTTAAGTACTGACTAAATTTGCTAGCCAGCCATTACCAGGGGAGTTAAAAAATACATAAGCAATTGAATGCATTCTTAATAAAGTATATATTATATATTATATATATATATATATATATATTATATATTCTTAATAAAGTATATATAAAGTATATATATATACTTATATATATATAAGTATATATATATATATATATATATATATATATATATAAGTATTAAGGATTTGGTCTTTATTAAGAATGCATTCAATTGCATTCTATATATATAGAATTGCATTCTATATATATATATATATTAGGGTCACTCTGGTTTGAACAAAACTACTTAAATCATACCCATTTTGAAAGATCTGTGATACATTTGTTATAAATTCCATTATGGTATTAATACTTTATACTGATCTAGAATTGAGTACTAAAATTGAACGGAGATGTAAGCTTGGTACAGAAGAGGAAAAATGAACATTTGTAATGAAATGCATGACGTCAAACAAGTTAGATGTGAAATAGGCTTTAGGGACCATTGCTCCCATATTCTCTCAAGGTCACAGAACCAAGATAAAGGAAAACTATGAAATTGCAAAAGCCCAAGGAAGTTTATGTCACATAAATAATTATGAAAAACAACTTTCAGGTAGAGTTTAAGAGATAAGGAGGCTCAGAGCATGATTTAAGTAAAGTGTGGCAATATTTGCTCTTAGAGCTTCCATTGGAAAATCATCCTCAAACACTAGTTTAAAGCATAATGAGGTTATCTGAGGCAAACTGTGTGCAGTTTATTAGCATACACAGGAAACTGTTCTACATAGATAATTTCAGTGAGGTGTTTTATTCTTCAAATGCTATTTTTCATATGGAGAACATTTTTATCTCCAAGAAGCTTAAGGGACTTCATTGTTGCTAGAAAGAAGGAGGAGTAAGAATATTGTTGTAGGATTAATACTTCTTCCATCTTGAATTTCACTGTTGGAACCATATTAAAACACTATTATTAATCAACTAGTAGGCATTTAGGGAGCATTAGTTTAAGTATAGTAATATTTTAAAAACAAGATATAGAAAAATGGGAACTAAATAAATGTATCAGTGGACATAATTAAAGTTTAAGAATTTACCATACAATTTCCAAAAGCTAAATACGATGCAAATGGCAATTAACTACAATAACACTAGGACAAAATATTTTTGCAAATGGAAGATATCAAGCATTTCATTCTAGGGTATAATATATAATATTCTCAGAAATGGAAGTAGAATTTAAACATTATATGCTCACTCTCTTTGGCGTAATCTAAACATCAGCAAAGCAAAGTTTCCTTGAAACGAAATCTGTTTCCATTAGGATCACAAAGGCACTGCCTTTGTGTTAAAAGAAAAAAGAAAAAAAGGAAAAGAAGAGGAAAGGAAAAGAAAAATACTTCTACACCAAGGTACATAAAGAGAATGCAAAGCTAGAGACTTAGCATTCAAAGAATAATGATAAATAGCATTACCTTAAGTAGAAAGGACATGCTGAACAGAGCAGTGGGTTTGGATCTGGTGGGTGGGGTATCTAAATTAAAATTTTAATTAATTAATTAAAGTGATGGAATGATCCAGAACAAGATAGCTTTATTGGTGAATACTATCGAACTTCTAAATACGATATGGCATAAATCCTTCACAAACTCTTTCAAACAGTAGAAGAGGCGGAAATTTTTCCAACTTACTCTATGAAGCTCGTATTTCCCTGATACCAAAATCAGATACATCACAAGAAAAAAAGCTGCAGACCAGAATCTCTTACAAAATCCTCAACAAAATACTAGCTGACAGAATCCCACAACATATGAAAAAGATTACACACTATGACAAAGTAGTTTTTACCCCAGAAATGCAAGGCTGGTTCAATGTACAAAAATCAGCCAATATCATACATCCTGTTCATATAATAAAGAAAATAACACACAAACCTCTCACTATACACATAAGAAAAATTTGACAAAATCCAAGCTTCTCTTGATAAAACCACTCAGTAAACTAGGAATAGAAGGGCACTTTTCCAATCTTTTAAAAACCCATAACCCACCAAACTTAATGGTAAAAGACTGAACCCCCAAACCCCCAAGATCAGGGTGAAGACAAGGATATCTCTTCTCACCACTTGTAGTCTACATTGTCTGGGAGGTTCTAGTCATGCCAAGTAGGCAAGAAAAAAAAAAACGAAAAAAAAAAAGTATCCATACTGGAAAGAAAGATGTAAAACTATATCAATTGTACTTTTATACACTAATAACAAATAATCTAAAAATAAAATTAGAAAAACACTTATATTTACAATATCTTCAACAAATAAAATACTTAGGAATAAATGTCACAAAAGAAATGCAAGACATGTACACTGAAAAATATAAACACTGTTAAATTTTAAAAGACCTCAGTAAATACAAAGACATTCCATATTCATGGATTGGAAAATTTTATATTTCTAAAAGAGTAATACTTCCTAAACTACAAATTTAATACTTCTTAAACTACAATCCCTATAAAAACGCAAGCTTGTCCTTTTGCAGAAATTGACAAAATCATCCAAAATACATATGGAAATGAAAGGGACCAAAACACTACTCTACTCAGCTATGGAGGAAAATGGACAAGGACAACAGGAACCTGGAGAATGATGCACGACTAGGGCACAACTGAGGAACTTCCCCACTCCCAAGGCAAAATATCACTGCAATGTGTGTCCATAGGATTTCAGATATTATATAAGACCCAGTCTTATATAATATATGTAATGTAATATAACATAACATAGCATAGCATAGCATAGCATAACATAACATAATATAATACAATACTGGGTCTTATATTAATTTTTGCTCCAAAAGATGTATTAGAGCTGATTGTTCGGCTAGGTTTTATTTTGGGGCAAACATGGTAACTGTGGAAGCGTGACTATTGTTCTGTATTTCTTGCCATCTTTCATCCTTCGTTTATTCTAAGTGAGAATTGGGTTCTTATTATACTGTCCTTGGTACAGTGTATATATTTGCACCATGGTTCAAACACAATAGCACTAACTATGTCTAGACATGATGGGAAAAAGTGTGCATCGCTTTGAAACCCTGGATATAAAGCTAGATAAAGCAAATACCTACATTAGACTTTGAGATCTGTCCCTTTGCAAACTGTGAGCATATAGTGCGTGTGATAAAGAATGAAGTCAATATTCAACATCTAGAAGAGCAGATGCTTACAGGATAAATCTGTGTTTTACCAACTCACAATTTTTCTTTGTTCTGGATATATACTGCCTTGCAGTTAAGACCATGTGACTGCATTCTGGCCAATGAAATGTGGGAGAAATATGAATAACATCTGCATACCTAGAACATAAAAGTTGAAATATCCTCCACATATCTCTCCCTTTCTTGACCTCCTAGCTGGATTCACAGGAAACTAGAATGGAATCTGAGTCTATAGCTTTTGGAGAATCCACATAATGGAAGGAGCCTAAATCAGAACATGTTGCAGAATCCCCCTATTGCTCTATATTGCACTGTGACATATGAGATAAATAACCTGCAATGTATAAAGTAACTGAGATATTGGGATTGCCTGTGTCATTACCATAGTTAATCAGATGGTATGAGATAGTCTAGTTTTGTCTTTCTATTTCCTTCCTCCATCACGTTATTTTTCTTGGCCTCTTCCTATTAATCCACCCTCTTTACTTTTTTCACTGAAGCTTAGGAGGGAAATGTAAATTTCTTGGAGAAACATTTCCATGTGAGATGACAGAAAACTCATGTCTGTGTTGCTACTGGGTTCTGGATCCTGTCATAGAAGCAAGTTCGGTGGAGACTACATAGTTGTGGGAATTGCAAATTTAAGGACTGAGGAAGAAAGGACTTGCAGTGTTCTGGACAAGTTAATGGTAAAGGGAACACCACGGCGGCCTGGGTAAGATAACAGAATTTAGATCATTTTGCTTCCCAGTTGATGGTAACAGGGAGAGGCTTTGAACCAGGCGAGGGTGCATAAACTTATCTTTCATTCCACACTGCCACAGAGGAGAATAAGAATGACTGTCTTGATTCTACCTGTGCCATGCTGGGGATTCTGGCCCTGTTCTCTCAGGCATCTAAGAACACTCCTGTTTCCCTCCCTTTGATTAAAACAGTAGGTGATCTGTGGACAGAAATGCTCCACCCCTCTCAGCATCTCTGTTCAGTTCCTTGAGAGGCAGAGTGGTGGAGCCCAGGGAAACCCCTTCCCTATGGGATATTGAGTCCATTTCTCAGATACCACAGTCTTCGTCATAAAATGCTTAACTCTGATTTACCCCAGGGTGTTATTCTAGGTGTGATCAAAAAATACAGAGGATGTTTAAATTAAATATATATATATATATTACAGTAAAATACACATTGCCATCAATCCCCTCAAAACACTCCGCCTTGCTTTGAACAGACTTATCCCATCGTTCTTGCCACTTCCTGAAGCAGTTCTGCAAGTCCTCTTTCATGAATGTCTTTAGTTGCACTGTTGTGGCTGCCTCAATATCCTGAACAGATTCAAAACATTTAACTCTCAGGATCATTCTGACTTCAGGGAAGAGCTAGAATTTTCATGGTGCCAGGTCCAGTGAATAAGGTTATTGAGGATATACCGCAATGTTTTTGTTTGACAGCAATTGCCATATCAGAAGCGATGTGTGACATGGAGCATTGTCATGATGGAGGATGAAACCATTTGCCCATTTCATGTTAATGCATTGTTCAGGGTCCACGATTTATAGCACACTTTAAAACACACCTTCTCTCAACCACAGCTCACACCCAACTGGCTACACCAATTCAGTTGATACTTGTCACACACTGTTACTAAGGTTGGATGGGCCATTTTTTCTATTGAAGATCCATGCCTTTCCATTGGATGGTAGTCGGCAGGAGCATTCACTGGATTTTTCATCACACCTCAAACGTGTGTGCACGATTACTAGCCTCTGATCCACAAACTTGTTTAAAAAAATATTACTGATTATCATCTGTACACCAGGAACTTTCCTAGGAGCTGGGGAATACATATATATTCATATATATGCATATTCACACATATACATATATGAATATATTCATATATATGAATATATATGTATATATATGTATATATGTGTGTGTGTATGTGTGTGTGTGTATATATATATATATATATATATATATATATATATATATGTATACATATGGCATCAATTTTTACCTGTGAGGCTGAATTCTAGGTATAGTTACTTTCTCCCTGCTTTTCATGGCTTACGGGCCTCAATATATAGAATTCAGACTCCTCACAGGTGAAGTGTCAACAAACAATTTAAACCTATTCAGAGTAATATGAAGAAAAATTATTACATTTGAGAAAGAATAAACAGAGGAGAAATAATGCATACTTTTTTCTAAGTGAAAGCAGATTTCAAAAATAGTCATAGCTGCTCAGCTTGACATTTTAATGTAATCTGTCTATGGAAGCTGCTATGTTTTGTCCTATCCAAGGGAGATTTTCAGCTAAAGGAGCTGGATAGTGCTTAGGAATATAGATGGATATGGCAACAGAGTCTCCCAATTTCTTATCCTCTTCTCGTTACAGACCCAGTCTGACGCAAGTCCTGTCTGAGTGGAAGTGCCAGGGCACTTCAAACCTTTTCTCTGCTTCCTCCTAAGGTAACTTATTTCTCTGATTACCTGATACACTGTCATTTGAGTAAACATACTTCTCTGAGCACGTGTTCAATTACCCTTTACATTTAATTTAACTTATCCATGAGGTAGAAGAGCAACTAGAAAGATTCAAAACACTTTTCCAATAACTGCAGACATTATTTAGAAGTTACATTTCATATTGGATTATTAACTGTAAGAGCCATTGATTGACATCACTTATAAAAATTGTCAATTTTACTTCTTTTGAAATTTTATGTTAATATACATTTTGAGAGTAAGAGAACCCAGGAAGGACAAAATCCATAGAGAAAGAATTGTATAAGTGAAAGCAGGTGGAATAGTTTAATTGTTTCCAGTTTGATGCGATTATGAGTAAAACTGCTAGGAACACTATATATATATATATATATATTTTAAGTGAATATAGGCATCCATTTTAGTTGGAACACAAAAAAAGATGGCATAGGGTATGTGCTTGTTAAATTTTAGCAATCCTACCAAACATTTTGGCAAAGCGGGTATAAATCATCATCATTACGAATACGTAGTGTCTTGTATCAATTGAAGTTTCATTTCCTCTGGATGACAGCACTTTCCAGCATGTAGCTCTCAATTACAAATTGAAATCACAATGTTCTGCCATACAGATGAGAGAAAGGGGAGGGGTCAGTATAATCCTTTCTCTCTATAAAAGAATGCTTCAAGATCAGGAAACACGCTTTACCTCTTTTATGCCTAGCATTACGCTAGGGGGTAATCAGGGGGAATCAGGAAATAATTTTAAATTGTTGACTTTTGATTTCTAGTTTTTCTTCCAGTTTTGACAACTTCTTTTCCTTCTACAGCAGCCAGTCTTGAGACTGTAAAAGCATTCCTAAGATTTAAGTACTGAGCTCATAGATTGCCTGTCTACCCCGATTTTGATTATCGTATGTAATATAATCACTACCCTATTATAATACAAATGTAATTAATTGATACAAATTATTTTCATATGTAGACCATCTATGTCAAATATGCCTTGGGCCTTGTGATCATTCAAATTGTTGCAATAATAAGATTTATAAAAAAAAAGGAAGTCTTCCTCTCTTGTTACTGTCTTCCTGCCCTTCCACATCCGTAAACAGCCTTAGCCGGTTCTTTACATTCATCTTGACCTCTGGTGGGTCTACCTATTTCGGTCTCTTAGCCCCTCACCTCTCTGAACTTTTGAGTCCTTACTCTTTTTGTGTCTCTGATCATTAAGTCATGAAGCCTTAACTTCTCACCTCGGTGATCTCATGCTTTTCACTGTCTATATTCTGCTTCCACTCCCTGACCGCTGAGCACTGTCAGAAAAGAACAAAATAATCACATGGTCTGTTAATAAAACCTGTATCAACCTAAACTTGACCATCGTTCATAATTTGTAATCACCTTGTTCCTTTCTTGCTATCTCCTGTGACATTCACTGCAGGCGATCCTGTCTACAATTCTAAAGCTCCAACTACAAAACATTGACTGCCTCCTAGAATCTCTGAGCAGGCAAGATTCCTCCCAATGTGACGTGTGTGTATATCAGTACATGGAAACTATAAGCACATGGGTCTCTACGGCTCCAAATCCAAACCTTTCCATTTTTCCTTCAGTCATTTATGAAATATTTATTGACCACCTATGACACGAAAGGAATCATGAAAGGAATTACTGCAAATAATATGTAAATGGCCCAGTTGGAAATTCTCCCTTAATGAGTTTAGATTTCTCCTTTGGCGCCTCTAGCACTTTATTGTCATCTTTCTTGAAAGTCTCTCGCTTCAAATTCAGTTGTACTTTGCTAGCCTGAACTTCTCTGTGTCTTTATGAATTTTTTCATGCATTTCTTTCATTAACATATTCTGTTGGTTTGATTGATTGATAAGCATATATCAGATGCTTATTATGCTAGTCTACGACTTTCTTCTCCTGGACCGTAGATAAAAGTGATAGTAATAAAAAACACATTTATTGTGTTACTTTATTATATGTTAGTCACTATTTTAAGCGTGTTATTTATATCAATCCATTTATTTATCTTCTCAAGTACTTTTCAAGGTAGAAAATGTTTCTCTACTTTACAGGAATGAAACCAAGATGTAGAGCATATGAATTATCCAACATCTGAGAGCTAAGTTGGCAGGGCTGCAATTTGAAAACAGGACGTGGAGCTTGGAAAACCCACCTGTCATACTCAAACTTTCGTGGCTTTCTTTATATTCTTTGGGGTTCTTATCCCCTGGAATATTTAAATAATACCCACTATTAGTTTTCTTTTGCCACGATTATAATAGATTCCCACAAATTCAGCAGCTGAACAACACAAATTCATGACCTCAGTGTCCGTATGTCTGGATTCCATGTGGGCTTGGCTGATTCCTCTCGTTCCTGTAGTGGATGGCAGAACACAAGGTATCAATGGGCCCAGGTGCTCTGGGGAGAACCTGCTCCCAAGATGATGGGCATGTCCTTGTGATCACAGTGCTAACACCACGGTCCTTCACCAGCTGCCATCGGGGAGCTTCTCAGCCATTACAGGCTACCTGTATCCGCACCTCTATTTTCTAACCAGCAAAAGCACAGGAAATCCTTCCCATGCTTCAAATCTCTGATTTTTTCTGCTGCATCTTTTGTGTTGCCAGTTATAGGAAGTTTTCTGCTTCTTGGGGCCTGTTTGATTAGATTGAGCCAACTCGATAAGCCAGGGAACTCTCTCTATTGGAAGGCCTGAAACCTTAATTCATTTACAAAAGCCCTTCTATGTAACAACAGTCACAGGTCACAGAGATTAGGATGTGGATATCTTTGAGAAGCCATACTAATCATTCAAAAGCCTGATCCCACAGCTCAGTTTTTGTTTTCTTGTCTATTCTAAAAACTGTTACTGCCTACTCACTTCCAGCACTGTGCTGTTGGCTCAGAATTCAAAGGTGAGAGGGCTACACCCTTAATGATCCACAGTACAAGGGGGGAAAAAGGAAGAGAGTTGTAGTTTGATAAGTAAGTTCTATGCCATAAAAAATGTACCATCACCATTGGAACACAAAAGAGATCTTCCTAAAAAATGCCAACTGAATATTTTCAACCCTTGCATCCCACTGGGAAAAAAAATAAACATTAAGTTTTCTAAAAGTGAATAGAGGCCACACCACGAATTAACCTAGCTCCCTCTGCTAACTTGATTACTTCATTGAAATCTGCTACTTACACTTTAACTTAGTTTTGAAATTTTGGAAACTTCTTAAACTCCTCCTGTGTTAGTTTCCTAGGGCTGCCATAATAATCACAAACTACACAACTTAGAACAACAGAAATTTACTCTCTCACAGTTCTGGAGGCCAGGAGTCCAAAATCAAGGTGTTGGCAGGTTTCTGGCTATCCAGGGGGGACATCTGTTTTATGCCTCTCTCCTCGCTTCTCATGGCTATCATCATTCTCAGTGATCCTTGGCTTCCAGCTGCATAATTCTAAATGCAGCTCCAGTCACACTCCGTCTTTGTGTGTGTTTCTGTATCTCTTCTCCTCTTCCTACAAGCATACCAGTCATGTTGAATTAAAGGACCACCTAACTCTAGAAGGCTCTCATTTTAACTTGATGGCATCTGTAAAAATGCTCTCTCAAAATAAGATGACATTCACAGGAGGAAGTACGGGTTAAGACTCGAACGTGTCTTTTTAGGGGATGCAATTCAAGCCCAAACAACTATCTTGCTCCCTTTCTTTATAAACATCAAATATTTTGAAAATTCTAATGCACATTTTTCATTCTATTCCTACTACCAGTAATTCAACTTTAGGTATCCATTTCCCATTGCAATATTATCACTAGGATTTCTCACACTAAATGTGCTTCAAGCTGTTTTTTAAAAGGGGACTGTGAATCATGTGTATATATTCATTTAATAGTCAAAGTCACTTTCCTAGAACTGTATTCCCTTTATCTATGAAGAACAAATATGTTACATCACTGCATATGAGTTAAAGTGCATTTAAAATTAAGACAAACTTTCTTATATAAAATATATATATATATAAAATACATATATAAAATAATTTCATTGGAAAATATATAACCTTTTCCACATAATCCTAGTATAGAAGTAGTCTAAGAACAGAGAGTATATCACTTAAGGTTTTTATATGCTAGATTTAATAGTAATGGATTAATAAGCCTTTTGCTTCACTGCATGAAAGAGGTGAACAGATTCTAGATTTTCCTTAAAATTATTTTAAAAATATTTTCTTATCTATGCTCATAGATCATAATTCTGATCCTTGAATTTCCAGAAAAAGAAATCTGGACAAAAATCTTTACTATTTATCAAGAATCACAATTCTAAGATGGAAACTGGGAATTAGAACTAATGGCACACTTGTGTTTTTTTTTCTTCTATGCTCTGTCTCTAATAATTCTGAACTGCTTATCCATTTCCCAAATAAATGATTTTTTCTATATTCACACACTATATTAATGTTAATGTTTTGTTTTGTTTTTTTAACTATTGACATATAATGCCGACCCACAACCTGGGGATTAATGTGTGTCAACTTTACATTTTGCATCGGGTCAATGCATTGAAGTTCTGATGGGCATTTCAACGATGAGCCAGATTCACACTATTAGTGACCTATAGGAACTTACAATATCTATAAGATTGTTTCTGTGAGTAACTTATGTAACAGGAGGGCCAAATATGTTAAGGAGTTGTCTGAGTCCGTGTTACCATAATTCTGTCTATGAAACCTCCAACAAAGTTCTTAGAGGTTTCCAAATGTGATACAGAGTGTACATAAATGTTATGTAGCACATAAGCTAAATTTCAATTTTTGAAATCAGATCAATAATGAAAGCTCAGTTTCAATTTAGGGAGTAAGTAATACTTTGGTGCTTAAATACTTAAAACAGTTGTATTTAAATTTTGTAAAAGGAATTATTTCAAGATAAGAAAAAGAGCACAATTGTTTTCAATTTTCTCTTTGTACTCCTAGCTCAAGGATTAGGATTGCATACTGCATGAAATATCTTAGTGTTTTTAGCACACTGTGACTTTGAAACATTTTTATATTGATGTATTTCATTTTGAATAAAACTGAATTAAGATTTTAGTGACGTATCAAGCGTTATTATCAATGAAACTAAGGACGGCCATGCTTCCTTGTACTGTTGCCCTTTCTGCATTCTACACTGCATGCGACTGTAATCCTCTGAAAATACACACTCATCTGTTTACCTGTAGACAAATATCCTTTTCAATTCCGATGCAACACCTAGATTTTTCACTCAAGTTCCACAATAACATTTTAGAAATAAGTTACTCATCATGGGAGGCTAATACTGAATTCTTTGTTCAATAAGACAGGAGTATCACATTGTTTTCAAGTGCTGGCAACTTTCCGATATCAACCATAAGGGCCACAGATGGGTTTCTGATTCTGTCCTCTAAAATTTAGTAGGCTGTGCCGAAATACATCTGATTTTTATTGAATCTGGTCATATTTTTCCACCATCAGTAATCCATTCATCATCAGCCCCTGCTGTGTCCACGCCACCTGTTGGCACCATCTGTGCTCTCTCTCTATCCGTTGCTCACATCCTTTCTTTGCGTAGTTTTACATCTACTCTCTCATTAGCTGCAAATGAAGCTTGTTGCTTCCAGTCTGCCAAAAGTGTACTGGGAATCTCCACTTTATTTTTTCTTTTCGTAATTTTGCTTTACATAAAAATGAATGAAACCTTTAGTCTTTTCATGCAGCTGTAATGCCAACTGACAGCTTTGCAAATTAAATATTTAAAGGAATACAGTTGGTTCAAAGTGAGTGCAGATCAGGACATACTACTGTGCCTTAAGCGAAAGATGCATATTTTGAATCTCCTGCAGTGGATTATTAAGAGACCTCCAGTGACATAAACACCTTCATAAACTACTGCAAGCGCGGTTGAGGTAAAGTACACAGGCACACACCTTTTTACATCAATTAGCCATCTCTCAAAAAACCTACAGCATATCTTTGAAGTTTAATCGATGCTTTTCCCCCCACCGGAAGAAAAGTTGTTAAAAATGAAGGGAGAGAAGAGATTCTATAGTAAACAGTTTTTCAATATAGTGGTAAATAACTTCATAAATATATATTACTGAATCATCTGAAAAAAAGCTACAATTGCTTCATTACACCATTTATGTATACATCTGGTTTGCCCACTTAATTATTTAATAATTATTTATGAAGTTTCTACAATGTGGAATGCATTGCATTAGATACCCGCTGTTAAAAAACTCAAAGTTTAATGGAAGACAGGGTGGCACATGACTTAACGGGGAATAAACCTATCACCAGGGTGCAGAGCTCTCACAACCCTGCGTTCAGATTTGAACCTGAAGGAGGGCTGTCTGCAACGTGGCAGGTGAGGGAACTTTTGTGTAAGAGATTCTAGGAATAAGAGTATAATTAGTTTAGTGAGGCATTGCACATAATAAAATACATGGGGGGAAATCCTGTTACTCCTGTAATTTACTCTAGAATTTCCTTTTCTCTTCCATGCAACTTTCATCTATTGATAACTTGGCTAGGTTTCATAAATTTTCAGTTACCTACATTTACTAGTATAATCTCATTTCAGTCTTTAATCCTTTGTTTTTATTTTCCTTTTATTTCAGTGTATCTAATACCATTTTATTAAAAACTATTTGAATAGTTAATAAATAGACATGAAAATATACCTAAAATTGTGAAAATAATGTAAATACTCCTGTAATCGCCATGTCACTTAAATACATATAACTATGCCAATCTCCGAGGTTTACCCTGACCTTGAGTCCTCTCTGATCCCCTTCCCCACCACTCCACTCCTCAGAAACGGGTGATATTTAGAATATCAGGTTGGCACAAAACTAATTGTCATTTAAAAGGTTTAAAAAATTGCAAAAAACCCAAGTACTGTTGCACCGACCTAACACGTGGAACTGCCCTTCATTCCTTTCACTAAATTTACCACATATGTGTGCATCCCAAAACAATAGATAATTTATTATTGTATGGCCAAGGATTTCATCTAAGTGGTACTACAGCATACCTTTTGTAATTTTCTTTTTTTTCTTCACTCAGTATTTTATTTGTGGGGTTAATCCACTATTGTGTGCAACTGTACCTTAGTCATTTCCATACTTGTGTTGTATTTCATCTGTTCTTCTGGGCTGTGGATTTCAAACTTTCTGACCACTTCACCAGGGTAAGCAACACAGTTTACATTTGACTTTGTAACAGTAAGCGATCTGTAAGGTGATGTTTTGAGATCATGTGACTATTTTGTTACACTCATTAATCCTGGGTAACGTTTTATTTTACCGTTAATATTTTTGTGGTATTTTTTAGTTAACTATCATTGAATGAAGGTTGCTAAATTATGTTTAAAGCCATCAAAACATTTTTAATGGGATATTTAGTTGAGAATTTATGACATATTTATGTTTATTTCCACCAACATATTTGAGCTTTATCTGTGCAGTTTTTCACTGAAGCAAAATGTTCTTTTATAACAATTCATATTTCTTCTTTTAGTTTTTCCAATTTTTCCCTTTACATTTTTAAAGTTATATTCTTTTTATGTTCTCAAAGGGTTTTCTAGCTATTTTAGTATTCAATCTTAACAAATTCTAATGTTAATCAGTATCTTTTATCCTTCTCCTTAACATATTATTACAAAGACCTTAGAATGCTTACCTGTGATTAATTTTCCTATCCTTCTTGATTTATAGGAAAACAAAGCTTATCTTTGTGAATACAGGAATCCTCATACCAATAAAACCAGTCTCCTGGCCCAGAGGTAGAATACCCTTCTAGTGGCACTGATGGTTTCCAGTTCTGCCCTGGAAACGCAACAAACCCTCTGTGTGTTCCGAAGTACCGGCTTACAAAGGCCAGAGGACATCTGTAGTTTCTGGACTTAAGATCTTTGTTTTCAGACAACACTGAAAACAGAAAGAACTCAAAAAACTGATCAACTTACTGTTCCAATTTAAAAGAAAATACACAACGTGTCTCACTTGCAGGGGAAATTAATTTCCTTAATTTTCTAATAAAAGTAACATTTGAATTTCATCAGGCCAAATATCCAAATAAACAGTCAACATTTCTCATATTTAAATGTCATTTAACTTGCAGTACCATAGTTATATATATATATATATATATATATATATATATATATATATATATGTATATATATATATATATATTCATATATATTTATATGTAAGTATAAATATATTGTATACATACAAATATACATATATATATTCTGGGGGTGTCAAAAATGTTTACAAGTGGATACTTTGGTCAACATTGCTAAAGCAGTAGTTCGCGATAATCAGAAGTGTCTGGACGCTGATGGGAACCACTTTGAGCACCTCTTGTAACTGCAGAAGTCAAACGTGACTTGTATTCATCTTTTGTTAATGGTATATATTGAGTATTACAATTTTAATAGTTTTCCTTTCTTAAAATGTGTATATATATATATATATATATCTATCCCAGTAATTACTATAAAGGCACATATGCTATATTTATCATTTCTCTTCTTTTTTTGTCACATCAAATAAGGTTTGGTAAAAAATAAAGAAAGAGCAAACATAACTTTATCTCCAAGAGTGCTTCCAATAAATCTCATAATCCATGATATATTAAGATTTTTGAGAAAAGTATTCATTGTAAAGTTTCAGTATATCATGGAAAATATAACCCTTATAAATGCAGATTATCATGTAATGAATTATTGTTTGGCCAGACTCAAGCAGGAGTAATCCTGAGACAGAGCTCTTGACAAATCTCAGGGATTCCTCCTCAAACATGTGTATTTTGCAGGTATATTTGTACATAACTTGTAGAAACAATCAATCTTGTGGACAGGAGCATCTATCAGGAGGTTAAGAGACATACAGAAGTACTGAGTACCATTTTAAATCATCTTAAAGCTACTGAAAAGTCAACACAGTTTTACAGAAGTATCTGTCCACCAATAAGAAATGATTTTTTAAAATAATACCAGGAACAAATAATAGATAAGCATGCAGACTTTAAATAACGTGAAGAAGACTTTTTATGGTAATACAGGAAGTCTTCAAAAAACTATTATTAAGTTATAAAATCAAGGTACAGAACACTGTGAAGTGTAATCCTTTTGTGCAGGAAATTATTTTTGGCTGCAAAACAAAAGAGATAAATACACACTCACAGAGTTAATACAGACCACTATATATGTAAAGAAATGTAAACAATCTGTAAAACTATTTAACTTTGAGGACGACTAGGGTGGGAAAGGAGGCTGTAACTTTTCAGATTATAGTTTTCTTTTCTGTCTGGTTTTCAAACATTCATACATATATACAATTTTAATGTGAATAAGTGGTAGTAATATTGGTCATTTCCATTTTCATTTTTAGGCCACAGATAAGCACATTTATGCATATAAAATTTGAAGGAATGTGACACCTATGAATCTTCCTGAAAAAAAAAAATTACTTAACAACAAAATCTATCCAAACAAGACTAAACTAAACTAAAATAAACAAAAATCAGTCAGTAGAAACAGATGGATAATGAGTTATCTATTTAAACACAAAACTGCCACTAAATAACCCTTAGAAATATACTTAAGTCTATTTGTTATAGAAGTGTGTGTAAATATTATCAACCTTGATTATGTAAAAATAGTAATTGAAAAGCAAATTTGAAAAGTAAGAGTGGGCAAACAGGAGAAAGAGTTGGAACAACTTTTTCTCCTTATTCGTACGTGGCAGTCCACAAGGTCTAAATCAAAACGTTAATTTGAAAAAATGATAACAAGCCCTGAATTTGTTTAGTAAACTTTTAGAGAAATTAGTCTCTTTACTTTGTGAAGAAACATTTATTACAATTTTAACAATTCATTGTATTCCATTTTCTGTCTTTCTGCTCAATAGAAAATTGAATTATTGTTAAATTTTAGCAAACTTTCATCCACCCATAATATATGCCTTTATCCATGTATTATCTATTTATCTCCTCTCTCTCATTTTTCCTTTATATAGAGAGATATATCTATCATAATGTAATCTTAATATTAACACAGATTATTTCAAAATGACTGGGTTTTAGATATTTAAGGGCTCAACTAATTTTTTATGCATTCTGATTATTTTAATGAGTAGGTATAATTTACGTAAAATATTCATTTTGTTGTTTTAAAAAATATCCATCTTCTAGAACAAAGCATTATATTATGACACTCAAATTTATGCCGTGAGAATTGTTTAGAAGGCCGGCATTCCTTCCACTGAGACTGAGAATGGACTTCACATAAGAGGGAGAAATAGTCCAGATTTAAAGAGTATTTCAAATTCAGTGATAGAAATAAAGTACTGTAGGCAAAGGGCCAGGCAAAAGAGAAATCTATATAAAATATATATGTTGTAGAATGTATAGCGAATAAAAAATTGAACTTCACCAGCAGTTTCATATTAAGAAGTACTGGATGAGTAGGGAGAAAAACGTGGACTGAGACAAGTTTGCCGATGAGTGTTTTTATAGAAAAACAAACAAAAATAATCAAATTGAGACATGAAGAATTCAAGTCCTTTCCCTAAGATTGCACCTTCAGCAAATGATGGAGAAGCTAGCGGTCAATTCACTATGTGTCAATCAAGGGAACCATACAGCATCCTTCCGGAGATGGGGACAGACAGTACTTTTTAATGGAAAAACTAACCAGTCATGGAGGCACTTTGGTGGGAACCCTTGTGACAGAGCAGAGCACAGATGAGAAGAAAGAGCAGGTGACACATGGGGGTGTGGTCAAGGCTAATGGGAGAGATGAGGAAGGAGAGAACTAAAGCTGAGGCTGTTTCTGAATCTGACCCATTCATAGATTTCAATTGATATATCCCCCCTCACAAATTTAAGTCAATTTCAATTTCTGACACTTCATTAAATCCTTAAATGGACTAAGACCTGAGTTTCTAACAGCCACCTTATATTCTGCTTAGAGATAGCATGTAGTTTTTTATATATCCCAGGATTTGATATGCAAAGTGGTTGAAGAACATAAGAAAAGTTCAAGTGTGAAATTTAAATGCTAAGTTTAACTATTCTCAATACCAAGGTATTGTAGCTAAAGAAAGCCTGCCAATTCTCCCAAAATAGCAGTATTTCCTAATATGTACCGTGTATGTACAATTATATTAATAATCAGTTATCCAGCTTCATTTTGCTATTGGAGAAAACATAAATGTGAAGAAATCATAGATGGTTTTTATCAATTATACCTTATACCCTAGTGCTTTGTTACCTGCCTTGGAATATCTTTTTGCTCCTTCTTTGGGAACTGGACAAGAATAAAAAGAGGAAAGATAGAAATGGATAGGGATAGGGAGATAAATAAAGACATAGTGTGTGTGTATGTGTGTGTGTGTGTGTGTGAAAAAGAGAGAGAGAAAAAGAGAGAGAGAGAGAGAGAGAGAGAGAGAGAGAGAGAGAGAGAGAGAGAGAGAAGGAGAAAGAGAAATTAATTCTAATTACCTATGATTTTAGTGGATTCAGAATCACTTTAATGCTTCTTTTCTGACTCACTTGCATTCTAACAAAAAGACCACTTGGGGAATGTGATGAATCAAAAGATTTAAACACGTGCTTTAAAAGGATGCACTTCACCTGCAGGAAATGGTAATGAATCAAACCTTAATGCTTTACTCGAATTTCATATAATCCAAATGCAAATGGCATGAAATGAAGACAGACATTGTGCCATTTTGGGTAGTTAGTTAGCTGGAAGAGAAATTCAGCGAGTCTGAAGTCAGTATCTCCATCCTTTATCTCATGATTTAAAGTAAAATAATGAGTGTCATGGCTGTCTGAAGTAGTCTGAAAGTCAGGTAACCTTGTAAATCACAATTATTTAATGACTCGAAGTAGATGTTTTTTAAATTAATGTTATCAAATGAGCCTTTCCTACACCTGGAATGTTTTGTTCCCACTTCTATAGGTTTGTACTCACTTTTAATTTGTTTAGTTGAAAGGAATTTGACATGGCTGTCCAGGGATTTTAGTTTAGTGATCTCAGGCCTTGAGGATTTCTCTTCTTCAGTTTTCATAAACCTTAGAATGATTGTTTTAGACATAGATGGTCACAAGAAATCAGAGGGCACTATGGATAGAGTAGGACACACTGTTAGAACAATGCCTCAGAAGAGAAGGCAGACTACTCATATCAGAGACTAAAGCCCCTCAAAACCTTGCCAGAGACCCCCACACACCCTTGTGTCCTATGAGACCTGCACCAGTCACATGCACACAAAAAACTATAAACAGAGCAGCTGCTTAATCCACAGCCATTTAATGGATGTGTGGCAAGCATTATAGATTTGGTTTTCAAAACTCTCAATGTCAAATATTGGCATATGGTAAGTGCTTTTAACTATAGTTTCCACTACCATCAGACAATCCCAAACAGAAGCAAGTCTACTTAAAATATTAGCATGTGTTAAAGGGGATAACGTAAAGGCATATTAGTACCCGAGTGAGATTTGTATTCTCTTTGGGGAAACAGTGCAGAGAAGAGCTCCTAGTAGAAGTAAGGAGCAGTGAGTGACCTAAGACATTGCAGATGTCGTCCTGACGAGGTATGTTCAGCAAATGGTCAAAGGGTTCCAGGTGACTGACCAGTCCCCCTTCTCCGCATGGCTTTGACTCTGTTCTCCCCTCTGTGCCCACTGCCCCTTGCTTTGGCACACACTAGGCATTCTTTCATGGACCCCTGGCAGTGCTATCTACATTGTCTCTTTTTCCCAGCATCGCTTTCTTGCATATAGTGCCTGTATCCTTGGTACTCAAAGTGTGTTCGCAAGACCAGCAGCACTGTGATTTCCTGGTGGCTTGCTAGAAATACCAATTCTCAGGTTCCTTCCTAGATCTATTGAATGGAAATCTTCATTTTAACAAGATTCCAAGTCGCTTCTAAGGAACATCAAAGTTTTTAGAAACACTTCTCTTCATTACCACTAAGATGACCCTTTCAAAATATAAAACTCATAATTGATTAAAATTTGAAAATGCCCAACATCCCCATGCCTGCCCACACTCAGCAGTAACCACTAACAAAGACTCTACCCTGTAGAGAAGGGAGCTCATCTCAGCCTTTATGGTCAGTCTGATCTTCTAATCTCCACCCCAACACGAGATCTAAACCGGCAACTAAATTAACTTCATTTTACTCCCTCAATACATCAAGCTTGGAGTTACTTCCAAGGTGGTTTTACTAGTTTAAGAGCTCACCTCCAGGCCAATAATATATAGCCAAATTATGCATCAGGGATGTGTCCAAAAACAGAAATTAATATTCAAAAACCATTGTCCCAGCCCAAGACCAAGTCAACACAGCCCATAATTCACTACGACTTTATCTGCTGCCTGATCTATTGCTTCTTCTCTCCACTCTCTTCCCTATACCCCAAGGCCAACACATCCTTGGCTTGACTTTTCTGAACCATGACCTCCAATCCTTGACGCTGAATTACCTGTTATTCCCTAACATGGACCTAACTATCTGCTTGGTAATTTATTTTCTTGCCTTGGGATCTGGAATTCCTTCCTCTGGTCCATTGGGAGAGCTGACAGGCCAAGGTCATCAAGGCGCGCTCTCCAAGGATACATCTCAGACATGATGTAATCCTCCTGTTCAGGAATAAGCATGCCTTGCATGGGTTACCACCTATTAGGAGGCACGAGTGATCAAATAGGAATAGAGCCTGCCCTCATTATCAAAAATGAAATACATACACACACACACACGCACACACACGCGCACGCACATGCATGTATACTATTCCTGCTTCTATAATCACATTCTGCCATTCCATGCGAGGTTTCAAAGTCATGTAGAGTTTTCTACACGTAGAAAATTCTAGGGATGCTCAGACATCTCAATTATGAGGTGAACTAGACTGTATTCACACAAAAACACGGAGTGATTTTTGGCCAAGCACCATTGGCTATATTAAAGTTTAAATTGAAAAAGAATGCAGACCAAGTTATTTGCAAATGAGAAAGACTTATTTCATTAGCCAATTGCCCTGATGAATCGATGCTCCAGTTCAGGATTTAGCTAGAAAGGACAGTTTTCTACATTCAGCAGAGCTGCTGGACTATACAGCACCACAGTAGGAAATAGAAAAAAAAGGAAAAGAATAAAATGCACGTAATTACTCAAGATACCATATTTCCATCAGTTGGAAAACTATATTAGTCTCCTATTACTGCCGTAACAAAGTACCACACACTAAGCAGCTTAAAACAGCGTACATCTATGATTTCACAATTCTGTTTTTCAAAAATCCACATGAGGAGTGGTTTGACAGGTTCCTCAGCTCCATGTTTCCTGGAGCTAATACCAAGAGGTCGGCCAGCCCAGCTCTAGTCTGGAAGCCTGGGAAAGAACTCATTCAAGTTCCTCGGGTTGTAGGCCTGAGGTCCACATTTTAGTGATGGCTATTTAGTGATGGCTATCAGAGCCTTTATCTCCTAGAGGGCTCTGGTGCCTCTCATGTGGACTGGGCCATTTCATAGCCAGCAATGGCACGGCCAGTCTTCTTGATGCTCACAGTCTGATATACTGCAGTCTGATATACTCTCGTGCCTGTCTCTTGTGATAATTTCTCTGACCATAAGCTTTCTGCTTTTAAGTGTTCATGTGATTAGCCTGGAGCCACTTTGGTAATCCAAGAAATCCCCCTATTTTACAGTCTACAATTTGTGCTTCATCTGCAAAGTCCCTTTGCCATGTAACAACACTTTTGCAGTTTAAAGGAACGAGGGCATTCGCATCTCCAGGGGGCCATTCTACCCATCATATATTTTTTGTCTTGTAAAAGCAAGAAACCCTGAGGGCATCTACCAGGAAATTTTGGAATAGATAAACAATTATATAGTATCTGTCAGTAAAAGATGCCTCCTTACATATGGAACCTCATACACCATTGAACCATATACAGCAGCTGCAACTCATAGCAAGGTCAGCAAAGTCTTGGATTTACCCCTGAAACGAGGAGTTTTGGGAGCCTGATCAAAGCTGGGCTTATGCAGTTATCTTCCACACTGGTAGCAGTTCCCAATACCTTTTGTCAAATTACATAGCTAATAAATGGCACTACCAATATTTGCATACAAATATCTCACTTTTTAATTCATCAGATCATCTTACTCTTCCCTAGGATATTGATAATGTTTCTCCTGTTCTTTTAAATAAAGTAATGGTGAATAATGAAGCAATAATATGGTTAATTTTCTAAGTGTTCTTTGTACAAAAGTGTTGAGTTTATATTAATAGGCTAAAGTTATGTTCTATGAAATATCCATTAGGAAACTAATAATGAAGGCAGAAAGATAATTTTCCCAGAATTTACCAGTTGATGATTTTAGTCTTCATAGAATGACAAGTTTTGGTTCCATAATGAAACATTTAATGCAGAACATTAAGCCATTAGGTGAGAACGACAACAAAGAGAGATGATAAAAGAGAAATGCATGAATACAAGCAGGATTGCACAAATTTATTAACACAGATACTTTCAAACCGACCCCAAACGTATTTATTTCACACTTTCCAAATGCACAAATTCTAGACCATTTATACTTCACTACCATCAGCTTGTTCCTACAACATATGCAAGTTTTGTTTGTGTTAGAGGAATTCTAATTTCCTTTCATGCATATTCAGAACTGTACTTCCAAAGAAGTCATACATTTTTCCTTTTTTGTAAGTAAGTCTTTTTTAGAGCAGGTCTGAACAAATGACAGAATATAAGAATAGATGTTGTCTATTTTTCCCTCTAAATCTGGAATATATTCTTCCCTTAAGGTGGGAAGAAGAGAAATAAATAACATGGTAAATCATAATCACCAGTGTGCAGATAAAGTTTGCATTTTTCCCTTTTCCATGTAGCCACAATGATCTTTACCTTTTTGCCAGGCAGTAACTCACAACTCTGAACTTACATTAACGTGAAAAATGGGGGAAATGGTTTCACAATCTACTGAGCCATTATTGCTTCTTTAAGTGATTCTTTTGGGAATACCTCTGGCACAATTACATTTTGGGGGACCTAGGCAAATAAAGCAGATGTTTATTTACTGCTTAAAATCCAGATAAAATGGCACCTTCTCCATGAAAACTTTGACAATCCACCTTCTTTCCACTCCAATGTTGCCTCAGATATAAGGGAACTGTTTCCCTCTCAACACCATAAATGTATACATACTGTTCCTATGTCAAATTAGATAAAATAGATGGAGATAGAATATGTGAAATATAGGAAGAAGAGAGATGAGAGCAGAAGAGGAGAGAAAAGACACAATTTCCTATTAGGTTTTCAGATCTTTGTGTCCTGAGACCCTATTTTGCATCTTGACGACTTAGCACAAAGGCTACCACACAGCAGCATGTAAAGAGACTGAATAAAGGCGTGGATGAATATTTGTGTGCTTTTGGTTATCTGTTAGAGTAAGAAGCAAAATACTTCAAATACAGCAATTTACAAGAAAATATCTGGAGGGGATGAACATCAGTTATCATTGCTGACTCATAGACTCATGGATGACTATAGTAGAAAAGGAGCCATCTATTCTAAATCATAGATGAAGACACAGAGACAACAGTCAGTGTCTCTATCACTACCCCAAATTCACCCAGACAGAGGTGGTGCTAGGACCAGAATTCAGATCTTTGGACATTAATTCGTTTTTCAACAGCAACACCCTGCTTTTTAAGTAAAAGTAGAGAATATATTTTCAAACAGAAAGCTACTGTAGACAGAAGATGAGCCAAGACTTTTGAGTTATTTTAACTTATTTATGATTTTCTTTTCTAGTTTTTATTTTTTTTCTTAAAATTAACATCCCTTCAGACCCTGGAGACAAGAAAGACTCTAGTGTGATACTTCCAGGAAATTTCATCCTGAAACATCTCAGGTGTGCCTTCATCTGTTAGTGCATATGTTTCTAAAACTCGATGTAGAGTTTCATCTACCCTTCAATGCTCCAAGGGTCTGAGGACACAAGAAACAAGAACCACAGAGGTGTTTTACATTGTAATATGTTGGTTGTCAACTTGTTTAAATTGCAAACACCTTTTAAAACTTTGGAGGAAAAATATGGGCACCATGTATGTAATAAAAATCAAGTTGATTTGTATTCTTCCTACTTACTGCAAAGCATCTTTAAGGACCCTTGGGTACTGAAAATCACAGCATAAAAGCGTGTCCCTATTGCTCAGTTAAGAATAAATTCTACTATTGATTAATTCAATCTTCACAAGATATTTTTAAATCAGATTTGCTGTTCAAAGAGAACTCTTAGAAATAGTTTCTTCCAAAAATTTATCTTTATTGTTCATTATTTTAAAAAGTGATTGTTAAAATATTGTATCATAAAACTTTGACATTTTGATACATTAATTAACCATACTATAGAACATTATTCATTATTATTCATTTATTTAATGGGGAAATACTACATTAAATAAATATTTCCCTAGTATCTTGATTATTTGGTAAAAGTAGTTAAGTCAAGAATTTATGGAAGATTTGTTGAGAATTCAAAAATCTCATAAAATATAGGATTTTGAGATATATTTCTGCAGTTTAAAAGTTTAGTACTTAACAATTAAAAGTGTTTTACTATTTGATACATTCAACAAATATTTAATGAATTCCTCATCTATGCCTGTCACTGAAGTATTCGAAATATTGTAATAAAACTGAAAGACACATTCCCTTAGGAAACATATAATCTATGTGGTGGAAAAAGACAATAAATGAGCAAATGAATAAACATAAAAACTAATTAAGTGACAGAAAGGAAATACATAATGTGAAAATTATATATAATGTTTGGGAGGAAAGGTGTTTTGTCAGATCAGATGATGTCTCTGAGAAGGTGACATTTGATATAGGAAATAAAGAATAAGAAGTAACTTGTGATAAAGGGAACTTGAGAAAAATGTATATTAATTAGATAAAATAAGGAACAGAGGGTAAACTATAAAAGTGAGTTATATTTCTGAGTATTTGTCACCATTTTCCCAAGAATATTCTAAGAAATTCTCTAAAGACTACACACACACACACACACACACACACACACACACACTCACCATCTCCACAACCACCACCACCATCACTATCACCACCATTATCCCACACTATCAGAGAAATTTGGAAAATATGGAGACAAACATGTGCTTTACCGGATGTCCCTGAAAAGAAGACCTAGCCAGATCATCAGCTCTAATGCGTCTTTTGTAACAAAATTTAACTAAGACCTGGCCTTATATTACTTTATAGAGAACTTTTACTTTTATATAGAACAAAAGACCTGGTCTTATGTTCTATTACATTACATAAGACCCGGTCTTATAGTAAAATAAGACCGGGTATTACATTAATTTTTGCTCCAAAAGACACATTACAGTTGATGGTCCAGCTAGGTCTTATTTTCAGGGAAACAAGGTAGCATATTAAAGAACCTAAGAAATGTCATTGCAAGACAAAAGCCTCATTATTTTTACTAATATTTTCAATTTCTTTAACCATTGATGTCCTCAATGTTTTCAACCATTATTATATGTTAATATCCATGAGACCAGGAAAAAAAAAATCTTGTGGACAAATTATCATCATCAACATTACCTCCTTCTCCATCCCCTCCTCCTCCTCCTCCTCCTTCTTCTTCATTCCACTTAAGGTAGATTTCAGATAGAGGTGGATTTCAACAAAACAGTGTATAAAGTCCATCTCTATAGAATCATTCAATTGGTCTTCCTCCACCAAGCCATGCAGATTTTTAACATATATTTCCCCACGAGCTAAGTCTTAGCTTATCCATTTTTTTCTTCCCTAAGTACTATAACAGTTCCCTATAAGGAGTTCTTAATTCACATATTTTTCCCCTCAAATGTACCATCTACCAGTTTCCAGACAACTCTAAAAATGCTAATCTGACTGTATAATGTCCTTCCTATAAAACATCTTCTCACTCACAATAAATCCCAGCTCCTTTACATTTTACATAAGAGCTTGTATGAACCTGTAGGATATACCTCTCGCCCAACAGTATGTCAGACTCCAACAACTCCAGACACATCTCACTCTGATCCTCCCATCTGCTAGAAAAGCACTTCACTATCATTTTCTCTACTCCGTCTCTTTGATCTAGCTAATCCCTCCTCATCTACCATCATCATTTACCATCGTCACCATCATCATCATCATCATCATCATCATCATCATCATCATCATCATCATCATGAGTATGTACCTTAGTTAGGTGACAGGTTCTGGAGAGGCAATGCAGTAAATGGTTAAAAATCAGGGTCTAGATTCAGATTCTTTTTTGTTCAAATCATAAATTTACCTTACATAAACCCTCATTATCTCTATTTCTTTCCCCCCCATAGTATTTATTCTTAAATGTAATGCCAGACAATCTCTTATGGGGAAACACAGATAGATAATGTCATTGTGCTTTAAAAAAAAAAATAAATCTTTTAGAGTAGATTTAGGTTCACAGCAAAAATGAAAGTAAGGTCACAGAGATTTTCCATATACTCCATGCCCTCACGCAGGGACTATATAGAAAATACTCTGTTTGTCATCATCCCCCACCAGAGTGGGACATTCGTTACAACTGATAAACTTACACTGGCACATTATAATCACCAAAAGCCCATAGTTTACCTTAGATTTCACATTTGTGTTGTACATTTTATGGGTTTGACAAACATATAACACCATGTTTCCATGGTGATAGTATCATACAGAGTATTTTCACTGCTCTTGGAATCCTGTGTGCTCCACTCACTCATCCTCCCTCCCACACCCCAACCACTGACAAGCATTGATCTTTAACTATCCATATAGTTTGGCCTGTTCCAGAAAGTCATATATTTGGAATCATACAGTAGGCAGCCTTTTCAAACTGGCTTCTTTCACTTATGCATTTAAGTTTGCTCCATGCAATTTCATGGCTTAGTATCTCATTTCTTTTTAGTATTCAATAATATTTCACAGTCTGGATATACCACAACTTATTTTCCATTCACCTACTAAAGACATATCCATTACTTCCAAATTTTGGCAATTATGAATGTGTTGCTATCAACATCTATGTGCAGGCTTTTGTGTAAACATAAGTTTTCAGTACCTTTGGGTAAATACCAAGGAGCATGACTGCTGAATCATATGGTAAAGTTATGTTTAGTTTTATACGAAAGTGCCAAACTGTCTTCCTAAGTGGCTCTACCATTTTGATTTCTCACCAGCATTGAATGAGAGTTCCTGTTGCATCACACCGTTTCATCTTTGTTGTCAGTGTTCTGGATTTGGGCCATTCTAATAGGTGTATACTGGTATCTCATGGTTACTTTAATTTGCATTTCCCTGATGACATATGTTATTGAGAACCTTTTTATATACTTATTTGAAATCTGCATCTCATCCTTGATACTTCTATTTTTTGATTTGCAATGTGGGACTAGTCATACTTCCAAATTTTAGATGTATTGAATGAATTATATAAATTAACCACATGAAAAGTTTAAAGCGGTGCTTGAATAGCTACTTTTTTGTGTTTTTTGCTAATTCCTTCATATACTTTATTCCATTTAATTATCATTACCGATGTGTGATTTATCAACCTCTGCAGATGAGGAAACAGAGGTTTAGTAGTTTGCATTACGTATTATAGGGAATTAATTAGTCTGTCTATTATCAAAACCTGTTCCTTTATCCTTTCTACTATCCCTCCAGCTAACACTCAATTATGGGAAATACTGCTTCTGGGAAACACTTTCTAATGTGTCTGTCTCCTTGACTTCTGAAACCTTTGGCCAAAACCCTATTATTGAACTGCATCATTAGAAACAAAAGTACAATTATCTAATTAAGTCTCTTTGAATGATATTTTGGAACCTTGAGAATAAGAGAAACATGCTTTTTTCTCTTTGTACTCCTGGCATATAACAGAGTAACTTTCATCTATAACAGTGAGCAGTTAATCTATTTTTTTAAGTTAATACATGAATGACTGGCTGGATAAAGTTATCAGAAATAAGCCTTCAGGATAAGTGATAAGTCTACGTGTGTGTGTGTGTGTGTGTGTGTGTGTGTGTGTGTGTGTATTATTTGAAGTTTTTAACAGAGATATTTTTCTGTAACAAAACATTTTTTTCAAGTTGATTATGAAATGCTATTGTATAAAATATTTCGTTTTCACTTGTTTTAATTTAGCTTCATTACAACTATTAAAAATAGTTCCCTTCACAGTCCCCTCAAGATGCATACAGAATAACTATTTTCCATTTACAAATGCTAATTTTCCTAAACAAGTTCACATTTCTTTTAAAAAAAAAAGACTAATTAATCTTCTTTTTTACCTACTTCAGCTAGTCCAAATAATAATATTTGCATAACCTTGACAAAATTTTGAATGTTAATAAACTTAAAAGGGGAAAATGGAAAACAAAATCTTTATTCAATAATGGAAAACCTAATGGTTTTATAAATAAGAAACACACTTCTTAGCATAGCTCTTCTAATTAGTTCAATCCCTCCTATGAATTGATGATCCCAAAATTTCACAACTTGTGTACTATTAGCTGGTTACACTGTCCTTTTGCCTGTGGACATTATTATCATCATGGTTTCCATCTCTTCACTATGCTGTGTGTATCTGTACACAACCCTCAACCCCTCCTCCATGTACACATGCCAATTATGAAACTTAACTTCTTGAATTCCACTTGGAGTAAAACTAAAGTGCAGTAATTCAGTAATGTTAGTTTGCTTCCTTTATTTCCAACCTTCACAATGTAAAAATGAAGGCCTAACTTTTCACATTGGTCGCTTAAGACAACTGTTTGCTACTTAGTTAATACAACCATTCAAAAAGCACTAATACCGTGGAACAACAGACGTCCACAGAAATATCATATTAATTCACTTACTAAAGATGGGAAACATCATTTCTAATCAATATTTCATGTAAGACGTGGCGCATTTGGCACAGACAATAACGCTCTAAAGGGGCTGTCATTGTCAGGGGCCTCAGCTAAAGCTGGGACTTTCCTAATTAGTGTAAACAAATTATGGCGCAAGTTCTGATTTCTTTCAATTCTTCCTTCCTATGCTGGTAACATCATGATATTAATGAGAACAATAATATTGAAGAACTGATGCCTAATCAATACAAAAAATGCTTCTGAACTTAACATACACAAATTGTATTATCTGTATTATCATGGGTAATACAAAGACATATGAATGAGTCTAAATTTTACTAACAAAATAATTTATTTTCTTTTATTGAGGAAAATGATATGGCAGCTATAACCTCAGTTTATCCCTGGATAGCAGACAAATTGTCACTAAAAATATGTGCTAAAATATTTTAAATGTTTATATAGCCAAAAGCTGGAAATAAGAAAATGTCTCCCAACAGTAGACAATGGCATACTGGAAAGTAATGGGAATTAATGATCTAGCACTAAATATAGAAACACATATGCATCTCAAATAATAAGCAAAAGAATCCAGGTACAATGGTTAAAAACTGTATGATTCCATACAAATATATAATTTAATAACAGGCAACCTAATATTTAGTGTTAGGAATAAACATAGTGTTTACCTTTGAGTGGGTAGTGAGTTCAATGGAGTAGAAGGCATTATGGTTATTGGAGTGTTGTTGTCCTTTATCTGAATACTAGTTATATGGGTGTGTTCACTTTGCAAAAATTTACACAACTGCGCGTTTCTGATGTTTGAACTTCTGTGCATATAAGATATATTTCACAAATATAATTCAAAACATATAATTAACACTAAGTGATAGTATGAAATTTCAATAACATTTACAAGATACAGAAAATAACTTATTACAAATTAAGAGACATAATATACACTTATCTAATTATTAAGCTCCTACATTGTTTGCCTTTTAGAAACCCTTAGTTTGTAAAAATAAATAAAGACCATAACATTAAGAAAAGTTATGCTAATTCAATACCACTGTTTAGGCCAGAATAAAAATTATCATTTATTATTAATATAGGATATAATATATCGAATCAAATGGATAGAAATTAAAAGCTGTGTTTTAGTATTTTGTTTCATTGATTCTGACTAAGAAAACAAAAATCATGTGTGCTTATATAAATGTGTGTTGAACTGAAGAGGTACATTTTTCTCATGTTCCACTCAATTAACTTCTAGGAGAATAGATTAACCTAAGCTTAATTAGAAAAAAAAATACATGATGTATTGATTTTAATATTTTGTGAATTTGTAAGTTATTTCTAATTAATTACTCATAACTTCACTGACATCATTTCTCTTGATATGATGTATATTTTACTGTTTTAATGAGTAGTATTTTTATAAACCATAATTTAAAAAACAGTGATATTGTATAGAATTTATTTCTTGAAATTTTGTAAGTATTCTTGAATTTTGTTGAAATAATACTTCTTTGGGTATCTTACAAGTTTTGATTAAACTTATGTTACATTTACACATTGAGTTCAATAAGAAATACCCAAATACTCTGCTCTGTTAAAATAAAGAAAATATACATAAAATACATATTATATATACATACGCACACATATAACTTATATTTTGTATCATGGATACAAAATACACTTGATAAACCAGGTAATAAATAAAAGCATCACATCAAATATATGAATTTTGTGGTTTAATTTCCAGAAAGTAAGTTCTCCAAATATTTATCTTTGCTGGAATATGGAGGGATAGTAGAAACATTCTCAAAATGTCATCCTCCACTTTAAGAAGGTACTCAGTTGAGTTAATATTGGTGACAGCTTTTTAGTAATTCTATAGTTTTTATTATTTTAAAAATAATGGCTTTACTTAACACAGTTATAATTATGCTGTGCCGTCTCAGTCTCTTCTTTTTATCATGTTTCCACCCTCTTTACAATGGTGACTTACTCTTCCAATTTGGAATAGTAATAGATAATTTATTGAAATTCAGTTAAAGCTGAGAATCATGAAAAATATATAGACCTCAAATATTTTATTTTGACTTGAAATATTTATCTGTGTGTCTATTCAACAAAATATGTAATATGGGGTCTTTTTGCTTTGTAATATTATTGATGATTGGGCTTATGACTCATCTTTCTAGCACAAATCTCCTATAATTCATCATCTACAATTTCCAATTCAGAATTCTTTAAATTGTGTATTGGCATTTTTATGGTTTAATAATTGTATGGCAAAACTAGTTTAACAATTTTATATTCAGTGTCATGACAGCAAGAATTCCAAAGAACTCAGTATTTTTATAGAAACATTTATTATCTTTCTTGTTATATGGTTCATATAAGATTTAATTAAGTTATGTAATTGAAATAATAAGAACAGCAGGCATTAACCAGTTTGGGAACAAATGTGACTAACTCTCAATAAACAAACAGCTCAACTGATGAGAGCAGAGGCACCAACACATTAGAGAGTGGCCCACGAGCAGTGAGAACACAGCCTGCCAAGAGCATCATTCCATATGCTTCACAGAATAAAAGAAGTAGTCAGGTTGATCCAGTGAATCAGTTCCATCAAGGTTGATTAAAATAAGGTGCAACCGTACATTTTCATTAAAATCTGAACATACATTTTCTATTCTTTTGAGTCAGAAAATGTGACTGTTTTTCCTAAAATAGATCTCAAAGTCCTAAAGGCATAGCTAAGTCTCTGTCAAGTTTTTATTTCATCCCTTGTAGCTAACAAGCCTAGGGGTGTTAAGTGACCGTGGAAAATTTAGAATCATTGCGAGACCAAGTTCATTACCACCCAAAGGGCAAATCATCTGAGCGTTTGGTGGAATCTATCTTCATACTTAGCAGCACAAATACCATGGCAACACCAGCACAGCTCCAAGCACAGAAGACAGAGGTCAACATGACCCGGAACATGAACTTCTTATGAAGGGATATCTCTGCTACCTTCCTTCCTTTTCCCTTTATCCTTCTGCAGATATTAATTTAGATGAAAAACATCTAGAAATGCAGTGAATTTATATTAAGAGAAAAAATACTATCATCAGGCACTACCGCCTGGTCATTTAAAACATACCAAAACAACAAAGCTATTTAAAATATTTGAATCCTGGAGATACTCTAGTTTGCCTGAGACCAGAAAGATTGAAGTAAGTGACACTGTAGCTGCACATTGATACCCTATATGTACACCTTTATTGTATCTTAGATATTATATCCAGCTGAAGATAAGAAGCAAAATCCTGAGTTTGTGTAGAATCAGGGCTCCCACAGGATCCTGTGCACATGTTTGCCATCATTTGTTTCCTCCTTAGTAATACTGGGGCTATTCTCTCTCACCAACAAGAAAGCAACTAATTGAGAAAGGAACTTCTCTCCTTTTCTTTGTGGCTCCAATGTCTAGGTTTATGCATAATAGATGCTGGTTTATGAATAAATAAACAAATTCGTGGATATTTTTCAAGTAATTTCTGTAGGCAGAAACTAGAAAATACCACTCATGAGCCAGAAGACAACAGCTTTTGGTACCTAAGATGAAACAAAAACATCACTACAGATAAAGGATTGCCAATATGATTGCCAGTAGTATTATAATATTCCAGAACTCCCTTAAAACAAGAAAATTGATGGGAAACTTCATTGTAAACTAGAAAAAAATTTTAAATTAAAATTTTATTTAAAATATTCATATATCAAAGTTGGCCTAAGGTGCCCATGCTTTCAGCTCTTACACAGTTATGAAACCAAACTAAATATAAATATAAAAAAATAAATATGTGACACTCAAAATCAATTAAATGTACTAATTTATTTCACATAATTATTAAAATCATAATATTAGTAACATTGTTAAATGTATTTAATAAAATTAATTAGTTTAATAAATATTATAAACTAATTTGTTTACTAAAACATTCATCATTAATTTAATTAAATACTAATTTAATGTAGTCGATTGTGCTTTAGTACAATTAAATCACAAATAACTAGTTGCATATTACATATATGCATTTGGTTTTTGAATTTCACTTCTTTTTACCTTGTCAGCACGGTGACAGCCATTTATATGAACATAGCCACGGCCTTGTTTTTACAATGTCAGGTTTAACCACTAAGCCATTTATCAATGTAACAGTGGCTCCCAAAACATGACACTGAAAAATATGTTCTGATTAACACTGTTATTTCATATTTATTAAAAAATTTAGGGAAATAAAGTTGTGTACATAAATGAATTATAGAATTATTGAACATAAATATATCATTTTGCAATCATGCATTTCTTGAAAAAGTAGGTATTGTACTTCCCATTTTAGAGGTGAGCAGAGACTCGGGATGTAACTTAACTAAGCTAACAAGTGCCAGAGCTGAGAATCAAAACCAAATTATTTGACTCAAAGATAAAACATGTGAACTGTGTAAATATCTGAACACTAAATGAGCATCACAATATCACACTGCCAATTAAAAAGAAAGTTAGAATAAGAACCCTTGTCTCTAGACTTTAAAATCAAAAGACTTTTTCATGTACCATCTTCTGATCTAACTTATTTTATTGTGTGTGCTTTTATGGCAATTGAGCTATGAATATGCCCTTTTTACTTGGTTTGTTTGTTCTAATGGAACACGAGTTGTTTGCTAACTTTATCTGAAATGACATCTTCAAACAGAATACTTGAGATACCGGGAGTAGTAGAAGAATAAAAAGTCTGCTTTTGGCAGCAATGGGAAATGTACTCAAATTACAGAATATGTTCCATTATGAAGTTTTGAAGTAAAATATCACAGCACACCAAAAAAAACTGTGTATATTTGATTTAGTACTACTGTCTTTAGTGCTGGGCATGATTTACTGAAGCAGCAAAATAAATGTGTAAAACAATATGAGAAAGTATGTAGCATTTTTATGCTAAGTCTGTTTCTATAATAGAAACCATTATAAACACATGGTTAACTAGTAGTAGAGATTATAAACACTGGGTAGTTATCACTATTTCATTAACAGAAATTAAAAGTTGCAAAATGAAACACTTTTGAGAATAAAATCTATTTCTAAATAAGGTGAAATGCACTATAAAGTTATAGAGATAGATGGGTGAATCAGGTAAACTTATGGTGAAAGTTTAAGAATAAAGAAATTATGAGTATCAATTCTATACAATATTCCAAAGAAGAAAAAGATCAGAATTATTTCTAGCTCCTATTGCAAAAGAATCCTCAAGAAGACGAGAAAGTAGCATAAGCATGAAGTAGAAAGGGGAATGAAAAGGAATTACCAGGTATCCAAAACACTACATAAGATGCTTCATTTACATTATTTTACTGGGCATAATTGATAATAGAGATTTAGAGTTTTGCTATGCAGATTTATCTCACTAGATTTATCTCACCACAACAAAAGACATTTGTTGTGGCTGTTTGTAGAAAATGAAAAATCATGCTATTGATAAATAATAAATATAAATAACATCTTTTGGGGTTTTTTTAGTTCATAAAGTACTTCCTTGTGCCTTGTTTCATTTAATTATTAAAGTAGTTTTGAGTGGTAATATTGCATCCTATTTGCAGAATAGAAACCAGTATTTCATGAGTCCAGTGGGGTCCGGGTTTCAGAAGCCAGATTTTGTCTAGGAAAACCTTGTGCGCCACGGACATCCTTCTCGCTGGAGCACCTCAGGTGCTGGCAGGATAGGAAGGAGACTGAGATGGGAACTAAATCAGATATGATCAAAGCAAGAAAGAGAAAACCAAGGCAGTAAAGCAGGGAGAGAAGGCAATCATGGGTCTAACAACAAAGCTAACTTCATTTGCTTCTACTTACTACATTAGTAATAATGTTTCTTTTATTATTTACATCATTTTTTTCTTTTATTTAATAAATCATGTGGCACATACCCATTGAGAACTCACTGAACATGTGCCAGGTGCTCTCCTAGGTCCTGGACATGCAGCAGAGAATAAAACAGAAACAACTGCTCCTCTGATGGAGTCGACAGGATTGTAAGAAGAAATCACCACCACAACAAGAGAATAAGAAACATAAGTGAGATAACAGTAGTGGGATGAAGACAAAATCAGTAGAATCAGGGGATACAGAGTTACAGATGTGCTGTTATAAATAGGGAGGGGAAGAAAGGCCCGTCGAAATTTATAACTCTACAATCCAACCCAAAAAAAAAGGAGCGTAAGAGGAAGCCATGACAGTAATATTGGAAAGAGTGTAATCTACAGGTAGACAGAGGAGGCACTGAGTGCGTAGGCCAGGACAAGAAGTTACTGTGTTCAAATGAGAGCAGTGAGGGTGCTGTGGCTGGGGAGAGGAGGAGATGAGATGCAGAAACATACTTGGCGAGGCAGCCAGCCGTCAGATCTCATAGGGTCGTGAAGACCATAGTAAGAACTTGAATTTTATTATAGTTAAAAGAAAATTTGGAGAACTTTGATAGCAACAGAGAAAAAAACTATTTAAAACTTTACAGGATCACACTGGCTACCTTATGAGGAAGAGACCAATGCGGCAAAATTGTGAAAATAGGGACATAAGTTAGGAGGTTGTGTGGTGAAAGGTATTTGTCTAGTAAGGTGTATTTGTGGATTCAATCAGAGAAGTAGAAGTGGAAGAAGTGAAAGGTAGCCATACGCAGAAAACATTTTCAAAGTTGAGCCAGTAAGATTTGTGACGCATTGGATATTGGATACTGGAGAAGAAAATAGTCAAAGGTGCCACTTAGTGTGATAATATGAGCAAGCAAGTGAATCATGGCATTCACTGGGATTGCGGCCTCGGATAAAGAGCAAAACTGGAGAGGAAATTCAAAGTGTGGGTTTGATATATGTTATTTTTGTGATTTTGACCTGAATGGAAACATGAATTTTTAGATTGAAGAGTCAAGATCATTTACTAATGAACTCTAATTTTTAGAGCTTGGAGGAAGAACAGTGGCCTGTGAAGAATATTTTTAAAGAGCAAGCAGTGTGACAGGTGGAAAAGATGGAGTATTAAAGTGAGGACTGTGCAAACCAAATGAAAAGGAAACATGAATGGTTTGAATTGAAAGCAATAAACTATAAAATGTTCCTAGTGGTGGGTACAATGACGAGCCTTGTTCCGTGGCTTTGGGAATAGAAAATATAGGACAAGAGACAATTTGGTGACATGTGGAGATAGAAGTTGGAGTTAAGTACGTACAAGACCAGATGTTCAGGGAGTAAAGAACGTGAGTAGGAACAGTCTTAGAAGCAGGTTTGCCATACAGCAAAATGGGACAGTAAGCATAGGCCATGGTGCAATCCACGTTTTGTTGTAAAACTGTCAAGGCCAGGGAGATGATGATATATCTATTTTTTTTTTTGGCTTTTGTTTTGTTAAAGGTGGACAGCAGGGCTTTAAAATTCTTCAATGATTAGGATCAAGATTCATAACAAATCTGAGTACATTGAATTTATTCAGTACAGGCTAGACATTGAGCCAGAAAATGGTAAGGGCATATAGTCAAGTGTGAGTAAAATATGTTGTAGGTGGAAATAATTGTTAGAAAAGAGAAGGTTCATAAACTTTAGGAATATCAAAAAATCCTACATAAACTGGAGAGGTTAAAAAGAGACACAATGTGTATTGGGAATATTAAGTTATACAATGCAGGCAAAATGTTGAGTAGAGCACTTAGAACACAACTGCTGAAGATAAGAGGTATTAATTACAGTACTGGTTTTAACATATATCCACAGTATTTTTATACGCCTTTCTTACCCCCACCTGGAGGGGAGTCTGAACTCTCTTGTCACAAAAAAAGTATGATAAGGGAAAAACAGTAACTGCACACCCAGGTGCCACCTAACCAAGTGACCACAGTTAACAGCCCTAGTATGAAGTCTGGTTGGTGTCATGCATGACCTGCCCAACAAGGGCACTTCACATCTGTGGCACTTTTCCCAATTGTTCATAATCAGAATTTGATCCTGATATAACAGCAGAAAACCAAATTAAAGAACAGTCTACAAAATACCTGATCATACTCTTCAAAGTGTAAAGTTCATGAAAGAAGAAATACTAAGAAGCTGCCACCTATTGGAGGACCCATAGTAGGCAGAGTGATTAAATACCTAAAACGAATCTTAAAATGGAAAACGACATTAGTGGAATAACTGGTGAAACCTGAATGAAGCCTATAGTTTAGTTAATGAAATTGTGCCAAACTTGATTCTTTATGTTGATCAGTGAGTACAGAAGATGTTAACTTCACAGAAATCTCAGTGAAGAGAATACTATAACTCCCTGTACTATCTTTGAAACTTTCTGCAAAATCTAAAATCAGTTACAGAAAAAGTTTCTGAAAAACTAACTCTTATGTGATTTTAACAGGGAGCCAGAGCTGAGATTCACTGAACTAAGATTAGCTTTAAACAATTAGATTTAAACAAGGCAAGCACACTTAAAAAATATTTTCCTTATTTCAAAAAATAAGTGTTCTTATAATTATCATCAGCATCATTTTCACCATTAATGTCATTATTATAATATTGCCTGAACTATCTAATATAGACTAACTTAATAAATTATCAGACATACTCCCTGTTTGATATTTGTAAGCCTGCCCAGCACATATTAACTACTTTAACTATTGACAACGCCTGAAAGAAGTTTCCTTAAAAGTCATAATAGCAGTTGTGCCATTTATTTATATACGCACACTACTGTTACTACAATATTAGAATAAAGCCTGCCATGAATAATGACTTTTTAAAACTATCCCGCTACTCCTAGAATGAAAACAAAAAGTATTCTTGAGAGGACGTACTACTGGGACTCTTATTCTCCATTCTGCCTATCACAGTTCACCCTCTAGAGCTCCGTAAATTATTCCCGAAAGATACAGAGGTTCCAACCTATAGAAGAGGTTTCCTATACAATCTAATCAAGCCAAAGGAGAATCTATTTTCTTGGTTTGTAGAACTTCTAATATTTTCCATCTTGCAGTCTCCTTGGAAAGGTTAAAAACTCATGTTTTTGTTTTGTTTTGAGTGTGTGTGTGTGTGTGTGTGCACGCGCATGCACGCTATGCAAGTAATCCATTAATACCATTAATATGACAGACTCTATTATTTTTCTAAATATTTTATATGAGCCATCTCTATTCAGAAACTAGACCTTCAAGAGAGACTTTATGTAATACTATACTACTCAAGTCCACTCACTAACTTTGCTTTGGATGAGATGATAAAAGCAGGGTTCAGTGGGTTTACCTGAGCATGCCAACTGATAGGATGGATTAGATATCATGGTCCAATACGAGAGCTTGGAAAAGCATGAGTAATGTTTTCCTTTTAAGGGAAGACAAATAGGATTATAGTAATGGTGCTAATGTTGAAGACAAGAGAGCCCAGACACAAACTCTGACTCAACATCTTACTTGCCAACATAGTGAATATTTTAGATGAAGAATGGTATTTACAAACAGATAAAAAAAATAATCACAGAGATGACAGAAGTGTATTTTAGTAGACTAAAAATATAGGAGTCATAGCATAAGCAGCAACAGAAAGTGGATTGATATATTACAGAGAGATGTGTTTATTGGGGCATGAGAAACGTAAGTGCAATGTTCATTTATATGTGAGAATAATAGCTTCCCCCTCTGCGTCCCCTTAAGGGAAAGTCCATTGTACTCCCTTGACTAAGCTCAACCAAGAAGTCAGAGATCAGAAAGTGGCGCTTCCTTGCTAGGAAAGAGCCTAAATATGTATCCAAATAACAGGCTGGGTTCTTTCTAGTCCCATCATGCAAATATTTGTTTTCTATTTTACTTAATTCAAATTCACAGTCATAGGATCATATAGTTATATATAATAGTGCCTGTAATGAATTGTTTTATATTCCATTTGATGTTTAAAATGATGTCTTCCCAAGTAGACATCATTAACACAGCATTTTCAAGATAATGTCATATTCAATTAACGTTGTTATATAATGGTGGAATCTCACTTAATGTAAAAGAAATGTGCTTCATTCATGACGTGGAGAAGGATGAATTTTGTGTCCTGTGTAAATGTTATCAATGGTTCTGTTAATGTAGCTGTTTATGAGTGAGATTTCATTTAACCACAGATATTTATTGGGAATCAAGTAATTTCTGCACTCTCTTATAAAAGTTGCAAATACAGTTAGGATATAATGCTTTAAAAGAGATCTGCCAAAATTGTTGAAAATGTGTTTCCAAAAATCCAAATGGGACTTCTACAAATTCTATCTCTAACATCTTAACATCTCCATATCCTGGTAATTCAGTTCACCAATGATGATAGATTTACATGTTTAGATTTTAGAGTTATAGACTTGGGGGACTGATGGAACGGCAGGAGACTACAGCGAGGCTTTGAGCTTATAGCTCAGAAATAAACAGAGAAGGAGATGTTAATCATCTTACAGCTTTTTCTTGCTGGAACCTTATACGTCCGTAGTATAAAAAGATTTGCATTGTAGCCATACAGTCTTCCTATCAATAGAAGCCAAGCAGAAGACAATATTTTTCAATGCAAATTTTGGCAAACTGCTACCATAAGGAAACCAGGAAGCAGAATAATTAATGCATTTCATGTCAACTCAAGCTTGTTCTTCTTTTGCAGAGAAGTTAATTTTACCCCATTGTTATGTAAATCTGTCTTTGAAAGACTTTCTTGGAATGATGTATGGCTCATTTATAGCTCAAATTACAAATGAATCTAAGCTAATTATTGATAATTTAAGGGAAAGAAATACTGTGTTTTGAAATTAGTGAGCTCTATGCTACAACAATAAATCAAAAACATTGTGCTGTTGTTATTGTTGCTGTTTTATTACTCAACCCACATAAGATATATTCCAAAGGACAATGAAGGAAATAGTTCTTATAAAGAAAACATACTATGAGACAAATTTGATGGCAGTGCTTGCAAGCCTTATACGTGGGTAGTAAATATGTGGGTGGGCAGGCAGGTAAGTAGGTAGGTAAGGTCAGTGTTATTTAAATTAAATGCCATAGCCAAGAGAATACTACCATCTAGGTCTCTCTGCACGGATACTAAGCTTTGTGCTCACGTATCACAATGCATACTAATTATGATCCCTCTTTCTCTTTCCCAAACAATGTGATCCTTTTCTTGATTCAGGCCTTGAATATGTATTGTCCCTTCATGAAGGAAGAGTCACGTTGATTTAGAAAAGTTGTTTTTAAATAGCACAAAGTTTTACTAGAAGAGAGTTAATAGATGAAAAAATGCAACAAAAAAAAAAAAACCAGACAGTACAACAACTGAAAAAAGAATTAGAAACATTAACTAAAAGGCCAATGTTTTCACTACAATATACAACTCAGCAAATTAGAATTTAATGGATTGGAGATGAAAACAGTCAAAAGATACAAAGTCTACATAGAAATTATTCCTAATTTATCTTCTTTTATAATCTTATAATTAAGATCTACTTGTTAAAAATACCGTGACAAACATGACTTTTAATTGTGGGATACAATTGTAAATCACATAGTGTTTTGTTGATTAGTGAAATTCAAAAGGAAGTGTTTTGTCGTTGGTTCTCCAATTATTTAATTTTCTTCCTATTCTAATCTTCAATCCATTTCAGCATTCATCAAATCAGCAAATAGCATAATTAATAAGCCAAATAAACCATGGTAGGCTATTGCTATAAAATGCACAACAAAAAATGACAAGAAGCATGTTAATATGAGGCTACAACAAGGTTAATAGTAATATGTAACATAATGTTGTTATTTAATCATTTAGCAGCATTCGATATTCCCATTATACACAGGCCATAATGACTTATCTGGCTGTTGGATGGTGGCCAAATGCATCAAATATGAAAAACCCAGGAAGATCATGTCATCAGGGTTAAGCTGAAGATCAGGACATTTCACAGGAAGTCATCCTTCTCGGCAATGCAGAAGAGCATCAGCCACTAAACTCGAATGTATATCAATAACTGCCTAAATGCAAATTTAGAGACTAGTAGAGAAAAACCACTGGTTTATGTCATCCTTGCATTTAGAAAACAAGGCTATCACTTCTCAAACAAGATGACCATGTCCTGTGCAACTGACATACAGCCTGTAGCACAATTCATATCATAAATTTATGAATTGGGTTAGTGAATGTTTGTGAAATCAATCTAGACACTAATCAGGAGAAGAAAGTGATTCAAAACTAGGAAATTGGTGTGGGGGGAAGACTAGCAGATAAATGAATGCTAGGAAGTAATTATCTGATTCCTAAAGGGCGTGGTCACTGGCACTTAGGAAGTGGAGATTCAGAGGGAAGAGTCTTAGGGACCTAAAACAGACTAGAGGTGAAGCATATAAAGATCTAGCCCCTAGCAGGCTGGATTCTAAATGGCCAACTGAAGGGAATTAAGTTATTATTATTAAGACTTATGCATCCAATATAATTTATGTGATCAGAAGAGGTACTTCAAGACAGAATACAGAAACTAAACAGCTGTCACTTGTCATCAAGGTACATCATAATGATAATGCAAAGGGTGGCATTCAGCCACCATTAGAGTTGTGTGTGCTTTAAAAGCATCCTTTTCTCCGTGAATGATACAGAATGTTATTTTCCCCCCTTTGGACTTTTACTAGATGACCTATATTTACCAGATGGCTTACACATGCTTGTTGGAATGACCTGGTGACATGCGGTGAAGCAGAGCTAACTGAGGTAGGCTCTATTAGTGGACATCACAGCTGAAGACAAACAGGTAAGATTGCTCTGTGATCAGAGTCTTCTGGAAGGGTAAGACCTAAGAAGATCCTGTTTCATTTTGCAAAAAGACCTCCCTGGCTAACACTAAGGAACTTACAAGGGACACTTGGCTTATGCCGCTGAGAAACACCAGAAAACCAATTCAAGGCTGTAGAAATCCCTGACTCTGTGAACAGAGCGTCCTGTGTCTCCAATAACAGAATTCAAAAAACCCACCATGTATAAAGGAATCTCTGTCTCTATCACAGCAGGATAGCTGAAAGCATCCATAAGCCAATTAGTTTCCCTATATTGTAGATTTGCTCTGCATTGCTGTCTCAACAGCTCATTACTGCGTAAATGAATACGGCTTCAGAGGCAGGCATTTTTATAATTGGTGATGGTTTGACCTCTCCAAAAGTGAGCACCTAATTACTTCTTCATGTGAAGCACTAATTTAAAGGTTATTGGTCTTTCTTTCAGCCAAATGTAAAACTTCTTACTTATTCACCCGGATTTAGAATTAACAATGGGGGGCTGTAGTGCTTAATGACTAGATTCTTTTGTTGTCAAAATGTCTGTAACATTAAATTCTGACTGAACTCTCACTGGCAATATTTTATAAGCACAAAATCTAATACTTGGTTACTTGGCCTCAGAAGCTAAAATGTAATTTTTCAGAGTGTCTGACTCATTCCAAGCATAAAATAAATATTTTTAAGGAAATTATGAAAGCTAAGTTAAATTCAGAAAAAGTCAAGCAACAGAAGACATAGAGTTATTGTGTGTACTGTAAATTGTGACTTAAAATGTTACAGGTGTCTATAAAAACAATGAAAAATTGAGTGGATAATTCAAGTAATCCATAGTGTTGATATTTCAGTTATTTAGATTTTTTAAACTCAAAATGTTACTTTCAGAGATTTTTCTGTTGTTGCTTTTTCTTTTGTTCATTTCATGTTGGATTTTATTTGTTCCTTAGTCTTGGCTTAATTCAGCTCTAAACCCAAACCTATGACAATGTAAATAGTACTTTCTTTCTGCCATTGTTCATAGGAATTACAAAGAATTCAGTGAAGGAAACTACTTATCAAGATCAAATAAAATATGCTTCTTAGAAATGCTTTGCAATAAACTCCTCAATAATAAGAACTATCTCAAAGAGATAAGCATTCCTAGGTTCATTGCAGCATTATTCATGGTGGCCAAGACATGGAAATGACCAGTGTTCTTCGATAGGTGAATGGATAAAGAAGATGTGGTATATATACACAATGCAATATTATTCAGTCATGAGAAAAAATGGAAACCCTGCCATTTGTGATAACATGGATGAAACCAGAGGGCATTATGCTAAGTGAAATAAGCCAGAGAGAAAAAGATAAGCACTATATAATCTCACTTATATGTGGAATCTAAAAAAAAAGAAAAAGAAAAAAGTCAAACATATAGAAGCAGAGTACAATGGTGGTAAGATGGGCTGGGCGGGGAGAAATGGGGAGATGTTGCTCAAATAGTACAAACTGCAGTTATGTAGGATGAATAAATCTAGAGATCTAATGTACAGTTAACGATACTATTGTGAATACTTAAAATATGCTAAAAGAGAAGATTTTAGATGCATTCATCACAGAAAGAAATGGTAACATATGTGAGATATGTTAATTAGCTTGAGTGTAGTAATCATTTTACTATGTATATGTATATCATCATGTTATACAACTTACATATATATTTTTATTAAAACTGTATATTTAAAAAGCTACGAAAGTATCTAACAGTTGGTTTTTTAAAGGTATTTGTTGATTTTATGTAAGTTGACAAATTTTTCATTAAAAAGATATTTGTAAAAAAAAATGAATCAAATTCAAATGCTTTCATTAAGTAAAATTTCATTTTTTCGTTATTGCAATAATTGAAACCATTAATAATTTGAAAATGCTTTCTAAATCAATATTCAATCTTCTTAACTTGATTTTTTGGTGTTTCAAATGATCCGTATAGAAGAGGACACGTTTGCTGACCCTTGGTTTACCCCAGAGCCATAGGCTTTAAAGGAATGGAGTCAGATTGCAGACTCCAAGTCCGTGGCCTTGAAATAGCTATAGCTATGCTTATCGCCTGACACATCCATCAGGCACAACGTGTGATTGATGGCACTGTTTCTGAGGCTTAGGAACTGATCACCAGGATGAAGGATATTTCTGTCTGCATTAAAGCACAAAGTCATTTTAAAGACCAATTTTAGGAAGGTGAGCAATAACTGTCATCAACAACGAAAATTTCACAACCACTTGAAAAGTGGCACAGGAGCCTAAAGTATGAAAAGAAGAACAGCCTTCAGCTGATTGCCTGATACCTTTTCTTTATTGGGAGGTCATGGTGCATTTATTAATACACTTTAAATTAAAGTCTCTTGCTAATGACAGCTTTTCTTTTCTGTGATTTCTGCCTGATATTTTGTTTCCCTGTGAAAGTCTTCTTGAGTAAGGAAGCTTTTAGAAGGCCTTGAGTTTTACACTAGTGTACAGGATTTAATATGAGCTTTCTTTTTTCATTGTCAGATCTCTACATTTGTCCAGCTCAAACAATGCAAGGAGGCTTGCACACTTGATGCAAACTGACACAAAGCATTCAATTTGCAAATCCCTCTCAGAAAAAGCAACTGTATGGACGAAATCCAGTGGAATGCAACCCCAAGTTCCTAGAACTTTCTGCAGGAGGGTCCTGTAAGTAAACATGCTGCTTTTACTTTTCTCTTAGCTTTGACACTGCTTTTCATCATTCTCATTGCCTTATTCTTGTTTGTCTCTATTTCCATCCATGTCTATTCATTTTGGAATTCACTTATATCTGTAATTGTTTTGCCCAACAAACCAAAAGAGCATTTCTTATCTTGTTAAAGTTTCAGGTTTTTAAAAGGTTTTATGGTGATTACAGAAATGATAAAGCAATTGTTTCATCACAGAAGTATGAAAAACAAAAAAGTAGAAGGAAATAGCCTTCCCACACTGACTCATTGCCAGCAGATAAAGTAAGTTAAATACAGTATGTTAAAGTGGAATGACAACGCATCCATTTGTCAGACATGGGCTGGAATCCTGGGTTTCATTACTCATTTTAGCATCTTAAAGCAAGTTGCTTACTTGTCTAATTCTCAGTTCCTCCTCCTCAAAATGTGGAAATAAAGCCAATTTAATAAAGTTGTGAAAATTCAATGAGATAATATATGGAAATACCTGGTAAGGGGATTGCAATACAGTAGGTGCTCATTGATTGCTTCAATTTTAATCCCTCCTGTGTTTGAACACAGGAAATGTTATTCCTATTGGTTCTTTAACAACAAGTCAATCTTTTCCACTGGCCCAATTTCTACTATACCATCATAAAAATATTTTAAATAGGTAAAATCGGCCATGCGTTACTATAAATAGTGTTGTATCAGACTCATTTTTATATCTCAAATAGTCTGTTTTACGCAGGCTGGGGTAGATACCTATGAAAATCCTTCTCTCTCTCGCTCTCTCTCTCTCTCTCTCACACACACACACACACACACACACACACACACACACTCCTTAAATTAAATGAGATACATACATAAAAAATGCATGTACTCGTATTCAGAGGCTATCATAATGTGATATTTAAATGTGTGGCCCTATTTGGTGAAAACTCTACGAAGAAAGAGTCAATGGGGATAATATATATTTACACAATGAAAACTTATAACGAAAAATTACTATGTGAACTCTAAAATTTGACTTCATAATACCCCACTCTTAATAGTTTAAATACAGCTTTGGACAGCATTCTAGTTATCAATATCAGTTTGTATGTCAAAATGGTCCTGATATATTCAAAATTGGTAAAGTGATTCAATAATGTTTCAGATGAAAAAAATGGTGGCGTTGTTTTAATTCTGTAGTGAAATACTTCCTAAATTATTTGATAGTCTGCATATACCTCAGTCAACATATCAAGCGAAAATTCTTCTTTAGTCCTATATCTATACGATAACAGGCCATAAAATGAAATTATTGCAGAGTAATTCCATTTTACATTGTTGAATAAGTATGTAATCAAGTAGATACAGAATTATCCATTCTAAAAGATGTCTGACTTTAAATGAACTATTCTCATTTACATAAGTTTAACTGCAAATATGCCCCAATATACAGCTAAAATATCGCTATACATCTTTCAGTCGATTTTTAAAATATAATGTGAGGAATGCTTGTACAGTTGTATCTGGATCAGACCCTTCTATTATTAACAATCAAGTCTCATCTCCTGTGGCTTTTTCCATTTGAGTTGAAAGCTGCAGAGAGGGATAATCTAATTCTAAGAGCTCATAGGATACTAAAGTATTCAATTGAGGGTGTTCACTTATTTTTGACAGGATTCAAAGGCAGTTCCAGAATTTTGAAAAGATACTCTAATCATGTATGAAAATTAATGAAGAAAAAAAATCACCATGCTTTACACATTATTATGCATTCTGAAAAAAATTCTGTTTCAGACATGGGAATATCAAAGTCAGAACCAATAAACAAATAAGGTCACAAAAACAGAAATAATGACTCCCCTTCATATATAATTTATGCCCACCCTCCAAAAATTATAGGAACATAATAATTTAATATAATATACCAAAAAAAAGCAATTATACCATTAAATACCTGAAGCTTACTTCAGTAAAACACAGTAGCACAGATTCCAATTCTAAATACACCACAAATTCTCTCAAACTAAATTTGCCACAAATTCTCTCAAACTAGAGGAAACCAGCCACTGTTTTAAGACTTCATTTTTTGTTCCAGAGCAGAAAGTTGAACCAAATGCTTGCTCAGAGTCCATTTCAATCTTGTACTGAATGAAATTACTAAGTTATAAAGTCTAGTAATTCAATAATGAGATGAAGGAAAGTTTTTCTATACTTTGGTCTACATGTAGACCATCATAGCATGCAAAATTCAAAAATTTGCTTCAAAGTTGTTGAATATAAATTTAATATTTTTCGTACAAGTTTGAATCATTATTATCATTATTTATTTATTGAACCTTTTAAAATATAGGCATTCTTCTCCATTATTCTCATAGCTACTAGAAAAGTCAAAATTTGAATATTCTCCCATCAGTGGATGAAATTTATATTATGTTCGCTTATGTTGGTCCTGGGAACCCAACTGTTCACTATGAAATTCCCACTCTGTTATACAAACCTACCAAAATAGTATTCAAACAAATCTGATTTTGAAACCCATGTTATTTCCACTTACTGCAATGCTTCCAATTATAACTGTTTCTTTCTAAATTCAACTGGACTTTCATTCCATCTGGAAATTCTTATAACAGAATGTCAACTTGGTTTCATCCCTTCTTGCTTTTTTAGAAAATAGTTTCATCAGTAATTTTCATACATGTTTATTCATTTAACATTTCTATTTAATAAACAGCACAGTGCCAAGTGCACACTATAAGCTCAATAATTAATAGTGGAATTTATTATCAAAATTCACATTTTTCACTGACTATTTTGCATCTCAAAAGACAATAACGATTTAAAAAAATTCCCAATTAAACCCAAAAAACTTCCCCAAGGAGTGGGCCCTGCTTGATAGAGATCCCTTCTTCTCCACAGTCCTAATTGCTTAATCTCTGACCATTTAGATATGCTGTTGCCAACTTCTAACAAGTTTGTTATTACACCATTGACTTTCAAATGCTCAAAGGACTAATATTTCCTTCAGATTTCATTTTTTTGAGTGTTCTACAAAAATCGTTTTAGTGAGCATGCCTTCCTTACTAAAGTGCTCTCCTCTCTTCCTTTCACGACCTAGCACTGTTAGAACCTGTATGAATCTCTGCCACAATTTATGGAACAGATACAGATATGATTCTCTCATTTCTCCAAGTTATTTCTGAATTCTCATTTGTCTGTAGTTGAGTGTTTCTTTCCAAAGCCCGAATGTCATCCCCAAAGATTTATCATGTACCCTAGAGGCTTTGGATATAGTCTTGCTTTCAAACATCAACCAGAAAGAAGTAGAATGTCTCCTCGTCACACTGCAGGCTTGATGCTTTGTCCTAATCTAGTAATCCTTTTATGGCCAGTTTGAACCTCTTTTAAATTGCCCACACTATTCGCCCACTGTTCCCAAAGTACAAGCTGAGGAAGCTGAGTCTGGGGGAACCCCATGAACCTCTAGGTCCTTAGATAAAATTAGGTATTTCCTTTGAAAACACAAGATCACACCCCCTCCCCCCCAGCTGCCTTCCATCAGGGACATACCAATCTCCCGGGAGAGATTTCACTACTACTGAATCACAAAAGGGACCATCTCAATCCTACATCTTTCCAGAGGCTCCTTGGCTTCTGTGCTGATTTTTGCCCCTTCCTTCCTTAAAACAATTTGCCCCAAAGGATGTTGGTGTGAGGAGGGGAATCCTCTGTTAGTTCAACAAAGATCCAGTGAAGTGACTGACTAGTGAATGTGCATTTGCAAACATAAAAGGAGCCAGTACCCTGCAAGTACACTTGAGTTTTCTGGATTTAGTCCTACGTCCAATCACCAAGCAGAAAGAAGGGACTCCTCATCCCACTACACTAGTGATGTTCTTTCTAGTCCAAACCGATGCTTTAAGGTGACATTCTGTATTAGCCAGAACCTAAAAGAAGTTGGAGAGAAAAAAAACATGGGAGAGAGAAAGACATACAGATACATATGTAGATTATATATAGAGAGAGACACATAAATACAAATGTTTGATATAGTTATATATCCTTAAGTATTATGCCACGTGATTATGTCTCTCCATCTTCCTTTTTCTCTTACGTCTGGATACTTCATGGTCTTCTTTCCTATCCCATTTACTAAATGAAAGTATTTACCAATATTCTATTCTTTGCACGATTTTTAATATATATTTTGTATAAACAGTCCCATCCATTTTTTAGATCTTCAAACTGTATTATACAGAAGACACAAAAATAAATGTTTCTATCTTCTTTCTAGCTGTTGAGTTTTATATCTCCATTTCCTCCTAGAAAATCATAATCAGACTTTCTAGTACCTCTAACTCAATGTATCCCAAGACAAAGTTATTATATCTTCCCCTATTGGAACAATGATATACATAAAATAATCTCAAAAAGACAAAGCGAATGAATAAGTTCACAGATTATTATCTAATCAAATATTTTAACATAGCTAAACAAAGAATGCTCCACTGAAGGGAGGAGAGTAGTCACAGTAAGAGAGAAAAGTTAATGAGTCACCGAAGTTTGGCAATGCTATTACAACAGTGTCCAGAAGGAAGTATGCCACTCACCAAGGACGTAACGTGTATGGTGTTAATGATTGCATATCCTTTTAGAGGAGATGGCAACATAAGGTTATTTTAGTACAAGGGCATTACACATTGCAAACCTAGATCTTGTCATATTTTATGTCCATCTTCACCAACTACTGTCATAATTATAACTTATTTTCCTATCTTACCTGTTTATGGAAGAGAAAATACTACTCGGAGGATTGCATTTGGTGTACCTGGCAGTTACAGTGCTCATTATTAATTAAATTGTTGGCATTCTGATTTCATAGATCAGTCTCGTGAGATTGACTGATGCAAATCTACCACTAAGACATGGTTCCAGTTTCTGCTTAATGACAAAATTCAATCCCTGAGCATCAAGATAAAGTGCCAGCATGAATCATGGAAAATTCACAAAGACAGAAATTCAAAAAATATATTCTGTGGAATGCCAAGTGGGAAAAAAAAGAGGTTTTAAAAATATTATGTCTACTACTGTAGACTTCTACTTTTTTAACGTGCATCCCAATGTACATTATCCTATTTTTTTTTAAAGAAACATCTTGCTAAAGACACCTAACATTATTTAAGCCACTGTTTCCCAAACTTATTCTTACTGAAGATGCTTTTATCTCTTGTAGTCCCTGGTTTCTAAGGTAATTACACTCTGTGAGGCAATAGAGATAGCCAGACGTCAGACCTAAGGGCCCATGCTTTGTCCCTTTAATGCACATGCAAGCGCAATGACAGCATGATCTCATGCCACTCTGATGTCATTTAAGTGGTTTGTCACATTGAACAGTTCCAACTGTCTGTCTGTTTCACACTTGTCTCATTTCCTCAAGTAGAGAATAAAATCATGCTGAGCAAGGAGCAGATTCAATATATATATATATATATATATATATATATATATATATATATATATATATATATATATATGTATCTTATAGAATCTATAGCTTCTGGAAACATACGAGGCATACATGTTCCCCATACAAAATTCTACATTTTAAAGGTAAATTGTAGTCATTATACGTAGAGTAAGAATCACACACATCATGCTAAAGGCACAGGTCAGAAAGAAATATGCAAAACTATCAATGACAAATTATGGATCCAAGACTGGTAGCAGGTATTAACATTAGGCATTAACTCATAATACTACCATCCTAAATTTCCTTTCTCTCAATGGCAAAGAGAGTTTTATTGAACATTGTTTGTTTCACTCTCTAGTAAGTAAGAGAAAAAGCAATTTCCCTTACCACATATTTTAATCTGTAGTTGATACTTTAATCCCAACCCAGTTTCCAAAGCCCAGTTCCTCCATAGTCAAGGGCCTAACCGCATCATGATAAGGATGCAAATCAAAACACAGAAAGCCATAGTGGACCAATAAATCCATCTTGTTCCTACACAGTTTAAAATTTGAGGGAAAAGATAAATCATTAATTCTTGAATTAGTTGCTTGGTGATTCTCAGTGCTTTGCTTTGAATTACACTTGCAGTATTACTTGTGTTTTTTCTTTCAATTAGAGGAAGGGGGTTACAGACTTTTTCATTTCTAGCTCATGCCACAGGAGGGGGTGTCAAGAAATTGGGAGAAATGTGTTCCTAGTTTAAACATAATTATATGAAAAAAGAAACTGCAGACCCAATAAATACAATATCTATCTTTTAAGACTTTAAAATGTACATATAGCACAGGGTAATGGTGGGAAAGTCATTACAAAAATATACATGAAGACTTAACAACTTCGGTTTCATAGACAATGCCTAATAGTTATTTTAAAACCTAATTATGTAAAAATTTATTTTGAGAAAGATTGCAAAGACCAGGGCTCTATTTAGATTTGAGATGGTATTAATCTTTAAGACATACTTCTCAGATGGATTTAAATTTCACTTAACCTTCAGTGCTTCCATCTGTTAGGAACTTTTATTAAATGCCTGCTGCAGGCAGGGGTTACTTAGAACTTGGCTAAAATAAAACAGAAGATATGCATAATCCTGTTATGTAGCTTGTGGATTATGCAGGTCATCTACCTCCCGTTCAGCTGTTAACAAAATGAACAGAAGCCCAGAGGAATAAAGGAGCTACTCAAGTCATGTATTTGGCAGGATCTTAGAGAACGTTTCCAAGTTTTCTTAGTTTATCAATTAAAATTGGCATCTACATTCATTTTCTTCCCCCTGACACCTGTTTAAATGATGGCAAAAGAACAGATACACAGAAGTATAATATATAGATAGGGATCTCAGGTTATGATAAGTGTCATCAGAGAAAAAGTTTCATAATGAAACAAAAACCCTACCTTCTGGAATTTGCAATCTGTCTAGGAAAACTGACACAGTGACAAGGAAACAGAGAGCAGTTATGGAGATGACACAGCGTGGGGGTAGATCCGCCTCGTCAAACACCACATCACTGCATTCATTATCTAAGTGAACAAAAATAAAGCAGAAAAGAATGAGGTGCTCAAGGCCACAACAAAAAACATCAGCAGGAAGCTGAATGCGGTTCATAATGAAAAGACGTTGCCGCTCTTCAGAAGGGTGCCTTGTGTTTTAAAAACAATGCTGACAAACTATTTAGGGTAAATTTGGCTAAATTAATTTGTAGAATATAATGCTTATTACTAAATCTGATTCTACTTTTAAAGCAGGAATTCAAAGAGGAAAGGAAAAACAATTTGAAGTAGTTGCTAAATGTATGTGTGTGAGTGTGTAAATTTTTGTTTGTTAAAGGAATCGGTTCTGAAATCTAAGATTTCACTCTTAGTGTTCTTAAAATATACATGTGGTTATTCTATTTAAATCATTGTTAATGCTATCAATATTTTTTTTTTATCACCATGGTATAAGAGACGTATTGTTACAAGTTTGTCATTTGGAAACTTTTGCCCCCATATATCAATAACTAGTATATTGTTTGCTTGGTTTGTTTGTAGTATATCTTATTCCAAATACTTATCTATCCAATGCAGAAGCAGAAATATTTTTCTTTCAGTAATCATGGAATAGGTATTGAACCAGTGTTATATTTCCTGATATTCTATTGTTGCTCACCGCTCAATCATTTTTTTAAAATAACTGAAATAGACATTGTAAATTACTTTAAATAAATCAACCGTCTATGTATTTATATTTGTATTTATTGGGCATTCAATAGAAATTTATGAAATCAATAAGGCTATTTACAATAATTTTAAATATAACAAAGTGGATATTTTTTTCTGGACTTAGTTTGCTGTCCACATTTTTAAAAAAATAAACCTATTTCCCTTAGTGGGATTATTTTGCTGAATGAGACTGTATAGAGAATTAATATGACTCAGACATATCCAGCTAACATTAATATTAGCAAACTACTGTGTTTCCCTGAAAATAAGACCTAGCTGGACCATCAATTCTAATGCGTCTTTTGGAGCAAAAATTAATATAAGACCCAGTATTGTAGTATATTATATTATATTATACCTGGTATTACATTATATTAAGACCAGGTCTTATATTAATTCTTGCTCCGAAAGATACATAGAGCTAATGGTCTGGCTAGGTCTTCTTTTTGGAGTAACATGATAGTAACTATATTTTCAAGGGTAAAGCTTTTGTATGTAATGTCCCATTTGTGTTAAGAGGTGGAATGTTTAAAATGTTGAAAAAAAAGTTCCAAGTTTTGATTGCTGTCCTTTACGTATTTTTTAGTCTGAGGTATAACTGAATATAACATTGTACTTGTTTCAGGTATACGATATAATGATTTGACATTCTTCACATTGTGAAATGATCACAATAATGCTACTTGGCGTCCATCACAACACAGAGTTATACATTCTTTTCTTGTGGTAAGAACTTTTATGATCTACTCTCTTAGCAGCTTTCAAATATGCAATAAGTATTACTTACCATAGTCACCATGCTGTACATTACACATTTTAATTATTAGCGTTGAGCAGTTTAAGTAGTCTAGAATTCTGTGGTGATTTCTGTTTGTTTTATTGTCAGTTCAAATCCTAGGAGGAACGTTAAAATTCTAGTATCTATACCACAGAAGTGTTTTAGCATTACATTAGATAAGAATAAGCTAGAAATAGAGTAACAATATCAAATGCAATTAATGAGTAGCGTTTTCCATCTGTCTTTCATTGGGATACATATGTTCACTGTCAGTAGCATAATCTATAAAGTTAGTAGAATTACTAAACTCATTAAAAATAAGTTGAATATTGCTAAATATTGATTTGTACTAATTTCAGTAATCTAGACTTAAATGTTTGAGATTTCCTGAATTTCACTTTAAACACACACACACACACACACACACACGACTAGAATTTTGTCAATTCTGAATACACTATGTATTTTTGTAATTAACATCGAGTTGTTTTTTCTTAAGATTACATACTTTAAATGGAAGATTTCCAAGCCATTTGTTTCTCTTTAGATCTGCATTAATTGGTTTATATTGTCTTTCAAAAAGACAGTGGCTTAACTGTCTTTTCATTCAATTACTAGCTCACTTCTGAATTAACCCCATGAACTATATTACTTTCTCTAATACCTTTTATTAAAAGGAAGAATGGGCAGAATTTCATGTGCATTTTTAAGTAATTTGCTATTTGTGTATTCAAGTTATTTTTGTCTTCTTTTGGCTTTCTAGATTTTCATGTAGAGGAATTCAGTGGAACATTGATTAAATCCTGTGGCTTTCTATCTCCCACTATTGTCAATAAGTAAGTAGTATTTGCCAGGAACGTAGTTTTAAAATAATGATAAGTTCAAGTCCAGACTCAACTGGAAACACTGTGATGTCCTTTATGAGTATATGATGGTGGCACAAATGCACCTGATGTAAGATATAATTCATTATTTCAGATACTTCTTAGTGTTTAACATACTCAAAACATTAGAAAAAACTCTAAAAATCTCGAAGCATATATTGAACTCTTGCTCACAGAGCTAAAGAGTTTGAGATTTTTAGATTGTAATAAGTACATTTTAAAATATAAAATGTAGTAGATTTTTCTGAATGTGATAAATGTAAAATAGTCAAGAAAAGTGTTAGTACTGTTTTCACTTTTTGATAAAATAAAAAAGTTGTGTGTTGGAATATTTTTTATTATAGCATCAAAAAATGCAGGCATGTTTTTCTACTTGTGAAACTGAAAATTAGGGGAAGAAAAATAAATATTTGACAATAGTTACATAAGGTACATTGGTGATATCAATTTCCCAAGAAAACTCGCACTGTGTGAATTGTTTATGCACTGAGTGAATTTACTTCACTGTACGCATTTCCTGCTCCTGAAAAAATAAACAGATTTTGCCAAACCAAATCCTAAAAATTGTGCAGAGTTCTCTGCTTCAATCCATATCATATTTCACTAAAAGCTATTGGCCTTTTTTTATAAGCAGACTAAAAGAGGGACAGATTAAGGATAGCTTTATGAGATTTATGAGATTGGTTCATTCATTTTGGTATGTGTAGAATAGTAAGAGAAAATGGGAACAAAGGAAGGATAAGAACGCTGAGAAGATTTACTGGCTCCTTTTCTATCTTAATTCTCCAAACCCCAACTTCAATAGCTCTGGTTCCACTACTTACTGAAAAAGTAAAATAACATAAATAAAATCTAGCTTAGTTTAGACCATGTAGTTTCAAAAATAGTTTTTCCTGAACAGCCTGTGGCAGCTATCTGCATGAACAGCCATCTTGGCTTTATTGCATTTCCTTGAGATTGGGAACTTGGCTTTTTAATTCTGAGACTGGGTTCCAGTCCATGTTCTATCAAGCAGAACCAAATTATATGACCCCAGGCAAGTTGTATAACTCCTCTGAGCCTCATTTTATCTATTTAGATAGTAATAGTTCCTACTCCATAGGTATGTTGTGACTAGAAACAATGGTCCATATCAAATCTACAATACAATCTGCCACTCATGAATTCTCCATACATTTCGCTATTATTATGAAAAAGCATATCTAGCTCCGGTTTTTAAATACCCATAATGGATTTTCATCTTTGCTATGAATTGTCATTATGAAGCCCTGCATGAAGGGCACTTGCTTCAGCTCCATTGCCACAGGGTGGCTGGGTAAGAGGTGATCAATGAGAGAGTCTTTACTTCAAAGTCCAAGCATCATAGTGTTTGACTCTTAGCTCAATTATGTGGTATAATTGTGATAGGTGGGGCTCTTCAATAAAGCTCCACATCTTCCAGGGCAGATTTCATCAAACCGCAGTGGAAGTAACAGCCTAGCATCCTGACAACTGTCTTCTTGTGATTGTGCAACTGCTAAAGCTCCATTTATATATTTATATTTCTTTCAGTAGATCCTGGGACACTGAATTTTGCTCCTAGGCATTGTCAAACGACAAATGACTTTTTAAAGCATGTAGTTTAAAAAATGTCTCGCAGGCTTTAATCGCTTATATTCTAATTTATCAGCATGCATTGCATTATCTATCTAACAATACCTCTCTTAATGTCATTTCTGCTGCACAAGAAATAATTGTTCAAATATCACAATGCTGTCAGTAGTCTGGACAAGCTCAGCCTTATCAGAAAAGGCATCTACTGACTCAAAGTAGTATGCTTCACAAAGTTATAGAAGCATAACTGAGAAAACATTCATCTCTCCATACGCAATGTGTCACTTTTTATTATTTAGTTCCAATGTAATCCTATTGGTTTATAGATCACTTACAGAAAACAGCATATGACCATAAGTACAGACAGACGCTTACACTCACATATGTTCTTATGATAATGGCACTCAGGCAAGAAGTAATCAGAAATAGATTATTAAAAATTATGGAAGGCTCATTGCCAGGACAATGGTTTACGCAATGAAGTGCTCTTTGTCGGTATTTATTGCTTCCATATTTCACTTGACATACAATTAGGCACATGCATATAAATCTTTAAAATGTGCAGAAAGGAGTACAGTCTCATTATACGCTGTGCACCTCAATTCACATTGGCTACAGAATATGAAAAATTAAATGATCAACCTCTCTACTTATTTCATGTGCACAAACACCTTAGGGAGATATGGAAAATGTATGAAATTTCTAACCTTAAACACATCTATTAGTGTTCATCTTTTTGGAAATACTTTTTAAAATAACTGACCTAGAAATTAGATCGTTTAGTATTTTTACACATAGGAAATCAAAAAAGAATATATGATTAGGGTGTCTTCAGGAAAGCAGCATGTTTTTTGCTATGAAAATATTTTGTCATTCAGTGAACAATTATTAAATTATGATTTACGATGTACTACAATTCTGTGGAGGATGCTGTAGGGTATATGAACGTAACTATACATTCAAATATGGAGCTCCAAGACATTAAATCAAAGCATGCATTCATTCAACAAATCTGTATTGCACATGTACTGACTGCCTAGGGGCCACAAATAATACAATGAGAATTAACCATCAACAGTCCTGCCCTCCTGACCTTACAAGAGGTGAAATAGATATTAATAAAATCATGACTCAGATTTATAAGTTGTATTCCATGTCGTGACTTAAAAGTAGAGGGCCATTATGAATACGTGAAAGAGTGGAGCCTGATTCCGGCTGAACAGTCAGGAAAGACTTAACTAAGAAAACATTGTTGAACTGAGATGTGAGTGAGTTTGAAGGCAACTGGAAGAAACGGGTGGCAGAAGCAGGTTGGAGAATGATAATGCGGACAGTTCCTCCCCCCAAAAAATGAGTATGCAAGATCATGAGATGAGAAGAAGCATAGCTTGTTAACAAAATTAAAACGAAGTCATATGTTTCAAGCCATAGCTCCGGAGAGAAAGTAACATAAGCCTAGTCTAAATATTTCAAAATGTACTTAACATTCAAGTATTATAGCTCCCCATGTGTAGATCTGGTCTTCAGTCTAAGAGCCAAAGGGAACACAACAGGCTATAAAACAGAGGATGGCATGATTAGATTTATGTTGTAAAAGATTTCCAACATCGCTATTCACATTGATAAACCTCAGGGACAGCAGCTTTTTCAGATCTCCAGTGTATTTGAGGACCTATTAAAATATTTACACAAACATCCAGAAATAAGCACATTTGCACAGACCTCCAGAAATGTGTGCAATTTCAGAGTTCACAGGGCTGCTACAACCATGGACCTTCACGTTAAAAATTCCTACACTGCAGTGAAGTGGTATTTGGTGTTTTAGGGCTATTGGCGAGATCCCTGGACATGGAAAGTAAGAGTACAGAAACAACTTAAGGAAGAGGGCACTCAAAAGTAAGTAATTTATGTTGAGATAAGAAAGTCTAAGGACATTAACTCTACTCTAGGATCTAAGGACAGAGCTTTAAGGGCTGGATGGCTTAACCTGGGCTCATTAATTCACCGATAATAAATCTCAGTTTAGATCCCAGGAAACGTAATACTAATCCAGTACATTAACTAAAAACACAAAGAATATGAAAACCCAGGTCCAATTTTTATCTTTCTTGCCTCTTGCCCTGTTCACCTCTCAGCCAACTTAACCTCCTTGCCCCACATGTCTAAACAAGTAGTTTTTCTCAGTGACTCCTAAATATTTTCACTAAATGCAGAAAGCTATTTATGTTTTTTTAAGCTGGTTCAAACCGCTTCGATTTCTGTCTTCTGCCTTTTTGTATGGATTTGCACTTTCTTTTTCAATCTGACAACCCAAACTGTTCTTCCAGCACTGACTTTGGTTCCTTGCCCCCACGATGCCACATCTTCATTCCTGAGATCATGTTTATTCAGCACAGCACTGAAGTGACCGTGTTTATTCAAGCTCTTCCACACACAGTCTGGCCTGAGCCAACATAGTAACTTGGGAATGTGGATAGGGTTTGCAGCAAATTTCTTCTGGCTGTGTGGGTGGTACATTAAAAAGTGTTTCTGAAAGGGCAGAAAAATGAACACAGAACCTGAAGTAATTTAGAGATAGGACTGAAATTGAGTGAAACATTTAAAATCATCACATTTAGACCTTCTGTTCTTCCTGTATGTTCCTTTTCCTTTAAACCAAAGGCAATAACATAAATTTCTATGACGTATGTCTCAATAAAAGCATTGAAACTCTGATGGCAAATGCAAACCACCACCAGATTAAGAGCAGCAAGTACTACAAGGTAGGGTTGGGCCTAAATACTTCTAAGCTTAAGACAAGCTTACAAAGAGATTAATCTACCCAAGAGAATATCCTATATTGGGATGACCACCAGAGGCTAGAAGAGGTAATGAGTACTTGGAAAGGGATGGTAGAAGTGGAAATGTAAAGGGCAACAAAAATATAGGTAAATTTGAAAGACTGTGCATATACAACTGTTTAAGATAACCTAAGGAGGACTGAAATGCTGAAAAGAAGTATGTGTGTGTCATTGACATTGAAAACTACACGGGAAAGGATAAGTTCATGAAAGAAAGAGAATGAGTTTAACTCTAGGTAACATGAGCTTGAAATATGTCTGGGAGATTCAGGTAAAAATATACAGCAGCTATACTCAGTAAGGTAAGATTGCTGTTCAGGAACATTGTCAAGGGTGGGGACAGATTTCAGTCATTATGCGCAGGTGATCCGTAAGCCAATCTACAGCGCGATATACAAAGAACAAGGGCACAAAGAAGGAGTAATAAGAAGGTCAAAGCCAGAACCCATGAAAAGGTGGATGAAAGAGTAGAACCAGAGGAGATCAAGAGTGCAGGGGAGGCGGTCAGAACAGTTCCAGGGCATGAGAATGTTCTGGAAGTGAGGGAAGAAGAATTTCTAGGAAGCTAGGGTTCCATAGTGTCCAGAGACATCCATTAACAGAGACATTACCCAGAGACATCCCTTAACATGAGCACTAAGGAATTTGGTTACTACTAAGTCTTTAGGGCTTTTGAAAGAAGACCTTCGGAGGATAATGGTGATAGAAATGCTAGAGAATTAAAGAATTGGAAGTGGCAAAATCAGTAGTATGCAAGATGGTGAATATACACTGCTTTTGACATTTTTTTTTTAATTTGATGTGGAAAACAGATAGGACGATGTGTGTTTTCCAGAATCAGTGATAACTGAGTAATTTCAGTGGCTGAATGAAAAGACTGAAATGGACAAAATTTGTTTTTAAGGATGAGAGCAAGAAAAAATAATTAAAGGATTAAGATAGCCAAGAAGGTACTGAAGTGAATGGATCACAACACAGAGGAAGGTTTAGACTGAGATTGCCAAAGGACTGAAACTTCAGTAATATAAGAACATGTGTACATAAGTGTGCAAACCAAACATACCAAGTAGCATTCACCTAGATAATGAAGATTTCAGGAAAACCCTGGAAAAATCCAGGGAGCATTTCAAAAAGAATTTTTAAGATCAAGTATCAGGCCCAACGGCTCTTTTATTTTCTCTAGTCAGCAACCCAATTTACACTACTTTGATCTATATTGATATATACTACCTTAAATAATGATTATCTTTTATATAAGCACTTTTTAACAAAGACCAGATAGTAAAATAAAAGCCATTTAGGGAAAGATAGCTGGCATAGTTCATAGAATCCATTAGGACAGCTGAAGGGGGAGAAGGAGGACTGCAGTATGGACCTTTTTAAAATCATCATGGGTATGTTTCATGAAGGGAATCAAAAAGCACACAATGTGGCAGGTCAGGGGCAATTCAAACTTAGGTGAGTCAAACGGAAATTTTAGGAGCGCTTTTCAAGGCCATACAAATCCCAATAATAAAGCGTTCTTTAAATACATCAAAAGGACTGATTCATTCACAGGCATTTCTCCAGTGCCTATTTCATGATCAGCAATAGGATTTGGGGGTAATCATTGATGCAAAGGGCCTTCAAGAGGGTGAAAAATGGAGTGAAGGACAGCTGTAAAAATTTGCTCCTATCTTTTCTGAAGAAAATTATCAGAAGATCCCCCAACTAAATTTCCTTTAGTGTCACATGATGAATTTTTAAACCTTTCTATTTTTAAATAATTTTAGATTTTCCAAAGAATCTAAAAGAAATCCACATATCCTTGAGAATGACAGTAGGTTGTATAACAATGAATGGAAACCCTAAGAAATTACCATTTTTCCACATTCCAGAGTAAGAAAGATATCACCACTTCCAAATATTGTGAGATGATCAAATCTAAAATAAAGATTTTCATCTTTAAACAAAGAGGGAAGAGACAATAAAAATTCTATATAAAAATTACATCGTCTTAATTTCCTCTAAAATACCCTACTCATATCTTCAGTGAATGTTTTTCAGAATTTCACAAAGGCTCAAAAGCACTTCCTAGAAAAGACAGTATTCAATCTTCTTCTGAATTTGAGCCTTCATATCTAGGCATATTGTACCTGTGTCCAGATAATGAGAACTGTATGAAGTGACCAAGATGATAAACCCTCAGGGCATATGAGGTAACAATCGGCTGTGTTTTCCCACCTATTGCTTATACCACCTCCGGCCCACATCTACTTCCTTCTGATGGCTGATAAGAAGAATATGGAGTTTGCAGAGGTCTTTTCCACTCTTACATGGCCAACCAGTCCATCCTCAGAGCCTTGTCTAGCTTTTCATCTGTGCCACACCCCAGATTCTCCTTGATGTACTATTTCCTTTGAATACTTTTATATAGACCTATATTATATGGGTTTTGTTTATAATCGTTACTTTTTTTTGGCAAGTGTTAAAATATTGTTGGTTATGCTGTTCATCTTGACATGTGGGCAAACGTAGTTCTTTTCAGTTGTAACTATGGAGAACAACATAGGTGAAACAAGAGGTGTACTTCTCATGATATACTGAAATTTGACATTCTATCTTTGAACTGCTTTTAGAGCCATTATTTTAACTCAACCTGAGCCAAATGTTGTCAATTCCTACTTATAAGTTGGCTGATGTCCTGTTATTTCCAAACATTTTATGAATGAATCCATAACATGATACATTTTTAGAATGTCCTTGTTAAAAGAAGTCATTTGAAAATTAATTACAATTTTGTGGCTAAACTGGACAATAATCTATTTTCAAACGAGTTGTCTTCAAATTTTGTACATGAGGATCCGCTTAAGAATTTACAGATTTAAATTCCCAGACTCTCAGTATATTTGCATTTTAACGAGCTCTCACATTAGAGTACATTTTGAGAACTACTAAACTATTGGCTGTTGATATTGGACTGTGAAAGTGTAGTTGTAAAAGATAAAGTGACATTTTTCCAAACTCTGCTAACAAAACTTAAAATGAAAACTGATTTTGAAACCGAACATAAGCATCTATTTTGAATAAAAGTTTCTCCTTTTAAGGCTATGACTAGAATCTTCAATTATATTTTTCACTATAATCATTACACTCTCAATTCACTTTCAAAATGAATTCTCCCAACAGTTTATTTGCAATAGCCCTAAGTGTTCGTATAACTCCCTCATGACTTTTTCTAAGACATGCTTAAGCCATTATGTGAAAATGAGATTGTGATTGGATCAGGAGAAAAATCATCATCTTGTCTTTTCCATATACAGCATCCCCAAATTTAGAAAAGCCATGATTAAAATAATGTTCCTTGACCAGTTATTACACTTCTAAAATAATCTATCAACAAATCAAATATGAAAACTTTGCTCAACCAGATAATAAACTGAGAGTAATTTAACAAGGACTGTACAAAGCTTAGACATAGATCATGTACCTTCTTCCTTTTAGCTTGTATATTATATTCCTGCTTCTGGCTATGATTGAGTACTCTGTACCAGATTATTCTATGTATAAACAAACAAGCAAACAAACAAACATCAACTGTCTGTAGAAACTGAAGGTCCACAAAGATGGAATTCACAGGGCTTAAGACTCAATTTTTACCTGATTTTCTCCTGGAGATACTCGCTGGTCTGCATGATACTGAAGTAACACAGTTCATGAAGAAAGTGAGCATATTATTAGATTGAAAAATAGAGATAAACATTCAAGACAAGTGGAGTGGTTGCAAATTTAAGCAAGAAATCCCCAAACAGAGGATGCTGCTACAGTGGGGAAGCCCAAAGTCCCTACATACAAAATTCACTCAAAACCTTGGCTGACTCTTCAACTGCACATATGAAGGGCATGAATCCAAGAAGTCCAGAGTAAAGTAAATAACTGAGGGGCTGGATATTACCTTGGGGTTTCCATTAACCATCAAATGGCCGTGCTTTAGCATGACCAATCACGTGACAGTACTAATAACTTGTAAAAAACTGAAATATGCCAACTCAATAAAGCCTAAAACTAAGCTTCTACATTATTAAGGTGATCTGTCAGTAAGGTAATCCTAGCTAAAACAGAAATAAACACGCTTCAGAGTAAGATAAAAGTATCAGGTTCTTTGCAAGGTAATATCTACTACTTCCATTGTGCAATAAAAAATAATCTAAATATGAAACAAATTATAGGGATGCTGAACCATAAATGATTCTTATGTTAGAAGACAAAGATTTTTAAATAACCATCAAAATATGTATTATAGAAACTATAGGAAATGATGGATATAAGGAAAGAAGAGATAGGGAATTTCAGGCAAGCTATGGAAAATAGAAGCAGTTGCAAATATTAGGTATAAAAATATCTGTTATCAAAACCACATTATGTGGAACAAATAGACAATTTATTTAGTCAATGCAGAATAAAGGTTCAATGAAATATAGAGCAATTACTCAAACTAAAGCCCAAAGGTGGGGGCGGTGAACTAAGAACAAATAAACCCAACCTCAATAATCTATAAAAGAGTAGAAAGCAGTCAAACTTATGTGTCAGTTAGACAAGGTAAGCAGAAGTGGGGAATGGGCATGACATGTGTTTTGAAAAATATTGGCTGAAATTATTTCAAATTTGTTTAAAAACCACATATATTTCCTGAAGTTTAACAAACCCATGACAGGATAACGAGAAACTACACTTAAAGATATCATATTCAAAAATGCTAAAAATGAAAGTAAATATCTGGAAAGAATGTGGGTGGTAGGGTATTATATAATAGAAAAAGTACAAATATTAACTCTGTCAGCTAACTTATCAGAAATAATGGATAATAGGAAAAAAAAGTGGAACATCTTTCTAATACTTAAACGAACATCAAATAAGTACACATTCAGGAAAGCAATAGCTGAACAGGTTCATTGCCAACAGGTCCGCTCAAAGAAATGCAGATATAGGTCACTCAGGCTCAAGTAAAACTAAAATTTCAGGTCTCAGGAAGAAATAAAGAACATTGTAAACCGAAATACGTTGGTAAATTTAAAGGATTACTTTTATTTGATTATTATATTTTATAAAGACAATTGACTAGGACAAAAATAAGTGTTCAGGGATTGCTATATATGTGGAACTAAAATATATGAAAATGATAAAGGACAACTGGAGATTAAATAGAATTATGACTAGGGTAAGTTTTTATTATTATTCATTATTAATTAAGAACCTCAAAATTAATCTAGATAGAGATGAGTTCACAATGAATATTTTCATCTTTAGAACAACCTCTAAAAATATAAATAGGCATAGCCTATAACTCAATAGAAAATTTAAAATGGAATACTAAAGGAAAAGATTTGAAAAAAGCATTGATTAATCCAGAAGAAGGAGGGAACAGAAAAATAATGGGACTGTTGGGGGGCGGGGAGGCAAGAAAACAAGTAGCCAAAATGGTACATGTAAATCCAAAATATTAATTAATACATTAAATGTAATTTAACTAAATATCTAATTAAAGATAGTTTTTCAGCCTACATAAAGAAGTAAAAGGCAACTATGTGCTGTTTATAAAAGACTCATTTTAAATATAATGACAGACAATTTGAAAGTAAAAGAATGGGAAAATGTATACCATCAAAATATAATATACAAGCTTAAAGAAAGAAGGTACATGATCTATGTCTAAGCTTGTCCTCATTGAATTACTATGTTTATTATCTGGTTGAGCAAAGATTTCATATTTGATTTACTGATAGATTATTTTAGAAGTATGACAACTGGGCAAGGAATTTTATTTTAATCATGACTTTCCTAAATTTGGGAATGCTGTATATGAAAAAGACAAGATGATGATTTTCTCCTGATCCAATCACAATCTCATTTTCACATAATAGCTTAAGCATGTCTTATATCAAAATACTAAGCATAAGAAAACGGGTGTGCTTTATTAATATAAGACAGATGAGGATTCAAGACAAGGAGGATGACAAGAGAAACAATAATTTTAATGGCAAAAGTGTCGATTCATCAAGAAAATATAAAAATCTTAAAGTGTGTGCTCACAATAACAGAACTTCAAAATACACAAATAAAAACTGACAGAACCATAGGCAGAAATAGACCAATCTATAATCACACTTGCAGATTTAACAGCCACATATTAGTAACAGAGAAAACACGTGGATAAAAATGTCAGTAAGGAAGTAGAGGAAAAACATTTTCATCCGTGTTGACCAAACTGATATTCTTAAAACACTACACTCCAAAAGCAGAGAATGCAAAACCATTCAATAGCCCATAGAGCATTCAATAAAATAGGGCATATGCTGAGCTATAAAACAAGTCTCAACACATGTAAAACGACGGAATTCATTTAGAATATACTCTCTTTACACAACAAAATTTAAAAAGAAATTAAAATATGTTTGAGATGCAACTGAAACAGTCCTTACAAAGGAAATCCATTCCTTTAAAAGCTCATATCAAGTAAATGAAGACCTATTTACAACCTATATCCTAAGCATCTACCATAAGAAGCCAGAAAAAGAAAAGCAGTTAAGCATAAAGAAATTAGATGAAAGGAAATAATAAATATACAAATGAAATAAAGACAAGCAGTGGAGAAAATGGATAAATTCCAAACCTGGACTTTCAAAAGATGAATCAAATTGAAAATGTAACAATATAATTCAAGGAGCAAAGAGAAATACAAATATCAGCATTGAAGAGAAATCATTACCATGGAAGTCACAAATCTTAAAAAGAAAACAGCAGTGTAGGATATTTAACTTCATGTTTCTACCATGTTTCCCCGAAAATAAGACCTAATAGGAAAATGAGCCCTAGTATGACTTTTCCGGATGACATCCCCTGAACATAAGCCCTAATGGGTCTTCTGGAGCAAAAATTAATATGACCCGGTCTTATTTTGGGGGAAACACGGTAGGTATCAGAGGTGAGCCTGGCTTTTAGGAACAAAGAAATGCTTACTCTTCTTATACCTCATCCTACTTCTGTATGCCTTTCATTTTGCTACAGGGAGAAAGCTATTGATTTCCGCTGGCCATTTCTGTTGCTTAGTAAGAAACTACTTGTCATAAAGGTACTTAAAGTCTTTTGTTTTCTCTTTTCTTTTGCTTCACTTCAAAAATATGAAAGTGCTTGCAGATCTGTTATAATAATACAGTACGCCCTCACTATCCAAAACATAAGAGTGATTTGAAGAGTGATTTACTGGGTTTAGTCTAAGTTCATCTACAACTTTATCTTTTATAGTTAAAATATATTCTAAATAAATATGTTTTTATCTGGTGACTGCAGAGTAAAGATAATACAATTTTAAATTGAGAATTGCATAGTGTTTTAAAATCATTTTTTTGAACATCAAATCTAATGAAGTAGTAGATGCAGATAAACATATACAAATTTCAGTAGATTTTGTGCCACTTTGAGATTTGATTTTTTGCAAGAAGTCAGGATACTGAAGTTTTGTAGCTGAAAGTGACATTAGTGGTCTAGTTTTACTAAAGCTCAGAGTGGTTTTTCTAATTCATTTTTCTAATGCCCAGAAAAGTTAAATATTGTACGAAGGATCCACCGACTACCTCATGAAAAAATAGAGGCTAACACCTGGGCCACAAGATTTAAGTTTCAGTCTCTTTTTGCACATTTGGAAATGTAATTATTTGATATGTTTCCATTAGCCTTACTACTTTTCACAACGTGTGTTATGTCACAAAACATGAAAAATGGGTTACATTTTGAGTTATTCAGTACCCATTTCTCCAAATTTTTCTTAATTGTAATTATTTCTTTGTAAAAAGTATGCATTATTTCTTTATTAGAGCCAAATGCTATCTTGTATAGTGTTTTCTTTGTGGTGATAAAGAAATTCTACAGTGCAGAATCAATTAAAAAGTAAATTTAAAAGATGCAAAGTTTCTAAGAATTCAAAAAAAATCCAATTAATTGGAATTTACTAGAGAAGACATTACATAATTTATCATACATAGAGAGTAAGGGATGGTGGCTATTGGGTAGTTCTAGGTAACTAAGAGTTCACCCTCTCTAATCACTTTCTCTAATTTCCCTCATACATCAGTCTGAAGATAAGTCCAAGTTATGAGAAGTTACATTTTTTTAATTAAATAAAAAATGTTTAAAGAAAACTCATTTGAACATCAGAAAGAAATTTTTGTACTTTTTAAGGTTATGGAGCATTAGCATATGATGATGGAGACATTAAAGTTACTTTGTGCTATAAAATATTTAACAGAGAAAGGAATGAAAAGAATGAAAGGAATGAAAAGTAGAGCCTAAACAGATTTTATTAGAACTTGCCATTAATATACACTTTTTTTTTCATTCTTTTGTACACCTATCAGTCAACTTGGTAGAGCAACACACTCAAAAGAAGTATATGACAAGGTTAATATTTGAATTTTACTTCACTCATTTATTTAAAAATGTTAATTAAATTTTCATAATGTGTCAGGAGTGACATTAGTAGATAATGTGACCAAAGATGAATTGTGTATATAATGTCTACCATTCATTCATCTGGTCTAAAACTTATTTAAATGAGTGTTTTGCAGATTATAATTTCTAAAATGAGGTATGTCATGGACATCGTATCCTGTGTTTATTCACCCAACACCAACAGCCATCACACCATGAACACTTGATGTATTTTATATAGAAAGAGTGTAAATCCTTCTCTATCTTCAGAGGTTCTCCTGGAGAAGTTCTTAAGAATAGAGAAAAGTAATGATTTCCAGCATAAATGAATCAGAATTGGACTTTGCTTTCCCAGAGCTTAAATACTGTCACTCCCAGAAATTGTTTAACATGTTGAGTGTGAGACTGCTTTGACATCTGTTATGGTTAAGTTTGGTATTGCTTCTGGCTCAAAAAACATTAAATATCTTATAGGATGACATCCAAATCCTCTCTTCTTAAATTTTCATATCACTGGTATGTTATTTCATAAAAATTCAATAAATGTGCCCTGTCTTTAAAGATATGACAGCTAATTCCTCATCAACAAACACTTGATTTATCCACTCAGCAGTCATCAAGGCCTGTTCCAAAATCATGGCTTTTGAACTGGCTCTTTCCTGTACTCATTTATGCATATCTTGAAGCTCATTCCCTCACTTATTTCAAATCTTTTTGTTTTTTTCTTGAATTAAAGGTTACCTCCTAAGGCGGTCTGAGCACCCAATTCTAACATGTGTGTGAGGGGAACGAGCTCCCACACACACATCCAACAATTCAGCTGTGTGTCCTATAATTCAACTCAATTCTGACACTATTTACCATGAAATTGGTTCAATCTCACAGGATTGCCTCCTCCATTTCTTACTCTAGTTGCAAGCCCAAGTGGTCAGCTGTGCTTCTGAATAACTGGCTATAGATTGGAGGCTCCAATGACCCCCTCCATGGGTTTATTTGATTTATTAGAGCAGCTCACAGAACTCAGAGAAACCATAATAGATCATCAGTGTATTATAAAAGGATATAACTCAGGAACAGTTAAATAGAAGACATGCATAGGGCGAGGTATGAGGAAAGGGTTCAGAGCTTCTATGCCCTTTCCAGGCACATGTCTACCAACCCAGAAGCTCCCCAAACCCTGTCCTTTTGGAGTTTTATGAAGGCTTCATTACATACAAATGATTGATTAAATCATTGACCATTGGTGATTGAACTCAATCTCCAGCCACTCTCTCTTCCCAGGAGGTGGAAACTGGGACTGAGATGTAAAGTTCCAATTATAATCACTTAGTTGGTTCCATAGGCAACCACGCTCCATCCTTAAGTGAGTTCCAAAACTCATGCCACTAGCATAACGAAAGACACCATTATGCTCTCATCACCTAGGAAATTCCAAAGGTTTTAAGAGCTCTGTGCCAAAAACCGGAAAAGACCAAATATATATTTACTATAAATCACACTATCACCCCTCCTCAGTTACACCTTTCCTAACAACCCTATTTAAAATTACAACTATCTACCTTGAACTACCTAATACTTACCCCAGCGTTTTTACCTTTTTTATACTTAGGACCATTTGACATAATGTGTAATACATCTCCACACACTATTAAGAACTTTGGTCTTTTCTGTTCACGAGCACATCTCAGCCTAGAACAATGCCTGGTACATAGCTCACGTTACATAAACACTTGATAAGTCAACAAACATATTGTATAACTTCAGTAAGTATTCAAAGATAAATTGAGGTCAAGACTTCGACTTCATTAACTTTAAAACACAGATTAATGTAAATTCCCTCTTCAGGTATAATTGTATTTTTGAAATAATCAAGCATATGACAATTGGAGGAAATGAAATTTTCACTTATTGTAAAAATTGATTTTATTTGAGGATAAAAAGCAATTGACCACATGACTATTTCCTTTGAACTGTTGTTATAGGCAGATGACTTCTAGACATCTGAAGCATAGACAGCTATATTATAAATAAGTATGAACAGAACATACACTGTATTCCATTGTTATGGGAAAATGTAGCCAACATATTTATTGGATGGAAAAATTAGCTAATTTTATGTATTTAGGCAATTAGAAAGCAAATGAAATATAAATAATGGATTTATATGAGACAATAAAGCATAACAAATAATTTTTCCATCTAACTATAAATAAGTAAGGAATTACTTACATAGCTCCTTTCAACATACAGTATACCTTAGGTCCCTCCATGAGGGCTATAAAAAACAATTTTATCCTATGCTTTAAAAGCAAACATGTTGTTTCTGGAGAAATAAGCTACACAAAATATTAGGAAAATACAATTACAACTGTATTGAGAATTATGTTGTCTGTTCAAAACTATTTCTGTTTACAGCAAATGTTTCTAATTATGAATTGAAGCATTTTATGATATAAACATTAAACAAAGAAATGTATCTATAGAAAAGTTATCAGAAACTTGGAAAGAGACAAAAGATATCGTTGGATCTTCTTTAGGTGCTGTTTTGGGTTGCGCCTCTGACTGACTATTGACAAGGCTATTTTATAACTCTGTAAAGGCTGATGTGAATTAAGATTTTTGCTTAATAGAAATGCAAAAATTTTAACCTCCAAATAATCCTAGAGTTTACTGTTATGCCTTTGTAGGACACTGACCAGTTTCAAATCTAACTCCGCAAACATAACATTTCTTTATTAATTTTCTACCATTTTGTTATTGTGACTAGTGTTGCTCTGAACAGGTGGCTGCGAGTATTTTCTTGGGTAACTGTTTTCAATATATACCTATGAGTGGAATTACTGGATCATATGGTGATGTCACAGTAGTTTTTTTGAGGAACCACCAAACTGTTATGAAATATTCAGAATTGGTAAATCCATACAGGCAGAAGACAGACTGGTAGTTGCCAGAAGCTATGTAGGGAGAGAGGAAACAAATGATCCATAGGTAGAGAATTTCCATTTGAGATGATGAGAGCTTTTGATATTAGATAGAGAAGATGGTTGCACAATATTGTGAATGCACTAAATGCCATTGAATTATCCACATTAGAATGTTAAATTTTTTGTTATGTCATCTTAATAAAAAAAGTTAAAGGCTAAACAACTGCTAATAGGGTTAGAAATAAAATTTAATCTCTTTTTAGCATGCTTGAGTTCATGGAAACAGTTTTCTTTTATCTTTAATAACAATGGAAAAATTTTCTATCAACATGTACAATTAAAGATGTTTATTTGCTGATTTCTCTTTTCGTACATTATCTAAATCTTGAGTATGATTTATTTCATTAAAATATATTATTGTTACTCAAGAAATGGTAAAATGATTAGATATATTAATATATTAATAAGTAAAAGAACCATACATTTAAAAGTTTCCAAATTATAATAAGCATGCTGAAGTAGATTTTTTTTTCTTAATGGTAATTTAATTATTTATATATTTCTAAAGGGATATTCACATATTTAAAAGAGGCAATCCTGATTTCTTGGTGAAAAATCAATGCAAGGATTAAATAAATACATTTTAAGGGAGACTTTATATGCACAAAAAGAAACTACTGTAAAATATTTTTATATGTCAGGCCAGGGACCAACAATTCTTTATATATCTTATATTGTGTATACCCAATCTGTAAACATAAAATTAAAAACGAGGATATTATCATTTTTATACTATTAGATTTATTACCAGTAATCATTTAAAGAAGACAAGCTAAAAGAGCATTTAAAATCAAACTTCCCTATGTCAAATTGTATAAAACTGATAATAATTGTTCATACTGAACAGGGAAGTTATTAATAAATGCAATACCTCGAAGTATTATGTTTTTATGTCTTATTTTTTCTCTCACTATATCCGTGGAAACATGTTCATTATCACCTTTCAAATTAACATGCTAACATAGAGTTCTTTTTTAAACAGGTGTACTGAGGGTCTATGCACCTAGTCACATCACAGTAACATTACCTGAAGCTACACACCCCATTTCAATATCTTCTTAATATCTTACCTCTTTCCAATCACGAGTTTCATCACTAAATTGCAAAAACATGCTGATAAGGTATCAACTGAAGAAGAGATAGAAGAGCTATTAAAATATTACATTTGATGCTAATTTAGGTAATCATCCTTAAAGGCTTCCAAAGAGGGGGGAAAAGTCTATTTTGTACTTTTTGGTTCTTTGAGAGTAATAGCTCAGTTCAAAGTTCCGTCTAATGAAAGGTGACAAGCCATAGCATGTTGACATGCAGTGGTCAGTGTCTTGCTAGTTCTCATTTGCATCTCCCTTTCATCAAGCTATGATGATCCTAGCCTGCATACAGAAGAAAGAAAAAATGTAGAACCCCAACATGCATTCAGCGATGACAGTGCAGAGTAAGGTGCTAATACAATCAAGTATGCATATAATAAACACAAAGGAATAAATGATAACAAGTTAATTCAAGGTCACGTGGCAGGAGTCAGACATTATTTTTGGAAGGAGATATGGAAGCACGTTTAAGTCTGTGCAGTATTTAAAACAAATCAGAAAACTTATAACGGCTTTTTAATGAAACCTTATGACATTGAATTTAATTCTAAATAATCCTAATAGTTTCCTTTAAATACTGGTCTTCTTCCATTACGAATAATAATTTGGTATTAAACCCAGAAAGCGGTTACTTAAAATAGCACTGAATTTTGGAAAAGGCCAATCACTCAATTATCAATTTTTCAAAAACTAGAAAATCAGTTACTACATACTAAGTCTAATTAGTCAAAGGACTCTGGGGACAATAGAAAATTTACCATCTGTGCTTCACAACCAACGAGGACACTAATTTCACATATGAAGTCAAACACAAGAATTATGACAAAGTTACAGGATGATGCTGAGAGATTACATGAATAATGGATCTCTAAAATTAACCTCAGAGTCATCAGCAAGCAGCTGCTCCTCCATCCTGTCAGTCAATCTTAAATCAATTAAGATATTCGGAATAAACTGCCTCCATGGAGAGAATCCATTCATTTTCACATATCAATCTCACTGGACACTTTTCACTGTGTCCTAAAAATGCCTTTATACTGACACACATTTAATTAGGGCCAAGTAAAGATTGTTTTTCTAACCTATATTTAAAAATTGAGACCATAGAAAAATTATAAAATAAAATTGAAGTTTATTCCTTAAATATGTGAAGTTTTGGGCAAAGCAGAAAGAGACAGTATTGAAAAGAGAGAAGAGAATTTGTGATTAAAAATGGGGGAGGGTTAGGATTTAACGGGTACCTAAACCTTAATGTAAAATTTGGTACTACACAAGTCAGTTAAAAGCAAGACAGATCATCAGTCAAGATTTTAAGAAATAAATAAAGGATTATAATTTTAGATTTGTCTTCAATTACTGATTATAATCCAAATGTTCATTTTGTACCGCAAATTATCAAAAGAAGTCATAAGAATTTTGGTCAACTTACATAATTGGCTTAACTGACTGATCTGTACATGAAACATCTTCTAAGGATGATTGACGCACGCAAGGACAAATCAGTTATGGCAGATCAGCCCAATTCCTTGTACTTGTCATGCAAATACAACAAAGATGTCTTCTGATGTTTCTTTACCTTTAAGACCCAGATAAGCTCAGGTCCAATCTGTTGGCCTCAACCATCTTGAACCATTGGAATTTCACACCAAAATGTTCAATGCCTACCTTTTGACTTCTGTAGATGGCCTCACATTCTCATGACTTTTGGAGCTTTTTTTGTAATGTTACAGAATCAGGTTACCTCATGGATTATCTGCTCTCTTGCATGTAAAGTCCTTCATCTTAGAAGCAGATATGAAAGCTAGTCATACCCCTCCATTTCCAGACACATGTGCAATCCTTTAGCTTTCTCTCAAGACAGTTCTGTGCAAAAGTATTTACTGACGATCACTGACATAGCTGAGAATGAGTGTGGCATTAGTGAGCGGAGGAAGTTCAGGGACTAAGAAGGAAGAATTAATACTTATGGGAAAAAGGGATGTCCTGCAGAATCATAACGAACTTTTTATTATATACCTCTGTTCTTAAATGTCTTTAAGGCATGCACCAAAGATGTGTGAAACAAAATTAGGCCTAAAAAAAAAAAAAAAAAAAAAAAAAGTACTCTAGACTTAAAGGGCTATTCCCAATGGGGTTGACACTGATGATTTTTATACTTTCAAAAAGCAAGCCCAACAAATTCCAGCATCCTGAAACTTCTAATTCAACAATTACAAGCTGTGCTTGAAAAGTAGGGTTACCTTGTTCTGCAATTATGGCACATCTCAGACTCCGATGGTTCAAACTAAATTGACAAAAACATTATATAATCATTTGGAAGCAATACAGGAAACAGATTAGTATTTGGAGAAACTGAAAACAGGGTTTGAGGTAGTAAAGTGTTCTAATAAACCAATGGGAAAACTAACGAGGAACTGAAGTTAGATGATGGTCATGGAAATATGAACGATAAAAGAGGTATTTGAAAAGCCTCTGTAAATAGCCCTGCCATCTTCAGTAACTTAGTTCTAAATACATACTTCTTTTGTTATGAGTAAAGGTGCAACTGTACATTAAAACTCTTCTTGAATATGGTTGGGCTCTATTTCCCATAAATGTAGGAAAAAAGTAATTTGGAAATTGAGAAATAGAAGGAGAGAAGCGGAGATCGTTTCCCTTTCCCAGGGACTCGGCATGGTGAAAAACTGATGGGTTGTTATCCTCAACAAACACAAACTAGAAGCATAAAACCCTGCAATAGAACAAATACGTCACTGGGAAATGATTTTCCCAGTAGGATGAACTCCTCCAACCATTTCTCAGTGCTGAAGCTTTCAAATAATTTGAGATTTCATTTAAATCAATTCCGAAAGAAAAGGCTTTGTGTCTATTTCTTTCATCTGCCTGCACACACTAAAACATCATGGGATTTAGAAGGGAAAGTAATGGGTTATCCACTTCATGAAAACAAGTAGGCCTGCTGCCTTTTTAATTGCCGAGTGTTAGTCAGTCCTTAATTGCCACTCAACTGCCAAAAAAAAATTATAAAAGACATATTATACTTTTATTGTCAATGAATAGAGAGTTGATAGCCTTTAATAATTTTGATTTTCTCTGTACATCCATTGAAATATATTTGGTCAATCTTGTGGTCACACTGTTGGTATACCCAAGAGAAGAGTACTACACATGATAAAGAGTAAGTCAAGTTCTGCTTGACATTGAAGCCCTCAGTTAGTCTTTATTTATTGAACGAAACTTCTGAAGTACTGTTTTAATCTGTAATCCTTTATTTCTTAAGTTACCCAAACTAATGACAATGAAAACACATCCTACCAAAATTTTGGGGATGCAGCGAAAGCAGTTTTAAGAGGGAAATTTATATCATTACAGGCCTATCTCAAGAAACAAGAAAAATCCCAAATAAATAACCTCATGTTACACCGTAAAGAACTAGAAAAAAAAGAACAAGTGAAACCCAAGGTCAGCAGAAGAAAGGAAATAACAAAAATCAGAGCAGAGCTCAATGAAATCGAGAACAAAAAGACAATAGAAAAAATTAATCTGACATAGAGCTGGTTCTTTGAAAAAATTAATAAAATCGACAAACCCTTCGCCAAACTATTTCCATATAACTTTCCATGAGTTTTCAGACACTAGGAGAGCCCTCATCGAACCATCCAGCCCTAGAATATCTGTCCACTCACTGAACATGACCTGGACCCACCAGTTGTGACCTGTAGGATCTGTGGACCCTCCTTTACTTCATAAGCAATGTGCTCATGTTACCAAAAGTGCTAAAACGGCACACAAAATTTCTTCGGTAGAAAATATTTTATCTAATTGTCTGTAAAGACTAAACTTTGCCAAAATCTTTGGTATAGATATAATCGACATGAACAGGTTAGGATTTTAATAGCTTTGAAGTTAGTTAGGATGCTTAAAAAATCCTTTGGAAATAAGTTTTCCAAAACCAAGCAACCAGGAGAAGCAGTCTAAGTTGATGTGGCAGATCGATTTATTCAAAATTCAGGGGGCACTAATATAAAAATGTGCTCAGCTTCGTTTGTCATAAGGGAAATGCAAATTACAACCACAAATGCCATACCACTCCAAACACCAGAATGACCAAAATGAAATACAGACCAAAAATACCAAGGGCTGACATACATCTGGAATACCAAGGATTTCCACATAATGCTCACCATCTTTTTGTAATACTGTAAAGTTATTTCTAAAACAACAACTAAATATATGAATATCATATGACACAATTCCACTACTGGATATGCACCCAAGAGAAATATATGTGCTCATAAAAATGTACAATTCATGATATCTGAACAGTGGGTATAATCCAGATGTTATCAGCAATACAGTGGATATGTAAATTGTGGTTTATTCACATAATGACATACTATTTAAAACAGAGCATGAAAGATTATAACCACATGTAAAAATTTAGATGTGCCACATAGAGTGTGGAGTAAAAGAAGTCGCTAATAAAGTATCAATGATACAATGGACATAAAGAAGAAAATGGGTATAAATATCTATGCTGTTGAAAGTCAGGACAGTGGCTACCCTTAAGGTAGTAGTGAGTGGAAGGGGTTTCTGGGATGTAGATAATGTTTCTTTTCTTAATTTCCATCTGATCACACTGGTGCATTCAATCTGCAAAAATGTCATTTGTGCACTTAGAGCACGTGCACTTTTCTGTACATACATATAATCTTTCATTTAAAATTTAAGATTCTAAAAAAAAATATATTTTTAGGGTTGTTACAATAGTGAAATAACCCTAAGTGACTGCTCACTTAATATTAGAGGTGAAATTAGATTTTCAAACTTTTGGGATTTTTGTCTCTAGCACTAACAAGGATACTTAAAACAAATGTATCTTGACAGCTATTCCAAACATTCACCTCTTTGTTGAAAATTAATATGCATGGAATTATAAACCAATAATATGGCAAACTATATTTAAAGAGAAGGATGAGTGATAAATGGTAGCCTAGGGTCAGGCATACTGGAGACCTGGGTAGACATTACCTCTTCTTAGTAAGGCGGACTTGAGACATTTTGCTGGAAGGAAGATAGGCATAAAAGTCGGGCTGACCCTCCACATAGATTTGAATGAAACATACTCCTATGAGTATCGGAAAGAGAGGAAGTTCACCAATGTTTAGCAAAGTTGTGGACTACAAAAAGACTGGTGATGGAGGCCAAAACACACACACACACACACACACACACACACACACACACACAAATGATATTTAGGAATACGACTGTGCTATCAATTTGTGCTGCTCTCATTCAATAATTTAGGAGTAGGGTGTTTTCCTTATTACTTCCTATTGCATTGTAATTAGTAAATCTGGGTTACGATACTCATATATTAATCTGCTTCAATTTGTTTGTCGAACTATTATAGTTCATTACTCAAATGAAAGCTTACAGAATTTTAACTTTTGCATAATTTTGAGTGGAAAGAAAATAATTTGTCACAGTAACTTTAAAAAAAGGAGTATACTAATTATTGCATTTCCAGTCAACTTTATTTTCTGGATATGGATGTCCCTTTCCAGAATATTGAGACACGAGATGAGCACAAATACTTCACCTGAAACCAAGAAGTTTTAATCATCCTCATCTCCTTGAGCAAGGAGGGAATTTAGCACTAGTCACTCCTATGAATGAAGAGGCAATATATACCCATGCTTATATTTTACTTATTTTAGCCCATGAATAGAACCATAACTATGTTTATGAAGAGACACATAGCGAAAGCAACGAGAAACAGTCCCATCATTCCTAAATTATAAGGAAAGAGAATATTTTGACTATAATGAGAAAAAGGTGACTGTTATTGGGTTCAATTCCACAAAGTCATTTAATAGGAAATTGGTATAAAACACAGAGAATTGAAACATCCCTCAGTCAGTAGCAAAGGAGAATAAGTATTTACTAGTAGATTTATAACCTCATCTCATATTTTCCTTCTTACTTGCACCAGTTGCTTGAATTATAAATTCATTTTGTCATAAAGAAATGGGAATATAATCACATCCTAATTACATAGCTTTGAGTTATTTGTACAATTAAGTTATCGGTTACAAAGTTAGTGAATGTTAATAATGCAATTCTCTTTGGTAACCTGATTGATACACTAACATTTATTGTCAACTGTAGTTCATTAACTGAAGCATACTTATTGAGTGAACACTGAAGTTTCAGATATATCCATACATTTTTTCCCAAATTACAGTCATTTATGACAATTGGTTTTTAAGCAGTCTCTCAATTTTTACAGTTCTAAATTAAAAAAAAGAACAGTAATGCTAACCCATTTATCTTATTTTTTATATGAGAAAACTTGGACATCAATGTAAATTAGTCTCCCAAAATTTGGGAGAGCATGGGTCCTTTTTCCCATATAGGGCCGACCATGGAAAAGGGGATTAGCAAAAACATGCCTCAAATATTAATGCCCTTGAAATATGAATCACAAAAGTTTGGAAATAATGGAGGAAAACCTTCTTTATGATTCAAGGTAAAAAAGAACAAAAAGAAACATGCACACAAAATTAACACTAAGCATTCCAACGACTGGGGAAAACTCGTTGCCTTTATTTCTTCTGCTTAGACCCTGTCAGCAGTCACAAATCAAGTTAAGGCTTAGATCACTGTGTGTTAAATTGTATTTACGCCCTTGTAAAGCTGTGCAACATTGCTGCCTTGTGTAAGAAATCTTTAAACCACATGTTCTGCCAAGTAACTGCTGATGTTTACTTCCAAAATTCGATCTATGTGCATTATGTACTTTAAACAATGACCTTTAAAAGAGTCCATTTTTAAAAGGCTATCTTTACGATGCTTATATGTCTCCCCAGGTTTATACCTTCTTGTGATAACTTTGAATCCGTTCTTATTTCTTCCAATACTTTTGATACCTAAGATTTTCAGACTGAATTTTAGAACGTACATCTCCATAAAGTACAACATATCATGTTCAGGGGGAAAAAAAAGTCTCTAGCAGTGGAACTGACATATGAAAGTTGTATCAACACATAAAGATGAAGGATGTAGTAATTATAACATACTCAGTTACTTTCATCTGAGATATTCACATGATTGAAGCAAACATGAATCCTGCCTATGGGATATATCTCAATTTTCCACTTCAGTTCACTAGTGTAAAACTAAATAATGACATTTTGTATCTCTAAGCAATTAATACTTAACCATGAGTAATGCACTAGTGTTGATTTTTTATGACCTTCTGTTTAGCATTGAAAATTCAATGGTTAAATTGAATTAACCATTCAATCCACCACTACATAAAGGTGGAGCTATCTTTTTCATTTCTCAAAGTTCAAAATGCATCTTAAACTAATGCATTATGGATGTTGAGCATGTAACAGCCCACACTGACTATTTGTTCTATTACACATTTGGCATGAGGAAAGTAGGTAAAAATATATCTACATCCCTAGGTATTATCCTTCTGGGATGAATAAGAAATGGTTTTAAAACAATCCACGTGTCCTCACAATAGTGGAATTACAGTATTGTTGGTATTACCTTACAAAAAGAACAATATTTCATAAGTTCCATCCTCTCTATAACAATTCTCTTATTTTTCATATTTACATATTTATTTTATATGCAATTATAGCTCAGCCAAAAAAAATGATTGGCTTGCCAATTTTACTCACAAAATGCTAATTCCAAAGTGAAGTTTTTGCAAATGTTAAAACATACCGTTCACTTTTTTGTAGCAATAAATCTAAAAAAAAGTGTTATTTAATTGGTCATATTCATATCATTAGATTAAGCAAATGAAATAAATGGATCAGAATTCATGCCAATGGGACACAATGCCTTTCACTGGATTAATAGCATCACTAGAGTTTTCTGGCAAAATGCCTTTCTGCCAACTATTGTCCAAAATATTATCTGTACATATGTCAACATGCCTTTGCTATAACTTGACATGCCTAGTTTTAAGTGGAACTTTTTTAGAATGAGTAAAAAACTGTCTGTATCGGTTCCAGTTTTAATTGTTTTCCCAATCTGGCTTGAGAGATTTATTTGGATTAAATAGGAAAATATTACTTACATTACTTACATAAACATTCTCTTGTGGCTTATGAGAAGTTTAAATATCTAACTAATAACTAACTTGCTGACATTAGTAGAAAAGCATTCGGGTACAAGAAAATTACAGAAAATTTGTGACAGGATGTCTTGGATTGAGCAATTTATGCAACTTTATTGTACAAGAAAAAATAAATCACTTTAACATATAGATAGATATATCTATTCATATATATGTATGTATATGTTTGTGTATATATATATGTATATATCTATCTATCTATCTGTCTATATATATATATCAGGAAAGAAATTGCTATTGCTTTAATTGACCTTGATGCCAGATGTCACTTTTAATATAGTAAAGCAATGAGAAGGGTATCATAGTTATGAACATTTGGAAAGTTATTTTGTGCAAGAAACATTAGAATCTAATGGCTGATCACGGAGACTCTAGCTCATCTGGTCTGAGTTTAGTTCCACAGCCTTCCAATGCTACTGTCCCCTGAGCTACAGGTGGTTAAGTAATAATCTAATAGCAAATTATTTAAAGAAAAGGTGGAAAATTGGCTATGCATTAAGGCAAATTTCAACCACCAAGGCAAAGTAATAAATTCAGTCCTAGAGATTTTATAGGTATAAAGAACAGTGAAATATTAAGAAAACCATTTTTAACAATCGCTAGTGGCCATTGCTCCTTTGTGATAACATAAACAAGATGGTGTAGAAACTTAAACTTGGGTTATCATGGTATGCTATTGATTTCTCTTCAGACTGTGCTCATTAAATAGTTCCCCACTCCCAAGAATGAAACAAATAAAACATCAAAATAATCTTTAAAATCATAAGGGTCGTCAGTTCAGTGATTTTACATGTATGCATGTAGGTATGCGTGTATTATATGTATCTGTCTATCTATCAATTTATGTCTATTTTAATGACACTTTCACTTCCTTCATTCACTAGTGAAGTTTAGCTTTGAAAACACATCTTCCTCCTACCATCCCCCCTCTCATTTTCAGTTCTTTAATACACTGATTAAGTATATCTGATATTTAAACCAATGACTAGCATTACTGACTATGTTCAAACAATAAACTGGCTGTGGTTCCTATAGATGTATCACAGTCAATGTTTAGATTTACCAAACTGCACTGACATAGTAAAGATGATCGAAATCCACGAAATTCATGATGATTTTAGCACTAAGTCAGCTTTACACATGGAAACCATAGAACTTAGACTTTTACAACTCATCAGACATATGGATCTATGTTCCTCTACTATACGTTAAGGTAAGAAATTGTAAGTTGCAAGGCATAGAAATGATTCACCAATTGCAATTTCAATGATAATTTACTTAGAAATCTGAAGAGATGTGAGTCATTCATATTATTTTACACTTCATTTGTTTAGTATTGAATTTTTACTAACAACTTTTATTTTATTAAAAAGAAATATACATTAGAAAAGAGATAGACAATACAGTAGTATTTGCCTAAAAATGCTCACGCATTTTTTCCAAATTCATTTGGATACACTGCCATAGCGTGGCTCTCCTTTCTTGTGTTGGAAAATATTACCACTTAGAGATGTAAACTTGTTTCTTTTTTATTTTTTTTTCATTAAAGGTATTCCTTAAAATGACCTTGTCTTGCTTTGAGAACTTGTTTACTGATCAAAGTAATGAAAAAAAATTGGACTAAGTACAGTTTTTTCTTATGGACAGTGCAAAATAATTTCACAAACATTTTTACTTTCATTAAAAAAGTTACTATGGCTTATAAAATTAATTTTCATAATTAAGGGACTTGAGTAAGAAACCAAGGCTACATTCCTCTTTGGATCTAATTAAAACAGTATTTTATACAGTTGTGCATGAATTTCTTTTCTCAACCAGCTAAACAGAAAAAAATAAATTGCCCCCAATGTGGCATTGCAAAGGGCCCCAGCTAAATTAATTACTCTATCTTGAGTCTCCTTAAATTCAGTATCAAGCAACACAGATCAGCAGGAGAGAGGACAAAACCATGAAGTGGTCTCTGAGAGGCCAGGGTCCTCCATTTTGATGGAGGAAGTTGATAAATGAAAAATAACAACTTTGGAGATATAAATTAAATCTTGTAAACTGTGCATCAATCCAACTTCCTGGTTCAAAAGTTACAGAAGTCCCTAGAAATGTAAGGTCACCTAAATAATTTGTAAAGTTTCATGTGTCCTAAAATTATGCAATTTTGTACTTAACTGCATCAATAAAGTATGTCATTTTCCTTTCCTACAACAAATGATTTCCTATCTTTTCTTAAATACCCACCTGAAATGGTACCTCTTTTGTAAAATTTTCCCTGATACCACTGGCAGTTTTAGATTTTTCTTCTTTTCTGCACCCAAAATAATTATTTCTGCTATGTAAACTATGGCATTGAATTTTTTTACTTACATGCATCTAATTTTAAAAGGTATTGAGGGAAATTTTTTTTTCCACTTGTGCACTTTACTTTCATTATGCTATTTATTTGTTGGTTTATTTGTTTATTAATTTTGACCAAAGAAGAGAAACTCACTAGAGTTATCAAACTTAAAGGGGACTTATTTTAAAGTATCATTTGGGTCCTCAACAATATTATGGTTCTATATATGTCTGGTACTGTTGTTTTTTAGTCTTCTCTGTCTATAATGAGACTCAAATCATCTATTTCTATCTCTGGAAAGAGGACATCGTATTGTTGATGAATGGGTGTGGGTCCATGCAGACCTGGTTTTTAACTTAGTTCCAGAAGTTACTATCTGTGTAACCACAAGCAAGTTACTTAAGTATTATGAGCCCTGGAATTTTTATCTATAAAATGAAGACTAATAATGTCTACCCGCACAAGGTATTTTGGAGGGTTAGATGTACATGGAGTTGTGTGTGTGTGTATCTGTATTTTTTTTTCAATAAATTATAGCCACTGGTTTCTGATCTTTCTCCTTAGTGATTCCCCATTGTGCGACTGTGGGAATTTCCAAATGGTCAATAGATTTTATAGAAAAAATATATTATTGTATGCAGGAAAAGAAAGATGGGATACTTAAACTACTTCAGAAGTGAATAATTTTAACATATTGATTTTGTATAGTTAGGGACAGAATGCTCTATATGTTTGACCAAGAATTTTAATATTCTCCTTTTCCTTTCTAGAGGCAACCAATTGTTCTTTTGTCTCCCAACAATCCTTCTTACTCTAAACCTCTTTCTCTCTCAGATAGAGGGATAGAAAAATATATACAGATATAATGCAAAAGGCTTCTAAACACAAATGATCAAATCAACACATTCATAAAAGAAGAACACCAAGGTCTATCATAATTCATTTCAACACTGAATATTAATTCATTATTATATTGTATCATTGTATCTGTCATTCATATAGAATCATTCTGAATGATTTTACTCATTGTACATAGAGTTTCCGGGTGGGAATCCCTTCTCACCCATTCTCAGGATTTTTTTTTTTTATTGCTTTCCCATTCCAGAACCTCGAGAAAAGTTTGTCGGGAAATCAAGCCAATTGGCTCCTTGTACCCAGTAATACCCACAATGAGAAATAAACGTGCTACTCACAATGTATCTCTCAGATATTTTTCCTATTTATAGCTATCTAAATTGTTACAAGGTTACATGCCACCAGACATGCATGCATGACATCAGAATCAGATATTACATGACGAGCTAATTTTAGCTCTTGTAAGTCAAGCACATTTGATCATGGAGAACACAAAACAGTTTGTATTTACACAGAGAAATATTTATTTTCACAACCCAGGATTTGACTACAAAGTCATCTTCAGGTGAATTAAGAAAACCTAAGGTAGTTTACCTTAATATGACATTGTAGTCATATCCTGGGTTGTGAAAATAAATATTTCTCTGTGCAAATACAAACTGTTTTCTGTTCTCCATGATGTATTGTTTCCACAAAGTGATGGCCGGTACTACCAACCACATTTGATCAGTTTGTTTGCAGCTGACGATTGTGATGTATGTGAGTGTTCTTGGCTTTCTCAGCAGCTGTGGGTCAGTCAGTCTATTTGAAAACAACTTGCAGTGCTAATATTTTATTCCAATATTACAATAATTTCCAATCTCATATCATAATGTTTTGTGGAACTTTTTAGCGATAAATATTTGCTGCACAGTATAGGCCTTTCTTAATTTTTTCTTAATGCTTCTAAAGGAAATAAAATTTGAATTGGTTAAATGTAGAAATAGAGATATTGTATCTCTCACAAAGTACTTGAGCAACATTAGTTGTCTATGTGAGATGGAAGAGGACGAATTTTTTTGTCCTGTCAAGTAAGAATGAAATTGCACGATTGGCGAAGTCATTAATGGAAAGACTTTTAAGGAACATTTACAGCAGAAGAAGTTCCAAGAGAAGAAATAAAGGATGTCCTTACAGAGAGTTCTGACATTAAATCAGAATCTGATCTGAAGTGTGAATTGACTAAAGCAATATCAATTTTCACATCAAAGGCTAGCCCTATGCATGCAGACAAAATATTTGCTTCTCTAAGGAAAGAAATGAGCTAATATGAAGCAACGCATCCTCTCACTCCCAACTTGAAGATGCTTTTAGATGCACTCATAACAATTTGACCAACATCTACAGAAAATGAAAGAAATGTTTCCACATCAAGTATATTTGTTACGAAGCGAAGATCACGATTGTCTGATCAGGCAACTAATGTTCTATGTTTCTTAAAGTTTCAGTTTAAAAATGACAAACAAAAACTATTTGAAGTATTTTGTTTTTAATTTTCAAATGAATAATATTTGCTTTTGTTTTCTATTCATGTTTTATTTAATAAATAAAATATTTAAATGAGATTGAAAATCTTAATGCATTGTGTGATATATGTAAAAACTCACTGTATACTATAAAGTTCTGTTAAATAAAGTTGGTACTAATTGCATTGTTTATGTTTTGAGAATACCTGAAATATAACAGAAACTTAGCCAAAATGATACCACAGCAACCCCTGTTTAATGCTCAGGGCAGGAGATGCACTAGTCATGAAATTCTAGTCGACTTCCATTTAGGGAATTTTATTTGCTCAAGTTTTGCATCGACCTTTTACATATAGGAGTGTCTTGAAACCTATGAAAGACTACCCCAGTGCCACAAACCCTGGTTGCCCCACCTTCTCTATGGCTTTTCTGTCTATTAACATTTACTGTTACAGATTTTCAATGAAAATTAAATTAAAAAGATTAATTCAGGAATTTTCGAGAATTCTTGGGAAATACAATTTCCTGTTCTCAATTCTCGAAGGTCCAAAATGTCAGGAATTTGGAAACCCTAATTGTACGTATAAAATTTAGGAAAATGATTCCTTCTAAATTTTAAATGAAATGTGAATTGAACATAGCTAGTTTATAATTTTAGTTATGATGCTAATTCTAGAGTGGTACAGCCACAATTACTTATTTCTAGGGAGGTAATCTCTATTTATACTCACCGCAGCATTCTGCTCTGTACTGTCAGGGTCTCTGCCTGGTTGTCTTATGTTATTCTGAGAACTGAACTTGCTGCTTTTTTTTGAGAACAAACATTAACATATTATTAGGATCCCTTTCCAATCTATTTTACAGAGTAACATGGCCCTCAATATTTCCCATGATACAGGATGCTGAGCTATTTCTTTCTAAAGTCAGGTAGATTTTTTACTACGTGCAATTATCTGAACAATAATGATTTTATTTTACATACCACTGTTGTGATCAGCCACCTTTCTCCTCAACAATCAAAAATTGAAAGATGAGTAATGATTCCACATATATAGAAGCCATTTTATGTCACATTAAGAAATCTTGATAGACCTCTTAAGACACAGCAATGCACATGGAGATCATCTCATGTTCCTTTCCCCCGCATAATCCTTAAAGTATTCCACATCAAAATAATACACTATAAAAGCAAAAATAAGAACAAAACTTCATACGTTTTGAGGTTCTTCATTAGAACCACAGGTAGAGCTTGTCTGAAAAGCACTTCGCATCCTCACCCATAATTCACGGAAGAAGCGTGTGTAGGATGAAACCATGTAGCTGAGGGTACACTTCTGCTGACTCCGAGGATCATTACGTTGTGACAGCCACTAGTCTTTCCAGTAGCACTAATGACTAAACGCATTTGAATAAGGTTCAAGATACATTCCTTTTTTTCAGTTAACTACAAATCAGAGTGGAGCTCCAGAGCATGGACAAACATGTATGTGATTTATGTGTATGTTTTGAGAAAGGGGGTGAGTGGTGCTTACCCAACATGGGGTCATACCATAAACGGAACACTCAATAAGCTAAGAAAATATCAGGTTATTGTAATACATAGGGAAAAAAATCCCAGCCCTCCTGAAACACAAATTTTGCTTTATTAGTAGCATGGGCGGAACTCAGATTGACAATCACATTGATAAAACACAATAGTTTGCCCTCAGCACCAAATATATTTACTTATGAGACATGATGGAGGACAGAAAATACCAAGGCACATCCTGCAACATCACAACAGGAGATGTCTGACTCCTGGGCCATCTGATGCTCAAGTCATTTGGAATTTGGGGCATGCTTTTTCATGAGAAAGAGGATGGAGTGTGTGTGTCCAAATTCAATTGTTAAAATAGAACATTTGTTTGTTTTCAATCAGACTATTATTATATCATTACATTTCTTTAAGTCCAGACAGGTAATATCAATTTGCTTTTCTCTATATTGGGAGACAAGAGACTTACCCGGCCAATTCTAGTAGCTCAGATTAATTTCTCACAACAGGGGGAGCAAAAGGTCTAATGAGAATTGCATAACTTTAAGTTGCAGCTGGACCTAAACTACTTGAGGAAGAAGGTGCCATAGTAGACTTAGATGAGGTCTTCAGCTCAAAAGTCTAAATGTGAGTTCTGACTTGACTACTGATAGCTATGGTTTTACGGAAGTCATTTAACCTCTGAGATCCTCAATTTTTCAGAACCATTATTACTAAATAATCTAATGATCCCAACTTGAAAAATGCTATATTCTATTCAAACAGTAGCATACTTCATGCATTTCTGAATTATGTGATCTGTGTGTGCTGCTGTATGATGCATTACAAATAGGAAAATAACATTGATTTATCTACACGCCGAGCGTTAAGTGTTCCAGCAAACATTCAATGCCAAACTTATCTGGATATAATGGGATACCACTTGCAAAATTATAATTTCTTGAATAGAATGATTACTCAGAAATAAAACCTCAGAGCATAAAAAGTATCATTTCATCCGGAAATTATAGTGTGATTTTATTTAATGAATTATTATCTATACTCTCTTATGGGAAAAACAAACAGCCACTTTAAATAATTAGCCTTTAAAGTTAATCAGTATCAATCTGTACATTTTTCAATTGATGACCATAAAGTATAGTTTTCTAAATAATATGATACATTAGAAGCCATGACATAAAATACTTAAATGTTCAAATCGGTAGAGATTAAATTCATGTCACTGTTAAAACATTAAATATTCCCTCAGAAGCTGGGAGGTATTTTGTGTTTTGTGGTATTGTTTCCCCATTTCCTATCAAATACTTTCATAAAGTCAATCTTGCCCACACACACACACACATACACACACACACACTAGGTAGTTTCACATTTACAGGTTTGTTGTTTTTTTATTTTTGTAATTGCAGATTATCTTGCTAATATCTCCACTGTGGGGGTGGCTCCTCAAGCTCCCATCAGTTCATCCGTATACACATTTTGCCCTTGGTGTTGTTCAGGCTGAACATCACTGCACATTCTCTGTACTGCTGTCACTTAACTGTTGCTAACCCTACCATATACTTACTTATGTGCTGTGTCACCAAATGCCTTTAAGTTGCTTAAATTCTTTTGTATTGATACTGCACCTTTTGACAGCAGTAGATATAAAAAGGCAATAAAGAAACTTTTATGTAACTTCATTAAAAGGAAGAAGTCTTATTCTCTGCACTCATCAATCTTCTACCACATAGCTCTGGAGAAGTTATCTTACCAAACTCGAGTCAAAAGACTCTGAGATGAAGCAGGGGACACAGGTAAGGGTGCTCCATCTTGGGATGTCAAAAATCATTCTAGAAAGACAATAAACATAAACCACTAATCTAATTCAACTAACCTGAATGCAAAATACTACTTTATATTAAGAATGAGTGAGATTTTGATGTGGGCAGATGTTAAAATTCTTTCTGCTAACAAGAAGGGAAATGTATATATTCTAGTAATTTAAAAATGCAGGTTAAAGACTGTTTTAAAAAATCTCTTCTCATGTTTTTGTAGCATATAGCAGACTCCACATAGGAGATACTCAATACATACATGTTCAATTCATATTTAAAATGACTAATAGTGTTAAAACTCTATTCTCGGTCACCATACAGAGAGACCACTGAGCTGTGGATGATACCCCTCCTTCTCTGTCCCTGTGTCTAGAAATTGTCTCCATACAGCAAGCCAGGCCAAAGTAGGGATCACCTTATTAGTTTCCCTTCTCTCAGGAACCATAGCCTTCCACCACCTATTGTCCAATATACGAAATACATAGTTTTAAATATTTAATCTATTTTTGGTTGTTTAATGTGGAATGCACACCTTGGCTAGAAGCATAATACAGTTAATTGACACAACTCACAATTCTAAGAATTTTCTATACTCTTTCTTCAAACTTTCTAAGTTTAAATTCATACCTTTGGGATCAGCAGAGACTAAGTCTAGCCCTTAGAATCGGTTATGCAATAATTTAGAAAGTTGAGAATGTCAATATTAGATATTAATAATTCCAGCAATTAATTGAGAGTAAACCTTGGTGTAAATAAGTCACACTACAGATCTGTGGACATTCAAAGGAGTCCCAAAGTTGTTATACAATTATTTTTGGACAAAAAGAAAGATTGACTAAAGCCACGATGAATAAATTCATAAACATTAAGAAATCTATCGATCTAGCCTTCAGAAAACAAGATCTTACTAAAGACCACTGGAAGTGAACAATTTCAACATGTCAGCTCCTTTTCCTACTGTGGCAAATGCAGAGGACAATATGTGTATCTTTTTTTTTTTTCCAAGAATTCAGCATTCAAAGTCCTAGGTACCAACCTACTTTCATGCTTCACTTGCAGTATATGATTTATTTATGATTTATACTATCAACCAGAATAGTTATATCATTTTTTCTGGATTTTCTCTGACATTGCTCATCTTTCCTTTAAAGACACTCCTTTCATAGTACCTGAACTTTTTTTCGTTTTCTTTTTTTTGGTTTCTTTGCTTGACATGGCAGTGTTGAACTGCTGCAATCTCAGCAGTGCCTCAGTTAATGATGCCCTTCAGCTGAAAAATACTTCATTTCTCACCTTATCCTTTACTGAAATTGCATGCTTTTAATCCCCAAGCCTATTAAGCAAGGGAGGGAAAATGCTGTTTTCAACAATGCCTTTCACACATACGGGTTAAAGAGAATAGAAGAGCCGTACATTTAGAACAAGATGCAATCACATAACAGAATATGTGCCAACGTTTACATTTCCTCTTCCCTCCAAAAAATCATAATACAGGTACGTAAACTAGAAAGCAACACCAAACTACACAGCACTAACAAATCTCAGCCACAAAAGCAAAGCACTGTCTGTGACATGGATATCTGTGTGCAGTGATTTCATTCATGGACGGAATAGAATTAGTGTTGTTAGACATCCTCACACACACACGTTGAGTGTCACCTTGCATTTATGTCTGCATACTATATCTCTAGTGCCTCTCATATTTAAATAACATTTTTTAATATTTGCAGGTAATTCTGATATCATTGACTTTGTTATACGTACCGTGTTTCCCGGAAAATAAAACCTAGCCAGACCATCAACTCTAATGTGTCTTCTGAAGCAAAAATTAATGTAAGACCCTGTATTCTATTCTATTCTATTCTATTCTATTCTATTCTATTCTATTCTAGTCTAGTCTAGTCTATTCTATTCTATTCTATTCTATTCTATTCTATAAGACCCGGTCTTATAGTAAAATAAGATCCAATATTATATTATATTATATTATATTATATTATATTATATTAATTACATTACATTACATTAATTATATTTATTATATCATATCATATTAGACCCGGTCTTATATTATTTTACTTATAATATTATACAATATTATAATATAATATTATATATAATTATATAAGACCAGGTCTTATATAATTATATATTATTTTACTTATAATATTATATAAGACCTGGTCTTATATAAAATATAAGTAAAATAATATAAGTGTTAATAATATAAGTGTTATAAGACTGGGTCTTTTATCAATTTTTGCTCCAAAAGACGCAATATAGCTGATGGTCCCATTAGGTCTTATTTTTGGGGAAACACAGTATTCTACCATCAACTGAAACTAATTCAAAATACAAATATTTCTTAGAAACGCTTAATCAAAATGATGAGTTCTATGCTATCTCAAGCTAAAATTATTGAGAATAAAGCAACATATCCAGTCAGTACCTATACAAATATAAAATTCTTTAGGTTAGAAAGATTATAGGAATAGTCTTCTCGATTTTAAGTTGGAATTCTAACTAAATTTACATTTACATTTAATGTAACTTTAAAATTAATTGTAGAAAATAACCTCTATTAAAAGAAGGAAAAGAAAATAAATATTGTATTTTGCTATGTGTAATGTGCATTTTCCCCCCCAAATTCGTGAGGAAAAAACAAGAATGCACATTATAAATGGGTAGTCCTAATTCCAGATCTATATACATGTTTTTATTTTAATGTTTATGAGTTGAAAGTGTAATTCTAGAAATCAATAATGATATCCGTATGTAAAATAATACCCTGGAATTCAATAACTGGTTTTGATGAACTTACGACAAATTTGCAACGACAAAGAGTTCTTGGCCTTCTATGATGCGTAAATATCGTAAATTCATTACCGGTACATCAAATTTCTTGTACATTGTATCTGTTCTTGTGTTTTTTAATTATTTGTAACATAAAATCTCTTTTACCATAATATGTTAAAAATAAACGCTAAAATTCCTTTATGACACAAAAAACAAGTACCTAAATATAAACAAGTCAAAGAAGATCTAAATAAATGGGGATATATTCATGTTCATTGATAGGAAGACTGAATATTGTTAAGATATCAGTTCTTCCCACATTGATCAATACATTCAATCAAAATTCCAGGATTTTTATTTTATTTTATTTTTAGTGGCTAATGACATTCTGATTCTAAAGTTTATATGGGAAGACAAAAAACCTAGAATAGGCAACATAATATTGAGGCAGAAATAAGAGGACTAACATTAGCCAACTTCATAACTTAGTACAAAGTTACAGTAATCAAGATGGTACATAATTCATGAAACAACAGACAAATAGACCAAAGGAACAGAGAAACCAAAATAGGCAAATAACATAATGTCAACTTATTTATGAAAAAAAAAAGCTAGTTAATAGAGAAAGGATAGTTTTGAACAAACGGTGCTGGAATAACAACTAGACATCCACATGCAAACAAACAAACAAACAAACAAACAAACAAAATCTGACACAAACTTTACATCTCACAAAATTTAATTCACTATGGATGATAAATCTAAATTTAAACACAAATCTATACAATCCCTAGAAGATAACACAGGAGAAAATTTAGGTAGCTTTGGGTTTGGTAATGACTTACTAGACACAACATTGAAAGCACGATGCATGAAAAAGAAATTGATAATTTGAGCTACATTAACATTCTCCTCTGCAAAAGATACTGCTAAAAGCATAAAAGGACAAAACAAAAAGTGGGATAAAATTTTTGCAAAACACATTATTTGAAAGAGGAATGATATACAAAATAGACAAAGAACTTTTAAAACTCACCAATAAGAAAACAATTAAATTTTAAAATGGGCAAAAGGTCTGAACAGATGCCTGAACAAAAAAAGATAGAGAGTTGTAAAAATAAGCACAAAAAAAGATTTTCAACCTCATATGTCAACAGGTAATTGAAAATTAAAGGACATTGCTTGATCTCATAAAGAAAGCAAACATGAAACAAACTGCAGTCATCAATACTTTGTTATTAACAAATATTAATACCATAAAATAATGTAAGAATGGAAAATCAGAAAGACTAGGATGGCAGCAACATAATTTCCATTCAATACTGCACGAGACATCCTAGCAATTGAAATAAGGCATACAAACTGAACAAGGCATAAAATTTGAAAAGGAAGAAAAATATTGTCACTAATCACACTGATATGACTAATTACATTAAAAGTAATAAATAATATAAATTATTCATTACAAAGAAAGTTTTAGAATTCTTACTAAATGAAAGTTAGGTAGGAAAATTTAATAGCACTTCATATACTACCCATGGTTAGAAAACTGTGATTAAAACTACAAGGTATGATTTTAAAAAAATAGTGAATGTTTAAATAAAAAAATTGTTATATTAAAAGACACATTGACATTAATCCCCCTGAAAATACTCTCCCGCTGACATTAACCCCCCTCGAAATACTTACCCCATCGTTCTTGCCACTTTCTGAAGCAGTTTTGGAAGTTCTCTCTCGTGACTGCTTGTAGTTGCGTTGTCCTGGCTGTGTCAATATCCTGAATCATTTTGACTTTGGGGAAGAGCCAGAAGTCGCAGGGTGCCAGATCTGGTGAATAAGGTGGATGAGGACACACCGTAATGTTTTCCTTTGACAGAAATTGCCGTACTAGAAGTGATGTGTGACATGGAGCGTTGTCATAATGGAGGATGAAGTAAAGACATTCACGACAGAGGACTTCCAGAACTGCTTCAGAAAGTGGCAAGAATGATGGGAAAAGCGTGTTTAAAGTGTTGGAGAGTATTTTAAGGGGGATTGATGGCAATGTATCTTTTATTGAAATATTTTTTTAATTTAAACATTCACCATACATTTCAAACACATCTCATATGTATGGGTTCCAAATTTAAATATGCTTGGTTTTATATATTATTTTCCCTATTATTTTACGTAAGTGTTGTTTATAATAAAACTACACTAATTGTACAAAATTTGGAAATACAGAAAAGTACAGATAAAAATGTTTAAAATCCTCCTATACCACATTGCTCAGATAGAGAGGCACAGTGAATATTTTCATGGTTATATTGTGAGACATTTTAAATGTTAATACATACATTAAAACAAACCTAATATACAGAAGAATTCCAAATACCTTAGTTAGCTATTCCCTGCTGAAGGAAATGGAGTTTACCCCCACATCCTGTAAGTGTACTCTGACTTAGTGACTTGCCTCATAAGAAAAGGGAATGGGTAAATTGACAGTGGAGACACTGGGCAAACACCTCTGCCAGGTAATCAAGGTGAACATCATCCATGAGCATTCCTGTGGATTGTCAATAACAAACACATCCCATAATATGACGTGATGAGAGTGGTACTTCACCTCTGTGGTCTTCCTCACAAAAACCCAAAATCCCTATCTAAAATTGAGGGGAGAAAAATCAGACAAACCCCACTAAGTGGCCTACAAAATATCTGAGCAGTTCTGTTCAAAACTGTCAAGGTTGTCAAAAACAAGGAAAGTCTGATTAACTGTCACTGCCGAGAGCAGGCTACGAAAGACCTGAGAACTAAATGCGATGCGGTACCTTGATTCAATCTGGGAAAGAGAAAGCATCACGGAAATGTTAAAGAAAACCCAAATCAAATATGGGCTTTTGTGAATACTATTGTATCAACACTGGTTTATTAATCTTGAGAAATATGCCATGCTGATGTAAGATCCTAACAATCGAGGAAACTGGTTGTGGAGTATGAGCAATTTCTGCACTATCTCTACAGTTTTCCTGACAATCTTAAACAATTATAATATTATAAAGTAGTTTTTTAAAAAAAAGAAATCAGCATCACACAGGACGTGATGTTTTCCTTTTCGCTTTTTTCCCCCATTTTTATTTGACATATTAATTCCTACCTATTCTCATATCACAATTCAAACTGTCCCTTTACAAGGGAAGCCTTTCCTGGCCTTGGACTATTTCCATTTATTATATTATGTGCACTCATAATACTGGGCTCTCATAGGACTCTTTCCCCATTCTATTTAATTCGGTAATCAATAAATTCATATTTGTCTTACCCACTAGATGGTACGCTCCATCAAATCAGACACTGTATGTACTTTTGATCACCATGAGAGCTTCAGGACATGACACAAAACCTGCTTACTAAATATTTCTGAACAAATGTAAGGACCCAAAAGGAGGAACAAAGTGATTTTAAGGGCACAGACTTTTGTCTGAATTCCGACATCTTGCAGCCTGGGTTAGTAACAAAGAAGTTAGAGGACAAAGTGCTGCAGAAAAGTCATGCCTGTTCCAGGTGAAGTGAAGCAAGCACTAAAATGATTTTCACAATCCTCTTTACCTTTGTACTTCAATGGATTTTTGGTATGGTCACATTTCTTGTCCTCGGAGTAAAAGTTAAAAGGGAAAATTCCAGGTTCCTGTTTGCTACATGACACATGGTCCTTGACATGGGGAACAATTACACAAATGAGAAATGGGTTTCCATTATACCCCTGGATAGACATAATTAATGGACAGAAACCTATAACCCTGCAGAATATTGTCATCTCAGAGCTAGAGACTGTAACCATAAGCAGTGATGTCATTGCAGTGCCCATTGCCCCATAACATTTAAGGAACCACCCTTAGGAAGCACGGTATCTATTTATAAGACACTTCATTCCAACATTCTAAAATTTCATAGGCTAATATCAGACTCGATTTTTTTTTTTCTAAAGTCAGCACTTCAAATAAAATAAGATTTTAAGAAAATGCTTTGTAGTAAATCTTAAGATGCAAACAGCTGGAAAAGTACCAATAGTGTGGTAATAAAAAATACTATTTTTGCTAGTAGAAATTTTTCTTCTACAAGCATGTTCACAATTAAGTTATATTTGAAGTCATTCTGGTGATGTCTCTGGCCATTTATGGCTTGTAGGGTACTTCTACAACATAAATACATCACCTCAAGAGTACTTGAACAGCCCTAAGAATTACGATGCATTTTTACTGTCTTACTTATAAAGAATGAAACATAAACAGCTACATTTTTATAATTCATAGTAATTACACAACTGCAGGATACCTTTAAATTTAATCAGGATTCACTTCCTCCAGTACTCTTTTGTTGGAAGCCAAGGAATTTGCATGTTTAGAAATGATACATTGTGCTAAAAACAGGCAGTTAAGCTGTGCGCCAGAAAATGATTCCAGGAGTAAAATGTTAAAACATTCAGGTCTGTCATATGAACCACTGACTGATGTATCTTTAATTTTTAAAAGCCTGTTTTAAAGTTGGGCAGGCAGTCCTTGTTTTTTTCTTTCTTCTAACATTCAGGGGCTACTGAATTTGGAACTCCACAATGTCCACTGGCAAGTCCCAATTCCTAGGACTCATGCAAGAATGAGTGTGTTGTTCTAGTCAAGATTCTGAGAATGTCTACTATTTGTGTTAGCAGAAATCCAGGTCAACTATGCTTTCTAATATGTACATGTCATCTTTTGAATAGGCACTGTATTTGAGCATTGCTGATTCAGAAAACGTGAATTGAATGTTGCTGCAAAGCAAATTTATTGCTTTCAATGTCCCAACAACCAGGAATGATTAGTTCCCTAGGATCGCAGAATCTTAGAAATATGATACAAATTCAAGAAATAGGAATCTTCCTTTGAAATACAAGCATGATCAAAAATCCCTCTCTCCAGACAATGTTTAGTTTGTCGGTGGAGCTGTTAAACTTAAACCTAGCTGTGTCTGCAAGGCCGCTGCAGGTGATGTTTCTGCTGCTTCACAAAGAATTCCGATTAGCATTGATTTCCAATAACCTGAAAATCTATGACACCTCTCTGGAGGCTCAAGTTGAGGGTGGCAAACCTTGGTTGGCTTTTCTGCACCTGGCATCTTAAAAGTCTAGCATGGCACATTTCCATAAGTGGGGGAAAAAGCCAAATGCACGTTAAGCAAGTCATACAGATAAGACTCACTGTTTCCAGAGGATTGGTAATTGTCTATGACCTGCAAATAAAGTCAGAATAACATCTGAGCAGCCTCACTCATTTGATACTAACACTGGGGCAGTCTTTGATGGAACTGGGTCACTGCCCTTAAGGATTAGGCATTCTAAACAGGAAACAATATATATTTAAAGAAGCTGCAGATCTGTTTGTTTGTTGTTTATAAGTTTGTTTTTTTTTTGGGGGGGGTTATTTCAATAAAATTGAATCTATAATAAATATAATTTTATGTTTCTCAGTCTTTTTAGATCAAATCCATACATTATAAGCTGAGTTCTTCAAAGCTTTAAAAATTGACAAGATTCTAAGAAAGTGAATGCTGTTGGAAGAAAGCATCTCTCTTAATGCAGGGTTGGCCAAGGTAGTAGCAATAAATCGATAACACCCGAATTTAAAAGCTTTCTAGATGATGTGTAGGACCTACATTTTACCTTTCTTGTAAACTTGAGGTGCTATTTAATAATCCCCTTGTAAGCTCAAAGAAGATCCATTCAAATAGGATCAAAAGAAATTCTTGTACACACACACACACACACATACACACACACACACTAAACTTACTTTGAACTATTTATTTTCCTTAAGAAAATATCTTGTGTTTCATTAGTGAATGTATTCTTGTCTGTGCTGCTCTAACAGCACATTAACGATGAATTTATGACATATGGATAAACTCTAATGACTTCTTTGTTGTTGAAGACATTGTTAAGTCAATTTATTTCAAAGGCCATAATATTTTGATACCAAACTAGGAAAGCAATATTAAAACTTTAAAAGAGAAATATTTATAAAAATACATTCACCAAATGTCTTCTAAATCCTGATCTAAACTGTAGTATTATGTCCTGTCCACTGAAATCCAGGATCATTTTTCCAAGCTCCAACTTGAAATTTCCTGGCTTATCACATCCACGAGAGATCTCCAAACCCAAACCTGTTCTTCCTCCGCCATGTCCAGCTCAGCAAATTGGACCAGCATCCTCTCAGTTTTCAAATCTTGGGAGTGTTTTTGATCTGTCATCCTTTTATTCTTTCTCTAATCCAAACCATCCCCAATATCCGTCAAGGCTACTTCCAAATTTCATCATGTACACTTCTCTCCACTTCTAGTGCCACCCACTGTTCAAGGTTCCATCAGTCCTCGAAGGAATGCTGCAGTTGTCTCTTCATTAGCATCTCGGCTTCTAGTCTTTACAATCCCTCCTAAAACCCCTTCCGTGTGCTGAAGCCACAGTGCCCATTCCTCATGTCCAATCGAAACTGTATACAGTCTTCTCATTGTCCTTAGCATCAAGTCCACAGCTCTTAATATGGACGCTTACAATCTCTCAGCTTGTATCCTACCCAAATTTCCTGCTCTGCTTTTCCAGCCGCGTGGGCCAGTCTGCTGTTCCTCAAACAGTACAGCTCTGTTCTCCCCTGAGGGTTTTTGCTGTTGTTGCTCCCTCTGCCTGGTGTTCTCTTATCACAAGATCTTTCCGGAAGGCCACTCTATGTAACTCACTCCACATAAAGAAGCCCCACCACTTCCCTGACCCTCTCAATCACATCATGCTGTTATATTTTCCCCATGGCATTCATCCCTCTCTAAAATTATCTTGTTGATTTATTACGTGTTTATCTGCTGTTTCCCTTCTTCATTGGAATGCAAACGTCATCAGAACAGAATTTTATTTTTTTAATTTATTTATTGGGGTGACAATTGTTAATGAAATTACATCATTTCAGGTGTACGATTCTGTATTACATCATCTATAAATCCCATTGTGTGTTCACCACCCAGAGTGAGTTCTCCTTCCATCACCATATATTTGATCCCCCTTATCCTCATCTCCCTCCCCCTACCCCCCTTACCCTCTGGTAAACTAAACTATTGTCTATGTCTATGAGTTTTTGTTTTTCATTTGTTTGTGTTATTCTTTTGTTGTTTTTGGTTTATATACCACATATCAATGAAATCATAGGTTTCTCTGCTTTTTCTGTCTGACTTATTTCGCTTAGCATTATACACTCAAGATCCATCCATGTTGTCACAAATGTTCCTATATCATCTTTCCTTAACGCCGAATAGTATTCCATTGTGTATATATGCCACAACTTCTTTATCCATTTATCTATCGAAGGACATTTTGGTTGTTTCCATGTCTTGGCCACCGTAAACAAAGCTGCAATGAACATTGGAGCACACGTGTCTTTATGTATAAATGATTTTAAATTCTTTGGGTAGATACCCAGGAGAGGGATTGCTGGGTCATATGGTAATTCTATTTGTAATTTTTTGAGAAACCTCCAGACTGCCTTCCATAGCGGCTGCACCAGTCTGCATTCCCACCAACAGTGTATGAGGGTTCTGTTTTTTTTTTGTTTTTTTTTCAGAACAGAATTTTTTTTTCTGGTCTACTAGGAATACCACATGCCTAATAATTGTCAGGAACATATATTAAATAATAAAAACATGCTTGTTAAATAAATGAACTAATAAGACACTTTGTCTTTAGTACCAAGAGGAGTGCTACACATAAGTACCCCTAATTCATTTCAGAATTCACAAAGGCAGTCTGAGTAAATTCAGTGACTTAAGACTGAATTTTCAATGAGCTTATGGGTAAACATTTTCTCATTCTTTTTCCAGCTTGAAAACAAAAAAAAGTTTTAGTTCTTCAAAATCCACACACAAAAAAAATATATAAAAATTAAATAACCAAGTGTTATAATGCTTACGGTTTTTACAAAACAGAGCTAACGCTACATACCGAGCTCTGTTTATAAACACAGAACTTCAGGTACTTGATTTAATAGCCACCTGATTTGATGCCCATATTTCTCTGCTGTTGGTGTTTTTATCCTGTGGAATGTCTTTGTTGCCCTGAGTGTTATTTACACCTGGAAGCATGCAGCAAGCCCCCACTGGTGGCAGGATACAGTAAGCTAATCCACGGCCAGGTGATGAGACATCTAAAATGGCTTCAGTAAGCCAGAAATAAAACATAGCTACACTAACAAGAGTTTTACATTTGCACGGTGCCAAAGAAATCAAAACACATTTTATTGCCTGAACACAAACCTCATGTGGAAAATAGTTTGCAATAGAAAAAACTGGTTTTCGATTTGACTTAAATATCAGACAGGCTCTTTAAAACAGAAATGACCAATAAATAACACATGCCAGAAGCATCACTCCTCTAGAAGATTATATCTTATTTTTTGTTTCGACCAAAGAGCCTACTAATCCAGGATACACAAATAAAAGCTCCTAAGTTCTTGAATGCATATTGCAACACAGCCATCCACGCTTCGATGGATGAGATGTTAAAAGCAGAGGAGACTGTACAAGTATAGGGTAAAGGGTACAAGAGAACTTGGGGCTCTCCAATTGATTTGCTGTGATTCCAAAACTGTTCTAAAAAAATAGTTTTTTTAAAAAACATCTTGCTGATCAGTTATGACTAGAAGAAACACCTTAAATCCTACCGGAAAAGACAACTCTGCATACATGCCCACAACAAACATGCACACACACAGACAGAGATATCTCTAATGATTCTCTCTAATTTTCATGTGTTGAAATTGAGTGCCAGCAAGGACAATAAATTCTTATAAAACTAACAGGAGTTGGAGTCCAAATTTTAATAGATTCCCACATGCCTAAACCTTTCTCTGCACCACTTATTCTTGCAATGTATGTCTTAATGTCATTTATATGTGTGTTGTACATTTGATGATTGTACTTAATTCTGTATATTCTTCCTAGATTGAACTAATAAGATACCATCAGTGCTTCTTACTTCAACTATTAAAAAAATAGCATTCCAGAACATATTTGTCTATATCTTTTCTTTAAATAATTGACATACAATACTTAAGTTTTCATTTTCTTAAGAAAACTCTTTTTCTAGTAGGCCTCTTCTAATACTTACTGGTTACAAATCTCCAAGACCTACCATCAGTGTAACTTTTATTTTCCTTTTCTTTTTTAGAAAATGAAATACTGACCCTATAATGATCCTTTTAGCTTGCCCATAGAAAGTACTGGAATTTAGACTGTTGGACCAAAAGTAGTTTTTCAGAGCACATTGATTGTAATATTATTTATATTTGAAGACTAAGGCATTTTCTTAGGATTTTCATATATTTATAAAGATGCTAAGATATAATAAAGTTTCCCTAAAGAAAAAGTTAATGGGTAAAAATATTTCACAAGGATATGCTATGAAGACTACTTGCACAGGAGAGCAAAAGAATAAATATTTACAGAAAGAAAATATCTGTAATGTTTTAAACTCATTAAATTCATATCAAGCCTATTATAATCAGGCCAAAAAGGAAACTCACATGTTCCCTTGAGGCAGTCGATTTTCCTATGATATTTAAATGAATGGGTGGTGTATTACAGTCATAAATAACATCAAAGTGAACTATTCATGTCCTGGGATTAAAGTTCTCCTGTTACTGCAAAGTTAATCATCTTCACAATTGTACAATCACATGAAGAACTTTGAGTATTTTTTTAGAGGGAGAAGAAAAATCCCTAAGGCTCCTTTTCTTCACACTTGCAAAAAAAAAAAAAAAACTGTAAAGAAAAGAAAGGAGCTTTTTAACTACACATCCTTGGGGAACCTTCTGAACACCATGGGCATTTAAGAACCACAGTGAAAATGAAGAAATTAAAATACCCTGGATTGCAGACATAAGTTTTTGTTGAGGGTAAAATTGCTCAAGGAAGATAAAACCAAAGACAAGTAAAAATTACTTAGAATAAGGAGTCCTTATATTCCAATATTCCACAATATATCAATTATCTATAGAACATATATTTCTATTTTTTTGATAAAAGAAAATTATGACGAAAAAGAAAAAAAAAATCCTTTGTCATTTCTTTCTGGATGATAAAGGGAAAAATAAAGCATAAAGTTAGTTTAACATTATTTCCCATTTATAGTTAATTCATTCTTCAGAGAAAAAGAAACCACTTTCTATTCAGTCCATAAAGCAAATATCCTGGTGATACCAAATTAAAAGGAGGTATATTGGATACTATGAATTATTCACAGGATATTCTAGAGAGCTGAAGAACACACTATTAATTAAGCTTCAAAATTTCAATCCAACTGCAGTAAACAAGTATCCTTTTCTTATACATCTACATGACCAATAACTTATCTTTAACAAAAGAATTGTCTCTAATTTAAAACTATTTTAAAACTTGAAAATTTGGCTGAAAACTTCTCTAAACATTGAAAAAAAAAGCAAATAAAAAAAAATTCCAAATCTACTTGAAGCACTCATTAATTTTTTTCTTCAATTTACCACACATTGTTTACCATAGGATGTAACAAGCATGGTCCCTAATGAAACTTATTAAAAGGTGGATAATCTGAAGCTCTGAACAATTTAACATGTCACAATAATATCAAAAGCAAGAAGAACAGGTAAATAAAAGAAGTTTCACCAAGGGACAACTGACTAGTTAGATATGAAAAACAAAAGAGAAAAATGAGCCAGAGATGGTGCTGAAGTTTCAAGCGTGTATGATGTTCTGTGGGAAGATAGTTCTACTGGAATACGGGAAGTCATCCGGAAAGCCATCTTAAAAAGGAACATGATGAATTATGTCTGAGATATGCTTGGCTTGAAAGAACAATGGCAAATCTAAGGGGATCATAGCACAGTGCCGTCTCTGATTTTCAGTGGACTTTAAAGACTATAAGGCTCTCTCCTCATCTGAGGTGTCAATCCCTTTAAACATAGTCCCTAACAAATTGCCATTCAACATGCCATTGACATTCTTTTAATAACAGGAAAATTCCCTCTTTCCCTATCAAGTTCATGTTTTTTGTCAATCCAATTTTTATAAATGTCCCTATACTGATCCAAAAAAAAATGTGCCTCCTTTAAATGCTAGGCTTTGGTGCTAGCTGTTCCCTGTGGAAACACAAAATAAATTTAATCCTTCTTTCAAAAAACAGTCCCAATAGTTGAAGGCACTTTTCATGTTTCATTGAACTTTCTCTTCTCTAGGTTAAAAATCATTTGATGTGCTTTCAATCCTTTCACTGTGTCTTTCTTTAAAGTGTACTGTGTAGAACTAAACTAAGATTTCTGAGAAAGAGCAGGTTTAGGAAAAAAAAACAAAAAAACCTTAGAACTAATCATTATGAATATTCCTGAAGCTATGATACAGGGAAGACTGCTCAAGGGGAAAAACAAATGAAGAGACAGCAGCAAGTAGAGCAGAGGATAGGAAATTAAACCTTAGTAAATGACATACAAGAAGTAAAAAGAAGAGAATACATAATCTGGGCAAAGACAGATCAGACAAGCACAAAGAAAACTAAGCAGGGCAGGGCCAGCAATATTAGAGTTTCCTGATGACTGGAATGTTAAAAAACACAAAATGCTACAGAAGAATTGATATAAGGGGGGAAAAAAGGTAAGAGAAGATCATTGGGTCTTTTATTAATTAGCCTAGGAGTGGTAGATTTTAGAAGATTTGGGCTCAAGGAAGCCATATTGCTGAACTTTGAATTGTTAGAGTATGAAAAAGTATAGAACGGAATGAGAAAAATAAAGCCACTCCAGGTGGAGGAGCAGCTTTCAGAGACATCGTCCCTAAGACCCTCATTCCCTATCGTAACTAGCAGCCCTTACCAGTGCTTCTAGAACTCCTGTGCAAGGACCTGCAGTAGCCTTGCTTGTCATGCTGTACACTTCTCCTCCCTGAACCCACCAGAAACCCATTCTTAACCATCCCTGCATCCTTAGCATTCAGTCTAATGCCAGACACACAGAAAACAGTCTACAAATATGTGTTGAATCAGAAAATGAATGACCTCTGCTGCAAAATGTTCAGGAGAATTTTGGTGGACGCTGTAGGTGCTCTGCCCAGTTTTGCTCAAGTCACATGCCCTGAACCTTTGTGAAATGTCCCCTTTTTCTGTGTGCTTTTGTTGCCAACTTCCAGAGCCTGAAAAGTGGATACTTTTGAAGACTGTCTCAGGATAGTCAATCCTCTTTGCTCATGCCCGGAGAACAGGGGTGCCTAGGATTTACACACACACCCACCAGCCCACTCCGTTGGTTTTTCCCCAGTGAGAGTCAGGTGCAAAGGAAAGACAGACCTGAGCCATGGCCTCTGGAGGTACCAAGGCACAGCACACAGCCGTGTGACTTAGGCCTGACGTCACATCCATGCCTGGCCTCTGTCCTTCCTTATCTTGCTTCCCCAAGTTGCATCCCCAATTTGTTTGCACTATGAATACCTTCTTAACAACTCACCTGCACATCAATCCTTCTCCCAAATCGGCTTCGGGTAAACCTGACCCGAGATAGAACCCCTTTTAGAACAGGTGATAACTGGTTATATTGAAAAGCAGATAATGTGGTTCCATCCAGAAAAAAAAAAAAATGCTTCAATTAAATGCTCTGTTGTGTGAACTGTGTATCACAGAGAGTTGAAGTAATAGCTGATTATAAGGCTAAGTCTTGGGGAAAAAAGGCTTTCCACTGAATATCCCAAGCTATGATTTGAAAAAAAGAAAAAAAGGAAATTGTTTATTGGTAGGAATATATCCTATCATTGTTTGGGAATTCTGAAGAATGTGAAGAATTTATGATTAACACTACCTAAATACACATGCGTCCTGACAGAGAGCTTGCTGTGGCCATGGATTTCATCACCTGAATGACATATAGGTAGATCCACGTATATACTACAAAACACTCTAAAGGACCCTGTTTGTTTCTAATTCAGGCTGGTGGAGGAGTTTCCAAATTCAGTACTAAACAACAAGGAGTAACAGGATACGTAGTATGTGTTAAAGATCAAGGACAGAAAGAGTATGACCATGTTTCCCCCGAAATAAGGCCTAACCAGAAAATAAGCCCTAGCATGATTTTTCAGGATCACATCCCTGGAGCGTAAGCCCAGTGCATCTTTTGGAGCAAAAATTAATATAAGACCTGGTCTTATTTTCAGAGAAACACAGCCCAGACGCTCTAGCACTGACCTTGACAAGCACCTCGATGTCATTATTGGAAATTCTCCATCAGGCTCAAGGTATGTGCTATGATTCCAAAATAAGGAAGATGTAGGCCGGTGCCATGTTAGATTAGCAATTTCGTGTTAAAATGAGAGTGATTTCAAAGTCTGCAGGGTTGATGGTACCCGGTTTGAATACATCACACAGGTAACAGAGGTTTCTATCAGAATGGGAGTGGCCAGCTGTAAAACTATGGAACATGAGATTCAGAAGGTCAATAGGGGCAGGAGCATGTGAACAGTGTGCAGAGGAGAAAGACTTTTATCCATAGACTTTGACATTTCCAGAGTCTTTGTCAAGGTCATTCACCCTCACGTGCAATCTGCTTACTCTGGTGTCGTGAACACTTAACCCTTCTTCCTTCTGCTCTGATCCCTGGATGACCAAGCATATATTTTTGGAATCATCTCTCCCAAAGTGTGATGTGACCATTCTATTCTATGTGATAGTTACAGGCGTCCTTCTATATCAAAAATCAAAGTGCTCATTCTACCTGCTGCAACTAAATGCATGCTATCACATTTTTGGTGCTAGGTCTTCTTTATAGGTGCTAATAAAACTGTCAAATTCCCCATCGAATTCCAGCCTGTGACGTTCTTTGGGTGGCAACCAATCAATGCCCCTCACCTAGTAACAGCAGTATTCTCTGCTTCTGGAAATCAGCCCTGTAGCACTCCATTCTCGCCTCCCGCTATCATTCGTCTCATCAGCCTCAATACTGCACACCGGATCAGTCACAAATCTTGAGAAGAAAACTAATCAGAACTGATTACTCACTTTCCTCTCAGACACTGCCAACATCAATTAAATAATCCCTTATATTCTGGTTTAACCTCAGTCCACAGAAGTTCAAGTTCCTGGGCCTATCATGATCACCCAAATTCCTATCCCTACTTGCAGTTATACACCCAGAAAGTTGGTTTCATGTCCAATAACTCTGTGAACTCCCCAAACCCTTCTAGAGTGCCCTCTGGGACATATCATCGTCATCAAATTCCCTAAGTCCTCAAACTCTGCTTTGAACATTCTCTCAGTTTTCTTGTTCTTCCTAGAAATGAAAATAGCTCTTCAGGATGCTGCCACCTCTGCAGCCCATGAAAATGAGGGGTGTTTTTTCTTTCACATTCCTCTGGACAAGTACATGTCCTTTCAGATTGACTTTGCTGCTTCCACAATCATTTGCACTCTCTCTGCTCTCAAAAATGTAAGCTCCTCTGAAGTTCATGGCAACAGACTAGTCTCCTGAGATCCCTTCTTTTTGCCGAGTCTATGGAGCTCCTGAGGACTCCTACTTCACTCATAATTTCCTTCAGATTTTGCCAGCTGGATCACTGTCTTCCTCTCCACTGATACTAAAATTACTTTTGGTCGATTCAACACCCATGGAGATGACCTTCCTCACAATTTGGATTCTCACTTCTTTCACTTCCTCATTTCTATCATTTAGTCCACCCAACTCAGCCACATGTTACAATGGACATGATAAACAGAATTTGAAATCAACAATAATTGGCATTTTTCAAATCTTGATTTAAACCATGACATTCAGAATACTGTCTGCTCCCCTTCTATTTTACTTATTTCAGTAACCATACTACACGTTACATTAGTATTATAATTGATTTTTGTATGTTCAAGAAACCTTGCAATCCTGGGATATCCCACTTGGTCATTTTGCATAAGCCTTTTTATAAATAAATTTCTGCATTTGGTTTGACACAATTCTGTTGTGGATTTTTGCATCTATATGTTCAGTGTAATACTGTTTTCATAGAATGACTTGGGGCGTATCCTTCTTTTTGAGTATTTTGAAAGAATCTGTGAAGTATAGATACTAATTTTTAAGTGTTTGGTAATATTCACTTAGGTAGGCCATTTGGGTTTGGCTTTCTGTTAGTGGGAAGATTTTTTTTTTTTTTTGTTTTTTTACCGTTAATTCAATCTCTGTATTTACTACAGGTTTTGGCAGATTTTCTATTCCTTCTTGAGTCAGTTTCAGTACTTTCTGTCTTTCTAGGAATGCATCCATCTCATCTAATTTATCTAATTTGTTGGCATAATAATTGTTCATAGTTTTCGCCCACAGTTATTTTTTAGCTCTGTAAGGTTGATAGCAATGTCTTCACTTTCATTTCTGATTCCAGTAATGTCTTTCTGTACCTCTTTCTTTCTCACTCCCTCTCTCCTTGGTCATTCTAGCTAAAAGTTTATCAAATGTGTTAATTTTTTTCTAAGAACCAGTGTTTCGTTTTATTGATTTTCTCTCTGATTTTTATCCTCCTTAATTCAGTAATTTCCACTCTGATCATTGTTATTTCTTTCATACTGTATTATTTAACTTCTTCTTTTTGCAGTATCTTAAGGTGGAAGTTTAGGTTGTGCATTTAAAATCTTACTTCTTTTTTAATGCAGATGTTTAGAGTTCTAAATTTTCCTATGAGCATTGTTTCCACTATATCCCATACATTTTGGTACACTTTGCCTTCACTTTTATTCATTTCAAAGTGTTTTCTAATTTCCTTTATGATTTATTTTCTAACCCATTGGTTAATTAGGGTCTTCTCTAATTTCCACAGTCCTGTGAATTTCCCAATTTTCTTTCTAATTTCACTCCATTGTAATCAGAGAACAGACTTTGTATAATTTGAATCTTTTTAAAATTTATTGAAGATTTATTTCATAGCCTAGCATATGGTATATACTGGAAAATGTTTTATGTTTTCTTGGGAATAGTGGGTATTCAGCTGTTGGTTGGAGTGTTGGCTAGATGTCTGTTAGGTCTATTGTCTATACAGTGTGCTTCTCTTCTAGTTAATTGTTGACCATCCTAGTTCTTCTATCCATTATTGAAAGTATGTTACTTAAGTCCCCAATAATTATTGTTAAATTGTACATTTCTCCCTTTAATTATGTTCTTTTTGATTCATGTATTTTGGGACTCTTTTTTAGGGGCACATATGTTTTAAACTGGTATACCTTCCCAATGCGTAATACATTTTCCCTATCCTTTTACTTTCAAACTACTTGTATCTTTGACCTAAATTGCAATCTCCTATAGAAATCATATAGTTGAGTTTTAGTTTTTATCCTGTCTGGTGATCCCTGTCTTTTGTTTGAGTGTTTAAACCATTAACTTTTTAAGTTAAAATTATTGGGGTGACATTGGTTAGTAAAATTATATAGGTTTCAAGTGTACAATTCTATAATAAATCATCTATATATTGCATTGTGTGTTCACCACCAATAGTTCTCCTACCATCACCATATACTTGACCCCCTTTACCCTCTGGTAACCACTGTTACCAGAACTGTTATCTATGTCTATGAGTTTTTGTTTGTTTGTCTGCCTTGTTCATTTGTTGCTTTCAGTTTTATATCCCACATATGAGGAAAATCATATGGCTCTCGACTTTCTCTGTCTGACTATTTCACTGAGCATGATAATTTCAAGATTCATCCATGTTGTCTCAAATAGCAGTATTTCATCTTTTCTTACGAACATTCACATTTTAATGTTATTATTGATATAGTTTGGAATCGGTATACCATTTCATATTCTGTTTTCTATTTGTCTCATGACTTTTTGTGCTTCTATTACCTGATTGCTGTTTTTTTTTTAATTGAATGATTTCTAGTGTAACATTTTAATTCTCTTGTTTTTTTTTTTCACCCTATTTTATTGAGTTAATTTCTTATTGGATGCTCTAAGGCTTGCCATGTTCATTTTCATTTACAGAATTTACATTAACGTACACTAACTAAATTCTAGTAATACATAGAAATTTTACACCTATATAACTTTATTCCCTCTTACGTATTTTGTGTTTATTTTGTTGCATATATTATATCTATATATTTGACCTTAAAATCACATTGTTTGCTAATAACATAGTGAGAAGAAACATCCATTTTTTGATGTAGTTATACACAAATCATTCAAAGCCATTTTTCAAGTTATATATCTTATTTCTACATCTTTAAATTATCACTACATTTTGCAGCATGCCTCACCCATTTTTAATTTTTCAGTCCTATTTCCAATATAATCTAATCCATTTTAGTCTAGCCAACTGTGTCAGAAATTGGAGGGTGTTTCCTTCTGAGCACATGTTGTATTGTCAGTTTTGTAAATTTTCATCAGGGAAAACCATTCCAAAAATACTGAAAACTCTAGGGCACTGACAGATATTTATTTTCTCATGCCAAATGTATTTTATTTTTACATGTAGTAAATAATGCCAATGAAAATTAGACATGAGTTGTTATTTCTTATGCAAGCATCAATATTATTCTAATCCTACCAAATTAGTTTCAATTTGTCACTCAGGATAAAAGCATTATAAACATTCATTTAGAGGTTATTATGTCTCCTACTCAAAGCTGGGCTACAATATGCTTAATTTTATGAAGTAAGGGCTGAATTCCTACACAGTCCATTTTAATGAAGTATTTATTACTACTACTGCTGTCACTGCTGCTGCTACTACTATTACTACTAATAATACTAATACTAATACTGCCTCTGTTGAGAAACAAATTACATATGGAGGATCATGTCTGCAGTCCGCTTGACTATTTTGCCAAGGCATTATGTTAACACATCCCTAGACAATTCCTAGGAGATACGATCTTAATGAACTAAAATGACCAAAACTGACCAAGACAATGTAGACATCCTGTAGAATGTTGGTTCCTAGAATGATATAAATTATTTTATGGGGACTAGACATACTCATTTGGAATATTAGAAATAAAATAAAATGATGTCCTAATATTATATAAAGTCACCCTGCAAAATTCATGGAACATAGTAAACATTATTCTTATTCCAAAGATAAAGCAAAGAGCAATATGAATGATCAAAGGAATAAATAAGATGTCAAATGAGGAAGAAACTACTACATGGCACCCCTCATAGTGGGGAAGATGAAGAGGGTAAATTGTCAACATCCATAACAATACACGATTATGGTAAAGAAAAAAAGCTATTGAACAATAAATGTTTGGATTTGTACCCCTAATGATTTTTGATGCACTCTCTGAACCTTAATTTTCTCATCTGAAAATGCAGGATTAAGTTAAGCTAAACCATTAAGAGTTGTTAGTTCAAAGCCTGTCATACAGTAAGTGCTCATGAAACATTTTGTAACTTATTTCATTATTTTACAATTTATAATTTATCAACATATGTGCTATATTTTCTCTAAAATAGAATATCCTGAAACTTGCATATTTTCTTTTTGGTAAAAATGAACATCTGAAAACAAAAGACATATGTACTATATTATATAATATGAAGAAATTTCTGGAAGCTCGAGATTCCAAAAGCAGTTGAAATAGTCTAAAGGGAGTGCTTATACTGTATTCCTGAACAATTTGATTGAGGTCCTGGAAAAATGCTCTTCAACAAAAAGTCTACTTTATTTCATTACTAATTGAAATATTTAGAGGAATAGGTCATCTCTTGTTTTAACTATTTCAATGTCTCCCCAATAAAGGCAGGGAGAAATTCAAACTTTTTAAAGTAACCAACCCTTTCACCACTTAGCTTCATTCTCCTTCTTTGGTGAACCCACGGCCAGTGTTCCAGTTGTAAGAATGACTTATCTGGCTAAATCCAGTCCTTTTTCGTACCACCTTCATGATCTCCAGGTGGAAAACCCTCTCCTAAGGTTTTTTTCTTATCTACTTAATTGACTCAAACGTACTCTTCGAGACCCTTTCAGATATTTTATTAGTTTATTTTCAAAGGTGTGTTGACCGCCTACACTTTTCCAGGCATTATTGGGGGATACACGATTGAAAGGGTGAAGTCCATGCCCTTATAACCAATGACTTGGTGACAGTGGCACGTAAAGGCCAATAATTTCAGTATAATTTATGTGTTCTAAGTTTGGATTGTGCTGAGAACAAAAGAAGAGCTTTGATGAGGGGCCCGTTGGCCATCCTAGAAGGTTAGGGAGACTTCCAGGAAAAGATGATGTCTGGTGCATGTCTTAGAGAGAGTGAAGTCCTGAACTAAGGCGGGAAAACATGGCAGATTTGAAAAATCATTCTCCTGTAAATACTGCCTCAGCACAGTAGACTTTTGCACTTATTTTAGCCATTAATTCTTCATAAATGAACCAGATATCTTTATTATAGTATGCATAAGGCACACTTTTAAAAGGAATCATTGCAGTGTAAATTAACTATTGGTTTATGTGTATCACCTTACTAGTCAGAGTTAGGTCCTTTCAAAGTTAACTTTTTTCAAAAGCCCAGTATTAATGTAGGCATGATTATACACAATACATAGTCAATATTCAGTTAATGTAAATGAGTGAGGCATACTTATTCCAATACTAAAGTGACAACCAATGTAAAAATATAAACCTTCATTCTAAAATGTGAGCAGAATAGTCAGTAACAGAATAGCACATTGATGTCTGTACTATTAGGTTGGTGCAAAAGTAATTGCAGTTTAAAAAGTTTAAAATAACTGTAAAAACCACAATTACTTTTCCACCAACCTAGTATTTCATTGATACGATTCCCTTTTCATTAATAGTAAAGGAGGTTCACCAGTAATAAAGCCAGAGAGCATTCTTGCACAAACAGTGCTACACTTGTTGCTATCCAGTGCTACACTTTCCTGATCACAGGATATGCCACAGGTAACAAGCAAAATCAATAAAAAGGATTGGAAAAAGAAATGCTCTAAGGACACAGAAATGAGGTCATCAAAATTGCTTTCTTTTAGGGAAAACCCACATTGCAACAGGTAAATCAGTTGCTTGTCACCAGTCATAAATAGACTTGTCTATTCTAAGCAAAGGATTTAAGGTGGTAATAGGTTATAGTTAGAAATAGAAATAGATATAGTTACAAAAAACAGAAACTCACCAGATTCCAGTCCATAAGTAATAGCTTGATTCACTCCAGAGTCTAAATAAATAGAAACAGAAACAAAAATGTTTACAGTGTTGCTTGTCCTTTAGTCATAAAAGATAAACAAAAAGGTTGATGTATATGAACTGAAGATATTAAAACTGAAAGTTTTGAATGGATATCCATTCTATATCTAAGAATATTTAGCAAGCCTTTTTTTTCTATAGGGTTCAACTTTTAATTGTAAAGAAAGGCTTCTCATTTTAAAAAGCAGACTATTAAAAACATTGATTGACATGTCTGATAAGTTTTAATCATGTTTAAAATTAGGTAGTTTCTATTACCACAGATTTGCCACAGGGATACAAAAGACACTTTGGAGAGTATAATCAATAATGTTGTAAAGATTTTGTAGAGTATCTGATGGACACCTGTCTTATTAGAGACCACTTCAGGGGTGATGTAGATGCCTGATCACTGCACTGTACACCTGAAGCTGAAGCTAAATAATAATGAATATCAACTATAATTTAATATATATATGGTTACAGACATGGAGTACAACATAGGAAATAGTCAATGGAATTGTAACAGCTACACACAATGATCAGAGGGGTAGTAGAATGAGGGAGGGGGTTATCACTTTGTAAGGAGTGTAAATGTCTACCTATTACATTGTTTTATACACCTGAAACTTAAAAAAAAAAAAATAGGTAGTTTCTTTGTGATGTGAGAATATGACTAACAAATTGACTTAAAATCTTGAGTATCTGAAGCAAAGTTCATTCACTACACTGAACAATCAAATCCTCAATAACTTTTTTAAGAAATGTACATAATGCTCTTACTATGCAAGGAATACATTGCATAGAAAATTTGAACCATACATCAAAATGATAAAATGTATAAAAGCATTCATTCCTAATTACAATTAGCTATCACTATTTTGGCTATTCGAGGTAGAGTGAAGTTACAACCTAACCCAAAGTACTTGGAGAGAAGCTCACTGTCAGAGTTAATGGTATTGTATATGGTGCTTTGTTTCTACAAGAAAATAATTTACACCATGTCCAGAGAACATCAGGTTGGGAACAACGACAGCAAAAAACCTCTAAGTAGGTAAAGACACACAGTTGTTTATTTGCATTCTCCCCTATGCCGTGCCATCTCCTGATCTTAGAAAATTTTACAGCTGAGCCCTCCTATAATCAATCTGATGACACATGTTATTTAAACAATTAAGCTTATCCTTAAAAACCTTTCGAGTGTTTTGACTAATGAGTGGTCTGATGGCCCACTTTGCTGGAAGGGGTAAGGAATGACGCGGAGCTATGCGGTATCCCCTGCCCATTCTGCATGTTAGAAGCATTCTGTCCAGATGGGTTAAATAACAGATAATCCACGGTTCCATACTTCTCACTGTGTTCTTCAAAGTTGTTTCTGTGACAGGATCAGTGAATCCTTGAGCAAAATAGGTGTTAATCCCACTTAACTACCATTTGTGGTTTCCTGGGGTCTCGGATAGAGGTCCAGTATAATCTGCTTGCAAATTCTGTGCAGTCTCATGTCCTTGGAATTTCCCTCACAGCTATTTCTAAGTGATTTCTTTCCTGTTGCCCCTAGATTCTGGTTCTTACTGCTTCAGCCATTTCACCAGGTACAACAAAAATGTGCTATGACTGCTGCTCATTAGTACATGGCTGAGTCCACAAAAGCCTGCTCATTTCAAGAAATCGAGTAACTATGTAACTGGTTCTGGGGATCTGACTAAGGCATCTGCCCTGGCATTCCTGTTCCCTGGAGCCCTCAGCTGCACATATTTCGTAGGCATGTACATGACCCGCTTTCTTCTTCCTCTAAGTTCACACACAGGAATTTCCATAAATGGGTGCCCCATTCAAAGGTGCTCTTATTGTCTAGTTATTTAGGTCTCATCTGCCTCCAATACAGCAAGGAGCTCCGCGAAGAGTAAGAGTGTCTAGATGAGGAAATGACCTCCTAGCATCTTGCTCTTGGGCAGGGTCTGTGACATGTAGCGATTTACTTTTCACCTATTGAGGACTGTCACCAATTACAACAGCCCACATAATTCTCAGAAATTTCAAAAACCGAATTCAGCTTTGGACATTAGCTGGATGTATCAGTCAGACGCTCTTTGTCACAGGGTGCCTATGCCCTTACCTCCTCTGCCTATCTTCCCCTGAGAAGGCAATTCTCATGATATCTCCATATGTCTCACTAAGTTGCTGACAAAGGTTAAGTTTAAGTACCACCTCACTAGATTATGATGAATTAAAAGACCCTCGTGGCAAAACAACAAATGTATACTGGATGCCATTACATGAGGAGTAAATTGTCCCGGTTCAATGTAAAAATTGGGATTGATTGAATATAAGTTTGCTGGCCTGTCTGTAATAACATGCCATACCTCTTTGGGCAATTGCCCTTCCCATTAGTTTTTATCATAACAGGTACAGCTGAAGCAATCAGAGAAGCTGCTTAGTTTAATCCTGGAGAGGCTACTGTTAACCTCCAGGAACCATGTGCCTTAAGAACTGAACAGATATGAGATAATGTATCACAGGCCTGCTGCTTAATCATTTACTTGCTAAGAGTCAAATCACAGCCTCAGATTCACAAAGTGGGAGAATATATGCTGATATTCAAATTGCTAATATCAAACCAAGCACGGACAACATCATGTTGAGGATTTCAAAGATATTGGCCTCATAAGCAAGATATTGTGTTACAAGTTTTAAAAAAATCTCTCTCCTTCCCTTTTTTTTTTTTTTTGTCTTTTTTTCTTTTACACACTTTCTACACATAATGAGGCAATTATCTCTGAAGTCAGGAATGGGTTGTTAGTTCATTGTCTTAAACAAGAATTCATAATCTATACTCTTTCACCAAAGTATTATCTCTGTCTGGGCTAAACATAATTATCAGTCCCTTTAATTTCTTTCTGACTTACATCAGAAAATTTATTACTAAAAAGTAAATTATTTCATTTTATAAGATTTTTAAAATCCTACTTAAAGTACAGCTTGAAAAATAGAACCCATGTTTTGGTTCTACTAAAGAACAAAGGTTAACTTTAAAAGGAAAATGCTTTGCTTTCTAGCAGAAAAAAGTACCGTGCTTCTCTATTCAAACATACTTATTGCTTAACACTGGTGGCAGCTTTATGAGACTAATGTGATCTAATATTCTAGGCTCCTTGCAGCTTAATGAATTGACTGAAGACAAAAACCCGACGCCAGATCTTTACTACTTCAGGTGCCCGGGAACTATTTCAGAGCCAGATGTTTGTAAGTAATATGATTTTGTAGTTATTATCTCTGGGGCTGGGAAAGAGGTAAATTCAGTTTGGTTCATTTTGGTTTCAATGTTTTTACTTTTCACCCTCCTCCCCGGTATCAACATAGTTCACATTTCCTAAGGAGTGGTAAAATAATATCTCATTAACTTAGTGTGCTTGGTTTCTGCAGACTGTCTTTTTATAGATCTGCCTTTGTTGTTTTGATTCAGAAGGCATTATGTTTAAAGATGTGTACGCTATAGCTTCATAAAATAGTCAAGTGGGAGAGCCCATATTTTAAACGTTCATGTCAGGTCGTTTCCTCATAAAGAAATCATCACGGGAGAAAGTTAGACATTTAGTTGGCATAACTAATTTTGTCTTCAACTGGGAAGTGGGCAGTGTCCCAACACACATTTACACTTTATGCTTCAAAAGCAATAACTTTTTTTATGGTCTTTCAATCTTATAGTTTTGCCTATAATTTAAAATGGAATTCTTTATTAAATTGCAGGGTATTCCAATGGAAAATAAATATACAATGAGTGTTTATATATACAGAGAAAGTATTTTATTTTATTTCAAAAATATTCAAAGGACTTTTCCAAAGTACCTAAGAAATCCTGAGATTAAAGACCTTTTTTTTTCCAAAATATTCTTTAAATATTGTTACAGTCATGGCTATACTATTACAGAAGAACAGCCGTTACTGATCCTGGGTGTGGCTGCTTTACTCTGATGTCTGCATTTGAGAGGGAACATACGAGTATGTGTGAACAAAGACAGAGGCATTTGCTCTATCAAGGGTCCACTTGACCTCCTTGCTATAGCCAACATGGTGAATTCTGCTAGTTTCTATAGTGAGCAGTTTATAAAAGGAAGTGATAGCCATCCTAATTTGGGTCTCTGAATAGAGAGAAAATACCACCTGGGAACTTAAATCAGACAACAACATAAAATACCTACATTATCATTATTATGAGGATGATATACATCCTCACATATCCCATATAATTTTTACCATAATTATCTTCTCCTTTTTTCAATTGCTTTCTGGTCTTAAGTAATGAAACAAGCAGGCACCACTTAGATCTATAGAGGCAGTTTTATCCTAAGCTTTGTCCTGTATGTCAAATATCGTTGCTGGACTAGAACTTCAGTAAGAAACATGTGTTCATCCCACGTTCTCTAAGAACAATTTTAGGATCTAAGGCGTAGACTTTTTTTGATGTTACAGCTATGCTCTTAAGTCAAAATGAAAATACACCTATTAAACATCCATGAGACTGAACTGGGGGAATTTTATGAGCATATATTAAACTGTTTCAAATACTCATGAGAGGAATTTTTTAAAAAGTAATGGAAATAATTTTAATATAAGATAATACATTAAGATGATTTAATGAATAATGTCTCTGATCATTCTGACTGCCTGACAGAAAAAAAAAGAAAAACACTATTTGATTCAACCACAAAATGTTAGTTTATTTTTTTAATTTTACATATGGTTGTGGCTTGGAAAGCAAAATTGATTTTTTATATGTTATGATGTCTCAGCATTCTTTGCCTAAATAGGAAAATGCTTTGCTTTGCTCTGATGTCCAGGAAATAATGGCGTTAAAGCATTTTTGGTTTTCATTGAGGGACGTAAATAACGATCCTTGTAAGTAAGAATCAAACAAAGGCATTCAAAATGTAGAACTGGCCGCTATATGACCTTGGGAAAATGAGTGGTACCCTAATAAATACTTCCTAAAATCTCGTTTCTGCTCATTATCCACCCGAATGTCACCTGGTTTATAAAACCAGTTGAATGTGAAACTGCAAGGAGGCCTTCCAAATGCTTGAGCTCCTGTTCTTAAATCTTTTCTGGATAATCAGAAATCATAATGCCATAGCAAACGCAGGAAAACCATGCCTATTTGATTCCCAAACCAAGATTGAAAATGTTCAGATGATATGGGTAAAGAAACGTCATTCTCTTGAAAACTGACTAGAATTTAGACCTCTGAATCGTAGAATGTTTGCTCCTCTGTCGGTTCTTCTGGCACATTGAGATATTTTTTTTTTTTTAATCTATACTAGTCTGAGACTTTCATATATATACCTCTAAACAGAGAGAAAAGCTTTTTTCCATTAAAAGTCTGATTTCTCTTTGAAGTACAGTTCCTGTCAAACCATGTATATCTCACAAAACACATCAAAGCATCAGCCAGAATTGATATAGAATAGCTAGTTTGCTATCAAAAAGCTACTATAGATTAAAATTTCCAGATAACAGAAAATGCAGGTTTAATTCCATGTATGTTTTAAGTAATGTACATACACATAAATAACATGTATGTAGTATATGTTTAAATACATAACCTTTCCAACCACCAAGAAATGCGAATAAATAGTGATAACCTATGATCAACATCTTCCTATAATTTCCTTTTAGTTTCTAAATTTCACAGAATACTGGCCATTTAAACAGCAATCCTGTGTTTGTTTGTTTGTTTCCCAGTACAGTTTTATACTTCCATCTTTATATTTCCAACCAATTTATTACCAGTGGGATGAAGAAGGACTTTTATTTTTAAAACTAGAAAATATATTGATCGACCAAGACAGAGAGTTTGAGGCTTTGTTTACACAACTAGACTCATCCTATAACGTTTTGTGTTATCCAAACATATTAATCAGTCACTCCCTACTACTGGCTTCAGTGATAACACACACTTTTCTGGTTATCTTCGTAATTCTTTCTCTTTCTCATCGTCTCTTTGACCTCTAATTATTAGGGTTCCTCAAGGCTCCATTTTGAGCTGTCATCATTCTTTCGGAAACTTTTCTTCTAGATAATGTTATCCATTCCCATGGCTATAAAAGAATCTATATGTCCAGGTCTCCAAACCTAATATGTAGTTCAATTGCCTCATTTGAACTTCAGATTCATATTCAACTTTCTATTTGAAATATCCACTTTGATACCTAGAAGGAACGAACACACACACACACACACACACACACACACACACACACACACACACACCCCTAAAAGGCAAATAGGGAAAAAATAAAACACATTCCCACTGACCAGTTTTTATTCTTGGACAAATCCCTCTGTAGTCTTTGCCATCTCAATAAGTGGCACCATTATCCAATTGGTTGCTTAACTTGGTTATTTGGGAGTTATTGCTGATATTTATCTTTCCTTTGCCACGACAATAATCCATCATCAATAATCCACCGTCAAGTCCAATCTACAATTTGGCTTGTATCACCATTTCTTCCCTGGTACAAACCACCATTGTCTCGCATCTGAACTGCAGCAAGAGCTTCCTGTCTTCCTAGCTCCACTCTTGCTTCCCTCTGAATCCATCATTCGCTGAGTGATCTTGTAAAGCCTCATACCATTATATGCACAATTACTCTTGTGGGAAGGACCTTCTGTATTGAAGACATCTATTTGATCTGACCCTTTCATCTTCCCTACCTCTTCTTACATTCTTCTGTTGCTTCTTCCCCAAGCTCCAGTCATAACAGCTGTCTTTCCTCTCCTTACTTTCACTAACCGCTCTCTCTCCTCAAGGTCTTCACTTCCACATTCTGTGCAGGAGTTCCTGAAATGCATTCCCTGACATCCTGCAGTAGAAGACCTACAACTGCTACTCCACTCAGCTCTCAGCTTAAATGTCACTTTGCAAAGAACGCTTTCCAGATGAATATTCTAAAGACGGATCTCCTTATTTCTGTGTTCTCACCAAACCAGCGCTTTTAAAAAAATAATTTTCCCTTACCTAATTCTCTATCACCTTCTGCCTAAAACCTACCTATGCTTTAGCTTATTCCAGTTCCGACAGAGGCAATCCTTTTCTTCTTTTAGTAGAGCACAGAGGGGAAGGCAATCTTTTCCCTAAATGTTTATACTTCCTCATTCAAGAAAATAACTTCCTGTGAGAAAAAAATAAATTCAATTGGCAGTCATTTCAATAACCTATGTTCTTTATAGGGGAACAAAGCAAAAGCATCTCTTTTGGAGAAGAAACATTGAAGGAGATCTTCTTATTTGGAAGATCACCATCAAGGAGCTGAGAGCCCTGCTCTAAAGAAATAGTAACTTAGTTAAGCAAATTACAAAATAAGAAGGGCCTCTTGCAAGTTCCATCACCAAATATATTGTTCTCAATTCCAGGAGCCAAAATACTTTATATCCCTCTATTATAAATTCATTTTCTTGTTAAATGATGTATAAAGTAAACTGTAACTAAATATATACCGTCAGAGTTAAGAAAATAAACAAACTAACAAAGAAAAAAATAAAAAATGGAATTTTAAAATAGTAGAAAACACAGTCTATTTAAGTAATAAAAGAATTAGTACACTGAAAAATATTAACAAAACATAGACTACAGACAAAGGTGTCAAAAGTAAACTTATAAAGGAGAAAGAGGCCATGGCAACATACACAAAAGTATTTTTAAAACACTACTGAAGAGAATTCATCTTAATGCAGGGTCCATCATCCTCTGCACTGCAGATGCTTTGAGGTGGATGATTCTTCATAGTCGGGGATTGAGAGGGATGTGGCCTAGGTAGTAGAGGGCATCTAGCAGCATTCATGACCTTTACCCGTTAGAAGCCACTCTCAGCTTGTCCCCCAGCTTGTGGCAACAGACATTATTTCCAAACATTGCCAACTGTCTCAAGGAGACAGTTACTTCCTTCTCACCCCTCCCCACGGAAAATCCCTGGCTTCATGTGGCTTCATGTAATGGGAACATGATATTGTATGAAAATATCCATGTTTAAGTCTTAGCTTCACAATGAAATCTTGGAAAAGTCACTTAATATCTGTAGCTATATCTTTATATCTATACCTATATCTATCTATATCTATGTATATTTTCCTCAGAGAAATAGCGATATCTATACTGCCTACTTCATAGATTATATTGGTGCAAAAGTAATTGTGGTTTTTGCATTTATTTTTAACCTTTTTAAACCACAATTACTTTTGCCCAACCTAATAGTATTCAAAAGCTTTCTATAAAATAGCCAAAGTAGAAAAACAAAAATGAAAACCAGGGAATAGAAACCTTTACAAATGCAAATAAAAAGGTCAAACATAATTGTTATATTACAGTGTCAAATTTTTACTCTGATCTTTTTGGCAACCAAAGTGAAAACAAAGATGATTACCTGCATAATTCCTTAATGGAGAGGGAACAGAAAGCCAGTTTCTCTAGGAAGCCTGGGTTCTCTTAGCCCTTTCCTATTAGAGATCTCTGATTTCATAAAGACAAGGAAAAACATAGAGAACAGCGCCCATAAAGATTTTTATAGCAAGAATACTCATAATTTTGATACAGCTGTTTATGTAGTGTTCTTTAATAAAAGCTCAGGCAATAACATTAAAACACAATCTACTGACAGCCACTCTGTGATTAACTCAGGTGCTAACATCTAGCTTGACTGAAGGCGATGATTTGCAGGGGTGTCCAAACTTTTTTCAACGTTTTTCAGCAAGGGCCATATGCAGTAAAATACACAAACAGCCGGGCCACTCACTTGAGGTGAAGTACGTATTGCCTCACCTGGTTTATTTAAGTAACCAAAATATATTTTTTGAAATTTGCTGTGGGCCACTTAACAATGGATTGTGGAACCGCAGTTGGCCTGCGGGCTGCAGTTTGGACACCCCTGACAAGATCAGTGATTTGGCTGTACAGCCCACAAGATGTATAATAAATATGACTTTGCACAGTGATTTTGTTTAAGTACAATTATTTTGAGATTATATTTGTGACAGCTTATTACATAAACTGTATAACAAGGCAATATAAAATTTTTATATTTTCCTCTTTCTTGCCTAAGTATACATACAGCCTATGTCATCCAAAGTACGAGACCTTTTCTGTAATGGGCTCAGAGTATCTACCTGCCTGCCCTGAGCCCTGGGGGATGGGCGTGTAGTGGGTAGAAAAGGTGGTGAGCAAAAAGAGAAAAAAACGTCATCCAGTGACCTGGACTAATACCTGGGAAAGTGACTTGGTAAATTGCTTTACTCCACATTACCATTAAACACTATTTATGAATTTGCCAATTTTATTATCTTTCGTCAATATTCTCTCTGAATATAATAATGATATTTTAATTACTATATTTCTCCTATACTTAATCTCCCTGAGTTAATCTTTTATTTCAGTAAAACAAAGAACAAACTAGAAGAGAGATATCTGTGTCCTGACTTTGAAAACAACAAGCCTATTGTTCAATGACCTTCTCTCCACAATAAGCATTAAAGGTCCATCCACTGAAAGGCAGGAAATATTCCTTTTGTTATTTTATTTAGTAATTGCCTATTAACACTGTTCATGAAATCATTAAAATAATATTGTCTGCTGGGTCATCAGCTGTCCAGTGAACACCTGAGGCACGACTGGTGAAGACAGACGAGCTCCCTCTCTCCTAATATATTATAGGCTCTTCTTCCTCAAATCATCAGTTAATAAACAGAAAATAGTCTTTCTTCAACATACAGTCCCAAAGGCTCGGTATGGACCAACTGTTTTAAAGACCATGTGTCTATGTGTATCTAACTAAGGAATCAAGAGGAACTGGCCAAGGAAACGGCCCCCCCGAAATAATTCCCTGGGGATAGAATGCTTTGCACATAGCTGATTCTCACTAAATAAATAGTCAATAAAAGAGCAGAATGCAATGAGGTCGTATGGCTGTCAATCGGGAAGAAATAAATTCACTATTAGGAAGTCAAGAACCGCCTGCCTAAGAGGACAGATAGAAGTTATAATGCATCCCTTTCGAGTAATAAAGTTATGCCTTTTGTTCTCTGAAACACGAGAAGCACTGATGTTTTAGAACTGCTAAACTTTTCAGATGAATTAATCCTTCTTGGTGCACACGCGATTCCCATTTGTTCAATCACTACAACAAATGGTTAGCTGGTTGTCTGATCACTTCCATAATTTCACATACAACTTAAGATGCTGGCTGGACATCTCAGGGCCAAATTGTGGCAAAAGAAGGAGTAAAAATTGAAAGACAAAGATCTTCCAACATTTGGGTTTCTCTTTGTGCAAAGGCTGATGTGGCTGGCTTGGCACTTCATTAAGCAAATCAATGCTAATTGTTACCACTTTAGCAAATTAAAGAGGCGTGAGAAGGCAGTGAGTGGACAGTCTGGCATAAAGGCAGTAGTTTTGGAAGTGCTGACTAACTAAAACCACATGGGTCCAAGTCAGCCTAGTCATAAAGAGGGGCATTTCCTGGGAAAGCTAGGAAGGAAGGCAATTCTATAAGCACTTCTCAAGTAAGGAAATGAACAAAATGCTTTTAAGAACTCTTGGAGTGTAAGTTTATTGTCTTTTTGTACAAAGTCCAATCAATTCTGTGACCAGAAAAGCAAGTTTGGGGAGAAGCTAAACTAACCTGACGACTGCCATGGGCCCACTGGTTTATTAAGACAAATAAGAGATGCCTAAGTAGGATAGAAAAGACAATACAAGGATTAATTCAAAGCAAGAAAAGTAATCTCTAATTTTCCAAATATTATTAGTTGGCACAAAATTAGAGTTATCTATTCAGACTTCCTTTTGCCAATGAGCCACAGTTTTCATATCTGAAAAATGAAACGTAGAGTGGTCAGCGATGTGTAAAGTCACACAATACAGGTGACTGAGATGGGGAAGATTCATCATTTCTCAGTTTACTCTCCTTTCCCCTGGATCTTGATACAGCAATACTCTGGCAAATGCAACAACATCTGTGCATCTGAACAGAGAGAATTAGTCAAGGTATATGACGTACTTTATGCTTAACTCAGCAAATGATTCTCGGATATGTTTCGGGACAGAGAGGGCAGACAAGCTCCAGAGATATCAGTTTTCAGAAAGTAGTTGGAAATGGATGTATGAAGTTTCAGGGCGAAAGTTCTGGTTAGAAAAAGAGATGTTAGAGTCTTCTACATATCAATTTTCTGCATTCAACTATAGATAAAACTTTCATGAGAGAATGGTACACTAATGATCATTATGTCTGTAGACTGGGGAGAGGAGGAAGAGGAGTAAGTTAAAGAGACAGTGTTTTAAGAAGAGGATGAGGAAAGAGCAGTTCTGTAGACGTTAAGGAAAGAGAAGATGGTCAACTCTGTCAAGTCTTACAAAGAAGTTGTGAAATATGAGGATGTAAAAGTCAGCGTCTCAGCTGGTGAAGAGTTCATGTGGACCTTGAGGGGACATATTTCAAAGAGTTGAGGTTTCAGAATCCAAAGTAAGATAGCTCAGAAGGTGAAGTGAGGGCAATCGCTGACTGTGGTCAGTGATTCTTAGACTTCCTAATGGAGGGTCCTGAAGGGGGGAGAGAGAGAGAGAGAGAGAGAGAGAGAGAGAGAGAGAGAGAGAGAGTGTTGTTTTAAATCGATGAGACCTAAAATTGGGTGCATCAACATTTTTTTCTCAAGATCTCAAACCCTAATAAAGCACAAACCAAACCCAAATAACTGTTACTTAGTGTTACATTATTTAGAGAGCCCCCCTTCCCCTAACTCTAAAAGGCATTATTCACGTAGACAATGATATACGCAGTGTACCTAAAATATGGCAAAGTGGCTGATATATCAAAAAATATAGAAAACACATCAGAATTGTTAATGAGGAACAGTAATGTTTGCATGTATGAACCATTGTACCATTACACTGAATTGTTATGAAAATGTAGTCATGAATTAGCATGAGCGTACTGAGTGTGACTTTTATGGCTTTTTCAGAATTATAAAAAAGACTATGCTAGAGCTACAATAGCAACATAGGTCCCTTATTTTATTCTAAGTCCATTTAGATCTGTTATCCAAAACCACATTTGCAAATGGGTATAATAAATAAACAGACAAAAAGCACCTTAGGATTAGAAAACCTGACTAAAATTCTATTTTTATGTTTTTTTTTATATTTTAATCTCTGTATGATAGTAAATAAAAATAATGAAGTTTGGTTGGTTTCAATTTATGTATATATATATATATATATATATATATATATATATATATATATATGAGGGTAAAGCTGTTACTAATAATTATTTAACTTAAGATACATATCTACCTGTTCAAATTTCTCACACTTAGCTGTATACTGGAATTACCTGGAGAGCGTCCTATTTGGGAGACCACCTCAGGGATACTGTGGATGCCTGATCATGGCATTGTACACCAGAAGCTAAACATTAATGAATGCCAACTATAATTTTATATATATAATGTTATGGTTCAGTGTGAGGTCGGAGGATAGTGGATGGGGGGAGGGGGGTTCACAGTGTGAGGGATATAAATGATGAACGTCTAAGTATTACCTTGTTTTGTACACTGGAAACTAATAAATAAATAAATTAATTTAAAAAAAAAGTCCTATAAGGTAATATCTGCCTTTCACACTACGTCCCCCTATTACTAGACATATGTAGAAAGTGTGATCAAACAATATGATGAATGTTTATTTTTTTAAAAAAACATTACATTAAAAGACATATTGCCATTAAAAAAAAAAAAAAAAACACAGAGTCTATCCCTGGGAAACTCGCTGATTTGGTGTGAAATGTGGCTGGGGCATCAGTATTATTAAAAGCTCCTTGGAGTGATTTTAATGTGTAGCCAAGTTTGAGAACCACTATCCTAGGCCAAAACATCAATATCACATAGAAGAAGCCAGCCTCTTCTATAAAAATGATCAGACTGTTCAAAAGAGGTAGCAAATGGCATTCCAATGAGGCTTAAATTGAAATGTGTGGGTAGAGAGCAGGCTTGGGGATATCCTGGATGATTCTTCCCACTAAAACAAGTGCCGAAACCAAAATCCTAATACCCAAGTGCTGTTTGTTGTTGTTGTTGTTGTTGTTGATTTTTTTTTACAAGATTAGAAACCCATTCTATAGAGGGCACCAAAAAAATGTATACACATTTTAAGAAAGGAAAACTGTATTAAAACTGTAATACTCAATATATACCTGAATACAAGTCATGTTTGACTTCTGCAATTACAAGAGGTGCTCAAAGCGGTTACCATCAGCGTCCAGACACTTCTGATTATGGCGAATTAGTGCTGGAGCAACGTTGACCAACGTGCCCACTTGTATACATTTTTTGGCACCCCAAGTATTCCACCTGCAGGAACATCAAAGTCAGGAGACATGGCCCACTAGAGGATCAAGGTCTCAAAAATGGAAAGGATTGTAACTGAATCACCAGGCAACAGAATTTGGACTCTTCGGATCAGACCCAGAAAACTGATTTCATATGTTCCATTGGATTGACTACGGCAACCCAAAATGTGTTAGGATAATGTGTAAGCCAGATTGTCAGTTCATTTTCATCCCAAAGTCTTTATCTGCATACACGATTTTGAGGCATATCCAGTTTGGAGATCAATCGCATATAAAAGGTATCTTGGCACACAGGTCATAAGAAAGAAGATATTCTCTGTAGAAGGCTGGCTGTGAGTGTCCGGTAAATTGAGGAAAAGTCACTTTCCACTGTAAGGATATTTAGTCTAAAGAAGCCTTTGTTTCCTCATGTAGAATCAGAAAATCATCTGATTCTGAAATCACATGATTTCTGAATCATGTAGAATCAGAAAATCATCTCTTTAAAAGTGTTGTTGGAATACTACCAAGCCCTTGCTCTTCCTCTTTCCTATTCCTAGAAATGAAGCTGACTGTTGCATGTATCACAAAAGTGTTCAGACAGTGTTATTACAGTTGAGTACATTCCCCTCACTCTATTCCATTTGGTCATCACGTCCACACTTGGGCACATTTTGTATACATTTCAGGCTCTTTGGCGTAGTGACTAAAGCATGTGCTCAGAAATCTGATTGCCTAGGTTTAAATTCTGATCCCACCACACACCAGCTTGATTAATTAAATTCTCTAACCCTCGGTAATACCTCATCTATAAAACACAAATAATAATACCAATCTCATATATAACTTGTGAGGACTAAATAAAACATTCATGGCAAATAACATTGTGTTTGGCACTTGTAGTAAAACTATTTATTATAATTATTAATTATTTTGCCAAGTCATTATCAGCAACATATTTAATTCCACTCCTACCATATGTTACTTAATTAGAAGAGTGAGAATAGCACATTTTACAAGGGACAATGAGTGAGAGACAGAAACATGTGTGAAAGGCAGTCCCTAATCCATAGAAATATAAAACTCAGCCAAAAGAACCTCTTCCTTACCGGACCCGACACATCTAAGATTAAAACATATCTCTTTTGTGGCTCACTATATCTTTCTACTAAATAATATAGCCCTCCTTTTGTTTTAGTATCAAATAACCAACAGTGTTATGATTCTAGTAACTATTAAAAGGATTTCAAAATATGTAATCCAAAAAAGAAGAACTCTGTTCTTTAAAGATCTCAACTCATCACCAACTGGAACTTACACCAAAGTAATATAATAATGACAAAACATTAGCATAAGTAATTGAAGATCACAAGTAACCAGTGTCATCTGCATATGAAGAAATAAATAATAGTAGATATGTGAGCTAATACAATGACTTTAATTTTGTGATACAATAACCAACTGCAAGTTACTGTAGAATAGAAATATACCTGACAGAGAAAATCCATCAGCTTCCCAAAAAGGGCAAAGCTCCGCACGGATTTGATCAGAGGTTTCATTAATGAAAGATTAATAACAAGAAAGATTATTAACATCTGAAAGTGAAGAATTTCCTTTTATGCTGTTTTGCCTTCCTATCCTTTAATGTAGGTGTTAATGAGTACTGAAACGGAAAAAAAGCAAGAAAAGATATAAGAAAAGGGGCAAATTGAATCTTCATCCTTGAATAATCCAACTTGGTCTTCATGGCCTTCCCCATTTGAGCACATCAGAAAATAGATATTCTGAGATAGGAAGTCCCCATGGCTATTTCTACACAGAAAGCAAATATTCATAGAATAAGGAAAACATTGCTTGCCTTCTTATAACATGATCTCCAGGAAATGTCAAAAGTTGTATACATTGCATTTTGTGCGAGAAGAAAAAAACTGTTTCCCTTGGGAAAATAAGCACCACTGGGTAGCACATCCGTATCTGTCCTTTGCTTCCTATTTCCCTTCATGGTCAATTTTCAGAAGAAATGGGTCCTCATCAGAAACTAAGGAGGGGTTTTATGTTTTCCCATCACTGTGTCCACCAGATATCTCAAATTAAATGTCTGTGTAGGGTCTGCAGATTTGCTGTATTTGCTAAGGGGGGAAGCTCCCTCACCACTGTGTGAGCAGATGCCTAAGATGCTTACCAGTCTGTGAAACAGTCTGTGAGGCTACAAATAAATGTGGCACAAACGGGCTGATCACAAGGGCGGCAATACTGCTAAACAGCAACTCACTTTTATCTGCTCAATAAACAGAACACTAAGGTTTACATAAGACCAAATACTGATCATTGCTTAATGGTGTGGTTTTGTTGAACTACGCGCAGTATGTCTCTGGTTTTGGTACTTTGGTAGCTCTATGTGGCCACAGCCCACATCTCAGTGCTACATCTGGTCCGCTGGACACCCCGAGTCAGTCCCATTAGGCTACAGGTTCCTGCCTGGGGCTCTGCTGGAATGCAGAAGAGCCTCTGAGACCCCTTCTGCTGTTCTTGTTGGGGCGTTGACCTCTTCTTGTCCCCTAGACATAGGTTCAGTATCATTTTAATGGCCGCTGATATCCTATGCTATCATCTCCACAAATCTTCAAGACTATATTTTCTTTGGTTCCCCTGATGCCTGAAAAGAAACTGCACATCTCTTAGACTTCCATGATAACTTACTTGCATTCTGTGGTCCTAGGAATCACTGAGTGGCCTTCTGAATGGCCTGTTTTGTGCCCTGAATACAACAAACCCATCTCAGTGGCTGTACCCCTTCTTCAGGGTGGGCTGAGCACTGCGGCTGCTATTAACTAGTGACCAGCTTGAGCAATTTAGACCAAGGCTCCTTGATCCCTGATAATATACGTCTTGCAATTATCCCTTTAGAATCTACTCCTAGCACACTTTGCAGGGCTCATTACTTCACTCTCTGGTTTCAGGTAAGAAAGGAATCAATTTCCCAGTTAAATTCACTAGCAATACTGAGATTGGGAATAATATAGAAAAAACAAAAGCTCAGAGGTCTAACCAATCTGGGATTGAGTCTCCGTGACCTTGGATATCTACACACCTCCTTGACCTCTGTGTGCTCACGTGTGAACTGGGGAGAATGGATGCCTAGCTCACGGACGTGCTGCAAAGGTTCAATGAGGTAAGAAATACAAGGGACCAAATTAGTGCCTAAACCTATCATGGATGCTGAATAAATATCATTATCGGATGTTAGCATCTTTCATCAACACTCCCTATCCCTTTACTATGACCTTTGTATTCTTCACCTTCCTACCAAAAAGTACTGAGCATTTTTATTGTTTAATTTTTATTTTATCAAAAAACATCTTTTGACTCTCGCACTTAGCTATGGCAATGCTATCAAATGCTATTAAGAAATTCAATGCACATTTTAAAAATTTACTCTGTTTCATTCATATCAGGGTCTCACTAGCAGCGAGTATTATCAGTATCATCATTAGTACTGTCAGTGCCAAATTGCACCCTTTAAGGCTACACCATATTATCTGGAGAAAGATGTAAACTAAAAATCTTCCAAAATCATTATGTTTAAATTAAGATATTAGATAATATACCGTCAATACTCAAATTAAATTTCACTGTCTTCAGTAGGGCCAGAAATGCATTTTCCTATATTTTTCAATTATGTAACATAAAAATTGAAATATTTATGATGCAATCACAATCCAACTAAAGACCAAGCACAATTTAAAAACCCATGTTTATGTGCAGTGCCTTTCATCCCCTCCTCCCAAAAAAGGAAACACAAAGAACAAAACAACATGCCTCAAAGATCTTTTACTTCTTACATTTCACAGTCCTGGTTAACCCACATCCCAAGTATAAATTTCACAAGGATAACTGTAGTGACAACTTAGGGCCCTTGTGGGGAAAAACAGTAAAGGTATCATGTGCTTGTACCTCATCAAGATGTGAGGCTCCCGGAGGACTAAAGCATCCTGAAAGAAAACACTGTCAAGGACTTAAAAGTTTGTTTCTATCAGTGATAGTTATTACTGCTGTTTTCCAAATACTCCTGTCTCTCCATCTTCCTGGACCCTTTGTGGATGGGCGAGCCATGTGGCTCCATCTGTTCCTGTGAGTTATTAGTCATGTGAAAGTGTCTTTTAAAACCAGTACATTTAAATGCCAATGCAAGAACTTGTAGGAATTTTCCTTTGGAATTTTGACTGTTATGATCACTGCTCCTTGAGCCTGGGTCCCTGAGTGTCTGCATGGAGTAGATTCATCCCTGCTGACCAGCGGTGGGCATGTGTGAGTTGGGGAGAATACATATGTTCTATATTCAAGGAGAGGAGGGATATATGTATTATATATTCTATTTGACATTTATACAATATAAATATACATATATGGAGGTGGCCATGTCTGCCCTTTTCATTAACTGGCAATTTTGGAGAAAATACCCCTCTTCCCATCACTTATCCTCCACCTTTCACAACAGACTGAGAAATATAGGTGTCAGACTCTGGAGCACATTCCTAAGAAACTTGTCAGAGAAGTTAAGAGGTACAAAAAATTCTATGGACTGATACAAATTTACTCAAATTAATTTTAGACTCATCTATATGGTTTCTTAATCGCAATTTGTTTATCATTGTACCTGTTGAGAGATGTTTGGGTTGTTCCTAGTTTGAGTGAGGCTATATAGCAAATAGAACAGTTATGAACAACTCAAAGTTTCGTATGGACATATGATTTCATTTCTCTTTGGTAAATACCTAGGAGTGAAATCACTGGATCACATTGTAGATACATGGTTAAATTTTAAGAAACTGACAAACTTTCGCCAGAACAAATTTAACTTTTTGCATTCCCACCTGCAGTGCATGAGAGTTCTAGCTGTTCCACATCCTCACCAATATTTGTTCCGATCTTTTGTTTTAGCCATTCTAATAGGCATCTAATTATATCAAAATGTGGTTTTAATTTGCATTTCCCTAATATTAATGATGTTTAACATTTTTATTAGCTTATCTGTTATTCATATGTCTTCTTTGGTGAAGTGTCTTTTCAAATATATTGCCCTTTTTATCAGCTTATTAGTTTCTCATTGAGTTTTAGAAGTTCTTTATATATTCTGGATATAAGTTATTTATCAGATATATGCTTAGTACATATTTTATCCCATTCTCTGGCTTGTTTCTTCACTGTCTTAATAGTGCCTCTCTAAGACCAGTTTGAGGAAGTCCAGCTTACTATTTTTCTTTTATGGATTATAATTTGGTATTATGCCTAAAATATCTTTGATCCAAGGTCAAAAATTTTTTCTTGTGGTTTCTTCTAGAAGTTTTACAGTTTCAGCTTTTATATTCAGCTCTGTGATCTATTTTGAGTTCAATTGTGTATATGATTTGAGGTATGACTACCTACAACTTCCTCAAACAAAAATTATCTGAACCAAAGTGTCAATAGTGCTGAGATCGAGAAACACTGGCTCAGGAGATCACAGTAGTTTAACATGGCAGGTGCACCAGGTACGTGTGAGAGAATGTCAGGACACAAAGCTGGAATGCTGGGTAAGAATTAGATTTAGATTATCAAGGTTCTCTCACAGCATGCAAAGAAATTGTGTAGAGAAGGGGTGGAGGAAAAGACCAAGATCTAAATTGTGGGAAAACTACTACTGGAAATAGAGGACATATTAATTCATAGCATAAGTCAGAACATCAAATAATATTAAATCTCTATGCTAAAGCCATTCCCTCTGCAATTCTCTTTTCATTTTTCTTAATTATCTTACAGTAAATGTTATACTTTGCTAGCAACATGGCATTTAACACCTCAGTAGTATTTGCTATATTTTTAATAAGGAGCAATCTCCACTTTGTGTGTCATCAACAAACAGCATTTCCCAGCTAGAATTTAATAATATTGTCAAGTTTTCATTGGTTTTCTTCTAACTGCTTCATGCTGTTAATGGAAGTGAAAACGTTTTCCACCGATAGTGGTTACCAACAGTTGTGTTTTTTTAATGAATTTAAGTTAAAAAAGGGGAATTTCCCGAAAGAAAAATTTTAAGTAAAACAGTATTAGAGATGGTAGTGTGTGCAGTCATTGTAAAAACTATGAGATGGTTTAAAAATGAGTTTGGGAAATAATATTTAGAAATGGAAAATATTTAAATTAAGCAGGAAAATAACAGGATGAATTGCCATTTTAAAAAATTACCTTTCCTGTGGCATGAAGTATCTGTGGATGGGAGAAGTAGTAAATAAATACAGGCAAGGAGATTACACCATAACTCGTGCAGGAAACCTGAAAATGAACATAGAGTAGCTCCCCATCTGTAAGGGAACATTCCAAGACTTTGAATGGATGCCTGAAACCACAGATACTACCAAACTCTACAGATATGTTTCTCCCTATACACACATATCTGTGATAAAGTTTAATTTATAGATTATACACAATAAGAGATTAACAACAATAATAATAAAATATGAGGTGTGATCAAAAAATATGGTGAATGTTGAAAAAAAAGAAATTTATTACAGTAAAAGACACGTTGCCATGCATCCCCCTCAAAATACTCCCCCTCACTTCGAACACAGTTATCCCATCATTCTTGCCACTTTCTAAAGTAGTTCTGGAAGTCGTCTTTCATGAGTGTCTTTACTTCACCCTCCATCATGAGAATGCTCCGTGTCACACTGGTGACACTTCTGGTACAGCAATTTCTGTCAAACAAAAACATTATGGTGTGTTCTCATCTACCTTATTCACTGTATCTGGCACTGTGCAACTTCTGGCTCTTCCCCAAAGTCAAAAGGACCATAAAAGGAAAATGTTTTTAATGGATTCAGGACATTGAGGCAGCCACGGCAGCACAACTAAAGACCCTCATGAAAGAGGACTTCCAGAACTGCTTCAGAAAGTGGCAAGAACGATGGGGTAAGTGTGTTTGAAGCGAGGAGGAGTATTTTGAGGAGGATTGATGGCAATATGTCTTTTACTGTAATACTTTTTAATTTAAACGTTCACCATATTTTTTTATCATACCTTGTAGAACAATATAACAATACACAATAAAAGTTATGTGAATGGCTCTGGGGCGATTATTAAGTAAAACAAGGGTTATTTGAACGCAGCAATGGGATATTGCTATAGTCAATCTGATAACTGAGGTGGTTCTAAGTGACTAACAGGCAGGAATCATCTATAGGGTGGAAACACTGGACAAAGGATTGATTTACGTCCTGGGTGGGACCGAGTGCGATGGCATGAGATTTCATAATGCTACTCAGAAAAACGTGCAATTTCAAACTTACTTCAATTGCTTATTTCTGGAGTTCTCCTTTTAATATTTTCCAATCATAGTTGACCATGGGTGTCTGAAACCGCAGAATGCAAAACGTGAATAAATGGGGGTTTCTCTACTTAAGACATTTTAGCAGGTTAAAAAGATTGTGTCTCATAATTCAGACGGTACAAGAAAAAGAAGTTTCTGTGTGTGGGGGGGGGAAGGAATCCACTTTCTGAAAATAATTAACTATTGCTGTGATTATCTGAGTACAGGCAGCATGACTATCTGCCTGGGATGGTATTGAACTTCTGAATAAAGACATGCTACATACACCTGTCCAAATATACAAGTTTTGATAACTTAATGCCTAATTGTTTTATTCACCCATTAAATAATATCTTTGAGCACCTTCTATATGTGAAACACTGTGTTACATCTACAACACTGAAGAAAAGTAAAAGGAAATCTTCTCTTTCATAGCCAAAGAGAAAGGCAATTGACAGATCATTAGAAGTTGTGTGATAAAGCTCATTCATTATTGGAAGCGCGTGGGAGGTCACAACAGAAGGGTCAGAAAAGGGGCAGAGGAAAAAGGGAAAGTTCCGGAATTGAGCAGGGAAGGGCTAGAGGAAGCTGAATCTTGAAGAAGAGAGAAGTGATTGTGAATTAAAGAACTGTTATTGCAAGCAGAGGAACTAAAAAGGGTAAAGGTTCTGAGGCAAAAAGAAAGATTGTTTTGGTGAAATGAGGAAAAGCTAGGATGGCTGGAGGTGGTGGGAAGATGTCAAGAGCGGAAGGGGTGAGATGTGAGCGGTGAGGCGTGGCCAACTGATGAAATTTCTTGAAAGCCCTGTCAAAATTTTGGACATCATCTAAAAATTAATGGGAAGTCATTAAACAGTTTCGAGCCAAAAGGTGTTAACATTTTCACATTTTACATGTTCATCCAAATCTGTATAAGGACTGGTTTAAATGCTATTGATTTAGTTATTATATTTTTGGATATTTCAGAATATTATTCACAAAACTAGCTTTCAGAGTTCTAAATGACTGAACATCCAGTAATTATCATTTCTCAATTTATCTAATTTTAACTACAAATCACATTGATAATGCAGGCCTCAAAAATATTGTATATGAAATTTTGTATAATTTCAAGAAGAATAATAGCTACAATTTATAATACAGAATAACTAGAGTTTATAAAACAGAAAAGCATCCATGTTTACTCTTAAAAACGTTTTGAATGGGGATCCAGTTTCTCATACTAGGCATTTCACACGAGCTCAGTTAAATTTGAATTAAGATTTGCTGGGTTTTTTTTCATTGTACATTAAATATATTCCATTGGATTTAGCCTTTCCTTAGAATATGAGAGAAATTTAATCTAGTAAATTAATTATATTGCTATTTTCAGAATATAGCTCAGATGCAGTGCTTTTTAAGTTTTTCATGACATGCCATTATTCTATTTATTTTAACTTACATCAGTGTATTGTAGCTCATTACACCTGAGACTGCAGAGGTTCTATGTGAACTTCTAATGAACAAACTAATCACATCTCTAGGTTATACAATTTACCTTTCTCTTCCCGTTTAATTTTCAGTAGATGTTACGGTATTTTGCATCTTGTCTATCAAGACAGAAGCCATCTCTCTACATAATTGCTCTGTACTGAAGAGAACAGAAAAGATAAAGTGACCCCTGAACAGTAAATTTGCAATTAACCATAGAAATTAGCTGTAGAATGAGTTCCTATTGCCCTAGTTCCATAGCTTTCAAAAGATATTCCTGCTGCCTCCACAAAGGCGTAGCATTGGCTCTTTAAGAGAAGATATTAACTCATGTCAATGGGTAATTGCTGAAAATAAATTCTTGTTCATAGGAGAATTGAAGAAAAAAACTGAAACTTTTCAGGTGAACCATATACCTCTAATTCCCAAAATGTAGTTCTAAAAACAATAAATGAACCAACAACTATGACTGGAATCACTAATTCTAAGTCTTTTATGTCTAAGTTTATTAATGTCTCTCTGTAATGTCTGTACATTGTACACATTTTTGTAATCCTCTCACACTGCATTTTGCTTATTTCTGCATGTCCAGAGCCTTGGCTTCATGTCTCAATTAACCCCAACAAACATGTCCCAGAGAATGTTAGCATAGGGTTAATGTTTACACTCTACGTAACGAAACAGTAATGCAATTCTGAACATGAGCTAGGCATAAGAAGTTTGTACTCTGCCTTCCAATCAAAGCAACAATTCAATCCAGACAGCATCTGATAACCAATTAAAAACACATTTCTAAGAATCTTGCTTGAAATTGGAAACACATGAAATATACCATTTAAAATATTAGCCCAGGTACAATTAGCTCATGTTGTAGAGAGCCCCTCCAAACATCTAGGTGTTGAGAAAATTTCTCTTGGTAGAGATAGGAAAAAAAATTAAATAAAAAAAGATAGAGATAGGAAAAAATAAAGAGATCGGAAAAGGAAAGAAGGGAGGCAGGAAGGAAAGACGATATGCACCTAAAAAGAATCCACCATCCGTGAATAGCTACCATTGGTGAAGTTAGACTTAGCAATAATTCATTTAAGACAAGATTTCTCAATGCCAGTCATAGGCACTGCCCTCAGTTCTTCACTCCAAACTCTCAAGAACCTGATAGACTAATTGAGAAGATACAATATAGACGTAACACAAGGCAAAACTCTGCTTCACAAGAGTGATCTGTGAACCACCTATATCAGAATCAAGAGGGTAGTATATTTAAAGTGCAGATTACATGGCCAGTGACCACTCCAGACCTACTGAATTCTAATCTGCACCTCTCCCCAAGCCCCACCGCAAACATGCATTTTACTTAAGTCTTCTAGTTGTTACAAATGCTGCACTTTCAAATCTGAAAAGTCCCCAGAAAGAACATATGAAGTAATCTGAGGTAGATACAGGAATAATGCCTCAGAGATCAAAGAAGACAAATGACTACAACAAAGGGAATCCACAGAGACCTTGAATCTGCAGGAGTTACACGGAGGAGTCCTCTAATAGCACCAAACAATTAGTGTCAATAATGACAACATTTCAAAGTAAAAAAAGTTCTAGAGCAAGATAGTATCACTAGAGCAACCTGAATTCAAGATAATAAAATGTTATTTCATGCACTCAGCATTCAAAGTTTTACCAAAGAAAACAAAAGACTGCCCATTCTCTTTAATGAAAACCTTGCTAGTCTGAGAATTGTGTAGTTTGCAGAGATCTATTTTCAAAGGGCTGAGGATATTTTTTTCAACTATATATTTATCAAAACTCCAAATCCGATCTTATTATTAAAGGTTTTACTGGTACCATAGGATTTACTAATCCCTTTCAAAAAAGCATCCCTATTCCCACAGTACTGTCAATTTCCCCAAAGAGCCCTTTGGAAATGGATCAAATTATTAAATTTTATAAATTCATTTCAGAATGCATTAGTGGAACAGAAAAATATTTTAGGCAATCCTTATTTATGTTCAATATTTACAAATACGCCTGAAACCTGGACTAGGAATGAAACCTACGTGGAGAAAGGTATATTAAACTAACCAACCAGAAACCATATTCTGCTGGAACTGAGACTAAAAATATGTTCTAAAATATATGTTTAATTTTATCGTCATAGCGAGTAACAGCATTGAATATAATTGGATTGGTCCTATAGATGGAAATATTATTTTTTTCAAGGAAATGAATACCAATTACCAATACAGGTTACATGACCTACTGTCCTACCTTTAATAAGAAAGGCATATTAAAACAAAATTAAAAAAAAAAAAAACAAACCCTAATACATGAAGTAAAAGACTGATCCAATTGACATCTCAGATACCATTACAAATTAAAGAATGTTTATCCCTCTGGTGGGACAATTCTAGAAGAGATGGCTCACCCATGTACATTAACAAACAAATAAATCCTACCTGTCCCTACCCTCTACCATTGTGATAGCAATGAAACACTTTACCTTGCATTTATTTGAAAATGATTGATTTGCTTTCTTAAAGACTGGCTCTCTAACCCTCCAAGAGAAACGTTTCCCAGGCCTTCCACCTTTTCATTGCAGAAGTTGTTTTCATTCACATATCCTAGAAGAATACCAACTGCTCACTATGGTTCATACTGTCAATGAAACAGTGTTGTGCTAGCAGCAGCAGGCATAGAGTTCCTGACAATTAAAAAAAAAAAAAATCATGTAAATAAAACTAATAAACTGAGATCATTCCAGAAGAAAACCACCATGTAATTGAAGACAAGTTCAATAGCACGTTGAGACAAAAGCCCAGCGTCTCACAACTTCCATTCACAGTGATGGGAAGGGGTCCTATAGATGACACCCCTACCCCAAGTTTATCTAGTGTTACGCTTAAAACACTGTAAGCCAGATAAGCAAACAAGAGAAGAAATCTTCTTTTCTGTTTCAGTCTTTTAGGACTCTTATCTCTTCCTATCATGAAATATAAGAAACACACACTGATTACCTGGAGGGTAAATAAGATACCGTCTACTGATTTGGCAATAATTTTTTTCTACTTTTAAATAATCTATGAACTAATGGTTCAAAAAATACACAGTCTTCTCTGACCTCTTAATTTAAAAGTCTCTCCCTAAAATCCAGTCCACTGAAATCTTACTAATCACAAATTTAACTCTAAAAGAAGCATTGATTTAAAATCTGAACACTTCTCAACAATTTTTATGTATATTCATTCATTATTATCCATTATCAATTTTGGGGATGATTTTTCTAGGTTAATAAGAAGGCAAAAAGTATATAATCATTTTCATATGAACAAAAGCTATTAATATGTTCTGTATATCATAGTTTGCTTTCCTCAAAAGCCTCAATAAAATAATCTATATGTCCTATAATGGGAAACTGTTTAAATAAATTATGACACATTCATAAAATTCAACATTTTACAGCCTTCAGATATACCGATAATTTACATGGCTTAGGGAAATGCTTACAAAATAATATAAATATGACCTATGTTGTATTAATGCATATTTTTAGTTTATATATGGAGAAAAAAGAAAATGAAAAAAGAGGTAAGAGAGAAAAGACTAATCATTGGTATGGGGTTTTGTTTAGGATGGTGAAAATATTCTACACTTAGATCGTGGTTATGGTTGTACAAATCCATAATTAATAACCATTTAATTGTATGCCTTAAATATATGGATATTACAGTACGTGAATGGTATCTCAATAAAGATGTTAAAAATGTCAGGTAAGATTATTTTAATAATTTTATTAATATACAATTTATATAAAATACATATTTTAGGTACAAAGTTTGGTAAATTGTAACAAATACTTACACTAACAAAATCAGCATCTGTTTCTAGAAAACCCAACTTATAATATGGCTTAAATTCTCTTCCTATTTTATTTTGTTTTTCTTATGATTCTTCAATTTTTGTTTTATTTACAGCTGCATGAGTGACAAATAACAAAGCTCTGTGTTGTGTTTCTCCATAACTGATTCTAACAGTTGAAAACCATAAATTACTAAGAACACTGGGTAACCTTGATATACCAGATCCTAACTGAAAATACATTTTTTATCCATAGAGTAAATACCCAATAGGATATTTTTAACCAGCTATTAATTCTGCTTTATTAAGAACTCTAGTTTTTAAAACTTAAATAGCATAAACATTTGTGATAACCTCTCTATAACACTAGGAAAGTCCTGATTTTTTTTTTTTCTGTCTTTCCAGTGCAACTCAGAGAATTCCTTTCCCGGCATGGGTTCCCTCTTTGGCAAAAATATAAATTTAGGCCTTAACTATAACAAGACATTAACAAAAAAAAAAAAAGCTTTGGTGTTCTTTACTTTTTGACAAAGCTCAAGGTTAAACCTGGCCAATGCCTATGCTCAGATCACATTTCTCTGTGGGTGCTGAGAACTCAGCTTGGCAATCTAATCCTTATTTTCCAAGCATGCTTCCATCTCTGGATTTTGCTTTTCCCATCTCTCCTTCTTAGTCCCTTGGCTCAGGTCCTGGGCCCAGTCCTTGCTCCGATTCCTGGAGTGGGCGTTCCCTGATTTGGCAGTAAGGTCATGCATATGACATGGCAGTGAGTATTTATATTAATAAAAATTACTTATTAGGTCTCACTAGGTCATTTACAGTCACACTGATATGCAGAAAGAGAGATTTGAAAGAATCTAGTCGATGAAGATTATGCATAATACGTGCAGTATTGTTATATATTAATTAAGTAAATGTCCCTCCACCTTCAGCATTATTTAATATTACTAAACTCACTTAAATTGGTTCTCTAGCTCCAAGCACATCCTCTGCTTCATAATTAAAGTGCAGTCTCTCATCTCAGCTAAATCCAGGCCAGAAAAATCATAGAAAGTAACGTAGTAAAGGTCAGAGAAGATTCCAGAGCCCGAGAGGCAAAAAGAAGGAATATAAGACAATTATCAGAATTCCAGTCACAGTAAACAGGAAATACAGATAATTCAAACTCCCCAAGGGTTTGCAAGCTTTCTAATCACACTACACAAATGCATCCACACAAGCACACGTGTGTGCACACGCATGCACACATACACACTCAAAAGCACACATCAATACACAAACGCATTCTCTGTATTTCTTTAATATCAAGGAAACAAGTTTCCTGAATTAGCTCGAGAGAAAATAGGATACTCAGAGGTGTCAAGGAGAATAATAAGCAGGAGAAAAATGTATCTTGCATCTAAAACACAGCTTTTGTTCCTCCTGGAGGGATATCAAAGAGACAGAGAGAGAGACAGACAGACAGACAGAGAGAGAGGGAGAGAGACAGATCCCCCCTATGCAATCACCTTTCATACGGGCATAAAGAGTGCTCGGCGCCACCATTATTCCCTGCGTGCTGTTCTTTGGCACTAAATTACCACCTGAAATTCTCCTTTCCTTTCTTCTCCCTCTGCTGAAGCTCAGAGGTGAGTCTGGGTACTGCTGACGTGGCAGGTGTAATGCCGTCAGTGCAAATGCTTCTGCACAAGCCACTTAGCCACTGACCTTCACCCCTCCTCTGGAGGAGAAACATCTGGCAGCTTCATAGTCCAATATGGGTGAAGCATTGTGCACAGCGCTAGGCCTTCCCTCCTTCATGTCAGAAACCCCCTTAGCAAAAATTAATGAAGGAGGAAATGGGGCACGAGGAGGCCTAACTTACTGTTCTCTCCCAGACTGAGGATTTAAGGCTTGGAGTCCTATTAAGCATAAGCATCTTAAAGAGACATTTCCTGCCAGGTGTCATCATTTGTGTGGAACAGATTTACACAGGGACAATCTGATAGCCAGTTACAATAGAGTATCTTTATGTGCATGCCACAATATGGGCTAGACAGTGTTCTAAAACTGTTCTTTGTTCACGGCCATTTGCATATAAACCAAGTATTCCATTTCCTTGACTTTTGATTATTATTAACGAGCACACATAGCACACCTTTGCTACATACATTTCTAAATTTGGTATTTTAGCTTTTAAAAGTATGGGGCCATTTGAACTCAAATTATGAAAATTCCAGATGACCTTGAACATGAGGACCCCAAGTGGAGACCAGCTAATCTAAGACCAAATGAATCTGTGAAAACAATAGGATTTGAGCTACTACGTCTAGGTGGAAGCCTGGTAGGTGACAACGTGAGGTGATTAAAGTCATCAGGAAAAGGCCAAGAAAATGCAACATGTAAATGACAAACCCCCTTTCATCCGCCACCAACGGTTGGTCCTGCCTGACGTCAGTGCCTCTACCGTGCCATGGTCCAAGCTTTCACTATACACATACACAGCAGCTTGTTGGTTCACAAGTCAGCCTCACCGGTCTCCATAGCCCTGACTGTGACACCATCACACACTCACGTGCAAGGGGACTAACAAGCCCTGACAAATTCCAGGCACCTGCCTGACAATGTAAATGTTTTGGACTAAGTCAACGGATTCAAACCACTAAATCCCTCTAGCAGTCAAGGAAAGACTGTTGTCTCGCCTGCCCCCTACCACCACATGGGAAGCCCAGGATCATCTTGGACACTGAGCACAATTAGATGCAATACACGCTTAACACTGACTTTGTCCTTGGTCTTTCCCATTGAACAATGCACAGATTAGCAATGCAGGAGAGCTGTGGCACAGCCGCTGCCGTGTGTCTCCACAGCACCCATGACCTCTTCGAGCTCTGAGCCCCTCTGACTGATGACTCTGCCAAGTGGGGCCTTTGTATAAGTAAAGGCAGCAGCCTTGATGCAGAGGCGACCCCCAGGTATCGGCCTCATCCTCCCCAGGACATGCTTGCCAGGATTACTCTTGTGAAAAGTGGGTTTTAGCTTGCCACTGGGTTCTTCTGGAAACAAAATGCCTGACTTTGGTGTGGATTAACTTGGATTTAACAATTAACGAGGTAGGAAAGACCGAACAAGCCTCTCTTGTCAAATAGAGATATTACATTCAACAAAGCAGCTGGCCTGGCTCCCATATCTCCACTTTACTTTAAAAAAGTGGCTATAACAACCTTGGGAGCAATTTCAACCCCTACACCACTGCCTTATAAGAAGGCTGCTGTGTCTGCGGGGCCCTTGATTCACAGGGGAGAGCACCTAAATGTCTGGGCCTAACTCATTGATGATTTGGCTAAGTTGAGAGCTGCAGCACTCACTGGGCTTATGCATCTGTTCAACCTGACTGCTAACATGAAGAACAGAAGATGGAGTGGCCACTCTGCTCAGTGGACAGCACTCAGGGCATTCTCCTAGCTCTGGCCAATATTCACTTTGATGAAACTTGTTACAATTCCAGTGAAGTTTGGGCACTTGCCAAAGGCCCCATGTTTGGTCTGCCACTTGGAAAACTACAGACTGGCAGATTAATACGCGCATCGTTGGGGCCATGAACTGAGAAAACTAATCACAGTTACTGATCAAACCATCTGGATTCTTCATGCAAATGCCCAAGTTAAATGCCCTTTATCTGATGAGACCAACTGAACTCAAGCTGCTATTTGAGCCTGCATCACACAAAATACCATGATTTCTGCTGAGCACAGCAACACATCCTCCATCACAGACTGTTTCTGAGGGAGACACACTACTCCAGGCCAGACTTTTGTCTTCTGGAAAAGGCTGCCCACTTTGTCTCCTAGTGAGGGATGCCACATTGCATGGGGTACTGCTCCTGTCTGATCCTAGCAGTTTTACTACTTACCTCACACTTTATAGACTTACTCTCAGTATTATCAGCAGTGGCTTACCGCAGATGACACTTTTGCAGGTTATGGCACTGCTAGTCTGATCAGCCAACTCAGGCCCTATTTTTGTAGTGCACAAAACTAACCTGTGTTAAGTATCTGGCATAACAAAACACTTGCAATGTGATAGCAGTGCACATTTTATCACAAAATCCACACGGCAATGGACTTTCCACACTCTCAACCATCAACAGGTATCTCGGCATCTCTGCAAGCTTTTGGTGTTGTTGCTATTTCCATTATAGACATTCTAATATTTAAGTTAGCATACATCATTTTGTCTTTAGTTTGAATTTCCATAATGGCTTATAATGTTGAACATCACTTCATGTGTTTATTTGTCATCTGTACATCCTGTTAAGGGACACGCCGGTTCGTGACTTTTGCCCCTTTTCTAAATGCAGTACTTGTTTTTCCTTTCATTTTGTGCCTCTAGAGAGAGGCGCAAAAAGATCTTTATTTATCCTAGATACAAACACTTCATCAGGTATGTGGTGTTCAAATATTTTTTCCCCATTTCACTTTGTATTTTCATCCTCTTCACTGGGTCTTTTTGAGAGCAAAAATTTTATTCTTGGCGAGGTTATACTTATCTTTTTTTTTCTTTCCTTTTTGGGTCATGCTTTTGATGTCAAGCCTAAGAGCTCTTTGAACAGTCTTAGATCCTGATATCTTTCCTATTTTTATCTAAATCTTATAATTTTGCATATTATTGTACACATAAGTCCATGATCTATTTTTCATAAAAGTTTAGGTTGAGGTTATTTGTTTGCCTATGGATACCCAATTACTAGAGAACCGTTTATTAAAAGACTATCCTTACAATGAATGGTTTTCACACCTTTGTCAAAAAATCAGGAATATTTGTTTTGGTCTATTTCTGGATTCTCTATGATTTTTCTCTTCATGTATTGTTAGGCTGTATTGTTGGTGCCTACACATTTAGAATTATTAAATTTTCCTGGTGGATTAATCATTTTATAATTATTTTATGTCCCTGTATGCGTCCAGTAATTTGCTCTAAAGTAGACTTTGACCATAATATAATTGTCATGCCCCTTACACTTATCTCATTACTGCTATTCATTCTCATGGATACCCTCCAATCTCACATCAATACACCCTTACCCAGAGTAAATTATACCCTGGTCAACATTTATACAAACATACGGATTTATATTTTCTCATATTATTTTCTTGTATAATATATGTCTACTGTTGCTTGGCAAGATGTCAGAACATTAAAGGAATAAGTGTGTGCGTAGGTAAATCTCAAGTGATTCAGAAAGAATCTGCATCTTGAATAGCATCTCTGCATCACTGACATATGCTACCAATGATCTGCCTCATTTATCTTAGTCCTACAGAGAGGATATCTCACTCGAGGCAAGTCTGTGTTGGGAAAGAATGGTTATCACACTGGGATAGTTGTTTTTTTTATCACGATAACACAGAAGCTCACCCAAAATGACCAGTCTACAATTCAACAATTAAGTAATTAACAATTAAGTAATTAACAATTAAGTAATTAAGTAATTCAACAATTAAGGTAGAAGCCACAAAGGCTATAGTTGGGAAAGCCAAAGGTAGGGCTCAATATTTCAACTAGTAATTAGTAATAATAGATCCAGGAGAAATGATAACTCATATTTATATAATAATTTAGAGCTTGGGAAACTTCTTACATCTTTCCAATAAATCTTTCATTATTGACGTTTTACAGATATGGGAAATTAATCTTAGCGGAATTGAATAACCTGTTGTATCACATAAGATTATAACCTAAGCCCAAAACTGGACTGCCGATCTACTGAATGTCAACTCTATACTGATACACAAGAGAGAAGAGAGAAGTCCCATCTTTGGCCCTATCTCCCCCCAACCCCTGCTGATTTTACTGCTTCATGAAGGTAATGAAGAGCTGTCACTACATTTATAGATGTCTTCCTTGAAACAGCATGAGCAAATGTAATTTGGTACATCCTTCTTACTACTAAATATGCAGATAGGCAAAGGTCAAAATAAAAAGTGATAAAGATTATGTGTGAATAAATTCTTAGAGGTAAACAGCTTTATATATCTTTAACAGTCTCAACTCAAAAGTTTACTTAAAATGTGTCTGCCATATCATAAAGTTTCACGTTGCTAAACTTCTGCCCTTGCCCAGCTAAGTGGTTAAAAAAGGAAGATGACTTAAAATGTCTTTTGAGAAGGACCATACATAGATGTTGCACTGTTTAGCATTTTTAAAATGCAGTATATTCTTAACTAGTGTATTCCATAAAATATTGTAGTCTCTAAAATTTACATTATAGCCTGAGGAAAAGCCTTTACTAGCTGAAAAAGTTTAAGACTGTCCTGAAGTCTTATTCATTTTAAAGGGAGTGATTCTGTTTCCCAAAAACACGTCAACATTTTTACATCATATGCTAGCAGAATTTTTCCCAGTAGTGGTTCAACATGTGTACAAATACTATCAACGTGCATAACATTTAAAAATCAATTGTGTGTTCATAGGATATTACAATATTAAACAACGGTACCCTAATTTTATGTGCATCTGCCCTTCAAAGTAGAACGTGAACATTTTCAAAGTTATAACAAGTCAAGTGTTAGCACCAGGCAGTGCTTTCCCATCTTAAAGTAATAGTTTAGATGAGGATGGCTTTACCACTATTAGCAAAACATCTGTTGGAGGTTCAGCAATTAAAACAAATAGTTTCCTCTCTAACTGTTTTAATGTGAAATGAACACTGCATTATTAAGAGAAGCTCAGGCCATAACAGGTTCGAAGCTGAAGGAGGAAGAAGAGGCCAAGTATGGGCAAGAAGACTCTGTTATGAGCTGCTTGGAACTAAGGTACCCTCTGCCATTGAAACACAGTCAGGGTCAAGACAAAACAGATCGAAGCTCTCCCATGAGATTGCTACTTTAGACAATAAGAAAACAATTATCTCTCTTAAAAGAGGAAAATGAGCTGATGTAGCCCTTTTCCCTGTTTCTCAATAAACTCTGAGTAACCCCGTAATGATGGATGTGTTAGTGATGACATAAACCCTTCTGAATTTAACATCCTCTTTGAGGTGATCCTCTCTCTCAGGCTTAATGATCCAAAAATGTATTTCATAAATTCCTCATCCTGAATCAGCACTTGATTAAATTGTATCAATGATGTCATTCAATTATCTCAAATAATTTAAATCATTCTTCTAATAATGTAACATATAAAGGTAATCACTATTAAAAGGTCTCATTTAAATCTTTTTCCAAGACCCGTTCTATTAGCACAAGGAAAACGAGGACTTTATTCTGCAATGTAACAATAGACTGAGACATGAGCTAGATTTCCGGCATATCCACAGCACATAGTGGAAAGTCCTTGGAAGTTGTAATGCACATCTAAGTTGGCAATTTAAAATCTTCTGACCTCTTTGTGACTTTCCTGAAGTGAGCTCCTTCAATGAGACCAATGACAAGAGAAATGGTCCATGCTGGATTGATATTAAGGCTCACCTCTTTTCAATTCTTTTTTCAGTAGTCTCAGAGGAGGGAAAGGATCAGACATGCTCCCTTAATTTTGTTTCCTGGCAATTAACTCCCAGAATAACACCAAATAATTACAACCATAACATTGCAGAGAAAGTTAAGAGTAACAGTAAATGTTGCTAAGCTGTGAACTTTGACAAACAAGCCCCTGTAAATGGTGCCAGGCTGAGGGCCCTGCACCTGATAACGTGTTCTGCATTGGTACTCAGAAGATGTGGGGAAGAGAGGACAGCTCATCGGGTTGCAGGAAATCTCACTGCTTGAGGAACAACAGTTTGGAAGTCAGGAGCGGGAGAAATAACACACAGAAAGAATTCATTAAGAGTGAAACCAGCAGTACCCCAAGTGAAATATCTATGTATTTACCTATCTGTCTATTTCTCTATTTGTTTTTTGAGGGAGAGAGAAAAAAATGAGTAATTTCGTATTGTTCACCCCAAGGGTGCACAGCAGAATGGTCCCGAGTTTGGGCTAAGAAGTAGAAAGAGAAACACTGCGTTCAGCAAGCTGATGACTGAGTATCTCCAGGTCCCTGGTGGCCCTCAAAGTCCCTCAGACACTGTCAGCCAGAAAGACCAACCCCACCCACACTGGTGCAGGTAGTCTCATCTATATTCTTTACTAGTGACGATATAAAAGTGGTAAGTGTTTTGACTTCAGGCTTATTCCATTCCCTTTCAATTATCGCTCTTCCTCCTACTTCACTGGTCAACTACGTCTCAATCTCTTTTTGGTTCTCTTCTGCTCTGTGACCTCTTCATGAAAGATACCAAGACTTAGTCATTAGCCCTTTTCTCTTCCCTCTCAGTCATTCTCTTTGTGACAGACTCTATTTTTTGGCATCATCTTCCTATCCACGGTGTGTTTTCCATATGACTCCCCTCTTTGTAGATACATCTCTCTTTTAGCTGGGTTCAGACCATGTGACTGAGTCAGACTTGTGAATTTGAGCAAACGCAATTTAAAACATTTCCAGGCCTGCTTTGTGAAAACATCATCAAGATCCTATGACCCGTCTTTTCTCTGCTGTCTTGATGTTGTAGACCATGTGTTCCAAATGGTATAATTCCCAGGTGGAGATGAGCAGTCCAAACAATTTGCGAACTGTCGTGATTCAAGCAAGATATAAGCCTTTATTGTGTTTAGCCTCTAGCAGAACTTCCAAATCTTTATTAGGCTGAGCTAGTCACAATAATTCCCAGCTGGATTAGATTGTAAGTCCCATAGCATTCCCTAAGTCCCTAGGGGATCTGCCATCGTTCAATGGAGCAAGAAAATGTCTTTGAACTAGCTTAAGTATTCCTTTTCCCCATCTATTTCAAAAGGGTTCAAATGCCTTAAGAAATCCATGCAAGTGAAAACTAATATCTAGTTTGCAATTTCATTTGTTTATTAAGTTTCCTTCATCTTCATAAACTTACAGAGGGCATAGTTTAACTCTGTTACGTACCTTCTAATAAAAACATAAATTGTTTGAAACAATACATTATTACCTCAGAGATTTCCATTTTCCTCTATTTTTGTTGTATTACTCTACAAACACATTTCATGTATGAATAACGTCAGTCTCTTGGTATAAGAGCTAATACCTGGGTAATAATGTTAACCATGGGCCCTTGGTTCAGGATTAAGCTGCTGAATTTCAGGTGCAGATAGACATTTTACTACAGGTCCCAAATTAAAGGTGAGAACCCACAAAACAAGTTACCTGAAAAAAGCTGAAGCATCTTGAGGGCTAATCCAAGTACAGAGTCAAAATTGATTGTTCATTAGTCTGACAACTCCTATAAATAAAGATAGAGACTTAAAATCTCTCCTGAAATCTTTTAAAGAATAACAATGGGGAATGGAATTCCATAGTAATCCAGCAGATGGAACTTTCATCATCTTTTTTCCTCTTTTTTTCCTCTTTCTCCACTTCCATTTCTGCATGTTAGTGTGTATTAAAATTCCAAATTTCCCCCAAATCTTCCTGTCATATTCTTTAAATTTCACCATAAAGAACACTCTCCTTCCTCCCACTTTCTTTCCTGTGCTAACATATTTCTGTGTAGAACATATTATTTACTTAGCTGTCTTCAATATATATATATTTACTTATCACCAATATTTGGTATTCAAAGGGACAATGTAAGATTGATCCAACAAGAAATACATATTTCCCCACTTTGGCCCCAAAATACAACTGTAATTTTTTTTCCCCCTAGATTAGGAATACCCTCGTCTTGCAAGTGGTACCAACCCCTCCCACTTCTACTATGCCAAGACTCCCAAACACAACACTGTGGTACCAAACAGCCAGTCTGGTTTTACTGTCTCACAACCAGATAATTCTAACCCCTATGAAAACCTGGCTACTCCAAAATAAGCACTGTGAAATTTGCCCTGCAGCTAAAGTAAACATCTGATAGAAGCTTTATGGACACTTCATGTCCCCATGTGTTGAAGCCTTAACATGGGTATGTGTTGGTATTTGGAGATGGGGTATTTGGAGGGTAAATAGGTTTAGATGAGATCATAAGGGTAACCCAGGAAGGTTTTGGCACCTTTATAAAAAGAGAAAGAGATACCAAAGCTCTATCTCCACCATGTGAACATGCAGAGAGAAGGGGCGATCATCTGCAAGAGAGCCCTCACTAATAACCAAACCTGCTGGCACCTTGATCTTAGAATTTCTAGCCTCCAAAACTGTGAGAAATGAATGTTTATTGTTTAAGCCATGCCCTGCCACCTGTCCCCATCCAAGGTATTTTATAACAACAGCCTGAGCAGACTAAGACAGAAGCTGTTGAAATCATACTGTTCCAACACCATTCAAACTATTGATGTCATCTGTCAGATCATATGGAATGTGGCTGGGATAAAGCCTTAGCTTGTTCTCTGGCACAAACCTTAGTGCAGATCTTTTTCTCTAACATAAAAGTTTTTAAACCTACAGTGTAGGACCAATCAGTAGTCACATACTCACCTAAGGGAGTCCTATACCAATATTTACCATGCATCTACTGCTCTGGGACACAACATGGCCAGTAGTACATCTGATTTTGGACAGATGCTGGTGTCTACAACTTTACAGACTAAGTGCCATGATCTCATTTCAAATACTCAGTAAAAATTTTAGCTCACAGTGTGACCTTCAAGTATTACATGGCAATAGTTTAGAAACGACTACGCTCAAGGAATCCAAAGTCAATAGTTTAATTTGCTGGTATTGTGGGTAACTAATCACACTTTTAACATTTATTTTGGAATTTTAATATAAAAAGGAACAGTATACCTAATCTATTCAATTTTGCCTATATCAATCAACTGACAGACATAATTAAATTACCATAAGATATTCATTATCTTAGATTACGGAAAAACCATAGGTAATAATGCTCATTTTTAATCATAGATGTATTTTTCATTTAGAAGCAAATGTTCTTATATTATATTTATAATGTTCAAACACTTATAAATAGAACAAGGATTTTTAATGCCATTTTCTTGATTATTTTATAGTTATTAAGTATGGCTATTAGCTGTGTTCAAAAATTAGGATTATGTTTCTATGCTTCTAACTCTAGATATTATTTCCTGGCTGTATTGAACAGAATCAGTTAAGTTTTATATATAATAAAGTATATATATATATATATATGTATATATATATATATATATATATATATATATATATATATATATATATATATACTTTAAATACATAATAAATCAGTCTGTTTTAAGAACAAAAAACGCCATAAAAATGATTTATCGAAACATTTCTTCATATTTTCCAATGATTCTAGAGTTCTCAACAACTTCTATATCATGATTTTCCAGGAGCTAAATGATACTGCGATATCTGAGATGCCAATATATTGAAATTATAAGTGTCAGCAAAGCAGTCAAATTTGGATCCTCTTTATATATGAGTATTTTTCACCCCAATGTTTAATTTATCCTCAGAATAATCCTGAGAATTCACTGTTTTTACCTAAGAATTAAGCACTGAAAATATTACTGTTTTAATAATTTCCTCATTTTCCCAACAGTCTCAAAACCTGTATTTTCTTCAATATTTCTGTTTTTCTTTCCATTTTCTAGTCAAGAAAACTGATTGAGAAAGCTTTACATTCAATTATGCTCGTAGTTTATTTTGAATTAATAATATTTCTGTATGCTCTTATCTCTTACAATGATCCCGGAAGGATAAGTCACTCAAATATGCCTTATTTCCGGGATGAGTCCATTATGTTTACCACAGGGCTCACACAATCTTTATAAATCAGATAGCTCCTAAGAAAGAAACCTAAATTTGTAGGTTATTTCCATCAATTTGAAAATGACAAGCTGAGAGAAGTTTGAAAATTAATGAGTTGGAAGACTAATACGGTTTAAAATTTAAAAAAAAAACTCAAGAATACTGATTCTTATGTAAATGTTTTCAGTTTCATTAATTTGAAACTCTACTTTTGGTATTAAAGATAGCACTTTTTAACATATTAATATTTCATATTGTTTACAGTCCTTCTGAGAATTGTTTTCTAATTACATTGATTTGGGAGATAAAGGAAAGCTAGTTTTGATAATTTTGAGAACCTAACCCATTTTACTTTTAGTTTATACGTTGAGAGTTGTCTTCATTATTTATCCTTGCAAGCTCAAATATTAGCTAACAGAATCAGTAACAAGTAACCTAGATGTAAACTAACATTAGTTCAGCTTAGATACACAAACATAAGTAGTTTAAAATGGATTAGTAATAACAGAATAAATGAAGCTGTGATATAAATACAGAATATTGTTTTTGAAAATTCCATCTATAGAATGAACAATAAAATTGATATTATTGTCTTCATCTCAGTATACAGAAATCCATTTCATATCTACTGCGGGTAGGGATGGCCAATAGAAATTTAGAGATTTGTAACAATTGTTATTTTTCAGAAAACACAGAATTTTTTTAATTCACTTGCATAATAAAGAAAAATGTCTATCATTGAGGTTAATGTGATGTAGTTCTTATAAACATTTGATTCTAAGGAAAAAATTTTATTTTGTTGTAAAAAGTTTCATGTTTGACAATTTTTTACTCTCTTACCCAAGAGTCTGGTCCTACCATAAATCTTTACTATTTAACAGGATATGTCAATTACAACTATGTTACCAGCTATGAATGTTCTGATATAAATTATATATGAGTGTTTTCCATATAAATATGTAAATAAATCTTTTATAAATATGTTTGCACTGCATCTACAAGGATTAACAAGAATTAAAAATATATCCTGTAGATTAGAAAGTTATTCAACTCTAATTCTTTATCTAAATTTATATTATTCATTTAAAAAGATGGGTATTTAAACATCATTCAGTTTTCAAATTGTCTTAAGGGCCAAATTATATACAAATAAAATCCTGTGACAACACTCATGATAATGAATGAGTTCAGATTTAAAATAATTCACAATTGGCTGCCAGATCCTGTGCAGCCAAGCCTGAACCATTTATTTAAAAGTACAATAATACTATCCTGTATTTTAAGCAATTGAATTGTTTCAGATTCTAATTATGTGTTACCTGTTACAGTGTTTCACTGTCATATATGATGTGTGTGTGTGTTGATATTTTCATTGCACATAAATGCCTTAAAATAAATTATTTCTAAAATCTTTTTCAGACAGTTAAAATATGCAATGATTAAGAAGACAAATGATAAAGGAACATTTTGGGAAACAGGTATTTAAAGAATAATTCCGGTTACATAATGATGCAGTTAAATCTGGTGATATTCTCAAATTTAGTTTCCCCAGTTTCACATCAATGTTATGTACTTCTGTCACTTTATCTACTTTTAATAATTCAGGTACAGGACATCTTCTGTAACTTATTTTCCTGGTAGTATGCTACTCCCTTTTACTTAATGGCACAGAAGCCCAAATGACCTGAAAGTTACTTCATAAAAGGCAACATGGTATAGAAGAAAGTTTTTACTCCCCACTTTGATGCTTAATACTTGCTTTAGTCATGGACTGCCCTGAGATTTGCTACACATGTGAAAATCAAATACTGTATTTTGCCGTATATAATGTGCTCCCATGTATAATGCACACCCATGTTTTTGGCCCCAACTTTCAGGGAAAAAAATCTTTTGTATTAACTTTTTAATTCAAATTTTTATTTGTTTATGTTTAGGCACTTGTTTTTTTGGTATTACAAAGGAATGTTAGCATTTATTTATTATTACACTTTTAACTCATAAGCATAAACAAAAGAATTAAAAACATTTATATAGATATGGAATTATTACTACCCATGTATTATGCACATCCTTATTTTTCCCTCAAATATGTGGGCAAAAAAATGTGCATTATACACAGCAAAATACGGTAATAAACCTGCCCTAATTCACTGGGCTAAATTAAAAAATTAATGACCATGAAAATTTGAGAGACCAGCCTTTGTTTGAACTATATTTTATTTTTCTATCAAAACCATCATCCAACAAAACATTTTTAAGTACTTGCTTAAGTTCCAAACACGGGGTTCTGTGTTATGCCTGTAAGTGAATACAGCACTTGAAGAATCTGCCTTACAAAGCAGGTAAGCTTGTGGCCAGTGTCACTCAGGCCCATACTTAATGTTGAAACCACAGGAAATATAAACTGAATGTGTTATATGTGTAGCTATAGTTCTGATAAAACACATTTTGATTGCACAAATTAGATCCCATGTGATTGTTTACATAGATTATGTGTCAGTTTAAGTTGAGCATTGGGTTGGTCTGCAAACAATGTGAAACTAGGACAGTTTACGTAGACTTTGTAATGCCCCTCAGTGTGCCTGCTCGTTAGTGCACAGAGGCTCCGTCCACACAGACGCACAGCTGGCTGTCACTTCTGGCACCTGGCACTTTCTCCTGTGCTCAGAGTTCTATCTCCATCTGAGTTCTCTCAGAGCTCAGACGCTACTGTTTTGACTTTAAACTTCAATGCAGTTTAAAGCGCCTGAAACAGCATTCAGACATGCGGAGGTACCTGGCTAGACTCTTCTAGTTACTTGCTGATGAACCAATAATGGCTTGCAGTGATATTCTGGATATAAAGGTGCATAGATTTTGAATGGTCTGGCCCTATTTACCCATGAGAGTTGTTATCATAGAACGTGTGATTCATTTTTTCAGGAAAGCGTATACTCCTTTATAGCAAAAACTTCGATTTTCTCAATTTGGAGTACCTTCATTAGAAAAAATGTGTAAGTGTACTATCAAGAATGTAATTAAATTTATTTTTAAAACAAAGAAGAATGAGCTATATAAATAACAAACAATTGCTACTTGTTGTCTTAGGCAGATTTGTAAAAAGCAATGACGCTCTAGGTCTTGGGGTTGAATAACCTATGAAAGGTCCTGTTGACAGTGGAAAACAGCTTAGTAGCAGTCTGTGGGTAAGAGTCTAGTCACCGTGGGTCGTCACAAAGGTCAAAAACAAAAAAGGAACACGGGAGCAGGATCTTCTGGAGATGAGGCACGTGGTGAGCTGATGCGAAACAAAAGCTGAGGGCCAGGAAAGTATCTGTAAGTCTGGGTAACAAGAAGATGGAACTAAGAAAGGAGCACAGGATCTAGAGACATGTGACACTCGTTCTCCTTTCACCAAATTGTTCTCCTTTCACCAAAACTCTTCTCCACCAAATTCTTTAGACTTAAGTCGCTCCATGTTCAGCTCCAGGAGCTCTAGGCTTCCGGCTCATAACTAAGTCTCTCTTGACATTCCACATGTCACCTGCTCAGTTACGTTCATACTGCTAAAAAAAAATGTTTGTATGCTACCTGGGTAACAAGCATATGGCAATTCTGTACTGACATGCACACCACAGCCACTGAACATGGGACCAGGTGGAGATACAGATACCAGAGAGAAACTTTATGCACTGACTTTCAAAGGAGGACTGGGGAACGCCACCAGAGGATAAGAGAGATGAGGAAAGTATTCTCGGAGTTAAGACTCTCTCATAGATGGTGAGAGAGCAAAGTATCAACAGAGTAAAATACAACATTTCAGAAAAGCTTTACAGGAGATCAGCATTCTCCATGTGTTTAACAATCAGGTGTGTATTTCTCAGGAGGTTTAACACATGGGAATCAGTCACAGGAGTGAGTAAATTGAACTACTGGAAAATAAGACCTAACCAGAAAATAAGCCCTAGCCTGATTTTTCAGGACAACATCCCCTGAACATAAGACCTAATGCATCTTTTGGAGCAAAAATTAATATAAGACCCGGACTTATTTTCGGGGAAACACGGTAAGGATTCAATTTACATCAGAAAAACAGATAGTAAGCAAGAAATCTGAATCATAAAAATTATAGTACAGACTTTAGTTTCTGATATTTTATGATGTTATGATGTCACAGTTTAATTTGTAGGTTAGTTTGTTTCTCTTGTTGACTGAAGGCATAATTGATTCCTAGAGGGGATATTTCTTCTTTTGGCTGCACAATATCTAAATTCGCTTATATCCTATCTATTTGGAGGACATATGTAAAGCACATCTTACCTATGACCCCCACCCCTCTGGCAAAGGTTTTAAACATACACACACACACACACACACACACACACACAACATACACACATCAAAACCTACAGGTGATTTAAAACTGAAGCATACATTCTTATAAATAAGGCATGTTAACTACTGAGTAACATTTGTCATGTATTTCATCTTTCTCTGGACTTCCTCTAGGGAAATTCATTTCTATTGTCCTAGGGTAGGTAATACTGAACTACACTGGAAGGCACCCATATTCTACTCAGGGTCTGTTGCTTCCAGTGAGACAAATTACCCAGCCAATTTCACTGAACAACATTTCCTCCTACGGGTCCTTACCTCCTGCTGACAAGCACTGCCGAATCTCACTGACTACTAAGGACTCTGTGAGGTGGCGGAGTCCTAGTACTTCTAAAGTAAAATTCTTCCCGCTAGGATCTTCAGTCTAAATCACAGAAAGTCATGCACTGACAAGGGAACATATACTGTAGTGGGTACTGTGGTGTACCATGCAAACACTCAGCTTCAGGGCAAACACACCCATTCCCTGAGCAGCTAGGAATGTTGATGGGCTTTGCCCAAAGCAAAGTTCTTCCCCAGACACTTGCCTCAGTCAAAGGACCCTGCTCTGCATGAGGTTGTCATTCCTTCTTCCAGTAGGGCCCTCATTCAGTGCTAGCTTGAAGAACAGCTACAAAGCCCTGCTGCCTTTCTTCTAGTCACAACTCAAAGAAGTGTTATGGAGACACTGTCCAGAATCAAACAATTGTCCAGGATCAGACAAGTTCCCACTTTTCAATGTTTCAGAAGTTTGTGTAGAAATATTATTTCTTCCAAAAGTGTTTGGCAGCATTTCCCAGTGAGGCCACGTGAGCCTGGAGTTTGCTTCATAGAAAGGTTATTAACTACAAATCCAATTACTTTAGAATAACTCTACAGTTAAAAGTCACAGAGCTCACTTGGGTTCAAAAGTAGTGTTGTTTACATTCCAGTGTCCTACAGCTTTTAAATGTACAGGGCTCTTAGATTCATTTTTCATCTATACCTTATCCCATCATTCTGTTCTTGCATAGAAGGCAAATGTGTATAGTCGAATCAGAACTGGCAGGCAACTGATGCCATTCTATAATCCTATTCTTTTCCTTTAAAACTAAACTCTAGTCACTAGGTTAATATTGTCCGTCAGAATCTCTCTTTCTTTGGGAAAGTCCTATTTTAGACTTAATTTCCTGTGGGAAACAGAGACTGAGGCCAAACTCACAGGGTTCAATTGAGGGGCAGGGTTCAACTGAAAGGAACAAGAATGAGGGGAAAAGGAAAGTAGGGTGTGAACAGATAGGATGCTAAGTACGAAGCTGTATGTATTCGAACTGGATACATCATTTCAGGAAAATATAACCACTTTCTTAGTTATTCAGGATATGTTTAGGGTGACTATGTGCAACTGCTGTGTCTTACAGCAATCCATGAGTAGAGAGGAAAAGCAAAAACCCTTATCTTCCATATCCCTTGTCTTGGATTGATCCAAATTTTCCCCAGAGAGAGAAACCCTTTTCTAGACTGTATTTCTTAGACTTTCTGGGACTTATCTGAGATACACAGATAAGTTCAGTGTGTTCTGTCATGTTGGATCTGGAATCAGGAATTGTGTGGTTCCCTCCAAAACCCAGACACTGCCACCAGGAAGGCTGAGTCACAGATCCTGATAGGACACAAGGTTCCAATGGCAGGGTAAGATGAATGACCCTATAATGGCCCAAAGCATTTCTGGGCCTCTCATCCAGGTAGCAGGAAAAGTAACCAAGACTGAAATGGCATCCACAGTCAAGGACATCCGGAGGGAAAAGAAATCTTGATTGGGGCAAATTTACTGAGTGGCTTCTCATAAAATCAGGCTTCTTCTGAGTCCCAAACACCATCAATTCCTCTTACAGATTCCGGATACGTCTGCTCAGGAAATAGACAAAGCTACATAGTTTATGCTCAAGTTAGAAATTGCTGGCCAGAACCCTTTCTACAATGAGATCAGAACCCTACTGCTGATTTGAAGCACACAGCATAGTGCTCTAGTTTCTGTCCTTTGAAGCCCAGGAGAAAAGTTTTGTCAACTTACAAATAGAGAAACTTCTAACTAGATGATTAGAAGACAGGGTGGTATGGTGGCTTCATCATCTCAGATAAATTCAGAACAATGTGGCACCTTAGGTTTGTAATTGTAAAAACATTTGTATTAAGCTCTTCAACATTTGTATATGGCTCTTCAATGTTGCACTCTTCCATTCTTCAGAAGCTGATGTTTCCACAATTATTGAAGTACTTTCCAGGATTCTGAAATAATGATCAAGTTAACACTAAACAGCGCTTTTGCTTTCCTATTACTTATTCCACAGAAATTCTTTAGAAGAATATTCTCTAGGACTGCTTCTATCATCACTCTTTTTAGAATTGGCAGAGGGCCTACTGTATGGCAAACCCAAGTTTTTGACAAGAATAATACCATTTTCAATGCTGACATAGATGCATGTCCTCCATTAGGGGGAGCCACCAAAGCAGCACCTGAAAATACTATTCAGGGTAAAACATCTATGCGTCCTACACTGGGTGGGACAAAGGAGGAGTTTTCTTTGTCTAAACCTAATAACGTATCTTTTGGATAAAGATTCTCCCTAATTTAGATTTCTCTGAGTAGAATCTAATCTCTTTTGAACACTACAAAACTTCCTTTTAGAATTTAAGAATTTTGGAAAAGCATTCATTCCCCTCATTTAGTCTGGCTTCAGATGAAGTTTCTTTCTCTTTTTCAAAAGTAATATATATTAAAAAGGAGGGTGTAGACATAGACTTTTGCATTCATTTCCCCAATTCTTCATCTTTGCATAAATCTCTTGAGTGTTTAAATAAGTCATTTCCTATAGCACCTGTACAGCTGAAAACTAATTCTCACTGACTCAAACAGAAGTCATTACGGTAAGTGAAGTTTCACATCCATTTTAACAGCAGAGCGCCTGGCTGAGAACTCTCTTAAGGACATCTGTAACACACACGGCATCCTTCTCCCTTTAGACTCATCACGTCAGACCTAAGGCTCATGACCTTTGACTGTCACATAAAGCTATGAATATGCAATACAAACTGAAGCTCATGTGCCCCCAATGAATTAGGCTGTGAAACAATTTATTGTGCCTACCCAAAGATTCATTCTAAAGAAATAAAAAGACCAAGTCATAGCGAGTTCAATATTTCAAGTGGGGAAAAATATACCTAGTGATTGTTTCCTTCTTGATAAATGATGCAGAGCTGTGATATTGCCCCAACACACTTGATTCCAACATTTTGGAGAGTCTATAAACACTGCATAGAACATCTCCCATTCCACAACAAACCACCCTGAACCTTCACATCTCATTTAAGAATTTTGGAAAAGCATTCTTTCTCAAACACTTGTGCTTCCACTCACTCACTTCTCCAAAAACAAAAGCAGGATATATACGGAACACTATTTGTTGGAAGGTGACAGCTATATCCATTTATTTTTTGGGGGGGAGGGTTGCATCACTCTAATTTCTGTCATACACATAATTGTATAATTCAGTGAGAAATCATTAATTGACTTAAATGAACCTGCTGGGCCCAGGCACTCTGATGGCTATCACCATACCTAAAATCTATGGATCGCATCTGATTGCTTTGCAAACACTAACAAAAATGTCTACAAACAAACAAACAGCAGCCAGATAAAAAGCATTAATTGAATTGCATTCAACCTGACTTAATTAATCCTTCAACCAGCAGACATAAGGTGGTAAGCAGTTTTAATATATCTATTATTGTGAATGTAAATTGATGCAAGCAAACAAAGGGAAATAACAAACACATACACATAATTCAATTAACAGCCATTGTATCATATTGTTTAGATGAACTGCTTGTCAGAAATTGTTAATTATCCATAGCTCCAGAATATCAAATCAGGAAACATCTTCTAATTAACTATTGAACATAATTTTGATACTTCTGTATGACTTTGTGTTTATAAGTGACTAAAGTACAGGCATATGTTTTTATATTGCCCCCCACTAAGTTAAATTAATATGTATTACAGTCTTTATTTTAAAGATGAATCAATTTAGGAGCAAAGAAAACCAACTTGTGTAAAAAGTCTTAACTGATTACAAGACCTATGCTTCTCAACTCAGGATAATATCACCTGTTGCATATCACATTGGTAAGAAATAATTTTCCTTTTGTACCTCTTTTACTAGATTGTCTCTCTCCTGCACTTACGAAGACACTTTCCCAGGCTCTTTCTTTACTCTAAGATATTTTGCTCTTAGGCATCATACCTCCTGTGACCTTTCCATGATGATAACAGAGTTGGTACCCTCATATTTCATACAGGAGCTTACATCTTCATTCTTCCATCCTAAAACATGAGTACAATTTCCTCTGATTCCCTATAATTCTATCAGGTTAACCAATATAAGCAGACAGAGGAACTGTTGAAAAATTAAAACCTATCTCTATGTAGTTAGTCTAGAATTTTGAAAACAAAGCATTTTGTAAAACAAGAATAAATTCATAGTACTTCCTAGTGCTATTGTAGAAAGTAATATCATTATCAAATGTAAATTTTGTGGGCCATTTAAGCATGTTGTCCTCAGTTAACGCTTGCTATTGTTGTTGGTGTTTTCGTTATTAGGGCCTAACATGAGGTCAACCCATTCATCTGTATTCTGCTCGTTCATTAAAATTAGACATGTAAAACATATTCCAGGTCCCCCTAAAACTGTAGTTGAACATAGGGGAGATACACCAGATGAGACAGAAATAATATGTTTTAAAACATCTATGTGACATAATAATTATTGTTCAATTTTAAAATCGCTTAAGTATTACTTTTAAAAAGTAGTTGTGTCTTAGAAACCATAAAAGAAGACAATGGCTTCTATGCTTCTCCAGTTATGCTGCTAGAGACACTGAATACCAACCCATTTGCACCAGTTAATCTCCAGCCAACTCTAATTCTTCTTCTTCATTAATTTTAGTTACAGACTGTCAAGCCTCAGGTACCATGTTTAAGTTAGAAACAAAATTAAAACAATTGTAGGACAGAAAAAATCAAGAACTGTATGATTTCACTCATACTCATACGTGGAATATAAAACTGAAAGCAACAAATGAACAAGACAAACAAACAAGGAAAAACTCATAGACACAGACAACAGTTTAGTGGTTACAAGAGACTAAGGGAGAGTGGGAGGTAGAAGATGGTAAAGGGGGTCAAATACATGGTGATGGAAGGAGAACTGACTCTGGGTTGTGAACAAACAATGCAATATGTAGATGATATATTATAAAAGTGTACACTTGAAACCTGTATAATTTTACTAACCAATGTCACCCCAATAAATTTAGTAAAAAAAAAAAAAATTGTGGGGACAGAAAGACCTTCCTTGATATTCTAATTCTTGAATTCTAGGCATTTGTTTGTTTGCTTTCAAGACTCATCTGCTCCTCCCTACTTTTATTGAATCAATGGCTAACCTTGCAACAATCATGGAGATTAGGGGGCTAATAGATTTAGGAAAAGAGAAAAAGTTAATAATGTGTGTGGTTAAAAATATATAAGGAGAAAAATTTATTCATACACAATTGCTTGAATTTAGATTATTAAAGCCATTCTGGTAGGCATTTGGCTGTAAAATAGAAATTTAAAATACAAATGTGTTATAAGCAATGTGTTTACTTCTAGTAATCTAGCCTGTAGAAATACAGACACAAAAACAGTGTTTTCTTCTTATAAATGAGAACAATCTAACTCCAACTTGGGCAAAAAAGGAGATTCACTAATTTACCGAATTAAGCAATGAATAAAATAATCTGAAGAAAAGTAGAATGGTTGCCTTGGAAATATAAGAAATTAAGGATTAGAATGTTTCCAGTGTGTTCTCATGTTCTCACATGTTTTCTCTGCCCCCATCATCTCTATCTCTATGTCTATCTCTACCTCTATCTCTATCTCAATTCTCTCCTCATAGTCTGTGAAACATGAAGGAAAACATAGCCACCGGTAGATACCAATCCTTTCACATTGGAACACAAATTACTAGAGAAAAAAATGGGTAATTTAGAGCAAGTCCCCATAACTGCTTCAAACAATTGTGGCAAGGAAATCTGGGTCCTGTAAGAAAATCACTCTTTTCAAGTTTGATATTTATACAGGGATGGTGATGTACAAGAAATCCTATAAAAGAAGAAAGGAGGAAATTGGGCAGAATATATACATGTATTACAGATGTAATATGTGTATTATGTGTTATTATGTGATATAATATACATAAAATCAATACAAATGGATTGTAGTGCTATGAAAGATAAGCGAAAGCCTTCTATTAATAATATAAAATATCTCCATGAGTTTTTGATAAGAAAAGATTACTTACGTTGGGATGTGAAAATAACTACAAGGATTGAAAAATTAGACTTGAATTAAAAAAAAAAAAGACAACATAGACTTCATTAAAATAGGATCTTCTAATGTTTACATTTGAACTTTCACAATTTGGAAAATTCTACCATTTTTGCACTTTGATATATATGCAAAATAGCAAAAACCAGTACCACAGTGCTTATGGAAGGCAAGAATAAAACATGAACATCAACAAGCTTGAACTAGTGGGAATCATCAACTGAAAGTAATAATGTTGTAACTCCTGGTGTTGCATGAAAGCGAAGTAAAGCAACTGAATGGAGAAAAATGCTTTTGTTTCCAATGACCCTGCTTTAGAAACATCACTTGTGATGGAACAACCTTGGGAGAAGCTGGCCCCACCTTGGCTAACAGAATTGGACCTACGTCATGGTGAGGGGCTGCCCTTGCTCACATACTCTCTGCTTGGACAATGCTTGGTAGTTCAACCATACCCTTTCTTGTGATAACTGGCTGAACTGGGGAAATAAGCATTTCTCAAGCCATTTTTCCAAGAGGAGTCACCCAATCCACATCTATCCGCAGCCACCTCCATCTTGAAGGACAGTGCTGGGGCCATGAAATTATGCTACCTGCTATGGGTACAAGAATTGTTTTGCCCCTAGTTGCACTAGGGGAAGAACAGTTAGCTTCTCAACACCCTGCATTTATTCACCACACTATAATAAACAAGCTTCTTTTTAGGAGACTGATTCTAAGGGCTTAATTCTCAAGGCCTATATTGCTGAGTTAAAGATAAATTGAAAAACTATATCCACTGTCTATTATTCCTCTATTCTAAATTACTCAATGGGCAACCTAAAGAGCCTCTACTAATTATTATTTAATAATTAAAATAACTACAGATGATAGGAACAAGCATTGAACCACTGAAAGATTACGTAAAGAAACCAAAATGCTTGAAAGTCAGGTATCAAAGCCAGGATTTGAACACAGGTTTAATAGACGTTAGTCCCTTATTTTCATTACTATTCTTCTGAAACCCCCTTTTGTATTGTCTTATACAACTTCTCATACCCTGTTTCCCCGAAAATAAGACCTAGCTGGACAATCAGCACTAATGCGTCTTTTGGAGCAAAAATTAATGTAAGACCAGGTCTTATATAAGACCCAATCTTATATGATAGTAAAATAGAACGGGTCTTATGTTAATTTTTGCTCCAAAAGATGCATTAGAGCTAATTGTCCGGCTAGGTCTTATTTTCGGGGAAACATGGTACATCTAGGAAAATGAATAAAAAGTTATCCATACTTGTTCCAAATAACTAAACTTTACATTATGAAATAAACACTTGTAATATATTAATATTTTTTTAATATTTGTGTATGGTTCTATACACAGGTGATTTATAAGGCATATAAAATTAAATGATTATGTGTCTGAAGAAAGTCACAAAATTAAATGATTGCTTATTTATATTTAATATTTTATAGATTTTTTTAAAGACACTATGGAGTCTATCAAACTCTCCCTCATAATCTGAAATCAAGCACCCCTCAGGTTTCTTTATTCCCATAGGAGATGATTGAGACCCTATACTTTCTAAGATTCTTATATTTGTTTTTTATAGGTTTATCTTCTGGCTATTAAGCTATTCATTACTATTCTCAGTGGGTAGCCTATAGGTCACCTCTTTCTAATATTCTATGCAGCCTGAAATCTTGTATAATCTTAATTATTAGACTTGTGTATAAACACAATTATTAGACTTGTATATAAACTGAGATAAAACAATATATGTGTGAATATCTGAGAGGTACTTCTATTAGGACAAAAGAGAGTTCTATTTTGTGTGAGAATTAGTGTTACTGACTTAAAGTCCTCATTTTTACTTCTTCCAGATATCTGAGTTTGTTAGTAATGCACAAAAGTAATAGACCATTGAAAAATGAAAGCAAATTGCAACGAGATTTGAAAAGAAAACTGTTGGAAGTTCTCAAATATTCATAAAGAATACATTCAAGTATTGATGTAATTTTAGAAATCTCTAGAAGTTACCTCCCGTTTGTGAGCAAAGTACTCTGTACAAAATATAGAGTGGACTGCACGACTGTGTTTCTAAGGAAAGGATAATCAAGTATTTCCTTCAAATATCAGTCAAATCTGGTAGTCAGAGTTTGTTCTGCAGGAGGAAAGGAAAGGCTCTTCGCTCCAGAAAAATGTCTCTCCATCTGCTTCTGTCACTCCCCATTCCTTTTTTTCATTTTATCAAAATGGAGAAAACTTTAACTTATCTTTTCAGAACATAGAGTATTTGAAGACATATATACTCATGTGTAGAAACCATCTGAATGTATTGGCCTCCTTCCAAGGGATGACCCTGCCAACTGTCTGCCTTTGTGTGATAAGAAGTTCCAAGAAGGCCTTAAATAGAAAGCCATGTTCTCTTTCCTCTCCTTTCCCATAGAAAATGGAGTAGGGATAAACTGACCCAAGCCTACCATCCCCAGAAAGATATTCTTCACTATGTTTTTATCCATTTGAACACATAAGGATGCTGGCAATGTCATCGGTTTCCAGGATTATACAGGCAACCAGAGGATTATACCTTTTCAAAACTGAGATTTAAACCTTAAAGGAAAAACAGGCCCATGTCAGCCTCCAACCCAAGGCATGTGCCTCAAGCTGCTCGCTAGAATTTGGTGCTTACCCAGTCGACAATAAAACGGCATGTTGACCTTCACTCATTCCTCCTATTCCTTATATAAAGCTCCCTTGGAGATTTCATTGCAAGACAGGTGATCGGCAGGACAAGATTTGAGAAGTTGTTCATTCTTTAAGCAAGTACCATCAAACATATAACATATTCAAACCCCAACCTTGCTTCAAAAACCTCTAATGTATATAAGAACTGCTTTACTGAGTATCCACCACTGTGTTAGTAAAAATAATAATGAGTATGGATAGGTTGAGAGGAATAATGAAAAAAAGTGTGTGTTTTTTATATTTGTCGATCTCATTTAGAGAAACAACATTTTATTAATCACTGCCTTAAGGAAACATGAAAGGGACCCATAAACTAAACTCTGAATGAAACACACTATACCTTCTAATGAAACTTGCTCAGTCCCTTTGCTTGTTCAATTTTCCTCAATTTGTTATAAAAAAAATAACATTTTCATCAACCTATTCCACAGCAAAATTGCAAGACCTTGTGACATAATATGTTTTCAGTTAAATAATAGCATTCATTAAAATACAAGTTCCCAGAAGGTAGAAACTTTGTACTCTGGTTAGGCTCCATTATCCTTAATGCCATTTTCTTTTCCAGTACCAATGATTATGATGATAACGCGCAGTGTCCAAAGCAAAATAGTGTGTGTCAGAGTGAGGTGGTTTGGAAGCTCTCAGTTGTGAGACTGTGGTAATTGCCTGGTGGCTAGTGTATATTTGCAATGGGAGATAAAAATGAATTGTGAATGTCTCTCCCATAGCGATGGGCTTACTATAGGAAAGAGTAAATAATGTTTTAGATTCCAGTCATCACTCGACAAAAGAGAATATAAATAGAGGTGCTTACATGATGTTAAAGCAAAGGGGAGTCCTAAAAGGAACTTGTCTCCAAGAGCAAAATAAGTGACTGTGCTTGAAGCACAGTGTCCTCTAAAAACCAACGACTGTTGTTTTAACTAGACTACAACGGGAGGTGCAGAGAAGGTGCCAAAGCACAGACACAGGTGTTCTCTGCATGCAGCTGCTGCATAGTGATTCACAGTTTGCAAAAGCAAATTCCTCAGCTACAGAGAAGCCTGGGTTCACGATGGCCAAGAAAGCTTCCTATTTCATTTGAACAATTCTGTGAGTGGGGAAATAGAGACTGTGTCTCCTCCAATTCAAAGGCTATGGGGGGAAAACCCAAACTTACCTGAGATGGCAGCAGAGAGACCTGACATGGGAATAAGCTACTCCTAGGACTGACGCAAACTGGTGGAAGATCTAGCACAAGTCATTTCAATTCTCCACCTCTCCGTTCCCTAATACTTAAGATTAGAGGATTAGATAAATCACTCCAGGTTTTAGATTTTATGATTCTGAGGAACACAATGTGAATAAGTACTGAAAAATCATTAATATTTAATAAGATATATCCGTCCATGCAATCCCCATGTAATAAGTAAGCTGATTGATATATGCAATGTACTTGGACAAACAGATGAGGGCAAGAAAGGAGACAAGCTCTCCTAATTCAAGGAGTATACTTTTGAAGAACATTGACAAATTTGTTTCCTGGGAGAACTGAAATTACCAAAAGGAAAAATTTAAGTATAGAAACAAAGCAAAAATAAATCACAGTGCCAAGTCTCCATGGAAACTTTGGAGAGTAAGCATATATACTACCAACATCATGCTGAGGAAGAAAGAAAGTATTGTAAGTGTATGTTTCGCTAGAATTTAAAGGGATTTTAAAGATTCTAGCCACTGTATGTTAGATAGTAGCACTCCATAAAAATGATTGTTCCACCTGCACCATCATTGTTTCATTGAGATCCTGCTGATTCCTGAGCATAATACAGTCCTGGAAATAAAAAGACATTAAAAGGCGTGTAGTCCTCTCCACCTGATACTTAGCCTCCCTCCCAACAGGCCATTCTATGCTCCTCTTTGTTAAATTGTAGGTCAGGCATGACACTCATATGCTTGCAGTATGAGGTAGTGATTTACTTGACAGAAGAAGCAGTACTCAGACTATAGTGATGGGATCTTACCAAAAACTCCTGGTCTTGTATTTGTAATGAAACTTTTATACGTATGTGATATAGAAATTCCCCATAAGACAAGAAAAGACATTTAAACCATGTCCGTCTCCCGAAAAAGGAAACTCTAGGAAGATCATTTTACATTCATGAGACCCCTATGAAGAGAAGCTACATCTTCTGTAGGTCAGCCAGGGAACAGTGTGACCCCATTGTATCCTAGAGCCAATTGGTTTTAAATTATTTTAAAATGAGAAGAAGAAACAGTTTAACCCCAAAATAGATTAAAGCTAACAGAATAGATAAAAGGCCCATGCTAACCAATTTAACTTCTTATCAGACAGGAAAAAGAAAATGAACTCCAATGAAAGACATGGTTTAGACATAAACGCTAAGAAACACATTTGTTCTGATTCACAAGCCATGCTCTCTACCAGCTCAAAATGTGGGCTGTTTTCCACAGTAGCCTAACTCAATTTTAAGAAACTATAGGAATTACTTATAAAATGTGCACAATAGTTTGCCCTGTTTCTCCGTCACAGAGTAGTGTCTCATATCCATTAAGGTTTTATAGTAACGAGGTCTAGGTGTTTTCCTTCTCTGTGATTTATTTACGTATTTATTTTTGGAGTCTTGTGTTTCTTCTTTCACTTGATGAATAATCATAGAAGAGTACCCATGTGTAGTCATGTGACTAGATACTAGATAAACATAAATAAGACATAGTTCCTGCCCCAACTCACATCGATATTATGTACTTGCTGTTATCATGCAATGAGAAGATGTGTCAGTCAGTTTCTACAGAGAAACTGTAACAATAGTACATAGGTAGGTAGGCAGGGAGACAGACAGACAGATTACAGATAGATGATAGATAGATAGATAGATAGATAGATAGATAGATAGATAGATAGTTTTATCTAATGGAATTGGCTCATGTAATTATTGACTGGCCATCTGAAATCTGTAAGGCAGGGTGGTAGGGTGGAAACCTACACAGAATTTGATTCTGCAGCTTTAGGCAGAATGCCTTCTGTTTCAAGAAATCTATTTTTTCTCCTAAGCTTTCAACTGATTGGATGACTCCCACCCACTTCTTCCAGGATAATCCCCACTACTTAATGTCAGTTGATTGCAGATGTTAATCATATTTATAAAATACCTTCACAAAAGCATTTAAATTAGTGTTTCATTAAAAAAAAAAAAAAACTGGGTGATAGAACCCAGCAAAGTTGACATAAGAGACAAATCATCATAGAAGTACTCCTCACCTGTGTGGTATCCTTCCCCCACTCCTATAATAAGCCCAATGTAATCATGAGAAAACACTAGGAAAACCCAAACTGAAGACCAGTCTGCAAAATACCTGACCAGTAGTCTTCAAAAGTTTCACAGTCATGAAAAACAAGAAAAGATAAAAGAACTGTCACAGACCGAAGGAGACTAAAAAGACATGATAACAAATGAAATGGGGTATCCAGGTTTAGATTCTGGAACAGAAAATGGACATTAGTGGGAAAATGGTGAAATTTGAATACAATCTATAGTTTAGTTAATAGTATTATATCCATGTGAAATTCTTAGTTTTTACAAATGCATCATGGTTACATAAGATGTTAACATGAGGGGAAACTGGGTAGAAAGCATACAGGAACACTGCTATTTCAGCTACTGTTATAAGAATCTAAATTCATTCAAAAAAAAGTTTTATTAAAAAATAATACAATAGATCCACTGGAAATATTTAATACGGGCAGAATCAGTATTAATATTTTATATAAGACAATCAGATAAATATATGGGGTCAGACAATTAAGTTCGCAAATTCATCCTAGAAAAAGTGCTACCTACATACCTCATTGCTGAACATCACTACAGTCACCTTTGAAATACTCCCCTTGGGAAGCAATGCACAGATGCCAGAAGAAGAAACAGTTTAACCTAGTCCACCCTTCAAAGTAATTTTGGAACTCTTTCTCTGGAATGGCCATCAGAGCTGTTACTGTATTACCCTTGATGTCCTGAATGTCATCAAAATGTATTCCTTTCAATATTTCCTTTATCTTCAGGTAAAGAAAGAAGTCATTGGGGGCCAGATCAGGAGAGTAGGGAGGGTGTTCTAATACAGTTATTGGATTATTGGCTAAAAACTCCCTCACAGACAGTGCCAGATAAGCTGGTGCACTGTCGTGATGCAAGAGCCATGATTTGTTGGTGAAAAGTTCAGGTCATCTAACTTTTTCATGCAGTCTTGTCAGCACTTGCAAATAGTAAACTTGGTTAATTTAATTGTTTGTCCAGCTTGTACAAATTCACGATGAATAATCCCTCTGATAGCAAAAAAAGTTTAGCAAATTCACTGCAATAAGTTTGCGAACTTAATTGTCAGACTTCATATTATTTGAAAAGCAAGCAAATGAAAAATGAACAGCCAGTTACCTGAAGAAAAACTTTTAGATCCACTTCTGATGAAAGTAACTTTAAAAACCTGAAATAACATTAAATGTTTATCAAATTTCCAAATATTGGGGTCGGCCCGGTGTCTCAGGCAGTTAGAGCTCCATGCTCCTAACTCCGAAGGCTGCCGGTTTGATTCCCACATGGGCCAGTGGGCTCTCAGCCACAAGGTTGCCGGTTCAATTCCTTGAGTCCCGCAAGGTATGGTGGGCAGCGACCCCTGCAACTAGCAACGGGCAACTAGACCTGGAGCTGAGCTGCACCCTCCACAACTAAGACTGAAAGGACAACAACTTGACTTGGAAAAAAAGTCCTGGAAGTACACACTGTTCCCCCAATAAAGTACTGTTCCCCTTCCCTAATAAAATCTTTTTAAAAAAATTCCAAATATTTTTCTAATCATTGCTCTCTAATTACAGTAATAAGATTGGTTACAAATACTGTTAAGCCATGTGCATTGGTACAATATTTCTAGATAAATAATTGAGATTTCCTATAAAAAACTCAAGGGGTGCCTACCATGTCACCTAACAATTATAGAGTTAGACATTTAAGGGAAAAAATGAAAATAATTTATGTACACCTATACAAGACAAAAAAGTGAAAAACAAGCCTTATAGAAAAATAAGGAACTTGTTTGAAGTATATTATTTTAATATTATTTCAATGTCTTGTATACATTACAATTAACTGATGAATTGTAAAATTATATAGGTATTAAATAATTTGGTAGAGATATATTCAATACTATGAAAAGATGTGTAGAATATATTGACATTTGACAAAAAAGTAAATTACAATAATAAATGTATATGTAGCAGGTAAAAATATGCAGTGACAAAATTCTTTCATCTTGGATGTTCAGTGATGTCTATTTATCCACGAGTACACTAAAATTACCTCAAGATCCCTCTATTCATTGTTGCCAAAAAGGTTTAATTTTCCAATTCATAGAAACTGGGTCTCATCTGACAAAATTGTCTCTTTGGGATTGGTCATTTGAAGTCTCTTGACCTTCTCTTTTCTCCAAGGTTGATCTCAATTCCCAAAAGGGCTTAAGTGTTTGGTCACACCCTAAAGAGGGTCATCTGAGTTCTGTTCTCCATTCAAGTGGCCTCTTCAGAAGGGTAGCTCATTTCTTCAGCTCCCTTCTGTTTTTAGTCATATCCTCCGCTGATGGCTCCTACCATGGCTTTGGCCTTAAGGAATACACTCTATTCCTGGTCTCTAGTTTGACTGGAAATGCAAGTTTAATCTCAGGTATTTGTGTGTCTTTTTAGAGATGCCCATTGTAACCTTCTGACATATTCTTCCACATTACGGGTAAAACTGGGAAACGTAAGGGGTTTAACCCACCTCTCTTTCATCAATTTTTACTCTACCTTTCAGGCAACATATTGGCAAAGGAGTTTCTCTATAAGGATAACATTCTCCTAGCTCTTTGGTGATGGAGGGAAAGAAAATACCTTCAAACTTTCTCAAAATGTTAGCCCGTAAGAGTCAGTAGCATTTCCCTTTGGGTGGGAAAAATACATATGCAGAAAGAAAGAACAAATACTTACATACTCAAATGCACACAGATATTACCTCTAGATACCAAATGTTCAAAGATTAATTCTACTGTTATATCAGTATATTTTTAAGTTTGCTTTTCAAAAAGCCCAAATATTTATTTTTAATACTTTTCCATAAGTAAAAACAACTTTTAGGCCCCTCCTTTAAAAATATAGATCTATTATTTTTAGAGAATTTTTCATCCAAGAGAACTCAACGATCTTTTCCAGAGCTAAGTTACAAGCTTTGTAATTGTTTTAGAATTGATTGCTATACGAAATAGGCTTATGTGTTCTGACAGTGTGCTATACAGTAAAAGGAATTTTTAGTAGCAGAGGAGTTAGTTTTTCATAGGTTGTAATAAGTTTGTTTGTTTGTTTCTTCCTTTTCATTGCTGTGTCTTTGTAGATAAAATGGGATTTCATAAGCTCTTGTGTTTCAACATCAGTTTCTAGGAAATATTTTCATCAGGTGCCTTGTTCAAGGCTAAATGCAGCTCAGAAAAAAAAAAATCCAAAAAAGCCTTTAAAAGATGTATTGTGTTGTGCTTAATGGGAAATATTGTTACTGTAAAAATACATTTTTAAGGTGTAACCTTGAATGTCTGTTTACCAGGCTACTTGAAAGTAAATGTAACAGCCTTATTTTCCAAAATAGATAAGCTGTTCTTCATCTTGTATCTATGTAATATTTTCAAAACAATTTTCTCAGGAATTAAGTACCTGTTTTAGCAACAGCAAAATATTTTTAATTTACAGTTATCATTCAGATGTAAGCTATGTAGTTTGGAATATCCATCCTCTAGTACTGGAAATGCTTTTGTTCGTTTATATGAACGACAAAGATCCCACTTTCCAGGACTGGGTGTCACTAGTTCCTTCCTCACTTCTAAGTACAGAAGTTTCAATTTGTGAAATTTTGTAGATATACAAATATGGGCACCAGAGGACACTAGTGGCAACCAATCTCTGGTAGAGGCTACTAGCAATGGTTTACCTAATTCCACTTTGCATGTAAAAACATCGACATAGAAACAAATTTTGGAGTGGAATCAATATGTGAAATCAAGATTCTATACACAGTTGCTTTGCCAATGAAAAATGGTAAAGAAATGGGAAGTCTTGTGTGGTAGTCAAAACCTTGTGGAAAAAAAATAAACAAAAAAAAAATATAATACAAAACCCTTGTGAGCATTTATCAATTGATGAAATAAAACCTAGTACAGGGCAGGCCTGCACAAGATTAGCGTCTCAAGTTCAATTCCTGACTCCCTACGGCTGACAAGGTGACTTGCGCATGATATATCCCTCTTGTGACCTTCTGCTTCCTAGCCTAGCTCTGGACACTGACTATCTCGAGGATTTTCACCACAGGCAGGAGAGAAGGCGCCTGGACTGGCTCCTTCATTCCAGAGTCACTGAGGTGCCACTCACCGGGTTCATAGTCACAAGTGGCCCCTGTTTAATAGATCATATCATCCAGTGAGGGAGATAAATAATTAGTAAGTTAATATTTGTTAATTATTCATAATTTATAATATAATAATCACTAATATTAATTTATATAGCTAACCTGCACTGAGTTATTTTCCAGAACAATTTCAAAAGACTTTAATTCACCCCGTTCTCACATAAACCTGTGTGGTAAGTACCTTTGTTATCTTGCCCTCACAGAAAATCTGGGGTACACGAATTTCCAATAGCATTGCCAATTTCCAGTAGTGAGTGATCTGGGATTCAAACCCAACACAACTCACATTACCTTCCATTGAGTAAATAAATAAATATAAGTTAACAACTTAACATTGGTTCTAGAAAGTAAATAAATCTGCTGCAGTGGAAAAGAATTATAAGAGCGGATGTTCAGTGTATTTATAATCAGGTGACCACAGAAAGCCCCTCTGGATTTGAATGCTGAGAAGGAAGACGTCAAATGAAGAACACAGGGAGGCAGAATTAATAGCAGATGAAAAGATTCAGAGACAGGAAAAAGAAATGACCTGTGAGAGTAATTGAAATGAGGCATTTGGCTGCGAGAAAATGTGCATGGGAAAGGATGATTATATTGAGTCCAAACTGGGCAGGCAGGCAGGTCCTGGGACCAATTTCTTTACACTCACCAAACCCATTCCAACCTACACTGAAAACTCATTAGATATACTATACTGGTGGAAGGGCAGTATTCATCTGAATCATGTGGAAACAAAGCAAAATTTGGAGTCCAGTTCACTATTGGGCTGTACAATTCCTGTGGCTGTTTCAAACCTTAGAAGCCTTTGAGTTTATGGAAACTCAAATGTTTTCAAGAGGATTTACTCATTGTATATATGCTCTAGGAAAGTATGATCATATCTCATGTCAAATTGCTACTCGTACCCATAGCCTATTCTGCCTGTAACTAAGCCATTCTGGTTCCCCCTAAATACACCTAGCTTATTCCCAAATTTGTACTTTTGAATGTGCTTTCATTCATTCACATAAACTTGTTAGTGCCTATCTCGAGCTAAATGCTACAAATTCTGAGGATACGTGGACAATCAGGATAGGTTTGGTTGTTGTCTATTGGAGTTTGTAAACTAACGGGCAATAGGTGATTAAATACACAACTATAATAAAATGCGATAGAGAAATAAAGTATTGGGAGCACATGCAAAGGGGAAACAGAGAGAGCTTGCTACAGGGAGCTAATATCTAAGTTGAGATCTGAAAAAAAGAAGTAGAAGTTAGGAAAAGGGTTTGGGAAGAATAGTGATTTAGCTCAAGCATTGGCAAACAAACAAAATCTGGCTTACATTATTCTGTTTTTTTGTTTTTTGTTTGTTTGTTTGTTTGTTGTGTGTGTGTGTGTGTTTAATGAAGTTTTACGGAGATACGTTCATGACCATTCAGTCTATGCCTAGGTTCTTGCTACATGGCAGAACTGAGTAATCGCAATAGTTACTGTATGACTCATGAAACCTAAAGTATTCACTATCTGGCCCTTCCCAGGAAAATTTTACTGGCCCTAGTGTGAATAAATGGGAAGGTGTGGAAATGAATGAAAATGTAGACAATTCCAGAAGCATAATAAAAGTCTGAACTAGAGCAATAGAGATAAAGAACGCCATCCCTCCCTCACCAAAAAAAAAAAAAAAAGAAAAAAAAAAAAGAAAGGTGTCAGCATACAAAACTGTTTTTGAAGTAGAAGTAGCAAGAGTTGGTGGTTCACTGAATGTTGGGTGCACACATGAGAGTGGTAGACCTCCGTGGGGCATTCAGTTATAAAGCCAGTAAAGACTCCCATCTGAGGATGTTGATTTCAGGAGAAAAACGTTGGCTTGAAGATGTTGGCTGGGGACTTACCAGCATGTGGATGGTAATTGAAAGCATGAAAATGAATGAGATTCATTCAGTCATGCCTATGCAGATCATGTGTAGATGAGGGTCTAGGATAAATCCTAAGTCAGAGCAACATTTACGAGTTAGGTGAAGGAAGATACGACCGAGGAAAATCAGAATAATGTATTGATTTTGAAGACAAGGAAATGAACTGTTTCAAAAAGCATGGCTGACACTGTTTAATGTTCAGTGTGCATCATGCTAATTAAGGGGTGCTTTTAGGGCCTACAGCTTTGAAAAAGAGGGGGAAGCATCATTGGCTACAAAGAGAAGGAAAGCTGTAATGCAGGTTAAATGACAGCCTTGGCTGATCCCATAGTGAGTTCTCGAGCTAGAAAGGCCCTTCAGATAGTGCCAGATCTACACAGTCCTACTATGAACAGTTCCGGGATTTGCGCAGCCCTGGCAAAGGTAAGACCTTTGTGAGGACTGTCTTTGCAGCTGAGGCCAACTCTGCAGGGATCTGCAGCTGGATATTGTCTGGTTACAGCCCACACAGCAGCTTTAGCACCAATTCCTTCCCTGAAGGGGAATATGGGAGTCACTGTGCATGCACTTAAGTTTGTGGGTATGTTGAGAGAAGGTTCAGGAAATCTCTTTCTTTAATGGCTTTATTTTATTTTCCTGTGAAGAAGGAGTAGTTAACTAGAACTGTTCTAACTAAATAGCCTTTTACCTCAAAGGACAACAATTGGACGTTTTCCTCAACACATAGAGACAACAACCATTATTTCTGTATCATCTCCAGTATCACTAGCAGCCAATTCCTGAATTCAAAGCGGTTCTCAATCTCAGTCAATTTTATTTACTTTTCTGAGATTTAGTTCTCTCATCGACACAGTAGGGACACAACCGTGCCCACCTTCAAGTGCTGTAATAAAGACAGAATGAGTTACAGTATGCAAAGTACTTAGAACAAGTCCTGGAACATACTAAGTGCTTAGTAAGTGTTATTATTCTTAATTGTACTAATCATTTCTATGATCTATTACTGTACATTAGTATTAATATTGCACTCTTTAATTATCAGAGATTGTGGTGCATGACATACAACCTAGGCTCTATCTCATTTAATCCACACAATACTCATATTAGGGAAGGACAGTAGTATTTGTTTCCAAGAGGAGACAAGTGAGATTCAGAGACACTTAGGCGGCAGTTTAGAAAGAGTGGAGCTGAAGTATGAATGCAGATTGCCATATGCTTGATAGATCAAAGGTATCTATCTAGATGTCTAAATCCACCAATGTTAGACAAACACAAATTAGATTCAGGTTGTTACCAACTTTCTATTGTAAGTATGAAAGATAGCTTAAATGTTGATGAACCAAATTATTGTGGCTTTGCGTGACGTTAAACTTGTAAATTTCCTTTCACAGAAACAAATAATTTATATATTGTATGTGATATACGTTAACTCAACAACCCTTTTGAGTACCACTGTGCACAAGAACTATTGTTAGTGTTCGGGAAGATAAGAGAAATAAGACAAAGGGCCCACACTCGACAATGAAATAGTTTAGGAGGAAGAACAGAAAGCAATTGTCTAAAAAAGAGAAAGAGGAGCAATACTGTGGTGAGTACATTAAAACAACATATAAAATGTTGAGGAACCATGATGCAGAAACTAACTTACTTAAGATGATGGTTCAGGTCAAGTTTCCTGCGTAAATTATAACCAGGGAAAGCAGGATTCAAAACTAGCTGCATTTTGGTAATTGATTGATGTTTTCAGAACTAGCTTGGTCGTTCTGGTGTGGGCTAGCAGTACTTGGCCTATTTGGAGGAAACTCGTAATGTTCTCCAGACGGGTCTGTGCGTCTGACCAATCATACCAGTCAAACCCCAGGAATGAGAGATGATGCACTAACCTGATCATGAGCACATATGTTTTGGAATCGTACCTGATACTGAAAAACTGGAAATGTTCTGATAGACTCACATTAAGAGTTATAATGGAGATGTTAAAAATTAGAGGTTACAAATAATGACAGACTCTACACACTGACACAGAAATACTGCAAAGGCATATAGTAAGTAGCAGGGGAAAGCAACCCTCAGGAAACTAAACAAAATAAAACATGATTTATTTAATGATTCTGTGTGTGAGTGTGTGTGTGTGTGTGTGTGTGTGAACCCAGAATAAATGAAAATGAATGCAAATACTTTATGTGATAGTAAAAATCACAGAAAAAGGTTAGAAGGATATACATCAAATCTTTATGAATGGCTTCGTCCAGGGTGGAGAGTGGCTTTAAAAGACAGGGAAAGAGTGAGGATACTAAAATATTTTAAACAATTTTAATTTTTCTTGAAAATTTTAATTAAAATATGATTTATATATTATACATTTCAAATATGCATTATCTTTCTTAAATGCCTGCTTCATTGTAGGTACTCAGCAAATATTTATTAGATGAATTTAAAAACTGTTTATAATACGTGTACCATCTTTTTATGTTACTATTATTTGGTGATTGCCTGGCCTGCCTCCTCTTAAAGTTATTAGGTCATATTGAATCTGGTAAAATTCACTGAGCACCAGTAGGAAAAAGTTGGGATACAATTTGATATCCTCAAACAGTACAGCTTAGGGTTTTGAGCTCACTTTGACACGTTACAGGTCTACGGTCAGATTCTGTTCCTGGCATTTACTGTTTACGTAGCTGTGTACAAATTATTTCCCTCTATTTAAAGTTATTTCTTCTATAAACAAAGAGCAATAACTAATATACACTTTAAAGGTTTCCATGGAAAGGATGATTATCTGCATGAGCTCTTTATAGAGACACTGAATCTTTGTAAACGCTTAACAACCCCCAATAAATGTTCTAAAGTGCCCCATTATCATCCACACCCACTCTTCTAAAAATCAACCTATCATTTTTCCTTCCTTGTTATTATGCTTTTGCTTAGTTCTCACATGATGCTAGTAAATTTCATAACGTTAGCAAAATAATTTCACAAAATGTAGAATAGAGTCTAATAGACACTATGTGATCTCTATAATGAAATTTGGTAGAGCTCTTATTCTATTCCATCTCAACATAAAATACTCAAGGGAAAGCAAAAAGCAAATTGCTGTTCCTATATGCAGTCTCTATTTCCTAGTGTCATTTATAATATGTTAACGGAATGGTGTTGGAAAGCACTAACTTAAAAGAAGACAACTTTGAAATGTTTTCATTTCTTCAATTCTGAGGAAACATTTAATAAAACCTCTTAACAAATTTAATGGGAATATATATAATTATGAAAAATTGGAATTCAACTTAAACTCACAAATCAGGAAATTCAAAAGCTAATATCTAAGAAACAAGGCCAGTTTTGAATGTGCAGTGAAATAGCACATATAATTTTAAAGGTTGATATACTCTAAAATATGTCTAACCATCTTAAACAATATAGTATATCATAACAGTAAAAAAAGTATTTTGAGCTAATTCAGACTCTGCCAAATTATTAAATACCAGATCAAAGAAATGTAGACTTAAGCTATGATCTTTTCTCTATTCCTTATAATCAGAAATATAGATTTTTATAGCAGGGATCCAAAATGATTAATTCATTTTGTTTCCAATTTAAAAGAAGTAACTGCTACTGGGGAAAAATTAAATCACACAGGTCAAATAGAGGAGAAAATCACAGAAACCCAGAAAGGTTTCATAAATTCAAATATAAATACAGAATTTTCACTTGGCCAAGGATAGGTGGGCATGTGGTATCAGGGGATTCATATGGTTTTGTGGCTTTGATGTGTTGATGTCTACGTATTATTTTTCATTATGTATCCATAATCACTAGAAACATTTTATAATATTTTCTGGTCATTATCTTGTTACTTTAGTTACTTTTGCAGATGAATATTTAAGTCTCTGTCTCTTACAAGCATCTAACCCTGCAAACGCAAGTCTTTTATATGTTTATATAAGCCAGCAAAAGACATTTCTACAACAATATCCAACTATAAAGTGGTGGTAGCTTAGCTTGTCATTATTTTTAAAGAATATTTGGTCCTGAGATTTTAGTTTTTACAGGAAGTGAGGGTATATTTCACCTAGATATAATGTATTTTTATTAAAATAAAAATATTAATTTTATATTGTAGGCATAAGGTAAATAGCCTTTAAAAAGTATCATCTGTAATACTTAAAATGAGCAAATTGGGACTACTAAGGGTTTATAGTCATACTTACATTTCACATATCTGCATATGAAATGTTTGTTACATATATTTGTACTTAAAATATATATATGTACAAAGGGAATCATGAATGTAGAAAACATTCTCTAACAGTAAAAAAAAAATATTTTAAAATCACCTGCAAACATATGGAATGTTTTACTATCATTCTTTTTACAGGTTTCTAGAAATGTAAATTAAATATATTAACTTACCAATGCTGACCTTTCCTCTATTAGTTCTTGTAGTAGACAACTTTTATTTCTATAACCTACTTTTGACAAATATATTTTGCGTTACCATATAAATTTTAGAATTAGCTTGTCATTTTATACTCCACCTCCTTGCAAAATAATGATAATTAATTAATTACCATTGTAAAATACTGCTATCATTTTGAATGGAATTGCCTTGAGTCAATTGACTATTTGGAGATGACTAATATCTTAACATAGAGACTTTCATTCCAAAAATAGAGTACATCTTTCTATTTATTTAGATCTCTTATTTATCTCAACAATATTGTGTAGTTTCTACTAAAGAGGTCTTGCATAGCTGGTTTTAACTTTTATTTAACCACTTCATGTCATTTTACGCTCTTATAAATGGTACTTTTTTAATCATCCATTTTCCAAATATTCATTGCTGGTATATAGAAATGCATTTGATTCTTGAACATTATCCTGCGTTCACAGATGATATTTTCCAAGAAGGCTGTACAAATATATATTCCATCCTACATGTTCTCCTTACAATATAACACTGACATTCTCCATGTGATTTATGGAATATCTTAGATTTATCTAAGTTAAAGATTTTATCAAATTTTGAAAAATGTGACCCTTATCCAATTTTGTTTCTGTATTCCCTATTTTCTGGGATTCCAATTCTATCTCTTGTTGTCAGCACATGTCACAGAGATTCTGTTTATGTATTTCAGCCTTCTATCTGTTGGATAGTTCAATTTGGATAATTTTTATTTCAATGTCTTCCTGTTCACTGATATTTTATCCTTTTATAATGATTTTTTAAAGCTCCATCTTAGCTAATTCCATTACTTTGTCATTTCTGAACCTATTTTTATTTATAATCTTTTCTCTAAATTATGCCAAGATTTAAGTATTTCTTTATATATCTAGTAATTCTTATAGGATGTTTGACATTGTGATAATTAATTACACTATCAATAGTCTGAGTTTTGTATTCTTACTTTACAAAAGGTAGAATAGAATTGTCTTTTACCAGGCAGTTGGATTTATTTGTTGATAGACTTATTCATTTTAGAATTTTCCAGAGCTTTCTACAGTAATCCTTATTCCAGGGCTAGTTTATCTCTCCCATTAAAGAATGACCCTTCTGGCCTCTTGATGCCAGTATTTAACCAGATCTCTCCATTATAGCTTTGTTGGCACTTGAATGTCTTGAAGCCCTTTTGAGATCCAGGAATGATTTATCCTATAGATTTCTGATAATTGCCCTATGCCAGTTCTGGCATGCTTCTAGAATAGAGCCAAGTTGAATAGGTTCTTCTGGAACCAACGTTTACACAGCTTAGTATTCAAAGATTCCAGATGATCTCAATAAATATTTGTTGATATCTTTCCCTACACACAGAGCTCCATTCTCTATGTCACTTTCCCCCCTGTTTTCAGCCAGTGATTGTTCAGTCCCCTCAGTTACTGTTCTCTATCTCTTCGAGGCAGCAATATGTGTGTAATCTACTTAAGTTTCCCCCTTATTAGACTAGTTCTACTCTGTCTCTTGTTCAATATCTGAAAACAATTATTTAATATATTTCTTTTTTTTATCAAAGGATTTGATAATTTCAGAAGAAATCTATTTTCAAAATGAAATATATATGCATATATATGTGTATATATATGTGTGTGTATATATATATGTGTATGTATATATATATGTGTATATATATATATATATATATATATATATTCTAAATTGGAGGTAGTAGAGATGAAGGGTGTGGTTGTAATTTTATTAGGGCTGGACAACTTAGTTTTCCAAATTTCCAAACTTGGACTCACATTTCCTTCTTAGTCAAACCTTCCCAAATGAAGCTGTCTGTAAGATAAAAGGTTCTTTTAAAATGTCATTGAAAAGTAATAAAATAAATAGAATCAGCAAATACCAAGAACTATTTAAAAACGCTCAAAGGAAAAAGAAAAAGGTCATTAATGACACTATCCCACAATTATTTTCAGCTTCTTAATACTGGATAAGCAAGGATAGCGTTTATAATAAATACAGCCCATGTAATATTTAGGAGGATAGAAAAAAAGAGAAATTAAAAAAATACTTCAGATTTAGTAGCTATATATGAACACTGTCACTAATTGAAAGTCAAAATGAGTATAATCTTTATAGAGCTATAAGATTTCGTTCCTTTCTCTATGTATCTCCACTGTAAGAAAGGTTTATTATTTTTTCCTATACAAAGTTAGAGACATGAAATCATGTATTAGAGAATCGAGATATTTCAACAACATCCTTCCATTGAATTTCCTGTAAATATTGCTTTATTTAATGTGTGTAGTAGTATCCTTCACTTAAAAAACGCTAAGCACATGAAAAATAAAATATATTAGTAATTAAAATATGTAAATACACAAAACAAAAAGATTCTAAATACAACGGATGGAGTTGGTTTTGTGAAGAATGTTTTCTGTAGTGTTTAAGTATGTAATTTTCAATGGCTATAATCTTTGTTACAACAGCAAGAGGTAAAGCAAAAGTTCATCAAACGTGGCTTCTATAGCTAAAGATTCTCAGCTCTTTCAACCCCTTCCCCAATGGTGGTTTTCTAATATTTCTGAAAATAAGAGCTGCCAAAGGCTGAACATCACAGGGAAACAATTTCGTGAAAGACATTTTTGATAATCACCCACAGTCACCTCAAAAAGGCATAATTTACAAACCACTAATTTCAAAATTATGTACAACACACTTTCCCACAGTTTACTGTTTACCATGGAACTTATAAGAAATATGAACATACAAAAGTCTTACAAAAATGAAAACCAGAATCCAAGAAGCACCACTTTCAGTGATGGAGACTGACAGAGGGAAAGGGAAACACATAGGCTGAGTTAGTGAGTACAGTTTTTCAATGTTAAAAAAGAAATAAAAAGAGGGCAGAGAAAATAAAGGCCTGCTAACAAATAGGGAGGGACATAAAAATCAATGAGCCATTGATAATGGGTTATATATGTCTCCATTCTTTACAGAGAAAAATGAAGAAAAGAAATTGGGAAATTGGGAAGTAATGACAGCCTGGTTAAAGCTGTTATTGATGAAATGTAGGCAAGAGCTTGCTGGTCATGCGGACTGAATAAATAGCTCACCATACAGTTGGGGAGGAGTATCTAATGAGGTGCTGCCAGGATGGATCATCATCCTGTTCCAATTCAACATCGTCCTAATGACACAGACAGAGTGAATAATACATGATTGAAAATTGTATAGGAATGGAGTTTACAGTTGCTGCTGGAAATCTCACGAATAGAAAAGAACCATAAAGCCAATGGATTTAATAAAAAGCAGGTAGAAATATAAGCCAGAATAAAATTGTTTTTGTCAAACCAATAAGGAAACCAAGAGTATTAATGTAAGAAGGAGAAAACCAAATATAATGTCAAAATGATATTGGCATGTGATTTGTTAACGAGTTATGTACACATTTCCTTTATCCTTAGAATCTTATATCGAGTAGCTCCTTACAAACACTACACACGTACTAACTCATGTTAGAATAGTGAGGCTACTTAGACTAGAGGAATGCAGGTCCAGGCCTCAGCTCTATAGATCTTATAACATCTATTCTTAAATAAAGTATCAAATTAATTAATCAGGGAACCCTAAAACTCTATATCCCACAGCATACTTTAAGTAGTGTGAGGAGGAAGAGAATTTACCTAAAGAAAACTTACATAGGACCACCCAGAAATAGGGAAAATCAGAGAAAGAGATAGCAAGAAAGAAAATAGATGACAAAGTCGCAAGAAGGAAGTGGTAGCCTGGCTAACTGATACAGAAAGGTCAAATAAGATAGGAAAGAAATGTTGCTATTGAGGTTGGCAATTAGGATGTCACCCATGGGAATTGACAGATAGTTTTTGTGCAATGGCTGGAACACAATCTGGATAGCTGTGATGGATGAGTGACTGGTTGTTAAGAAAATAGAAAGAGCAGATATAAACTATTTTTCCGAGAAGGTGAGTCCTAATGAGAAAAAGTGAAATAGGGTGGTAACAGGAGAAAGACATAAAAGATAAAAAAATGGTGTTTTAAAATCAGAGACGTTTGTTGAAAGAGTTGACAGAGAGAAAGGACCTTATTATTGAACTATTACTTTTTCATGAGTCAGATCTAAAGCCACCTGTTTTGTATGCTTTCTGATTGCTCCGCTAACTCCACCCCTGGCCAGCTTAGCTTCTTGTTTTGCTGTGCCTTCTTCTCTGGGCTCACACATCTCTTACTCCTCCTCAGTCCTATCTCTCTCCATATTATATTCTAATATTTTTTGTCTACTCCACTAGACTGAGTTAATTTAGAGCAGAGATTATGAATGCATCCTCAGTTTGTATCAGAGTGGGATGTCACATCGTGTTTAATTAATAAAGTTGTCTTAATAAATGAATAAACTAATGCAAAATTGATATCGTTTTCTAGATCACACAGAACATGTGGCTAAAACTTCATCTCAAAACAAGGATACGGATTCTAGCAGAGCAATAGCAAGAAACAAGCTAAAGAAGCAGTACGACATCAGAAACATAAATTGGAAAATGTGAATCCAAGACTAAGGAGGGGGCCACAGTAATGAGTAAAAACTAAAGCAAATCACCAAAAAAGTTAGCACATAAAACATCGAAAATCAAGGATAGAAGCTAAATCACAAGGAGAACTTTTGAAATTCTGAGCCTTTATGTCCTTCTTACATCAAAACTCCCTAAATGTATAAGGGAATGGTTCATAGGCCAACAATTGATATAATTCCATTTTCAGCCTAAAGAGCTAAAAGAAATTTGCTTCTTTAAATATTGATATAAGTTGAAAGAGGTCTAGGGATTTATTGAGAACCTCTTTCAACCAGTTTAAAAGGAGAAAGTTAGAAGAAAAGTCATATAGAGAACATAAATGGGACAAGCTTTTATTTCAAAAGATAAAGCTGGTAACACTAGGAACAAAAAAGGAATCTATAAAGTGGTTATGATCAAGATGTTTAACGTTGGACTTACTGTATGACCTGTAATCCTTATCATGCTATTTCATGTTAAATATTGGCATTGAGGACATTGAGATCTTTGCCAGCATCAGAATGCTTGATAGCCTGTGGAGTCATCACCGTGACATGTTTATGGCCCTGACGTCACATGCAGTATGGCTCCGTGTTCTCTAGGCTTTTATCATCCTTATGGTGCAGTTGACATCATCTGAAAATCCATGGCGCTGAAGCACAGAAGAGCCCTTCCACCAAATGAGCTGATGAAGAGATGTACATAATCCACTTACAAAAGAGTTCCCTTAACACAGAACTTGAACTATTAGCAAAAAAGGTGAGGTCCTAACTCTGGTTGGTCACTATGGCTACCATTAAAAATCATCTGACAAGAAATTGTGGATGTGTTGTACCTATGAATAAAAATCTTGGAACTCTGATTTTCAGCTCCAATCACTATTTGCAACAAGCTGGGGGTCTTAGTTCAGGCTGCTACAGCCAATTACCATAGACTGGGTCGTCTATAAACAACAGAAATGTACTTCTCATACTCCTAGAGGCTGGAAGTCTGAGACCAGGGTGCCAGCATGTTTGGGTTGCGTGAGGCTTCTGTCTGGGGTGCAGACAGCCAGCTTTTCCTTTTAATATCCTGTCATGGAGGAAGGGGAAAGAGGGCTCTCTGGAATCTCTTTTGTAAGGGCATTAATCCCACTCATTAAGCCCGCTCTACCTTCATGACCTAATCAATCCCCCAAAGTGCTGCTTCCTAAAACCATGATGTTGTGGGTTTGGATCTCAACATAAGAATTTTGGGGAAACATATTCAGTCCCTAACAGTAGGTATCCTACATGTTAAGGAACACTCAAATTAAAATTTGTTTAGGTAGTAAATAATTATTAAATAATTAAAATTATTGTATCTTTGCACATCTGACAATAAATAAGATTATTTTCCTTTCCCTCTAATTTGACAAAAACAATGTTTAATCTTGGCATTTTCATTAGCAATTAACTTTTAATGATGACAGGCTACTTTTTATATTTACCTACATTTTTAAATATCATTCTGAAATTACAGAAATCTACATGATGACGCAAATTAATAAGGTTGCATGTGTTACAGAAATTTTGAGAATGTGGCAGGATTCTAAGTAAGCCTTATTTCCAACAGAACTCTTCTTTTCATAAGCCCACACCCATAGCACATGAAGGCGGCAAACACTGCGGGAAGATAGAACCCAAGACACCTCAGTATAGTTTCCAGTTACCAATGTGTTTTTACGACCCAAAGACAGACAGAGACACACACACACACTGAGAACTTCCAGGTAACTGGAAAACAATTCAAGACAACAAGAAGGGAAAAATATGTCTAAACAAAACCAAGCCCTCAGCATTAATTAAGACACAGACTACCCCGACTTTTCTCAACTATACATAAAAAAAAAGCAAGGCATCTTAATCCAAACAGGTACTCTCTCTTGCTCACACCCCATCTTCACCTCACTTCCAGACTTTTCTGTGAACAAAGGGAAATGGAGGAAAACTACAGATGAAAGTAGAGGAAAGGTAATGCCTGGGCCGAGGAATGATCTAAAACCACTTCCAGAAATATTAATTCTGCATCAAGTCTGAAAGTACAAAACCTAGTGACCAGGTGAAATAAAACATAGACAAAGGGAAGGCATTTGAAAGTACACATAGTTGGAAAGGACTGTCTTCAACACCTTTTTTTCGGGGGGAGACCAAAGCAAGAAGGAAAGACGTCAGTGTCCTGAAGAATAAATCTAAACCACTAAATCAGAGGACCCCTTACCACCAAAAACATAGCAAACAAAAGCATGCTAAATTGTCTGGAGTTTGCTATGCTGATTGTAGGGAAACTGGCAAGATTCAAATTAGCCCTTAGATGAGAAATAGCATTGCATTATTATTAATTTACTGGTCTCAATAATTGCACTGTGTGCGTCTAAGGTGTTAGCATTAGGGGAAGACAGATGAATGATGCTATAAAAATTGTTACTCTCCAGTAAACCTAAATTATTTCAAAATAAAGTGGTAAAATGAATATTGCACATACAAAAATTACTTATGCAATTACTCATATTCTAGAAAACATCATAGCCCCTGTACATGTCTGGAGGGAAAATGTGAGAATGTCATATCCAGTGACCTAATAGGTGCTGTCCTATGAGCCAGAACTCAGGCAAGCATGGCGTTGGCAGGCAACATAATCTGAATTTTTGTCCAAAAACCACATTTTCTCATCTCTTATCTATGCCACACTTTTTGTTCAGAAAGACCATGGCAGATCTGTTTCCTTATTTGCTCCCGCTCTACTTCCTCTTAAATGCTCAAAATATTGGGTACCTCCTTTCCGAATGACCTTCCTAAACCTCAGGTGTTCACCTCTCTTCTTTGGGCCACTATTCCTTTTTTTCTGGATTCTGCCATTTCAGAGTGACTCTAAGACCATCTCAAATAGACCATAAGTATACGAGGTGATCTGCTTCTGTAATTAACAAACCTTTAGCAACTCTATGGGCGAACTGAGATGCAAGGATTCTTTTGTTTCTTTTGTTTCATCAACATGAATACAATGTGGCTTAGAGGCTATGGATTCATTAAAATTTAAAGAATCAGAATAAAAATAGCAAAACAACAAGAAGAGAAAAATACATCTAAACAAAACCTAAGCGCTTCACACTTATTACCTACAAGGTAGGTGGTATTTCGATTCTCATTCGAGAGAGAGGGACACTGGGACACAGAGATGTCAGCAATTTTTCCAAAGTCACACAACTATTAAGTCATGGATATTCCAGGATTTGAACTCTGCCATTCTGATTTGACGGTCCTTGAGCTATTCTGTTTCTATAGTCTATTACTATATGCTGCTTCTAAAGCAGAAATAAAATATATGTTCCTTTACTCTAAAAAAAAAAAATACTATCACGTTTCTGTTGAATTGCAAGGGTATTTGAAAATATCAAGAAAAACACGTTGAATATTCGCAGGTTTGGAGGAGAGCCTAAGGAAGACCAATCTGTTTCACAATACAGTGAATTTTGGTCTCTTGTTGAAAGATATGAAGTTAGTCAAGGATAGACAAGCAGTGGCTGTGGTGGGAGATGAGAGGAGGCTACGTTTTCTGAGGGCAGAAGCTGTGGACCTCTGACCACTGAAGGATGGAAAGAAATAAAAAGAATGAAACATATCCCTAAAACAAGCAAATTCCAGGAGGATGCAGTCCCATCCCCATCCCATCCCACCCTAAAGCACATCTGAAGGAGGAGCGATGGGAGCACTCAGCCCGTGGAGCATTGTTGCCATTGAGGCTATGACAAGAGGGCGTAAGGTGAGATGACCCCTTTGAAGAACTGATTTTCTAGCAAAGGACTGCAGCCTCCCTGACTCTTGGCTCTCTGTCCATCTTACAGTTGTCTGTGGACACCAGGTAGCAGAGAGGTTCATATTATAAAAAAATGGCTTTCCAATTTAAGGCACAGATTTCTGAACTGAAGGAAAGAAGACATGGTCAGAAAGTCACGTTTCATGGAGATTCCACTGGACCCGTCTCAGTGCACCAGCCCTGAACGTATACTTCGTCCTCATCCCTCATCGTAGCTGCGCTAAGGTTGGACTTTATTTTTCCTTGGTCCATTTTTTGTGTACATTCTTTACAGGGGTTACTATGAGAAACTGTGACAGAGGAAGTTGTTATCCCTAATGGCTCTGTAAGTTGTTAACACTAATGGATTAGAACTGGAGGTGGTTTAAACTCAGTGATTTCAGGTAGCAGGGGAATCGAGCAAAAGACTTTTTTGGCTCTGGCTGGAACTTCAGAGTTCAAGTCACATTAATGCCATTTGATCCAATCTACCGAAAGAATAATCCAAGCACAAATCCTGTGACCGTCCTGTGCTCCCAGGATTCACTGGCAGGTTGACTCAACTTGTCTATTTTTAAATAGCTTCAGATTTCGGTAGCACTGAGTGAAAAATCAGAATGATGTTGTCCTATTGCGTGAACATTGTGTATAATTACTGTATTTCCATCTCAAAGATTATTTAACAACAAGATGGATTTTTCTGTATACACACTTTTTTCACCCAGGTCCTGAGGTGCGTGAGGTAAACTCTCCTCATACAGCCCGGCTTCCTTACAGGAAGCTGGCACCTTCCCTCATGAGTTTGCCCAGGAGTGTTTAGGTCACCTAGCTCTGCCAGCTCTCCTTGACTTTTATTCCCCAGTAAAGGTTCCTCATACGATTGTGTCAACTGCGCAAAGGAAAATAGATTTTCCTGGGTGGAAGGCATAATATAATAAGTTCTTTCCTGAAGAGAACTGCCACTCCTCCTGACGTAGGAAAATGGATGACTTTGTAGGTGAAGAGAAGGTAATTCTTCTTGTCCTGCCGTTACCAGGATGCACAGATTAGAAAGAACCATGCTTTGCTTAGGCCTAGTATTTGGCCAAGAGCACAGACCCAGCAAATTCAGCCTAATGTATATTCATTACCCACCAGTCTGTATGGTGGTCATTGTCCTGGCACCTTCCCTCTGAGGTCAGGGCACTGGAGGAAGGGATGGTCCCCTGAGCCCTCAGTGGAGAGCTGTGGGTAGACATACTCGTAGTTGAGGCTGACACGTCTGATGTCCCAATACCCCTGATCCTTCACTGCCAGCAGAACCAGTCCAGGTAGCCCTGTCTAAAGAAAAGGCTGCTGCTGTTTAAGCCACACTGTCTGTGACACTTTGTGATGACAGCCCTACAAATGAATACAACAGCGTTCAGTACAATAATAAATCCCAGTGATATGAAACCAAAATGTTTTTATGCCAGTCCTTATCTCCGAATCTGTTTCACAAGCACAAAAGTTGAATTGATTCCTTCCGTTATTGCTTCAAATGCGGTAAGAAGTCTCCTCAGGGCCGGAAAGAGCAAAGAGCAACCTGCGAAGCAGCACTCTGAGTGACTCGCAGGGACTGTTTCACCCAGTGGCACCAACCCAAACGGCCTTCCTGCCTCCAGGGACTTCAGAGAGGGCAAAGTGCCGCAGGGTCACAAAGCCCAGACCTCTTAGAGGTGCCTCCTGTGGTCCATGGTTTTCCTTTTCCAAGCTGTTGCCTTGGGAATTTAAGGAGTATTTACTTTGAAGTTTTACTTTACATTTACTGCTCTGTAAAAGCCATCAGGCAGACCAGAGAGTTGGTTGCAAAATCTTCTATTAAGCTCAGTTTAGTATCAGGAAAAGGGTGATGTATCATAAAAATCACAGTTTAAAGAATTCATCTTTGCAAAGATTCTTGGTAATTTTGTGGTACAGTCATAACACTAACGTGTAATCACTGTTCAGGAAATAGAAAAATTAGGTGATATTAGCTTACTTGAATCACTAATGCCGTAAAGTAACGTACTCACAATGGAAAGAGCACTAGAGAATGAGTTAGGAAACCATGGCTTTGGTCTCCATTCTACTGCACTTTTCTTTGAAATTTGGGCAAATAACTTGACCTTTTTCCATTCTCAGGAGTCTTCTGTATAAAGGATAGTCTTGAGGTTCCCTTACCGCTCTAAAAGGTTTATACCACCTTGCTTACATTTGTAATTAGTAGCGTTATTAAATACTGGATATTTTATTTATAATAGGACTCCCCTCCTTCCCTTAGTCACCTAGAGAGGACAGGATTTACTCCGGCAGATCCATTCTTCACCAATTACACACCCCTCTGATCAGAAGGAAAACCACATAGCGGCAAAAATGTCACACCGGAGGTGTGGCCTATACTTTAAGTGTACTTCTCAGGACAATGACAATCGATACATCTCCACCACATCTTTGTTGCTCATTCACTGAATCCTGCACATATTCCACTCATTCTTTCATTCAACAGACATTTATTGAACACTTACTATCTACTAATTCAAACAATGAATGCCCTGGGTGGTGACTAAAGGATTTCAGATATCCTCCCTGATCATAAATACTAACAGAATAGCCAAGAGTAAAGGAACAGAGAAAGGATCAATTGAGAACCATGTCAGAGTAACTGGTCAAGAGTTTCATGGTGTTTTAGAAAAAAACAATACATCAGTGGCCAGTATAGATGAGTTTAATGCCTTAAAAACATTATGCCTAAAGGTTCATTTGTTCAGAACTAGTCCTGAGCAATGGACCAGACTGCATATCTACTGGAGATTAACCATCCTGACTGTGCAAGAAAGAGAGGTGGAAGCTGGCAAGTGGAAAAGGAAGATGACAGGAGATACAGCCGTGACCAGGACCTGGCCTCTCGTAATAACTTAGCAGCTCATGTAGGAGGTTTGGGTGGTGGATATATAATTTAAGAAAGAAAGTCAGCAACACTAGTCTTGGAATAAAGGTTACACACCATCTGTGGGGGGGAAAGACTAATTTTGCCTGGTTAATTAGAACTTCATGTAAATAGTAGCATTTTCCTGGGGTTTTGACCAGTGGAGATAAAGGGAAAAGGCAGGACCTATGATTGTAAGTGTGTATGAGGCCGGGGCAATCAGGGTAACTCAAAAGGAGGTGATTGGAGCAGTTGCTAGACTTAGTCACTGAATATAATTCAAGAAGGGGCAAGAGAATTATTAGATTCTGTTGAAAACAGAAGCTAGAAGAAGACACTGACGAAATGATTAGACAATATATATTTTATATAGGCCAAAGGGAGTTTCAGTGATGATAATATTTAATAGAATAAAACACTGAAAAATAATCAATTATGTTAAAACTGAAAAGAAGCCATACAATTTTAAAATGCATGTGTCTTGAGATAAATCTGTATACTTTCATTTATTGGAAAAATGACAATAATATAATAATATATGTGAGATAATACTTTCACCATAGTTCCCATTTTAAAAAATGTGATTGGTGAATCATAATTTTTAGTTCAATTTTATGATACAATATTTCTGTTTTCTATTCCTGTTGATTGGCTTATATTTTGGTTTTATACCTAATCAATGATTGCAGTCCCTGCCTACCTCCAACTTAGTCTTAGCTTTACCTCTGTCCCTACTTTATATACACACTATGTTCCATTAATTCAAAATTAGTTCTTATTCCCAAATGTATGCTTCTCTTCTATCCCTCCATGCTGCTTCCACCTGGAATATACACCCCAAATTCTAAGTCCCATAATAACCTACCTCAAATAATTTTATAAATGACTATGCCTTAAGTACTTAATACTAGAAAATAGTTAATACAAAGGATAATAATTTCTATGATTTAGATTTATTATCTATGGTGTTTTCAAATATCGAGGCTTAATGCTACCTACGGATTAATATATAGTAGTTATCTAATAAAGGGATTAGAGTTTAACTGTATCAGCCAAAACTTACAACTGCTGCGGTAGATTACATTACATTATTCATACTATCACTATAAAAGAGTATCTCCTCTCTACAAAAAGTCAAAATGTACTGAACTGAATTCATGTGACAATTGATTTTAACAGAATTAGTCACAGTCATTTGGCAGTTGCTTGTGAAATACCTTCTTTAGGAGGCCAGGAGGCCTTTGTATTTACCTCCTGAAAGCTAACTAAAAACCTGTGGTGAGAATCAGCTTAGTGAGTTGTGACACCTGCTTTGCGTTCTCCGGAGACAAGGCACCTGTTTCAAAGTGCTAATAACACGGGCAAATTTGTGCACAGCATCGCTTATTAACAATGCCTCTAAAGTCGACTCTCTTTTTACAAAACACATATAATCAGCACACCGACTCTGAAATTCTAGAATAACTTTGAATCAACATAGGAGACATGGAGGAAGTATTTGCAGAAATACTGTAAAAAATACATGCTCAATATGCAAATTTAAAACACTGTCCTTTTTTAAATAATATACTTACCAGATTTCCTCACTAGCATTTGAAAGTAGTAAAAGACAATAATAATTCCATCCAAATCTCTAACCAACTTTACAACTTCCCTCCTCTATAAGGTACATATGCAAACAGAGAAGAGGAGAGGACTTTTTATTAATAAGAATTGTACAATAAATTCATGAGCAAAAGAAAGGCAATTTTTAATTTCTTACTATTGCTCTGTTTTTCCTAAGCTATGTTCTTCACAAAGACATTGCCACTTACCTCAAGTGGCTGACTCTTAAACTACAGAGAAAAAAGAATCTGAATATACTAACACACTCCCCAATACTAAGTAACAAGAGGCAATATTAAAACAAACAAGATAAAAATCTACTCTATTCATCAGAAGAATCTTACTCTGATCAGGATTCTACCACGAAGTAGCTGTGTGACCTCAAACAAGTTATTTCTCTTTCAGATTCCTTATCTAGAAATTAAACTAGAGTATTTCTATATTTTCTTTTCATTGAAAATCTGATCTATCCTCAAATTTATGGACACAAGTCTCACAAAATTTACCCCTTTACTTATCAGAAAACTTCTTGAATGTGAAATCATCTGGAACAAACCTACCTGAGAAATTTGACACCATTAACTCTCTCTGGTCGTATACTCTCCTCTTTCCAATTGTCCTAGGATGTAGTACACACCATTTCTACTCTTTGGTTGCAAAAAATCCTAATGATTCTTAATTCCTTTAGCCTTTTCTAATCTACCAACTCCTTCTGGCACCTCTTTCTTCCCAGTTCTACCTATACCATCGTTTCTACTTCTTTCCTCTTGAGTCTCTCAGTTGCCTGGTAGTGTTTATTTTACTGCACCTTCCAAGGAAAACTCTAACTGAAAGTCAGTGCCAACGCTTGGCTTATCATTTGCAGATGTGGACAGCTAAGGATTATTGTAGGATATTACACAACCACGCAGTTTGGTTCCCCAATGTGTGGCTTCATTCTGATTACTTTTTATATGCTAGCATTGTCTCCCATTCCCTTCTATGAATATTACAACCTTTCACAGAAGTCTGAAGTTTAACATGAAAATCCTCTGCCTACAATTATCAGCAGAAAACGTATTTCCTGTATTAAATTTTACATAAATGAGACTATCAGTGTCAATTTACACCAACGATCCTGTGCCCTTCCTACAAGCCACTCGACATCACACCTAAGATCACCACTCATCCTCTTAGCCCCTCCAATTCAGCTCTTTCTCCCAACCCACATCATTGCTTTCAGAACGCTGCACACTGTTAATTACTCTCTCTACTGTATCTTCAGCATTCACCTTTAGACTACTTTCCCTTAGCCTCTTAATGTACTCAGGCCTCTCCTAGCCAATGCCCAGCCAGTGACTGTTCAACTTACTGCTCCTACTTTCAGTTGCAAACAACAAAAGCTTTCTGGCAACGCCCTGCACAGCTTCACCTCAAAGTCAAGGCTCCATGCCTGGCATGCTTGCCCTCTCCTTGGGACTGAAACTGCTGTGGTACTCACTGGTGATCTGCTAATTTTGAATTCGGTGGAAATACTCCTTTCTGAGTGTATTGAGTGTATCTCCTGTGGTTGGGAATACTGCTTGCTTTTTCATCCTCTTTGTTTACATGATACCACACTACGCAGTATGCTGTCTTTTTTGGAGGTGGACTTTCCGACATTTTCTCTATTAAACGACTGCCTTTTTACAAGTGTTCCAAGGTCTTGTTCTCAGTGTTATTATTATTTTTTCTTTTGTCTCACTGTTATTCTGACTTTGTATATTTTCCTGGGCTACTCTCACTTATTCTCATGGTTTAAACTACCACAGGCATTGAGAACTCCCCAAAAGCATTCTTCCGTCCCAGACCTCTCTACCAAGCTTTAAGAGATCAATATCCCTAGATATTTTCTAAGAGTTTTTCATAGGCATCAAAATTAGTCAAATAAAATGTTAATTTCTCATATTTACTTCTCATATGACTTTTCCTTTAATATCTCTTTCACCACATAGATTTTTGTGTGTGTTTTCTCACTTTTAAATATAATCAAAATTATTTTTTCCTAATTTTGCCTCCTAAATATTTCTTAATTGTCTGTTCCTCTCCAGCCCTACTAATAAATTTAACACAGGGTACCATCATCTCCCACTTGGCTAGTTTTGTACATTTCTAATTGGTTTCCCTGTCTCTGGTTTTGTCCCTCTCCAATCTATTCTCCACATAGTTACTAGAGGAAATTAAAACCTAAATATGCATGCATATATATATATATATATATATATATATATATATATATATATACACACATATATATTCTTATGAGTGTGATAATCTATCTATATATATCTATATCTATATCTATATATATATATAGATATATTTCTGTATGTGTACCTAGAAAGGGAATTCTTCAAGGTAAGAAATTGGGTTTTATTTATGTATGTATTATAATATTAGCAGAGCATAGGACACATAACAGAAAAAAATAAAATAGAAAGATGTTGAATAAGACAGAAAATAATGTTGTTTTCCCTAAAAGAATATTTAAACTACCCTTCTATGGATGGGAGAAATATTATAATTTCAACAAATTCAATTTATTGTATTCATTAATATCTTTTGACTACCAACTCAATAGCAGACACTGGCTATACAACAGGGAAGACCATTTTCTGTGTCTTTGAAGTTTAAATTCTTGATGGGGGATATAGATAAGAACAGCTACATGGAGAAAAATAAGCAGATTATAAGAAATGTGGACAGTGGTTGCAATTTTAAATTTTGTAGACAGGGTATGGTTCTTTGAAATGTGATTTTAAAACTTAAATAAGATGAGAGAGTAGACCAAATTAGGCAAACATTCAAGAGCATGTTATTGGGGAAGAAATAAAAAAATCCCATAGGATTTTAATTTAATTAATGACCCTGAGCATGGAGGTTTCTAGTGAGTTTGAGAAAAGTTACGGCTCCAACGTGGTTGGAGCAGACTTCGTGAGTGCCAGGAGATATGTGGTCAAAGTGATAATGGACTTATAATCATTGTTACAGAGTTTTAGGACAATGGAGAGATTAAAGTCTGAAATTGGCAGTAACAAGGAGAACATTTACCCAACTTCAGGCCCAGTGGGATGCAGGCTGCGGGAGACAAAACAGCTTCCAACCGAGAGCCTGAAGAGGAGGCAGCGTCCTTAAGGGAGATTTAAGTTTCATTCAGAGAGACTTGAAGGTAATTTTTAGAGAAGAGATCATGGGAGTTTTATTTATGATGGACCATAAATTCCAGAGTGCTCACTGGAGAGGTTTTAGGAGTTAGGGAAGATAGAAGACAGGGACATAATAAAGGATATGTAGAGATGCACAGTGATTTAAATGTGTGCAGTGGGGTAAAACCTAGAAGCCTGGGACTCCTTGTGCTGATTGACGTAAACAGGTAATGGCTTTAATGAGATTAGTTCTGGCTAATCTCAAAGTAGACAGACGTAGCTAGGTTGTGACTGTTTGGGATAGGTGTCATTTTATGTCTGCCAATAGAGTTATGGAGGCCCAGATAGAATGGTCTTATCTTGAATGTGTGAGGTTAGTCCTCTGGAGCCCAGTGAAGTTGTTGCTGTTGAGGATGATTTTCATACAAAATAGATATATTTCATTTCAGTATAAAGATGAATAAAATATGCTCGTGTTCAGAATACAATTTTCACATAAAATATGAAATTTCACATAAAATATTTTCTAAATACTTTATTTATTCAGAATCTGAAATTAGGGAATTCATGTTGTACTTATTATGTCTTGCATTTTTTCCACGGTACTTAGGCTCAACGGGGAACATATATTCCCCATTGACTGCTAGAATCTCCACTCTTGAATGTGTTCTTTCAGTTTAAGTCATCAGAAAAGAGGAGACCTCTATGATTCACGCATGTGGAAGTAATTTGTGTAGGTATTCCAAAAAGACATCACGATGAATAGACATGTAAGAGATCACTGGGAGAAATGCCTGTGAAGGAAAACGAGGAGGGAGCCAGAGGAGAGGGAAGATGTCAGACTCAAGTGTAGATCTCACCCTGTGATGGAGAGGGAGAGAAAGGAAGGACTTAGGCTGCAGTGTCGTTTGAAGACAGTTTGATGAGACTGATGGGGGTTCTCAAGCCAAACTCTCCAGCCAGAGGAGAGAGAGTGCCATAATATCCTTGCCACATTCAGTCAATGGCTGGGAGCAGCCAAGGACTGTCAACTTGGTACACAAGCAGCAAAGGATTCAGAGCACCACAGCTGAGGCCATTAGTTAATCATGCTTACTGCTTTAGGAAATCTGACAGGCACCTTTACTCATCTGCCATAGTAAATTAGCATGCATTTTTAAGTAGGTTCAGTTAAGTATCGTGTAGTGAGTGGTATAACATAATGCTGTAAGACAAGTGTTGAGCTGAGGGAATCCAGTAAGCAGAAAGAAGCTTTTGGCCAAAGAATGGTTGTATGCATTGAACTGTGTCTCCCCGCAATTTGTATGTTGAAGCTTTAATGCACATTTCCTCAGAAAGTGACTATTTTTGGAGACAGGGCCTTTCAAGAGGTGGTTAAACTGAAACAAGGCCTTTAGCATTGGCCCTAATCCAATATGACTGGTGTTCTTATAAGGAGAGGAAATTTGGACACAAAGACACCAGGGCTATGTGTGCACAGAGTAAAGACCAGGTGAGAAGACACAGCGAGAACAAAGCCATCTGCAAGCCAAGGAGAGAGGCCTCAGGAGAAACCGAACCTGCCAACACCTTGATCTCAGACTTTCAGCCTCTAGAACTGTTGAGACAATACATTTCTGTTGTTTAATCCACACAGTCTGTGGCATTTTGTTATGGCAGCCCCAGAAAATCAGTACAAATGGTCTTCTTCATTGTGAGCCTTTCAATAATTAGAGCTGCCTAACAATGAAATGTCTAACACACAGCATAACATGTTACTGTCAATGGAGGTGCTTGAATCTCCTTTCATCCTTTCACTTATTAGGCAAGGTCTCTGAAGAAGTAATATTTGAGCTAAGACCTGAAGATAGTTAAAGCTCTAGCCATGCAAAGGTCTAAGGCCACAGTTATTGTAACCAGAGGAAAACACAAGAGCAGAAGCCCTGAGTGGGGAAGGAAGAATGGATGAGCACCTACCTGTCAGGGATGTGGAGCAATTCCTACGCTGCCTAAGCCACGTTAACTTCTAAGGCTCAGGCCACAGCGCAATTCTTACAGAAGGGAAAGAACTTCCCATACAAGTTCCTACTTCATACAGGTCTTTTCGACCTTAGACTTCTGCTGCTTCTGTGGTATCTGGTCATGGGATGGGCACCTGATGGAAATAACTTTTTACCGTGGGCCCACTCATAGCCCAGCAAAGGAATCAATCCAGCTGTTGAGTGTGTGGCAGCTGCCCATCTGTAGCTCAACAGGACTGCCATGGTGGGTATGACTGTTCCAGGGAGGGGGCTGGAAGGTCCTAAGCAGTACATGGAGGGAGAACAGGCTAGGATTAGTACTCTTAATTCATCTGATATTACCAATACTGAACCAGAAACCTGACCTGCAACACACACCATCAGTAACACTGGACATAACATTCTTTTACTATTAATAAACGACACAGGCAACTCATCAAAATGCTAACTGTAAGGGTCCTAAAAATGTACCATCAGAGCCATGAGTGGCTATGCTCAGATTTAGGATGGGTTCATGTGGCTCAACCCAACTTATGGACATTTGAGCACCTGGGCACCCCAATGTTGGGAACAAAAAAATCACCAGACAGAACCAACCCAATTGCACCAAAGATACGGGAAGGATATCACCAGAACTGTGTAGTCATTCTGTCACATTAAAGGATAACGACTGGTTTGGCACAGATTGGTCACACCACCCAAGTATTACTGAAAGTCCTAAATGGGACTCAATGGTTATGTGGCACAAATCTTTGGCCGTGGCTTCTACCTCGGAGGTTGAGCTGCCGTATCCTGGGTTTTTCCTTGGCACAGGGGAGAATCCACCCCATGGTAACAAAAGTTGGCAACCTCTATCTCCTCAAGGCCAGATAAACCTGTCTGTTTACAACTGGTCAATCACTTGGCCGCTATCTTTTCCTATCCATTGGCCTGGAGAACATTACAGCACACATAGAAGCCCTTACTAAATTCACGAAGCCTTAAATGAGAGCCGGCGAAGCCTGTCCTTACAGAACACTGAAACGTGTCCAATGAGAAAAGCTGCCCTCCAAAATAGAATGACCTTGGACGTCATTAATTCCTTGCAAGGAGGCACCTGTGTCATTAGCCAAACAGATTGCTGGGTGTTCATACATGATGAGCCCACCAAGGCACCATCTTTATCGAAGCCCATGAGAACATGAGTGAAGGCCCTGCATGACATGACCCCAACCCAGAGGACTTAGTAAATCAATAGTTTGGATCACCTGGCTCTTGGTGGGGGGGGGGGAGACAAAAAAAAAAAAAAAAGGTTTTGCTTACTGGCATCTGCGTTTTCTCTTGCATGTGTCTATATTGTCGTATCTGCCTCCCATGCAGCCAGACAGCCACCACCCCAGCCAGTTCCACCTAGTCAATCCCTCGCGGGATGCTCAGGGCACATTTCAGGAGAGTGGGAGCGCCTAAGACCGGGAGGGTGCAGTGTTGACGGAGGCCATCGAGACGGTCAATGCGAGCTGCATCCAGATAACCAGAAGCCCCACACTTCCTCCCGGCCCTTGGTCCTGGGAGTCTAAGTTCCGCCTCCCACTCCCTCAGCAGGCCCCATTTTCAAGGATGGTGACCTGGGAGTGTCAGGTGTCGTGGAGACCAACTGGACTGAATGCAGGACGGAACCGCATTTACGCTTCGATACAAACTTTTTAAGATTCTGGAGAGCGGGTGCTGAGATCCACTCCTCTTGCTAGAGCCCAAAAGAGCCTCAGAACTAAATCCCCTGCTTGTTAAACCAGCACCCACTGTAACGCCAGGTGTAACGCAGGAGCTCAGCTCCCTGCAGGTAAATGTTGGATACTGTGAGGCCAGGGGGGTGGGAGGTGGGGCGGAAATGCAGCTGTAGAGAGAGGGGTAATACCCATAGAGTCTCCAGGGCAGCCAGTCGAGACTCAGGAAGCAACAACATCCGCCCTTGCTGGAGCAGCCCCGACAGCTTTATAGCACACGGCCAACTGGTTACATCAGTGCTTACGTAGGAATGCATCCTGTGCATGTGTGGGTTACATAACCGAGCCAGTACTTTTTCATGTGGGCCCCAGAGCTTGGCCCTACTGCTCTCTTAGGCCTTGTCCCAACACCCACTCATCTGGAGTGGCCCGGCCTCTTCAGTCTCCCCTTGCCCTACAGTGTGAGTTGTTTCTGAGTTCACCTGTTGCCGACCAATATTTATTGCCAGTACACATGCCTTGCATGAAATGTTAACAAGTTCTTCCACAAGGAAAATAGTATGCCTCAGAAACTTGGATCTTTATAACGAAAGGAGGAGCATCTAAGAAGGAATAAGTGAAGGCAAAATTAAAAACAGCTCTTATTTTTCTTATTCTTTCTTTACATCATTTTTGCTTTTTGCATATTACATGCTCAGGACTTATTTCTCTTATAGCGGGAAGTTTCTACCTTTTGAAGGTCAACCTTTTCTTTTTTTCCTCATTCTTAATCTACCATATTTTTTGTGTCCAAAATAATAGCAGTAATGCATTTGATTATGTACTTATATGTAGATCTCACATACATATAGATATAAGTATAGATGTGTGGATATGCTTACGTAGAAATGAAATGAATGACAGCAATAATACAAGGGACAGGAGGAGGAATTCGGATTATTTTGTTATAAGGAATGTATTTATATTTTATTTGTACAAATGCTTATCTCCTATTTACATTTAAGCATTTTAGGAATAAGTATTTTGTTAAGTCATTCACTTAAACCTTAGGGTACATGTGTTATGGACAGAATGTAGAATACTTCCGAGAAGTATTGAATGAACTGACAATGCAGGAGCAGAAAGGATAAGTCATATCTCATTGGCTCTTAAAGGAGACAAGTTATATCAAGAACGATAGACTTTATGCTCTGTACACTCCCCTCATGCCTTTGCTCTCTATAAGCCTTCTTGGGTCAATCTCAAAATTGACCCAAGTTTTAAAAGGGGGGGGGGTCTCAAAATAAAAATTAACAGAAAAATACAGTTAAATATATTTTTTTAAGTTGACAAATCAGGTAAAAAAGAAAAGATATTTTAGTTTTCTTGTGGGAATAAAAACTTAGAAATATGTTCCTAGTTGAAAAAGAATCCACTTATGTCAAAAGTAAGAGAAGGAAATACTGACATGGAAAGCTGAAGGTTAAAATTGACATATTTGGGAACCAGAATAGGAGCACAGAAGAGAAGTGGCCACAATCTAGTCAATTAGTATCATTGGTAGCTGTTAGTCTGTTATAAGTGTGTGCACATGGCCTGTGGCAAGCAGTGACACATTCTTGCAAATAAAGTAAATATGAGTAAGTATATACACATATATATCCTATGACATGTGTTGTAAGAAATAACCTATTTTGGAAGCAAACAAAGTCTTTAAATTTGTAAATTGAACTTATATTTCTTAACCTTTCTAAAAGATTCAAATATTATTATGCATTGTTGGAATATGATCCAATAATATATTCTGGTCTTTTCGAGCACTGGACTGCTCGCTAAAAACTACCATTCTTTGTAAGTATGTTAACAGAAGAATCACAAACAGAAGATGTGAGTGTCATGAAATAACCTGATCTGAAAGCAAAAACTGATATAAAATCTAATTTAGTAAAAGGAAAATTGATTTTAATAGTAAAACCAAATCAGGACAAGCACAAAAACATTTTTATCATTAAATATGTGAAGAGCTTATATAGAGCCAAAGTATCCTAACACCGATTAGAAGATGCTGTTGGCTCACTTTAACAATTCAACCAACAAAATTCTAAAATGAAAGAAAATTTTCTTCATCTGTAATATTTGTCATGAAACAAAGATCAACTCTCACATAAGGAAATTATAATATTTGTGTCCTATAAATTTCAAAGTGTGATCTTTTAAATATTAAATAGTTGTTATACTTCTTTATAGTATTAGTTTTATTTATTATTGATTTTGTGTTAATATTGTCTTTAGTAATTCCTATTATCAAATGTATATATCAAATAGAAATTATTTTCCATTCTATTTGTGATGGTTAATTTTATGTTCAAGTTGGCTAGGTTATATAGTACCCAGCTATTTAACCAAACACTAATCTAGTTGTTGCAGTGAGGTAATTAGTAGATTTGGTTAAAATCTACAATAAATTGTCTTTAAATGAAGATATGAGTCCACCTCATTCAATCAGTGGAAAGTATTAAGGGCAAACCCTAAAATATGCTGATACAGCAGAAATTCTGCTTGAGGATTTCAACCTCAATTCCTCCAGCCTGCAGGCCCACCTTTCAGATTTAGACTTGCCAGTCCCAAAAATCACATGATCCAATGTTTTAAAATCAATCTCTTAATAAATGTGTATATACATTACATATGTACACACACACACACACACACACACACACACCTAACCTATTGATTTTGTTTCTCTATAGCACCTGACTGATACAATCAGTTAATACTGACAGTATTGAAATATATCATCTTACTACCATATTTGTACATAATAACAATACTATTATTATTACATTTTTACCAAAAATTATTTAAAACTTCTAGCTAACCTTGTAACAGAAAAATTGTTGTTTATTATTATGGTCATTTGCTATTATTCCTGAATATTAGTATTATATTAGGAGTTTAGAAACATGAATAGCCACTTTACAACCGATAATGGAATGGGATGGACCTAAACAAATCAAATCGAATTAACAACACGGTTGGGGGCTTTATTCTAATGGTTTTCCTACAATGTCAAGGGACTACTGAGTAGGATGGAGTGGAACCCATCAGAGGTGGGCTTTGCTCTCTCCTCCCAACTGCCAGTCTTCAACTTTCTGACTCACCTTCCACATGTTTTATACACCAGGTCTCTATACACATTTTTATTTGAATGTAGGATCCCACTGTCAACATTTGAAAAACATTGCCCTGCCAAATAATTTGGAGTCAACTTAAGTAGGAGGTATATGGATAGCAGAAGTGAAGAAATGGATGTCGCATCTAAACCTCGTTCTCTCTTTTTTTTTTTTTTCAAGAAAATATCACAGAATTTGTCAAGTCTAAGTTTTGGAGTGTTTTTTTGTTTGTTTTTGTTTTGTTTTGTTGTACCTGAAAAAACCCAAATAAACAAATATGCTTCATTTTAAGTAGAAAAGTTTTCCTAATTCAGAAAGTTTCTTTAGAGTTGTTTTGAAATATACAGATTATCAAGGAAAATTATCAAAATTAATTGTGCAATGAAAACATAATTACGTTAGTGATAAATCAATACAAATAAGCATAAAATTATCCTTAACTAATGTTTTCTTCCCTCTGTTACATTAACTGTTTAAGAATCTTATAGAGCTAGGTTCATCTGAGCCATTGCAGAATTCTGCTTCTATGGTTAAGATTCTGTTAGGTTTTCCACTCTAATAAAATCTGTTGGGGGACTTACAATTTCATTTGAAGTCTTCCCTGTGGAATGACATTTCATAGATAACCTGTGCCTGGGAGGTGGTTTCTTTATTGTAAATGCAGATGAATATGCTAAGTAGGTTTTTCACTAATGCATGGATAGTTCATCTTTCCATTTAATAGAATATTATGTTTATTTTTTGTTGTTGTTAATTCAGCAACTGGTTTAATATTAGGACTCTGGAAAAATTGAGCTCAACCATCAGCCAAATAATGCACAAAGGCTTAGCTTTTTGATACAATCAAGCCTTCCACTTCTAAATAATTTAATGTGACCTTACATTCCTCGAGAAGGGAGAAATTTCCTGAGGCTAAGCCAGTTAAAGTTGCTTGGCATTTGTGCTATTTTTGGAGGTAATAAGCTATTCCCTCCTTGTTCAGCGTCACAGACCCTAGTGTTTACACCATATTATAAAACCTGATGACAGACAGCACAGCACCAGCTGGCAATATGACCTTTCTTTCCTTAGTGATTCCATGCAAAGCAGGCACTTGCTTTTCTCTCCATCTTTCTGAACTCACTCTCCTTATAGTGTTGGCCTTAGCTTTTGTAAAATTAGTGAACTAAATGAAATTATACATAGGAGGCACTGTGAAGTGCAAATAAAAGGTATTGATATTATTAGATGGCTGCCCAAATGATCGGCTTCTTCTCCTGATACCTGAATTTTATTTCTTTGGTTTGATAGGTAGCAGAGTCAAGTGGGAAGAGTGTCAGCTGCGACAACAGGCAGACCTGTATTTGAATCTGTGTCAGGACACCAGTGATGTCTGATGCCAAAGGGATTTGAGCTCTCTGAGCTTCAGTTCTGCCCTCAGTACACTAGGGATCATAAAACCCACTCCTGATTGTATTTTCAGGAGTGTTATGAAATGTTGGCATGTAATAGGCATGTAGGCCATTGTAGTTGTAATCATAATTATAAGGATTAATTTGTAAGAAAAATAATATTGATGAAGTTTAATTTTGATAATTCCAGTACTTGCCAAGAAATTCATGGTCTATACATTGTTCAATCTATCACATATTCCTGCTGTAGGATGGAGAGGAGACACCACCAGCAGTGCCCTCGAATGACAGGGTTGAGATCTGCCTCTGCAGAGTGGACTGGCAGATACTCCGGACTTTGTGTTATTTACACACTTTTCTGCCCATCTGTGGATACCTTTATGGTGATTCCTGCGTTCGTTAGAGCCTAGTCCGTGGCACAAATAAATGAGAGAGAAAAATGTGTTTATCAATCCCAGTTAAAAAAAAAAAAAATCTCTAGGAAAGAAAAATTCCCTAGAAAAAAGTCACTCAAGTTAATAAACAGAATGCAGCTGTGGTTTCTCTACACAAGTTAAAGCTGCAGAAAAAGCACAGGCTTCACATCCGACAGGCCTGGATTTAAATTCAGCTCTGCAATTCTTACTTCCCTTCCTTACATTGCAAGGGACTCACCTGACAAATGCAAAGGAGTCCAGAGTCTGCGAGGATGTGTCGTGCAGGGTGTCAGGCAGGGTCTCTGCTCCCGCTCCCCACATAAGAATGCAGGACATAGTGAGGCCAAAAAGGAACATCCACGGAGCCATAAGTCATATCACTGTATTCTCACCGGCGGCATCCGCCTCTCTGCAAATCCTCTCTTGCTAGCCCCCATTTCCTTGCTAGCGTAGCCATGGCAGTTATATTAGTGCCCAATGGCTCACTGGTTACAGCTGACGGCCAATAGTCACAGCTGATGGCCATCCAATCACAGTTGATGGCCATTTACTACCCGAGCCAGCACCTTTCTATGTGAGGCCAAGAGCCTGGAAACTGCACTCCTTGCTCTGTCCCCACATTCCACCTCTACAGAGTCTCGCCTCACAATCTACAGGACAAGCATCTTCTGTGAGGGGCCCTGTGCAAGGAGCCTGGAGGTGAATGTAATATCCTGGACACAGCCAATCTCTCTGGGCGCAGCCAGGGTTTCTCAGGGCACCACCAGTCCTTCTGGGCACAGCCAGACTTCCTGGGTTTCTTAGGGTACCACTAGTCTCCCCGGGCACAGCTAGGGCCTCTCAGGGCACTGCCACTCTCTGGACACAGCCAGACGTCCTGGACACAGCCAGGGCCTCAGGGCACTGCCACTCTCTCTGGGCCTCTCGGGCTCCCGTGCTGGAACAACAGCGGCTCACAGTCAAGGTGCATACATATTCTCAATGGCAGCCGGTCAAGACACAAAACCAAACATCAACCAGTTCCACTACATGGTGGCATGTTCCCAAGCAAACAGTCAAGTAGTCCATTAAATTAGGGATGGAAGGCAATTCCCCACAGTCCATAGTCATTCTCCAGGGCTGTCCTGGGGGTGAGGGATGACCTTGACCTCACCCTCATCTCCCATGGAGGACTCAGCAAGCATTTCCTCCTGGGACTACAAGTCCTGCATCCGGGCTGCCTCAGCTAGCAGTTCCCAGCCCACAGGGAGGCAACAACCTTCTCTTTCTCCGGCCTCTGCTGGTTGGGAAACCGTCCACATCTTTCCACCCCTCCACGGGGTTCAAGCTCTCAGGCAGCTACTCCTCCTGGTCTTCCTGAGACTGAGTGTTCATACGCACAAACTGCTCCACTGCCCTTTGGAAAGCTTTGGCTGGCACCGTACCCTGCTCACTTTGCCATGTGTCGTGCAGGGTGTCAGGCGGGGTCTCTGCTCCCGTTCCCCACATAAGAACGCAGGACATGGTGAGGCCAAAAAGGAACACCCATGGAGCTATAGATAGGGGAGTCATACCACTATATTCTTACTAGCGGCATCCGCCTCTCTGCAATCTGCTCTTGCTAGCCCCCATTTTCCTGCTAGCGTAGCCACAGCAGTTATATTAGTGCCCAATGGCTCACTGGTTACAGCTGATGGCCAATAGCCACAGCTGATGGCCAGCTGATCACAGTTGATGGCCATTTACTACCCGAGCCAGCACCTTTCCATGTGAGGCCGAGAGCCTAGACACTGCACTCCTGGCTCTGTCCCCACAAATGGCAGGTAATGGGACAGTGTTTCCTCAAATGTGAAATCTTAAACCCGAAACCTCGCTGTATACACTTGTTGGATATCATTCTCATAGCACCGTAGGAATTACTTTTACCCATGATATCAATGTTTAAAACCACTTTGTGGAACAGCAGGGCAAGCCATTCGGGCCATGTTCAGAGTCCATTATAAACGAGCTAAGCTGGAAAAAAATTTGAAATAAAACTCTAAATTCTGATTGATTCTTTCGCATAGCTTCTAAACTTCAGAGCGGTGCCGCTCAAATATCCGTCCGCATCCTGCTTTTAAAACCCTCAGTGCGCAGTGGTTTGTCTGCTCTCTCACCTGCCTGGGCTGAGGCACGGAGGTATTATCTTGATGGAATGTAGTAAGCAACCTTGGCTTTCCACCTCCGAAGGAATCAATGGTGAGGCAGGAATCTTCGCAGGATTTTTTTGTTCCCTGAAATAAATACACCGGTTATTCCAAAAAACAAACAAACAAAAAAAGTGTTATTATATACCAGACACTTTCAAATAACTAAATAACTATGAACTTAATAATTAATATTAAACCTGGAAACATTTCAGTTTACAAAGAAATATTCCTTTATATCTTATTGTTGACCTGCAGTAAGGGCACCAGGAAGATAGGTCAAACAGCAGTTAAAATGATTTATTACCTCTAGAAAACACTGGTATTAGTAAAAGAAGGAGTAATAAGTCAATAGTTATAAATTAACTTCCTACCAAATGGAAGCATTATGTTAGATATGATAGGAAAAAAAGATCACACCCCTTAATTCGTTACCATCAAAAAGCTTATCATCTAGTAATTACCCTTTTACAACAAATGCCATCTTGGGTGTTACTCCTTTATTTAGAAAGGATATAAACCAAGGTACAAAATTTTATCTTAAAAGTGACACTGGTCACATTCTATATTGTTAAAATTATACAAGGATAACTTTACTATATGCCTGAAAAAATTAGTTTTTCTTAAAATGAATTTTTCTAAAAGATAATTTTGTCATAAATATTTACAACATAAGAACACAACAGTATAAACAAGTACTAGCATAAAGACCAACATTCAAACCCAAATACCTGGAGATTTCATTATCTCTTTGTGCCTTCTCACAACTAGATGTGTTTTTCAAACAGAAGAGTTTATTAAGAACAGGGTAAACAAAACGCTATTTTGCTGCCAGGGAAAATTGTTCAGCATCTTTGCAAAATATCCAGACTATTGTTTCCTCCTACGGTGCATCAGCAAGAGTTTTGGGAGTTATCAGATATAATTCCACGCTCTCAGTCAAATCATTCCTTCATTCGTATGTATTAGAATATCAATAATGTCAACTGCAGTGTTGTTTCTGAGTAATATACCGATGTACCATGATTAATACAGAATTGAAGGAAGCAGAGATTGCTGATAATGGAAGTGCATTGAGTTGGTTTTGTTTCTAATGGGTAGCAGTGGTGGTTGTATATTTGTGGAATGGAGGCAGAGGAAGAGAAAGAAAAATTCACAGGGAGAGATTTTTTTTTTCTATAAATCAGAAAGTCAAACCACAGTAATACCCTCAAAGTTGAAGACTTTTAAAACATAAAGATAGGAAAGTAAAGAAAAAAAAATGATCGGAGAGGAGAATTACTCCTGATTTGAAAATCACATAAAACTAAATGCGTAATAATTTTAGCAGAATAAAAAAATACTAATTGCAAAGTGACAGTTATCATCAAGTCTATGGTAAATAATAAGGAAAATCCATTAAAATGAGAACAGTTAAAGAGATGCCTAGTTTTATCATCATTATTTAATAAAACTAGGTACATATACTTTAATGAAAGAGATAAAAATACAGAAATCAAAGACTCACATGCTGGCATAAGCAGATAAAATTATTTGCACATTCTGTGATTATACAGAAAATATGCCACAAAATCAAGTAAAACACAATTCAAATTCATTAAAATTAGAGGAAATGAGCAACATAAAATTAACACAAATAAATGGATATAAGATAATTCTAAACAGAACAAAGGAGGTAAGTTGTATTGATACCAGGAGCTAGTGCTAAAGAAGACAAAATTTACCAGTCTTACATTTTTTATGCAATATCTATAGGTATACACCCAAGTTGTTAGAAGTAAAAAATGAGTATGATAACCCTTAATTATAATGGGAAATTTTAACATTAAAATTTTCTGCATTTCACTGCTTAAGCACATATTATATTCATATACATAAGACATACAGCAAATGTTCTTAACAGCAGCCAATGGACTTAAAGGAATACATAATTTTCTTTCAGCAGGTCCAGGAACTCTTTGAACTCATATGTGATATTTTACTTGGATTGTTTTATGTATCTTCTACAGAAGAGTATCCACCATGTACTAAAGTCTGAGATTCCAAAAGTGTTAATTAATATAAGGTGTCTAAATACTATCATCAAGTTTTTTTTTTATTTACATATATATATATATATTTTTTTTTTCAACCTCTTGATCATAAAGAGAAAATGAAGCATATAAGCTGTGGGTAATTTATAAAAATTGGTGATTGTGTACTGTAGACACCTACAGATAGATACAAAGAGCATGACCTCAATTCATTGTCTAACATAGAAATGGGAAAGGCCACATTTTCTGACCACAACTTAACCATAGTAGAAATGAAAAACAAAAGAATAACTTCTAACATCTAAATACATAAGAAATTTAATATGTTCTTTTAAAAATTATGTCAAAATAGTCTAGAAATTGTGCAATATCATATAATAAAATATATGAAGTTGTTACACTACGTAGGTGTCCTCAAGTGAAAATTATAATCTCTAAAAGCTTGTCACTGAAACTACTTATGAAAATAAGTAATGTGTTCGACTTAAAAATTAAAAAATATTAAAAAAGAAAAGTAGAAAATATAGATAATGATAAGCAGAAATTAGAAAGCAAAATAAGGAAATAAAATTGATAAGTGAAGCAAGAGCTGCTGATCTCAAATTGTTTCTAAAATAGGGTAAACCCTAATAAGACTAAAAAAGGAAGTGAGAAAAAATGCCAAAATAAAGTCAAAGAAATTGTAATATATTGAAAGATTTAGAGGAATTTTTTTTTTAATGAAGGGAACACTGCTGTAAAGCATGAATAATAAATTTCAAACCGCACAAAGAATAGAAAAATTTCTATGATTTATCACTATTTCTCAAGGACAGAAAGAAATAAAATAAGGTCATACCTATGACTGACAATCAACTACTCCCAAAGCATCTTAACCAAGGGTTGTCTTAGGTAAAAGTTCTATCCACAAAGAAAAATCCTGGTGCTGTTTATATTGTTATAGAGCAATATTTGTTACATTGTTATATTGTTACAGAGCTTCTATGTCACCATAGAAGCAAATATCTTGACTAAAATACTAGCAAATGGAACTCATCAGATTACTGTAGCATTACACAGAAGAGTTTATTAAGAATGAGGGATTGCCTAACATTAGGAAATGTCATATTTTTAACACAACAAGACAAATTTTAGAGTCAGATTATTTATTTCAAGAGATGTTGAGAAGTAACTTCATGCAATTGATCATTCTTTAATAATAAATAATCCTTTAATTCACTAAGAAACAGAAAAACTATTTCTTAATAAAATGAAGAGTATTTCCAAAACAGATAGCAACATCCCCTTTGAGAAAACAATGAGACAAGTTTATCTGCAGTCAAAGCTATTAGTCAACA